>NC_141691.1:1638820342-1639420342 GCF_964263255.1 Lissotriton vulgaris | reverse complement strand
TCTTGCTCAGACATGACATCACCCGGGAACAACAGAATCGGAGGCTCGTTAATCTGACACAATTTGTGGATTAAATCCGCCAGGCAGGTGACATTGGCAAAAGGGCTTAAAAAAGCATTACAAACAAGCAATCCGTCAAATAAATAGTTTGCTCTTTTCACGTGTTTCCTGTAAGTAAGGTGGTGCCGGCACCTAGTGGATTTCAGTAGCCATTAGGCATTTAATTGAGAGAGAGAGAGAGAGAGAGAGAGCTGCGGAAAAAGATGGTTTGCAAAACTAATAGGTCTGGCATTGTCCATCATTAACCAATTGGCTTTGTCAATGTTTTTGAAAGGGCAGTGTGCTCAGCCACCACACATGGTTCAGGAGGTGGACGAGTCATTCCCATCAGGGACTTCCCTTGCAAATATGGATGAAGTACAATGAAAGCACAAAAATACAGGGACTTATTTACAAGCCCCTTGCGCCACCGTTGCTTCACTTCTTCCCATTTTAAAAGTGCCGCACCGGCGGCACATGGGGCTTGTAAATAAGCCCCAAAGACTCTACTTCCTATGTATGCCAGGAACCAAAATGGAGGGCTAATTGTTTATTTTATCAACCGTTTTCGGATGGAAAAGAAATTATATAAATTACTGTGAAACTACTTGGTAAAACAGAAATATTTCATTTATATATTTAAGATGTATGCACAAGCCCAAATACCTCCACAGACACAAAAAAGTAATTACAAGATGACTCTCATCCATGCTTCTACCTGCACAGCAGCCATTCAAGAATGGTTTGATTTTACCAATGGTTGTAAAGTACAGCAACAAGCTTTGGCAAAGATAAAATACTATGAGATGTCCTGGCTGAATGTATCTTGGGCCACTGGGCAACAATAGATGCAGCCACGGCCGCTGCAGGTCAGAGCGGTGGGCCCGGCTGGAGGGGAGGGGGGGGTGGGATTTCGAGAGACGACCATGAGGGAAAATTTATTAATTTAATTTTCACTTGTGGTCATCTCTCGAAGTCCCTACCCAGACAGCCCACCAGCTCTGACCTGCAGCGGCTGCGGCTGAGTGGGTGGCTGTTGGAATTGCTGTTAAAGCATTAAAATAGCGCTGCCGAATTTTGGACAGCCCAGAGACAACAGGGACCTTGTTTTTAACTCCTTATTGGACTATATGATCTTCTGTTGGCCAGTGGCAAGTGGTAGATATCTTAAGTTATTCCATGCCTGGTAGGGAGGCAATGGGTAGTTTATTGCTCTGGACTGGTACAGGTCTGTGTGATGAACATGACCCATAGCAGGGGGGCATGGTCTGCTGAGCTGCAAAATGGCTGCTAGCTGAGTGAGCTCTGCCGGCCGAAAACCGATCCTACACTAATCTGCATGCTTGGAGAGCTGATGCTGTGCAAAAAACTTTCCCAGGAGTTACCTGGAAAGCAGGGAATTGAGTGAGCCGATTTGTGTTCCTGCAGTCTGATCTGGTGATGAGCAGTGAGCCCCGGCGGTGGAGAGCCCGACTGTGCACACCGCTGTGAGTGTCGGCTGCAGCTGTAATTTAGACCGTGGGGCTCCATGCGGAGAAGCCTGCGCGCTTAGCATGGGACAATTGGTCGGTTCCGCGATCGAGGGTCATGAAGAGTGCCAGAGAACAGAAGGTGAGGTGCGGCCCGCTAAACAGCATCGGGCTAAACTCCCTGGGACTCTGCTGGGAGGTGCACACTTGATGAGACAGTGATGTGATGCAGAATGGAGCAACTCTGGCCGGGAGTCTGTGAGTGTCCCGCTGGCCTCCCCCAGTGCAGTTGAGGTTCGGAAGGGACCGCTCTGAGACCCCGGGTCACTCGGGGTGCGAGCAGTGCTATTGCTGGAGGATTAACAGATGCAGGATGCCCTGCTGAGCGAGTCAGGGCTGGGCACAAGGCCTGGGTGCCATTTTGTGTTCCTGCGGAGGAGCCCCTGTACAGTGAGCGAACAGAGCATGTGAATGGGAATGCTTTGTATTCCCTGAGGTGACCAGAAGCTGTTTGATTACCCTTCCAGGTGCCGGACCTGGGTATCTCCAGAGTGCACCATAGGGCAAGTGCAAGAGTGAGGTGCACGAAGGTGGCTCAGTAAGAGATGATGCACTTAATTTTGCTGTGACCGGCAGGTGTGCTCTGCTCACACGGATTGAGTCTTTTATCAACTGGAGTCCACTTACGCAATCGCATATGTTCTAGTGGCCTTCGGTTTGAGACGGCTGGCTTGGGCTAGTAGGGGTCTGGCAGCAAGGCCGCAGCCTATACCAGCACTGTGTTTCAACAGGCTATTTGCCTGTTCTACGGTGCCCCCTGTTCCGCCGCGGCTTGTGCTGTTAGTGCGGAGGGGATTACACCATCTTGGAGGCGCCGCTTTCCCTGGAACAAGCAGGGTTAGCGTCCCAGCCTCAGTCCCATGCTTGCGGTCCCACCCACTGGCCCTACATAGCCCAGTGCACCGAGCGGACGCGCGCAGGCAAGAACCCTCAGATCCAACTCCTTTGAGGATCGAGGCTGCTCACGCTGTAATTTCAAAAGCAATCTTTTAATTTTTTTAATCTGTGCTGTTGTATTGCTACTCGAACCATAATAGCCTCTAATTGTTTTAGCTGCTATTTTGCTAATTTGCACATCATTGATCGAAAAGGCATTTTATTCATTGCACTGTGTTTCAACTGTCAGCTACCTGCCTGTTCTAGGGTGCCCCCTGTTCCGCCACGGCTTGTGCCGTTAGTGCGGAGGGGATTACACCATCTTGGAGGCGCCGCAGGGTTAGTGTCCCAGCCTCAGTCCCACGCTTGCGGTCCCGCCCACTGGCCCTACATAGCCCAGTGCGCCGAGCGGACACGCGCAGCGGTGCGCCAAAGGAGCGCCTAAGGCAAGCCTGTCTGCGCCCGTCCGCTCCCGGCCGACTCCAGATGCCAGGGACCCTGCCCGTCCATCCGTCGCCCCTGTTCTTCGCTCTCCATGGACAGCACTGCAAAATTGGCATCATCAGGTACACAAGTTTAGAACTACACAGTCTTAATCCAGTCAAACGACCCATTTTACCAGCCCAGCTCCCCAGCTCCCAACTAAAACCAACGACAACTAAAGCACCAACACAAAAATCCCGCCATACTGACCGCGCCTCCAAGCCCCAGTCTGATCTAGTCTGCTTATACTGCAATGCAAGATCAATGGCTAAGCACTCGCTACAAATCTGGTCGCTCCTGAACTCAGTCAAACCGGACGTGCTGTTCGTCACGGAAACCTGGCTGCAGGAGTCATCCACGCCAGACATTTCAGTAGCTCTGCCCCGGCATATAAAATACACAGGCTCGACCGCCCTGGCAAAAAAAGGGGGTGGAATGGCCATAATCCACAAGTCATCTATGAAAATTCATATAAATGACTCCTACCTCGAATGTTGGTGCGAGATGCTCATTGCCACTATGACTGTTGGCAAAAAAGAATCATGGAAGGTGGCCCTTAGTTATAGACCCCCTGGATCCAAGACCCATTTCCCGGAGAAGCTAGTGGAAGCAATAGCGCCCTATGCTCTCGCCGCAGGAAACTTTCTTTTGCTAGGAGATGTCAATTACCATCTCGAGCAAACCCTTGATCCCCACACCATAGACCTAATCACCAACCTGGATGCTCTACAGTTACGCCCACTCCCAACAGGTCCAACCCACATAGCTTGCCATACTCTTGACCTTGTCTGCACCAACTCCCCAAAGATTGTGATCACACAGATCGACCCAGTCTTTTGGTCGGACCACTTCATCATAAAATTTGCCATCAACTGCACCCAGGTCCTGGCAACTCGTCCGACCAAGCTGAAAAAGAGCAGGCCATGGAATAATATCACCCCGGCTGCTTTTGCCGCCCACTTTTCTCCTCCCACCATCTCTAAGAGCACCAACCGTAGCCTAGCCGCCATGAAATTAGAATCAGCAATTACTCTTGCACTGGATGGCATTGCCCCTGCACAAGTATCTAAACCCCCCAAAAACAATTCACCTTGGTTTACGCCAGACCTGTAGCAAACAAAATACTCTACCAGGGTTGCAGAAAGGAAATGGCAAAACACAAAAAGCATCCAAGATAGGGAAACCTATAAAGCTGCACATCGGCAGTATATGAAGGAAATAGCTGAGGCAAAAAAGTCTACCTAGGCAACAGGATCGCGTCAGCAGCCAACTCACAAAGAGAACTCTTTAACATCGTTAAAGAATTCACAAATCCACCAGGCTCGCAGCTGGTGCCCCCCGAAACCAAGGAATGGGTAGAATCTGTAGCCCATTACTTTCATGAGAAAGTCAATGACATCCACAAACGCTTCCCTCAGTCGACAAAAACTGATCAGACCACTGCCCCAGACGTCAATAGTTGCAACAACCCCAACTATCATATTGTCACTCTAAGGGAGTTCTCACCTTTCTTAGAAAAAGAGGTGGAACAAACCCTGCTGAAAATGAAGTCTGGAGCCCTGGGAGACCCTGCCTCTCCGCAAGTTCTATCTAAAATCTCCCCGGCACTGATCCCTGCCCTAACCAATATCCTCAATCAATCCCTTCTTCACTGTTCCGTCCCTAAAGCACTGGAAGGAGGCAGTAATAAGGCCTATTTTAAAGAAGCCCACTGCCGACCCAGATCAACTATCCAACTATCGACCAATCTCCCTTCTGCCACTGTTTGGAAAAATTATGGAGTCCCTAATAAACAAACAGCTTATCACTCATCTTGAGTCCAACAAATTCCTTGACCCTTCCACAGCACCGAAACGGCCCTGCTCGAGGTCGTGGACAATATGAGACTGACCTTGGACTACAAACAATCGGCTATATTGATCTTGTTGGAACTTTCTGCGGCTTTCGACACCATCTCGCATCGCGTTCTGTTAGAGCGACTTGCTGACGCTGGTGTCGAAGGCGCCGCTATCTCGGCAACAGGCGGTCCAGAGTCCAGATAGGCGTGCACTCTTCCATCTTCCATGACAATAACAAGGGTGTTCCGCAGGGGTCCATATTGAGCCCGACCCTTTTTAATTTATATGTCTCCCCCCTTGCGAAGGTTATCAGAGCACATGGTTTTGGAACCGTGTCTTATGCCGACGATACCCAAATCCTCATCACCATCAATCAGAACCCTGACGACACAAAAAGGAGGTTCAAAATTGTATGGTCGACATACAAGAATGGATGACTAGGAACTACCTCATGATGAACGCAGGAAAGACAGAGGTCATGTTGTTCGGAAAAGCCGACAAAATCTGGTCGCCAGACTGGTGGCCAGTTTCCCTCGGTCCATGCCCAGCCCCTAAGCCCTCTGTCAGGAACCTAGGAGTAGTCATTGATGATAAGTTAACCATGTCTGAGCACATGAGGAAAACCGTGGGCACCATTTACGGACTGATGCGTAGCTTAAGGAAGATCTTCAAATGGATCCCACTCTCAGCACGTATGCCCCTAGTCCAGGGACTTATTGTTAACAGGACAGATTATGGGAATGCTCTTTTTTTCAGCCATTAACTCAACTTTACTAAATCGACTGCAAGTCCTTCAGAATACCGCTGCCAGGCTAGTACTTGACCTACCCCCTCAAACCCCTGAGCCCCCCTCAGCCCCCTGCCTTCAGACTCTGCACTGGCTACCCATACAAAAACGCATAAAGTTTAAATTATGCTGCTTAGTCCATAAATCTGTAAATGGCCATGGACCCATCTATCTTGAACACAAGCTCAAGGCCCACATCCCAGTCAGAACACTACGTTCTTCCAGCAAGGCCTTTCTCTCTGTATCTAGAGTTCGGACAGTTAGAAATGGTGACAGAGCATTCAGTAAAACCACCCCAGAAGCCTGGAACTCTCTCCCCATCGAGATCAGGCTAGAGCCTGATCATGTGAAGTTCTGGAAACAGCTAAAAACATGGCTTTTCTAGCCAGATGAGCCCCTCCAGCTCTCCTGGGTTCGGCGGACAGGAGGTTCCTTTGCCTGCAAGCGCTCTGAGACCTTCGGGTGATTTATGCGTGATACAAATGCAAAAAAATGGAAATGGAAATCAACGGCCCTGTGACGCCTCTATTAACTGTTTGTTCCCCTCATGTCTATGGTGTAAAGGGAGACATGTCACTAGTGCAGCATATTAGAGGCTGGACTTGTCCAGGTGGAACGCCTGCACTGTGTCACGGCTTAGAACTTTGCTGGAGACGTTTGCAGTGCCTGGGCCGAACCATGGGCAAACAGGATGCAAAACAGCTGAAGCAGAACTTTGACAATAGGAGAACCACGAGGCTCGCGGAATCAGATCCAGAGATCAGCGAGGAGATGCCGCCTGAGTCACAGACGGACGACCGGGGGGAGGATCTGCGAACCTTGATGCTGGAGATGAGATCTAACCTTTGGAACATTGACAGCAAGCTAGATGCGCTGACTACCCAACTAGATGCTGTTAAAACACAGGTGGGATCGCACAAGACCTGTCTCGATGTACTTGAAAATTGGGCCTTGGGTTTCCACGAGTTTCAAGTTGAGACCAAGGAACAATTACTACATATAGATAGAGTGTTGGGCATAATTCGTCCAAAGAACAAGGATCTGGAGGCTAGGTCCCGCCGCAATAACCTGCAAATTACTGGCATAGCAGAGACAAAGGCCATCTCCAAAATAGAGACCTAAATCACAGATATGCTCCACGAGCTCTTTGATGCCAATTTATCTGCTGTATTTGCTGTGGAGCGAGCTCATCGTGCCCTGGGGTCCAAACCCCCGGTCGGAGCTCCACACAGCCGATCCTGACCAGGATTCTGAATTACCAAGACCGCGATCTTATCCTGTGCTTGGCCCGAGAGAAGGGGACTATCACACACAAAGGTAATAATATCTCATTCTATCCAGACTTCACAGCAGCTGTTTCAGGGGGCGAGGCGTGAGTTTCTCCCTGCAAAACAAATCCTGCTGCAGGCTCGGATTCTCTATTCGCTGCTATACCCCGCCAAGCTTAAAGTTACTCACAATGGAACTGCACATTTCTTCACAGAAACAAAGTCCGCCTTAACGTTTGCTAAGCACATTGGTGGGAAGAAGTCTAAACAAGGTCCTCATTCTACAGACTAATCCGAGGCCCAACTGAGTGAAATGACTGATGTGTTACTAGTTCATATAGGTCAATTGCCTGATTTGCTATGCACTGAGTTGGGTTGGGGCCCACAGGACTCCTATTGTTTTGGGTTTCTGAGCCAATTTGTGTTCCAGTTCTGCCTGTTATGGTGTATTGGTATCACTTAAAATTCTTGCGTGCCAGGCACTGCCTGTTACCCTGTGCACTGCGTTGGGACGGGGCCTGCAAGTCTCATATTGTTTTGGGCTTCACGGCTCGTCTATGTTCCAGATCTGTTTGTTACAGTGTATTGGTATCACTTAAACTTCTTGCGAGACAAGCACGGTTCTCTGCAGTTCTCTTGGCCACCCTGTTACTGCAGGGGTGTATGCTGGTGTTACTGCACCCCCCTTTAAGAGCTCGCTACAGCTATTTTTTTTTTACTTTAGGATGTTTGGGGTGGGTCTTCTACAATCTAATTGGGGGGTTGGAGTGGGAGGTGGGTTGATGTTATGTTTCTAGCCAGTATATTGCTATACTGTTTAGAATACAGCAACTGGGTACTATCGACCATGGTAATGTGTTTTGTTCCTACTGTAATTTTGCACTATACTCTGTCGGCCACCATATGACAAGTTTACATTTTTTAACATGGAACATCCTTGGGCTGAAAGGAAGGCAAATTACAAGTTGACTCAGAGGGGAGATTCATCATAATACTGGTTGATCTAGGTGGGATTCTGGTTGTGATAGTGGCAGTATATGGTCCTAATGTTGACTCTCTTAGCTTTTTTCAAGATATATGGGCCAAAGTGAGGGCGCTGAATAGCGAAACCATTATCTGGGGAGGGAACTTCAGTGTAATACTAAAAGACGATCTGGATAGGAAAGGGCTATCTTGATTGCTACATCTCTCAGCTAGCTCTGCATTGAATGCTATTATTTTAGACTGCAACCTGGTTGATATTTGGAGATGGAGTCACCCACTGCCCAAGGAAGAGACGTATATCTCTGAATACCATAGGGCGTGGTCCAGATTAGACTTCTGGCTGGTGTCCCGAGATGTGGCTACATGGACCAGTGAGGTCTCTCATCTTTCCAGATCCTTGTTGGACCATAATCTTGTCTCTTGCGCTTGATGCTCCTAAACTCAATACACGCATGTTTACTTGGTGGCTGCTGCCAGATGCCCTCTTAGCCGATGCTTTTAAGGAAGAAACTAGAGGGGATATCACTGACTATTTTACCCTTAACGCTGGCTCGGTTGACACAGAGGCTTTATGGGAGGCTTTTAAGACGATAATCCGGGGTAATTGCATAGCCCGGCTGGCTGGAGTATTGAAGGTATACGGGGTACGCTTGAAACTCTAGAAAACCAGATTATGGAGCTAGAAACACAGTTCTATTCCTCTAGTGATCCCACGATGATGGCCCTTTTGAAAGAGAAATTGCTGGAATTTGAGTGGGAGGCACAGTGTGAAGTGAAATTTTTAGGGAAACATGTCCAGGCCAGAAGACACGGGGAGGAGGTCAGGCTGGGGAAATCTCTGGCGGCGATGCTTCGTGCCACACGGTCCACTGCTTTCATAACTGAACTGAAAGGTACACAACAGCCTGTGATTAGAGGCCAGAAAGACATTTTAGACAAATGTTCCCTTTTCTACACTGTAGTATGCACTACTACCCAGGATTCTATTCCGGAGGGCCTTTTCCTCTTTCTTGACTAGTTAGAACTACTTTGGTTGGATCGGGGCATAGGGAATATTTGGATATCCCCTTCACGGTGGAGGATGTCACCCAAGTCATCAAGAGCCTACCACTGGATAAGGCCCCGGGGTCTGACGGTTTAAAGACCGCATTCTATAAGGTTTATGTGGAGGAGTTGGCACCGCACTTAATAGCGTTATATGAGGAGGCTCAGACCTCGGGCATTTTACCACTGACAAGGCGCAAGGCAATTATTATTACACTGTTGAAACCTGAGAAGCCCGAAAATGAATTGGACTCATATAGACCATTGTCACTAATAAATGCGGATGTGAAGATATTGGCGAAGCTGGTCGCAAATCGGTTACAGCTCCTCCTTCCATTAATCGCTCGCCCTGATCAATCCGGTTATATTCCTGGGAGGTCTACATTACATAATCTCAGCACCTTTTTTACAGTACTGCACTATTTACACCCTGATTTAAAAACAGGATGTATATTTTCCCGAACTTTTCGTATATTACACACTCCAGGCTATGTGTCAGTCTTTACATGATACTTTCCTGATCTCATCGCCAACCCTGCCGCTTTTTGAGAACATACTTAAACCGGACTCGCCGCATAGACTAATTACACAAATCTACAATCACATGCAAAACTCGGCCCCCTTGAAACAGCCAAGGGCATTCCAGGCATGGAATGAAGAACTGCAAATTCAATTCACAGAGGAACAATGGGCTCACTGTTGCAGCCAACTCACAGCTCTATCACCTAACTGCAAACTTCGCTTAATACACTTTAAGTACCTTCATAGATTCTATAGGACGCCTTCCAGTTTACATCACATGAGACTGAAAGCTGACGGCTGTTAGAGATGTGACTGCACTCCGGCTACATTTTTAGATATGAGATGGAGCCGTCCACAGCTGTGGTTATTTTGGTCAAACATTTTAACTACGATCCACCGGATAATAGGTTCAATTGATGACCCCAACACCCTACAGGGCCTGTTGGAATATGTGAAGTATACGCCAGTAAAGTCTGTAAATCCCCATGCTTTATTACTCCTATTTGCAAAACGCCAAGTGACCATGCACTGGGGGATAAAAGGGGCTCCTTCTATGAAAGACTGGATCGAGATGTCACATTTGGGGATCCGCAAATGACTACCTTTTGGGAACTGATGCCTTCAGCGTCCAGGCCCAGAGACATATGGGAGCCTTTTGTAGTGTGGGCCCGTGAGCGTCAGGAGGTAGATGGAGGCACGCCAGAGGTATCAGTGGCTCGGTAAACAAGCACAAGAAGCCTGGGGGTGGTCGGTACATGGTGGTGGTTGCTTGCTGTACAACAGTCACAGTTTTTATGCTGCCGAGATTAACTATTTGTGCACAGCCTAGAGGGGGGATGGAGTGGATTTTAAACTGTCATCAGGGATATAACTGATGTTTTTTCTAGTAAGATGGATCTCAATCCTTTTAGGCACTAAGCAGAGGAATGTGCATGCTTGGAATAACATTTGTACTTAAAGTGGTATGTGGATGTATAGACAATTATGTATCAATCAGCAACTGGCTTGTTGTTTGTAATGTTTCTAGCATTGTTTTAAAATGGCAATAAAAAAAAACATTACCCATAGCACATTTGTATTAAGTGAGTATAGGAATATAAAGCAGTATAATGCAAATATTATGCAGCCTGTATGAACTGCAGTCACTTGCTTTATTGCTGATTGTTATGGTGTTAGTATGAGCCCGGATGATTATATTTTTCAATGCATTATATTTGCATTTATATAGCACTAACTGCCCTTAACAAGTCATTAAAGTGCTTCATGCTGGGCAGCACGCTGCTCTAGAACCCAAGGTTAATAGTTTTTTTGGGTGGTTACTCTTGCTCATTGTGATTAGACTTGTGCTCTTAAGGAAACCATTACATGTGTTCACTGCAGTTTCTATGTGGTATCCTAAATTAATAATAGATGGGTGTGATGTTTTGTGGGGCAGAAAGTATGTGAATTCATGCAAAGGGTTGGTGATATTCATAGATTAGCTTAAGGAGAATAGGTATTCTTATGTTGCAGTCGTATGACTTTTAAAGGAGAGGTTGTGAGCTTTGAAATGAGGTGTGGGCACGAAATACAATAATAGAGATTAAAGCAAGGTATACAACCCTTACAACGAATCTTTTACCACGCACTACCATTACAACGCAGTCATTACAACGCATACCATTGCAACGCATTGCGCTGGGAGGCGCTCTAGGATAGGGAATAAGTTTAATTTACTATCCAACACCTTCCCTAGTGTCCACGGGGACTGGAGTTGGAATAGTAAATTAAACTATTCACTATCCAGCACCCCAAAGCGCTATGCGTTGTAATGGTATGCGTTGTAAAAACCGCGTTGTAATGGTATGCGTGGTAAAAGTATGCGTTGTAACGTCATACATCCTTAAAGCAAACATGAATGTGTCCTAGAATGGGCTTTTCTCAGAGAGAAGATGCATTCGGGAGGATGAAAGTAAGGAGACGTTCATTGAAAGAAAAGGAGAGGCAACAATTTGACATTTTCAGTCAAAGTCAATTTTCATTGAAATACCGAGGATTCTTTTTGAGATTATTTGCATGTAAGAATATACTAAATTATGTACTTTTGTGTTCAGATATATTTTATTGCATTTCAGTATGACAAACAAAAAAGGCACAATAAGGAGCTGATGCCAAAATGAACAAAACCATCAATCAACAACTCCCCAACCACTCCCACCCTCAGGGTACGCCCTCCAAAATCCATCGCTAAGAAGAAAAAGACAACTGAAAACCCTCCCCTGGCAATTTCCACCTATCTGGAAACTGGTTTTTAGCATTAGTCAAAAAGAACACAGTAGGAAGCTAAGAATCATCAATGGATACTCAAGATACTGCCAAAACAGATTTTTTTATTGGGGAAAAACTTTTTTCTTTCCTCTGCAAAAAGACTCAGTCCATAGTAATGAAATGGCATCAAAATTCACCTGGTACTAGTCATCCAGGGCAAAGAAAGATGCTAGATTAATTAGTCAAGATTTTTGGTGGCCCGATCTCAAGACATTAGTCAAGAAGCATACTCAAGTATTCCCATTAACCTGCAGCTGGAGTATTAAACACTCTTCCCTCTCCACAACAGCCTTGGAGCATGATCTCATTGGAGTTCATAATTGATTTACCTCAATGCAATGGCTACACAACACTGCTCATCAACATGGCACAGCTACTCTAAAAAACTTCCTATGGCAGTCAAATAAGCAGGTATTTTCATCACACATTTTGCATTTACATGATGGTGATCATTGATATTTATGGAATCAGTTTATATAATTTATTTGGAAGCAAGTAATGAAACAAGTGAGTACAGGGAATTTTAAATCTACTGCTTACCACCTTCAGACAGCTAGACAAACAGAATGGTGAAATGATTCCCTAGAACAATATCTATGATGCTTTCTTATGGGTCATTAAAATGCCTTTTATCAGTCTGCTGCTTTAGCAAAGCTTGCATACAACAACTAATTAAACTCATCATTGGAATGCTCTCTAATCATTTGTTCATTTGGCTAAAATCCTCATAAGTTACCACAGAAGATTACTACATGTGTGGTTCAATCAGTGACTACCCTCCTTCAAAGACTTCACATCAACCAAAAAGCATCACACCAACATCTGCTGCTGTTTATAAATTATTTGCAGATAAACACCAAAAAGGCACCTGACTATTAGAAATGGCATAGGGTTTTGATATTTATCAATGATATAGCCATTCCTGTCTGACATTTCAAATTTACACCCTGATTTATACTCCCTTTAACATTTTCATGGAAGGTGGGAATTTCACCCATATGACTGTCGCTATCCTCACATTCTCTCCCCTTCCTTTTTTGCCCAGAGCTCTCCTGTAGTTGGTAACTCCAGTTTCATTGCCTTCATGGACTTTTGACATGCACAGTAGGATGGGAGTATGCAACTCTCAATCAAAGAGATGGGGTCCACCCACTCAGACATTGGGCTATGCCCCATGACACAACATGTGACAGAGTCTTTTGAAAGCCCTGGTATCAAAAGCATCTCCATCCCCACGGCAAGCGAGACAAAATGTTGATTCTTTTGGGTGTGGTTTTTACATGTGTGCCAACAGAGTGTTGGGAGATTGCAATTTCCTCTCGCTTGCCATAATGAATGGCTGCACTATTCAGGAACTGGTCGGCAGGCAATCCAGAAAACCTTTTAAACCTTGATATTGTTTCAAACTAGACACTCGGGAAGTACATGGTGGTGTGCCTTGCATGGATTTCACAATGTTTTCTTACCCACAATGGTCTGGAAACCTGAATTTTCCATTAATTCAGACCTTGCATTTCTTTGACTGAGGATTCTGGAATCTGTACAGATCCCCAAAACTCCTACCACCACACGTTCCCACACTCCTCATAAAAAACACAGTAGCCCAATTTTGTAGCTTGGCCTACTGCCAATGTTGAAACACAACCCAATACACAATGAGGAGACATCAACATTTCGTTTAAAGAATTAATGCAGATTGTGAGGATAATGCATGCTTTTTTGCAAAAGTTTGGGATTTGAACGGCATTGCGTGTAAGAAAACTTCATGGGAATCCACATAAGGTACAGTAGTCTAGACTCTCCTCTGTGGAAGCTGAGCCAAGGCCCTAAATCAACAGCTTACCACAATGAAAAGAAAGGGATGGTTTTGAATGATAAAATTTGAGCTGTCAATGTTGCATTTTGGGGGTTTTCCTGTCACACGCGGTAAGCCCACTCACATGTTATGTACCATTTTTATCAGGACTGGTGTGGGAACACTGGACATTAGGAAATTTGTGGATATGCACATATTCCAGATCTTTTCCTCCAGAAAAGTTTGAAGGGCATTGTGGGTAAGAAAACCAAAGGGTGGGGGTCCATGCAAACAAGCCCACCATAGATTCCCTTGCATGTCTAGCTTTTAGAAATGTTTGGATTTGGTAGATTTCTCTTGGTTCAAGCTGAACGAGGCCCAAAATTTGCAGCTACCCAGAATGCAAAACATTTGATCTGTTCATGGTGTATTACGGGGCCTTTCTAGTAGTAGTTGCTATCCCCACCCACACAAGTGGGGTACTGTTTTTATTGAGGCAAGACTGGGAACACTCTAGATGGGTGGAAATCTGTTGAACCTCAAAATTTCCAGAACATTCCCTCACAGATATGTGAGGAAAATGTGTATTTTTAGCCAAAGTTTGAGGCTTACAAGGGCTTCCTGGTAGAAAAAACATTGAGCGATCCATGCAAGTCATACTACCTGGGATTCGTCTAGGTGTAAAACAAATCAAATCAAATTTTAATGATTTAGACCTCGCCAGAGATCCACAATATTAAAAAACACAATAGATATGGATTACATTATTATTAATACATTAAACATCTCTAAAACAGCTGTACGAATATTTTAAAAAATGTGAATACTTTATAGCATACAAATTTATCTTTGCTTGATCTGATCATGGACTCTAACGATATTATATTTAGTTCATATATGTTTTATAAAACTGCTATGTGCTTCAACCAGGAGTTTATTTGGGCAAACATATTATACATGTACCAAATCTTGAATACCTCCTCCCCACAGATCACAGGAGCCTGATCTATCTAGTGTGTCACCTCAGTTAATAGTTAGGTTTTTTAATGGTAGAGTCCTCAATCGCAACATCAAAATGAGAATCTCAAATATTTTTGACTCACTTTATATTCTACTATAGCTGAATATTGCTTATAATTGGATAGCTGTAATCCACAAGCTTTATTAGTATCAAAGCTCAATCTCAGGGTAGATTTTTTCAGGAAAAACTTCAAGAGTGCTGGTGACCAGGATTGCAGGAGTTTAACGGAACATTGAAATGACTCCAAAGCAATCTCTAGATTTTCTTTAAAAGTATTTTTCCCTGGACCAGCTTTAACATTTTCCTGACTTAAGAGCGCTCTCAATGCATGTAGTAGATTATAGGTCCATCTAATGAGGTTTGACAAGGCTCTTGTGTATGCACTGCCTACCTCTAATTTTAGCCTTAGCACTTGTACAGGTGTAGCTTGACCCGTGGAAGTGATCATATGCAGAATTTTGCCTTCTTTACCTAAAAATAAAAAATACCTTTTTTTAGCAATATGCTCAAATGTGTAAATTAATATAGGGGTAATCTTTGTGTGATAGATATCAAGAAGGGCTGAAAAGGGCAGCCTTCCAGAATATAGATAAAATCTTTTAATTGCACTAAGGTGGGCTACCACCTTTATTTTTGTACATTGGAAGTGTGGAGCAGTTCCGAGAGATAGAGAATATACTCTCCCTAGGTAGGTGTATGTAGATACTACCTTGACTGGTATTTCTCCAAACTTCCAAGCAAAGGATCTAGCATTTCTTCTTCCCCTAAACCGTAGTGTTTTTGTTTTTGAGATGTTTACTTTTGGAAAATGTATTTCTGTATAGTTAAAAAGGGCTTCCATGTTACGCTGAAGAACGATTATGGTGAGGTCAAAGATTACCACATCGCCAGCGAACATTAATAAATGGATTTTTAGAGATGCTATTTGTAGTGGGAAATTATTTACCTCCAGAAAAAAATCCAGCTGGTCACTAAGTAACAAGTAGAATAAAAGGGGGACAAGAAGGCATCCCTTCTTGAGACCATTCTGTGTGGGAATCTCCTGAGTAAGTCCTTTATCTCTTCCCATCTGGATTTTACACCATATTGATGTGTGTAGAGTTACTATTAGCCTCAAGAAGGTTGCCGGGACTCCCAGTTTAATGAATTTTCTACACAGGTAGGGCCTAGCCACCTTATCGAAAGCTGTAGAGAAATCATAAAATTAACTATAAACTACCTGAGTGATTCTGGTTACATATTTATCGAAGATAGTTTGCAAGATTGCAATGTTATCAGTTACTGAATGTTTTTAATGTAAGCCTGCTTTCACCATAGGAATTGCCCTCCTGGACATGGCCCAGTCATTTAGATGGTCCAAGCCGCTGGCCGCAAAGATCTTCCCTGTAGCTTCCTGTTGTATAGCATTTTAGGACCCTAGTGTAATTTTCCCGATTCATGCCCTTATATAGGTATAAATCACCATATCCTTATATAGGCATAGAAATCATAACCATATTTAGACAGAGGTCATGCAGTCCAAATACGGCATGGCTACTTCCACTAGTTCCGAAAATCCACAACGATTTTGTGGAAAACTCGGCTTCAGCAGCTAGGGACTTCCCCTTGCTTGAATACTGACTTGTCCAAGAGCTCATGGTGTTTTTCAAAGAACTGAAACTCTTTGATGACATTATTATGTCCACCTTTACGTCAAACCCGGCACCTTTAAGGTATAAATATGCCAACACTTGCCATAGCAAACACACAGTGGTTTGGAGCAGTTCAACTATCTACTTCCTCGGCGCATCCTGCTACAGTAAGTGCCGAAGGAAGCCGACCCTCCAGCAGATGCACTGAGAGAGACGCTGCCTTTTCTCTTGCTGAGAAATCCAGCTCCAGTGTTTCCAAGCTACCCTTGCAGGTTGTTGGGAAATCGAGTCCTGAGACTGACCTACTTCATTCTAAAACTAAGGTATGGAGCTGATTAGACCCTAAGAGAAATCTTGGATAGATTCTTGCAAAGAATACTAGATTTATGCTACACCTCACTTACTTCTTCCCTCGTACTAGACTGAGGTTAGGTACATCGGGGTAGGCGTATTTTATAAGCACCAGTTGAGTACTTTTTAGCCTTGTTATTTATGTATGTATTTATCTATGGTCTAGGATCCATACAATGCTCTTACAGTATTATTTTATTCTACTCTTCTTACTGTACGCATTATACTTTGCAAACAGTATTACGATTGTAGCAGTTCATTTCTTCTGCATCAGAAAGAAGACTGTTCAATAAATACTTTTATTGAAAACGCCTGTCTCTCTATTTCTCAGCTCCTCTGGTGAAACGAAGCATGCACGAATGACTGAGTAAAATATCTATTTATTGTTTCCACGACTCTGAAGATCAGTTTTATCCTGGGGACATAAAGTTGTCATGTTTATGAGGTTGTCAGAAACTAAATCTCTTCTTGTGAACTCAAGAAAGTTTCTAGTGACCTCTGAGCTAGCTGGCACTCACAATTAAGTCTAATATATTAGATAGCGACCTAGTAGACATAAGTCCTACGTCAAATCTATAGGATATATTATTCCAATGTGCAGAGCCTATTGGGAATATAGTAACTACACTACAGTTCAGGAGAGCAATTTGGCAATAGTTGGCTGGAGTGAGGTCTAGGTGTCTAGGTTTCAGAAATATCTGGGTTTGGTAGGCTTTCCTGAATGACAGCTGAGCCAAAGACCAAAATCCACAGCTATACACATTGCAGAAATAGGTTTGGTGTTGAGTGAAATAAATTGATGTGTTTGCTTGCCTTTTAGTGCCTTTCCTGTCACAGGTGCTAGGCCCCCCACAAAAAAGGGGTACCAATTTTATCTGGATTAGTATGGGAACACTGGGAGGTAGGAAATGTATTGATACCCACAGATTGTTGAACGTTCTCTCACAGAAATATTAAGCATATACTTGTTTTTGCCAAAGTTTGAGGTTTGAAGGAAAGTGTAGGTAAGAAAACATCATCCATGCAGGGCACAGAACCTTTGACCTCCTTTGTGTCTTGTTTTTTGAAAATATCTAGCTTGTTTAGAGACAAAAATTATCGCCGCACATCGGCGATTTTTATCGCAGATAAACCTTGCTATTAACAAGGTTTATCGCAAATGCGATAAAAAACGGCCGAAATGCATGAATATCGCTGAAAAGTCAGCGATATTCATGCATTATCGAGCAAATGCTCTTAGCCATGTTATCCACCTCCCATTGGATAACATGGCTAAGAACTGCTCAGGGCAGGTGTTAGCTTTTGGAGATATTCCCGCTTAGCGCGAATATCTCCAAAGGTTGGTAATAGGAGATAGCGATGTTAGCGACTGTTTTCAGTCTCTAACATCTTGGCACGCCCACTTTGCATCTCATTAGTGATAAATATCACTGACATGCAAAGTGGGGCCCAAGATGGTCGCTATCTCCTACTAGCTGTCGCTAACTGGTGTTAGCGACAGCTTGGTAATAGGGAGATAATTTTATCTCAGCTTTCTTGGCTTTTAAAGCCAAAAAAGCGGAGATAAACCCCCTTGATAATATGCCCCTAGGTTTGGTAGCTTTCCCAACTTGACGGACAAGCCCAGGCCCAAAATCCACAGCTAATTGCAGTACAAAAAAATAAAATGGTTGTATATGAGTAGAAAAATGTAATCTTTCCATGTTGCACTTTGTTGCTTTTTCTCATGTAGGCTCTAGTCCCACCCACACAGGTGAAAGTACAGTTTTATTGGGACAAGTGTGGGAATCCCTGATGGTTGCAAATTTGTGGATCACCACATTTTATGGAACTTTTCCTCACAAAAATGTGCGATTTTTTTTTATTTTTGTGCCAAAGGTTCAGGTTTTAAAAACTTCTTGGTAATTTGTGAGATCCACACAATTCACACCACCCTAGAATCCTCTGGGCGATTGCTTTTCAGAATTGTCTGTTGTTTCGTAGATTTCCCTGGGTGGAGATCGGGCACATGCCCTAAATCCACAACTATCCACATTCCAAAAAAGGGTTGGTTTTGTGTAGAAAGCTTCCGTCCATGCTGCATTTTGAATTCTTCCTTGTTGCATGTGTAAGGCTCACCAACACAAACGGGGCACCATTTTTTATATGGAAAAGTGTGGGACCACTGAATGGTACGCAACTTATGGATCCCCAGAGATTCTGGAACTTTTTCTCAGAAAAATGTGGGGAAAATGTATGTTTTTTGCCAAAATTTGAGGTTGGAAGGGCTTTTCGCATAAGCGAAGGTAGAATGATCCAGGCAAGTTAGACCACCCTGGAATCCCTGGCTGCATAGTTTTCAGAAATGTCTGGGTTTGGTTCATTTCCCTAGGTGTCAACTACACTCAATCCCTACATTTGAATAAACGGTTGCTTCTGAGTGGAAAATTTGATCTGTCCATGTTCCATTTAGTGATCTTTCCAGTTTGAGGCGTTTGCCTCACCCACACAAGTGGGGTACTGTTTTTATCTGGACAAGTGTGAGGATACTGAATGGTAGAAATCTTGTGGATCTATGCAGATTATGGAACTTTCCCTCACAAAAATATAAGCAAAATGTGTGTTTTAGCCAAAGTTTGCTCAGATAACCATTTTGAACATTCCTGGCATGTACCTAAATTGGACAACGGCACAAACAAAACATGGCAATCTCTTTTAGCATCAGCCAACATTGGTGCAATAATAAAAATATAAGATTGCATAGCATACTTAAAAGGCTGGGGTATTTAGTGATACCATGTTGTGCGCTACAGCATCTTTGCACACAATCAACAGATCTTTTTTAATGTGCAACTGTAATAACCAAAAATGGCAGCACAAACATTCTGACCCGTATATAGATGTGCCTTACTTCGAGATATAGACCTAATTGGAAATAAGATCGAGAAAGGGCTGATAACAGCGGCATACCACTGAAGCATACCTTTGATTAAAAGACAATGAATAACCTTTACAGAGTCTTACAATGGCTATCAAACAAGTCTTGACAACGAAAATACTCTTTTTGCCCACGGATTCAAAATGTAGCTAAGCCCAATAAACCTACCAATCTCAGATTAATTGATAGACTTACATTGTTCATGGTCTATAACCTTCTGATAGAGCCAAGGCCCAGGCTGACTTCAGGAACAAACCCTAGTCTATCTGTCACAGAGAGGGCTAAATTAAGGAATTGCAATCACCCTGTTCCAGACTGGGCCATCAACAACATCTAAGCCTGGGTCCAACAAAAATGAAGTAGCAGTGCTGTAAAATAAAATAGACAGCACTTGGCCATAAAGGTTTTTTAAAATCAATACCATATAATCACAGTGATTGTATTTAAATCCAGATAGGCCCTCAGCCAAGGCTGTAACAGCACATTTCTTAGCTTTAAATATTGGACCGCTTCTCAGTCCTTCATCCATCTGAAAGACAGTATAATGCTAACTGGAGGCAACTGCTAATTTACTCATATCCCAAAACTAGCAATTTCGAGATCTACTCAGCCCAAAGCATAGGACGTGAGTCTTCCTGACATTAATTATGTGCTTATTTTCGCTGGTGTGTCTTTCAAGGATGTACAGACCCTATATGAGGTAATTTAGGGTTCTCACCAATAATACCACATCACTAGCTAAGAAAATTGAAGCAAAGTGGTCGCCCTCTAACCTGTCCCGGTAATCAACTACACACTACAATCATCAGGGCACTTATATTTATATTTAATGGAATAGATAAACCCATAGCGCTGTTTAATGCCGTAAAGTCTTCTAATGAATCTGACATTAAGCCCTTGCTCTCTGTGTGCTTTCCTCTTGCTTAAGTGCCGCTGTGCAACTCCCTGATCTTATGAAGTAGCTGTTGCTGTGTTCCCAATTGAGCATGGTTTAGTCCATTCAATGTGTGAAACACTGTAGAGAAGTCCAGAAAAGTGGTGTATTTTCTCTATGAGTGACCGTTTCAGCCATCAGGGGCAAGGCCACTGTATTATGCACCCTGGAAATCCCTGCATGGAAACCTCATTGTACTTGATGGACAATTTAACAACTATTACTTAATTCAACAGAATATGTTTTAAGAACCATTATAACGATTTTCATGGAGGGCAGAGCATCAATAAAAATCAATGATTTACAGTTAAGTTTATATTGGTCTTCTTATACACAGCTCTAAGCATAGCTGCTTTCCATACATTGTGTACATTTCCTTCCTTTGGTACCAACACAAATGTGGCCACCAATAATGGTATCCACCCATCCATCAGAGGCCTTACTATCGTTAGAGTGTCTCAGTTTTCAAATGCAATAATATTTATAAATGTCTTTATGGTTTTTCAATTTAAAGCACCTTTGTCCACAACAACAATTTTAAGCAGAGTTATACAGTTGCAGATCTCTTGCATGTCGATTCTAATTTTCGACTGCATATTCCTATTAAACCACAGGGTATAATATCTGCGCTGCTTGTACAAAATGTATATCCAGCACCAGGACCTCTTGCATGGAGACAACTAGCGACAATCTCATCATTTGTTAAACCAACCTTTTCTGTGGCAGGCACGGCTGACAAATCCATCTACCTCCACATCTTATCAAGCCTTGTGATATCACCTGCCTGATTTATTCCTGCATCCATCTTACAATATCCAATAGAAGGATACATCTTCACAGCTCCACTGTGTTGATTTATTGACCTCAACCGAAAAGTCACTATCTAAATGACAAGAGAAACATAAACATTTGAATGCCTACACAAGTAGCCTGGTATGTATTCGTAGTCACTGATCAAATCATGTGATCCCTGAGCCTCAGTGGAATGCCTCAAATATCTTTATTAATGCTAAAATTTACAAATCTTAGCTTTTTGCCAAAACATTACCAGTTCACATGGTGGTTGGCAAATGTTGTGAAGTGGGTGCTGTTAGTGGAAGAAGTACGAACTCCGAACTAGGTTCTGAATACACTTTACTGAACTTCTCTACTGCTCCAAACCTGTCACAGCCTGTTTCTCTCACAGGAACACTCTCAACATCCTAAGGACAGTACAGAACCAACAGTAGGAACATTCTATTGACTACAGAGCCACCTTTACTTTTATCAGATGAAGTGTGGTTGTATGTGGGCACTTGACAAAGCTAAACACATCAATAACATCAGTTCATTTGGTCCCAACATTGGGGTTTGTTACAAATGCAATACAGGCCAGTGCCATAATAACCTTCTTTTGCTCACGCCATTTCAACATTGTCAAGTGAGAGGCAAAGTGCCCCATATTAGACTCCTAAATCTTTGGTTGTGCCTTTCCATTGCAGGAGGGTTCAACAGAGCTAAATTAATGTGAAGTCTAAGAGCTATAGATAATTTGGTGCCTGAAGAATTATGGATCAATTCACATTGTTGGGAATGGCCAACGGTTGCACGGTATTCCTCCAGATTTTTTGCCTTCACCACCTAATTTTTGCTGACACCGTTTTTCTTACAACTTTACTCCTGATAGCCAGGAGTAAAAGTGCATGTGCTCTCTCTTCCTAACATGGTAAAATTGGTATACCCCCAATTGGCATATTTATTTACTTATAGGTCCCTGGTAAATGGTGCTTCATATATCTACCCAGGGCCTGTAAATTAAAGGCTATATGGAAGTTGCACCCATCCCCTTCTTCAATAAGTTTGTACAACCTCCAGGAAGCAACACAATTTGCCTGATCGTTTCAGCTGTTACACATCTGCTGCAGATTTGCAGCATTGCTGCAGGTTGCTCCTGCTGTTAGGGAGAGTGAAATGTGTACAGCAATTCTGCAGAATTAGAAAGGGAGAGCACAAAAGGTAAAAAAGGGAGTGACACCAGACCAAGCAAACATTTTATTTTCAGGACATTTAGGGGGGTGAGCCTGAATGAAATCGGTAAGAGTGGCAGGCTTCTGGAAAGTATTCGGACCATTTGTTGAGGACGCACAGAAGCAGAGTGGACACAGGCCTGCATATTTTCTTTTTTTTTTTATCCTCATTAGCCTTTTCGCCACCGATTTCTATAAACGATACCGCCCATGGGCTTTTTATCTTATGTACCAGCTGTAGAGAAAAAAGCCTGTGCAGTGCTATTCGAGGAGCTCTATACCAGCCATGTTGCTATGTGTACTGCCAGGACTTGAAGAGTCTTCCTCTAAAGCAGCGCTACCTTTTCTGCTTGTTTCCTGGGTAAGAGGAAACCACCAGTGAGGTAAGCAAAGGCCTTAATCATTGGATTAATATTGTTTAACTAACCAAGCCTATCATAATTCCTAATTCCTAATTCCGCTCCTTCACCCACAACGTGACAAAAAAGGTAACCAAAATCTACGCGTTTTCTTTGTCTGATCCAAGGTATCCAGTTTCGCAATGTGTCTCATGGCTCTCAACCAATCCAAAACTGTAGGAGAAATTAGAGAAACCCATAGTTTATAGATCTCCCTCCGGGCTAGCAGAACAGCATAAAAAATAAGTTTAGCTTTGTCATCAGTGCCCTTACTTTGCAAATCATGTCTTCCAGTTATGATTAATTCAGGGCTTACCTCAATCTTCTGGTTTGAAACTTGAGACAGGTAATTACTTATGGCCTCCCAATACTCTCTGATGCACGGGCAAGCCACAAACATGTGCAGGTCATCCTCATTGGTGCGTTTGCATTTGGGGCAATCCACTACACCACCACCAGCCTTGAATTTCGATAGTCTGAGAAGTGACCAATATGCCCTGTGAATTGTAAACAGATGATTCCGCCTTAAGTTTGCAGATTTAACTATTTTGTACAACATAGCCATAGTTACTTGCCATTGATTCTCTGTAGCGATTTTTGTATTTTTGATGGGTATGTGTTTCCCCTGAGTTTTTGCTTTCTGACCTCTCGGTTTCGACACTGCTTTTGCTGGCATAATGTTTCTGCGCACTTTTCACACTGCTGATCAGTGGTAAAGTGCAGGCGCTCTCTGTGTCAAAAAGTGTACTGAGTGTGCCAGGGCCTGTGAATCAAATGCTACTCATGGGCCTGCAGCACTGATTGTGCCACCCACGTGAGTAGCCCTGAAAACGTACCTCAGACCTGCCATTGCGGAGTCTGTACACACTTTGCAACTGCCATGCCGACTTGGCGAGTGCACTCACTTGCCAGTCCCTAACCTTCCCTTTTCTTAAAAGTCAGGCACCCCTAAGGTAGGTCCAAGGTACTTCTGTTGGGAGGGTGAAGTGTATGTGAAAGGTGGGGTATGCCTGGGTGTGCGTGGCATGTCCAGAGTGAATTACAGCCAATTTCGTTTTTCACTATTGCAAGGCTACCGGTTCCCCATAGGAGAGCATGGGATGTTTGTTTATAATATCTTATAAACGTAACTTGCCCCAGGGATTAGGTAGAAAAATGAAGTATAGTATGCCTGAACTCAGAATCTAAAGATGCATCTTTTACTGAAGGTAATTTTTACATTCTGTGTTTGAAAATACCACTTTTAGAAAGTAGGTATTTTCTTGCTCAGTCATCCTGTGTGCCTTTGCTGGAATGTGGATTGCCTGTCTGGGTGTTTGGATGACTGAAGACTGGGGAGACAGAGGGGCTCCAGATAGTCTAGGTAGGTCGGGAAAAGACTGAATAGACCTAGGCTGCGATGGGGGAAGGGGGAGGAAATGTCTTGCACCTCAGAGGGCCTGGTCTGCCTCTGACAATGCCGTCTCCACCTCCTGCCAGGAAATCACTTCAGAGAAGGCCAAACTGGTTCTGGCCGGGCCCAGACACCCTCTGCCTGCCAGATCATAGGATTTTTGTGTACAAATACTGGGGCCCAGACCCCTGAACTTTAGAACTCATCTGGATCGAGAAGACTGCCAAGAAGAAGAGCCGGAGAAGCTGTGAGGAGGAACTGCCACTTTTCTGTGTACTTTGCTGTGCTGACCTGCAGTGGCTGCTTCTGTCTTGGTCAGTGAAAGGTCTGGACTGGACTTTCTGCAACCTATTTTGTGAGTCTCTCCAAGGGCTTGAAGTAGAGCTTGCTCCCTGTTCACGAAGTCTCAGGAGCAGCAAAGACTGCAAGCTCGTCTGCCCGCAGCACTGGGGAATGTGTGTTTTGTGCTGTATCAGAGGAGAAGCAACTCAACAACGTCTATGAGGGCGCTGCCGGCTTCGTGTCCTGAAGGCACCGCAGAGGGCACCGCCACACCGCAATCTTGGTCGCATCGATGACGCCTGTCGACGCCGCCACCGAGCCGCTGCGTGCACAGCGACCTGGGGCACCGCACACCAAACTGCCTTGCTTCACAAGGACGCCTTGGCCTCCCTGACACCGCCACTCCACACCAAAATCGATGACGCTGCTTGCACCATGGTTCGAGGGCACCGCTCGTAAGTCACTCGAAGCACCTCCCTCATCCCACACCGCAGCCATGGCCCACCAACGCTGGCACCAGCGACTCCTGCTCGTCAGCCGACGACAACGCTTCAGAAACAACGACGCCGCTGCTTGCACCGTGACCTGCTAGCACTGTGACGAGCACCGCCTACATCTCGCACCGCGACCCTGGTCTCACCGACGGCACCATCCGTCGCCGCCACCGAGCCACTGCTCGCACCCTGACCTGGGGGCACCGCACGCCACACCGCTGCACTTCGCACCGCATCACCCAACGCATGCCGACGCCAGCGCTCCTGATTCCATTAGAGAGGAGCTCAACCTGCAACGTGAGTGACTTCGAGGGCCTCATCGCCCTGCATTTCTCACAGGTACTATTTGCGGGTCACCCAGACACGGAAGCTGGCCCGCGACCCTGCGACCAGCCAGAACTGTTGAATTTGTTGTTCACAACGTCGTGGTCGCCCGAACGGAGCTATAAACATCGATGAACTTTGTTTGAAACTTATTTTGATAACTACAGACTTGTTTCTTACATATAG
Organism: Lissotriton vulgaris; assembly: GCF_964263255.1. Taxonomy (NCBI): domain Eukaryota; kingdom Metazoa; phylum Chordata; class Amphibia; order Caudata; family Salamandridae; genus Lissotriton; species Lissotriton vulgaris. Next base: position 1,639,394,933 of record NC_141691.1, on the reverse strand, counting down.
TATTTTGGATTTTTGTTGTTTTTGGTCTTGTTTTATTTATATAAAATATATTGTATATTTTTCTAAACTGGTGTAGTTTCCTTTTGTAGTGTGTATACTGTATTACTCCTATGTGCAAATTCTTTACACACTGCCTCTAAGATAAGCCTGACTGCTTGTGACAAGCTACCAAGAGGTGAGCAGGGGTTATTTTAGGAGTGTAACTCCCTTACACTGACTAGAGTAGAGATTTTTGCCTGGCTTCGGCCCTTGCCCTGGCCTACCAGAAATCCTATTTCTAACAATATGGTAAACGTGAAAAGAAACTGAAGGAGGGTACAGGTTTGTGGTTACTTTTTTATCTGTCTTTAATGGGTTTGGGAGCACAAAGAGGGAGATACAAGATGGAGGAGCATGGCAATAGGTCAGGTATTTGTTGGAACAATAGTGTGGCCATTTTATTTATGCGTGTGTTCTGATACCTCTCCTCAACCTTTATTTTGGTTGTCCAGGGTTCTATGATACAGCTCAAGATGGGTGAAGAAGTAGTTTGCACCATATGCAAAAAACTTTCTAAATTGGAAAGAACCAATGAGAGGACATTTTCCAAGTTCTGTGCAACAAAATGTTGAAAGATGCTAGCAATGATGCCCGGTGTTGCAAAACATGTTTTATAGCAGAATGGTAGCTCTGGGGAGAATGGAAGGCAGCAGGCCACCTGAAACTGCTAGTATTTCTATGAAAAGTCCAACTTATGGATAGGTCACTTCTCAACTTTGAGACGCTGGTCCATGAGAATAGCTTAAGGGTGAATAATGAACTCAGAAGGGTCCAATCACTACACAAAAGCTTACATGGGTATACAAAGCAAATGAGACTTCTTGCCATTACTAACTTCTACGTAACAAGGGCAGCTAGAGTTTAGTTCATATTGTCTAAGGTATAACTCTGGACCCTCCATAGAAACCACTGCTATTGTGGGTGACTACCTCTGGACAATTGTATGCAAGACTTGTCCGCAACCAGTCTATCTTATAAGTCTTTTCCTAGAGGTAGAAAAGACAGCCTCAGCACTTCCGGAGTGCTGTTGTGCATTCTGGAGAAGGGCACTGTGAAAAGTGAAAGCAACAAATCGAACAATACTGCGGAAAAACAGTGTTGGCGCTTTTTATTCCAGACTGTGTGTCTCTGTTTCTTGACAATGTCACAGTTCAGGACCACCCATTAAGAATTTTGCAAAAAATAAATGAAAAATTTATGTTTTGGGGCAGTACATAATATAATAGTTCAGACAGGTTTTTCACACCACAGTTGGACCATTATTCCATTTCGTGTTCTGAAGGGACCTTTTCAAGGTCCGAAACGGCCATAGAAGACTTAACATGCCTACATTTTCCATGAGTATAATTCAGATGCAAACAACTGCATTCTAGGTGGTAATCAATTTCTAATCCTGTGTATTTCATACAGTAATCCGTACTTTTTCAATATTTTGGAGCGCAAACTAAACTTTATTATTTGGTAGCTCAATCAATGAAAAGTGTAAGAACTACTCCCATGACAGCCATTTTTTTTTACCTAAAATAAAACGTGGCTGTGTTATGTTTTTGATGCATCTTAAGAATATATCTTGCAGTCTTGTGCTTCTCATTGCAGACTATTTGCAGACTGTGCCAGTAATACCAAGAAATACAACACAAGTAGCTAGAGATGGCTATTTCTGACTTCTCCCAGTTTCAATTATTTTTTTTCAAACGGTTATAGCAAATTCTCTTGCAAGAGATGTGAATGATTTTTCGTTTTACAAACAGAATTGTATTACTTGACATTGAAATACTATTGGAAGAATAAAAAGTTAAGACATTTCATTTTCATAACTGAAACAGTTGACAAAAAGATGAAATACATACATTGCTCAATGGACTAAAAGTAGTGGTTACAAATCATGCGAAAAACAATATTCCGATGTTTTAGCCCAATCCCCAACATTTCAGCTGCAAAAGCAGCTTAAATCTCCAGTTGGAACGCACCGTAAAAATTGGGAATAATCCACGGAAATGGGTGAGGTAGCACAGATTTCCTCTTATTCCCCATTTCTAAGGCCCAATATTTGCTGTCCCTCTAATTCTGCATACTGCCGTTATCAATATCACTGGCATCAGGGATTCTGAATCCAAAATCCCTGCATCTGTAAACCCAATGGGCTCACAATGAGCCCCTACAAGTAGCGAACATCACCAGCAATAATAGCAAAGCACATTGTTTCCATTCTACTTTGTTAACACTTTTACTCAGATATTGTTTTTACAGAAAACCACTGAAATAACGGTCATGTAATTTTTCATAAGGGAAAAGTTAAATCAATCAACTAACCAGCACATGAAAACCAACAAAAGCAAACAATTGTACCATTCCCTCTTAAATCTTTTTTATAAAATCTATTTATTTGCCATCCTGTACCAACTCTACTTCTAAACTCTGGTATCTCATAACAAAGTTTCCTATATGGACTTCGATACAAAAAAGGAACACTAATTTGTCACTTGAAGTACCTAAAGATCTTTTGTTATCTTTTGATAGACCTCACTGGGATTAGAGAAACTTTTTCCAAAGTTGCTGATGCAAAGTGTAGGAAAGTGGAGTATTATGCTGTGAGGCTGGTTAGGCTTCACTTTCCTACATTGGTGGCAGGGGTAGGATACGTAGATTTTCAAGAACCTCGACCTATCTGTCATGCCGCCTCTTCAGTTCAAGGATCTACAATTTTTGTGCCATGCTGGGAGCATTGGCTAGAGAGTAACAGCCAAAAGGGAAGATCTTGAGAAGGCCCTTGGCTCCCATGAGAAAGAAAAACTAGAGAGGGAAAACCATTCCTCAGAGCAAGACCCTATATAGGGGAGGCTGATGTCCTAGCCCAACTAGAAGATGATGGGAAAGAAAGTGCAGATCACAACTCTCCATTTTTCCCAGACCTTCCTAACTATCATAAAGTGACAGAAATCACTCTAGCAGACCCCCTAATGGTAAGGAGGTAGTAAGCCTTGAGGAAGAGCTTGATCTCCTCTCACTAGAGGAGAAAAAGATTTAACTCAAGAAAAGGAAACTAGCCCTTGAATAAAGCAGGGTTCAGATGGGTTTAAATGCTAAAGATAATGGTGGCAGCAATTGTGTGGAAAATAGAAAAATTGATGTACATAAGCAGCGTTCATTTGCCCTCTCCCGTCCCCCTCCCTGTAGGCACCACGTATACCCTGAAATATTGACCGTATCACTCCGCCAGTAAAAGCCCGTGCCCATATGTACATGACAGCCATTTTAGGCACCTTGGCCTCTTGCCCACTCATTAGAATCACTGGCTTCCCTCCTGCGCGCATTTGAGCACCCCCCTCCCACTCTCACATGCATAGACCATGAAACCCAGCACTCTGCGCGACCCTGCTATGAAAGGCAACCCTCCTGCTTGACCCAGGCACCCCCCCCCATTTCCCTCTTGAAGAAGCATCCTTCGCCTCAGCTGACATAGCCCCCCAGCTGTATCTGACTGCCCCTGTTCTCTCATGTACGGGTCATAAGACCTCTCTCTCTCTGTGCGACTCTGACCCTGCGCGCACCCTGGCCCCCTCCTTCTCCCTCACATGGACAAGTCATAAACCTTCCTCCTCTGCAAGACCCTGTCCTTGGGAGTCACGGCCGCGCCTGACCAACACCTCCTTTCCTTTCATGAATAACCCCTCTGTTAGCAAACCCTCCCTCCGCGATGGACTGTCCACACATGTCCGAGGCCATCGCCTAAGCCGGGAGACACTGTTTACTGCCCTTTATTGTATGGAGTCACTCCTCTTCAAAGGACCCACTATTGATCCTGGCCTCCCCACCCCCTGGGCTACGATCAGGCGCACACATCCTAATAATCAGCGGAACATTCAGCTGCGTCATTGCCCCCTCTCTTATCAGCAGGTCAAGGGTCCCTATTGTGAACACATGTGGGGTAGGATTGACACGAGGATTATGGGGTTGTCTTTTCTTTGTTTCACAATGCTGTGACTGTAATGCCAAGTGTTTTGTAAAGTATAAAAGACAGAGTCTCAGCTCACTTGTTAGAGCACCTCCTGATGACACCTTGTTTCGTGTCGGAAATGACAGGCTCTCCTCATGAGCAATAAATCCTGTTCTTGTGACACCTGCTCCCAGCGCCCGTCTCTTTATTTGGTAATTATTCAGAATGGAAACTAAGAGGCGTCTTGCGCCAGCAGCCTGGGCATCGATAGTAATGCGGGCTCCTGTTCCACAATTGGCGTCCCAACGCGGGGTCCATCAGTGACATAAGGTCCAGTAAGAGAGATCCAGACGATGAGGTGAACATCTAAATGATCGGAGTATACCTGCCTTGAGAGGGCCCTCGTCCGGCTGCCGATTGAATGAACTTCACCGATTCTGAACGGACCTCTCTCTCGAGTGACCTACTGTCCTGACTGGAATCCCACAGGACTGCTGCGGTAAAATCATGGAGTAAGAGAACGATCGGGCGCTGGAAGGAGGAAGGCGAAGAACTGCCCACACGGTCCGGTCCGGGTAAGGTCGCGTAAATGCGACAAATTGTGAAATGATTGTTTTGGATAATACTAGTATTACGCTTTGTTGAAACCCTCTGGAGATTCACCGTCTGCAAACGGAGAAACAACAGGCTCTCCCTTTGCAAGCAGTGAAGGATAGGTAACGCAGACTTTTGTCCCCGTTGTAATCCGTCGTGCCTATCTTCCTCCCCCACTGTTTCCCGAACTGTCGTTCGTGGATTATTGTCTGGAGATTCTTTGTCTGCAAACAGGGAAGAACAAGGTCTCTCTTTGCAGGTAGAGAAAGAGTAGGTAACGATAACTTTTCGTGCCCACTTATTCTCCCCACTGATTGTTTGATTGACCGAACATTGATTGTTCGATATTGGTTCTTTTGAGGTATTCACCGCCGCCAAACAACGGAGAATAGAAATATTCTGCCTAGTCTTTGCCCGCTGTGATAAGATAGGTAATGCAGACCTTTGTCCCCGTTGTAATCCGTCATGCCTATCTTCTCCCCACTGGTTGGTAGCCTGTTTAGCCCGGACCGCTTATTAGAGATGAACCATCCAGCTCCACTGGAGAGCACACCTAATAAGGACATGTTCATTAAGTGTGGACTAGTCGCTATAGCTTATAATAGGTTATGGCATAAAAATACAAGAAAAAGAGTTGAGCGAAATCAGTAGGCCACTGATGAGTTATCAACTTCGCTAAAAATAAAATAAGAAACGTTAGAAATAACCTGCAATAAGAAACATAAAAATGGCGAGGGAAGACAAGCTTGACACCAAGGCAGCCACGAGGTAGCTAGGCTCCATTGCCTATTCCTACTCCAAACATGTCTGCCTCATTGCCCACCACGCCCAAATAACGGTCACATGAAATAGAAACAATTCAATAGGTACCTACCCCCATTCCAGAAGCTCCCGAAGTGCAACAGGTCCGCGGTTACGCCCATCCGGAAGGCGAGGCATGCGAGGCTCGCCTGGCCGCGGTCAGAAGGAGAGGCTGTTGGGCAGGCGGCCCAAAGAATAATAAGGACCTCTCCATTTCTCCTCTCCTCTGCTGCCCTGCAGGCCACGGGGGGGGGGGGGCTGTCTTGCCTCAGCCACCGACCACCCCCCTCCCTCTCACTCTCGCCTGAATCCGGCCCGCAAAGAAGGCCGAAGCTGAAGCAAGGACGGCGGCGCTTACAGGAAGTCCCGCCACATGCCGACGCCTGGACAATTGTAGGTAGTCCCGCCACATGTCAGCGCCTGGACAATTACAGGTAGTCCCGCCACATGTCAAAAGGGGGGGGGGATGTCTTGCCTCAGCCACCGACCCCCCCCCATCTTCATCGCCTGACACGGCCTTACCGAAACGCTGGAGCCGGAGAACGGCGCGGGGTCGCTGGAAGGGGGAGGTGACGCGAACGAGCCTCCCCCACCTCCCTCCAGGTGGAGGCTTCCAGCGACACCCCAATGCTCTTGCTTAAAGAGGGTCAACATCGAAAAGCGGTCTTTTGCCCAGGACGGGCACACGCCCCATGCCTTCTCTCCTCAACTTTGAAGATTCTATGAGAGCCGGGGGGCACCCCGATCCCTCCGCAGGGGCGCCCCCGTCCCCCTCACTGGGAACATCGACGCACTCCTGCCAGCGCCAGCTTCAGTTTGGAAATGGCTAAAGTGCAGCCACGGCACAGACTTGTTCAGTTCCGGAGGAACACCAGAATGACCCGGTAGGAAAAATTGTTGCCGCCCTCCCCACTCTTTGACTATTGTTAGACTGTTACCACATTGTGCAAAAACTTTTTGAACTACCAACGGAAGGTTCTGGTCCAACCACGAGTCATTGGAAACACTCTGACTGTGCTGGAACTCGCCTGACTCCACCCGAAAATGGCGCCGACACAAAATGAGACTTTTTAAATAAACTTTGTTGCACCCTGATTGCGCAGCTTTTTGTCCCGAGATATGTATGCAGTCTTTGGATAGTGAAAGTAGATATGAAGGATATTGAGTATGTGCTCGGACAATGAACTGACTTAGAGTGGGCACTGATTATGATTTGGAAAATGAATTGGTGTAATTTAGACAATGAATGAGCATTGGATAATGAATTTATGAATTAATTAAAAACTGAATTCTTGACATGCATCATGCTTGCTCTGTAGGGAAGTTTAATACGATTTTATTGCACTGCTGCACTTTATGCAATGAACTGCCACCAACTTCGTTCTTCTTATGTACAGTTTCAACCTGCTCCGTGGCCGGTCCACTGGGTTGTAGGCCTGTATTTATACATCAACACTTTTTATTAAAAGTATTTTGAAAAAGAAAGCATAGTTGTAACGGTTGCATTAATGAGTTTTGGATGTTTTGCTACTGTGAGCGAAGAATAAGTATGATGAAAGCTGAAGGTTAAAAAGGACCAGATGTTTAGCAGCTACATTATGTGTCACAGGCAGCCGGAAAAGTGTTTTAGATGCCCTTAAAACGACACCACAGAAATGCCACCTGACCGCCACCCTTGCACCCAACAAAAGGGGTTGCGACCAAGTAACTCATGTAGATACGCGGATCGTCAATGATTATCTATCTGACATTACTGGTCCCTCTGGGCTTAAACGCCGAGATGGTAAAGAAATGCAGTACGTGGAGATAGGTCGAGTATGTGGTAGGTAAAAACATTTTCGGACTACTGCATGCTGATGTGCTTTGAATGCTGCCCCCCACCCCTTCTTTCTCCTCCCTTCTGCAGGTCACGTCAGAACGTCGGCTGTAGTGCGGGAGAGCGATGGTCGAACCACCGACGAAAAGGGAAGGAGGGAATATGTGCATAGTCCTTATGACGATAAGTTTTTTTAAAAAAAAGACGTAGACTTAAACATGACTGTTCCTCCTTAGAACATAGCGACTGGGAGGATGGACTGACATAGAAACTTGACGGGTACTGTATGACGAAATTGACTAGAAATAACACGTTAGATAATGTAACTAGACGTTTGACTAGGTAGGGAAAGGACAAAGAAAAGTGTGTGGGTAAGGGTTACCACGGCACCACCCGTCTGGGAAGTTAGAAATGTTGCTGATGTTCAAAATGCACTGCCCCCTTTCTCACACTCTTATAGATATAGCCAAGCTGTCCGACTGTTCTCCCGATCAATACTTGCCGTTGCCTCAGCCTGGAGAACTTCCCACCAAAGGAAGAAAACTGAAAAATGGTTTAAGATCGAACCATGGGTAAAAAGCACGACCAGGTTAATTTCTGATCGACTAACCGAGGTGTAAGTATTGGCAATTGAGAACGCTCGAAGAGATAACAAGCGAGAGGGAAAAGGAGGGAAAGGTAAAAAGAACTAAGCACGTAGATAAATAGGATAGTAAAGATAGGAAGGATATAAAAAAAAAAATAATAATAATAATATGGATTTTGTTGGCCAACTATTGTTTTCTGTTTTGTCGTGAATGTCTTATATATATGTAATACATGTACTGTCTTCCTCTGTCTGAGTTCGTGTGTGTGTACTGTAGGGGTTTATGTTTTCCCTTTGTTTGCGTCTCTCCGTTACCTGACCCCCTGCTGTTCTGTGTTGTGAACGCACTAAAGGACCTATTTTTGTACACATCTCTCTGTCTTTCTCTATCTCTATCCCACCATTTTCCTCTCTATACCTCTCTCTCTCTCTATCTCTCTAACTCTCTCTAACTCTCTCTATCTCTCTCTCTACATGTCATACGTGTACCAAATGGCTCGTTTAGATTGCGGACGACTCTCACTCTCTATGAGAGTCTCCCTATTTCCTCTTCCTTTATACGGTAAAACCGTGCCTCGCTGGCACCAGTCTGATTGGATACTTATTGAACGCGAAGGTGTTCAGCGAAATTGACCGAAACTAAAATGATTGTATCTCGCCATATTACTACCTCTCCTTTCTGCAAAATGAATGAACTTGAATTGGCTGAGAAGGAAAGGACAGGTAAGACGACTAAGGTCCCCCAATCTGGCCATTTATAGGGGAACTGTATGTCAATGGCACCTTATTTCCGTTCATTAGAGACGAACGCCAACGTCTAGATTGACCCCCAATGCCCAGATTGTCCCACCCCCTTTTTTGCACCCAAGCGCGAGCGCCCGAAGCATCCCCGCCCCATTTGATAGACCCCAGCTGCTGTCTCGGATATAAACATGATGACCATGAGTAACTGTCGTCCCTCGAGAAAACCCTGTTTTACCTGACTCTCGATGATGGCACCCCCGCCCTGTTTGAAAAGGTTAGCCAGCCTTGAAGGGAAATGCTCCGAAATGTTGAATATGATGAAATGCACAGTTGATGGGAATCTTATTTATCCTCACTTGAGTTATAAATAGGACGATGAATAAACTTGGCATGAACTCAGTAGGAATGCCGACATATGCACTGCTTGGTAATAGACCTCTGACTGTGACCGATGAGCGTATCTCCCAAATGCGTAGGATTGAGGGAGGAATTCACATGCATAGATGTCTTCGTCTGCCAGTTCTCTAAAAGCTTGTTTTGTACCTATTCAAAGATTCACGACCACCGAAGGAGAAGGGTCGGATGTGACGTACAGCTTGGCTGCAGATCTTGAGACACGTGTGACCTCGACCAAAGGTGGAGCTGCAGAGCAACAAGATGCGGGACGAGACAGCAATTTCAAACGTGGAAAATGAAACTTGACGGGCTGCCCTGAAGCCCTCCGTCTGCTAACCCACGTGTGCCTGGAGTCTCCGTCCCCCTTCTTTGGGCCCGATTGATGGGCCTGCCTGCTTGTTATCCTTTGCTCCCTTGGTCTCTTTTGTGTGTCCCAGGAACTCTGACCCAACTCCTTCTCTCTCCTATCGACTGTTTGAACAACACACACCCTCTTTTCCATGTGACTTCACGCCAAAAGGAAGAACGGCATTCAGGTGGGAATAGGGTGTTGCCACGGAAATATAGGTGCCGAGCATAAGGCGCCGCTAAACGGATTGTTTAGGGAACAGGACTGTGGTCTAACAGCAGAGGACTGACCGCACCCTGCAACGCGTAAGGATAGAACCGAGCTGGACCTATAGCTCCACCGCCGGTGCTCAACAGCGCCAACGAAAGGACACAGACTAGAGCCTACCAGTGATGGCTCACTGCTAAAAGACACTGTGACGAAGAGACTTTGTATATTGAACTGATTCCGCCCTCAACTGCTTGGTCAAAATGTTCATTGGTCACATTTTTAAGTCAGAAACATTTATGCTATGTAGTGCTTTTGAAATGATAGGAACTCGACAAATGCAATTTCCTATGTGCTGCATTCTGCCCATCACATCAACTGTTCATGATTTTTGTGCAAATATGTTAGTATTGACAAATGCTATTTCATCAACCACATGTTTATATATACGCCCCTTAACTAGGAGGGATAGGAAAATGAACTTTGTTGTTTATATATACCCCTATCAATTAGAAAAATGAACTCTGTTATGTAAAAAGGGGCGACTGTGGAAAATAGAAAAATTGATGTACATAAGCAGCGTTCATTTGCCCTCTCCCGTCCCCCTCCCTGTAGGCACCACGTATACCCTGAAATATTGACCGTATCACTCCGCCAGTAAAAGCCCGTGCCCATATGTACATGACAGCCATTTTAGGCACCTTGGCCTCTTGCCCACTCATTAGAATCACTGGCTTCCCTCCTGCGCGCATTTGAGCACCCCCCTCCCACTCTCACATGCATAGACCATGAAACCCAGCACTCTGCGCGACCCTGCTATGAAAGGCAACCCTCCTGCTTGACCCAGGCACCCCCCCCATTTCCCTCTTGAAGAAGCATCCTTCGCCTCAGCTGACATAGCCCCCCAGCTGTATCTGACTGCCCCTGTTCTCTCATGTACGGGTCATAAGACCTCTCTCTCTCTGTGCGACTCTGACCCTGCGCGCACCCTGGCCCCCTCCTTCTCCCTCACATGGACAAGTCATAAACCTTCCTCCTCTGCAAGACCCTGTCCTTGGGAGTCACGGCCGCGCCTGACCAACACCTCCTTTCCTTTCATGAATAACCCCTCTGTTAGCAAACCCTCCCTCCGCGATGGACTGTCCACACATGTCCGAGGCCATCGCCTAAGCCGGGAGACACTGTTTACTGCCCTTTATTGTATGGAGTCACTCCTCTTCAAAGGACCCACTATTGATCCTGGCCTCCCCACCCCCTGGGCTACGATCAGGCGCACACATCCTAATAATCAGCGGAACATTCAGCTGCGTCATTGCCCCCTCTCTTATCAGCAGGTCAAGGGTCCCTATTGTGAACACATGTGGGGTAGGATTGACACGAGGATTATGGGGTTGTCTTTTCTTTGTTTCACAATGCTGTGACTGTAATGCCAAGTGTTTTGTAAAGTATAAAAGACAGAGTCTCAGCTCACTTGTTAGAGCACCTCCTGATGACACCTTGTTTCGTGTCGGAAATGACAGGCTCTCCTCATGAGCAATAAATCCTGTTCTTGTGACACCTGCTCCCAGCGCCCGTCTCTTTATTTGGTAATTATTCAGAATGGAAACTAAGAGGCGTCTTGCGCCAGCAGCCTGGGCATCGATAGTAATGCGGGCTCCTGTTCCACAATTGTATTAGGGAAAAAGAGGATACCGTTTACCCTAAGATCCCCAAAGGGATTGGTCCAAGGTTTAGTGATGGTGATGACATTGAAAATGGTTTGCAGCCTTTAAGAGGGCCTGCAAAATGAGGAGGATAGATCACCAGTACTGGGGGTCTCTATTGTGGGAGTTGTTTCAGTCAAGGACAGAGATAGACTTTTGATCCTTCATGAAGTTGTGGCTGAGTCCTATCAGCATTGATAGAAGGATTTCGACTCACCACAGAAAAGTTCAAAATTAAGATTATGGACACCCATAAAGGTCAAAATCAGACATGGATGGATTTAATAGACGACTCAGTCAAAGTACTAGAAGGCTGTATAAAGGCAATGAGGTGGACACTTATGATGGGCTATATAATTTGATTATGAATGAGCACATTTTAACTAATTAAACCACAGAGAAATTGCATCAGCATTTGGTTGGTTTGAAGCTGTCTTCTCCCAGAGATCTGGGCATACAGCTGACAAATGGATCAGACCTAGGGTGTCCAAGAAGGCCCATGGTTGGAGTGACCAGACAAAAGGTGCTCAGACTTCCCAGCAGTGGATAGATGTGAGCAACAACAAGTAAAAAATGAAAGAGTCCTCAAAAGGCCTCCAAAGTGTTGTACAGTCCCTACTTTCCCAGTAAGATTGTGTATTTAGGCAATTTAGGTTTCAAAACTATGTGGGACTGAGCCCACTCATACGTCAGAATATATTGACTTAGTTCCTGGCTGGCTCACATTGCGACATCTGGGCCTCTAAATTGACAGAGCATCAGATGGTTTCTGCAACATTAGAACATGATAACTCTAATTCCCCAAAAGAAATCATGAAAACATACCTTATCCTTTTGTTGGTACCTCAAGCATGCCCAATGGGAGAAATAAGAGGTACACAAATTGGCATTTCAAACATTTATTGAAGCAATTGTACTGTTGTGTAAAATATGTGCACTGCAATATTATCAGTGTTACAAGGATGGTGAACAGAATGGATAATTCAACCATTGTGCATTTGCATTGGAATATATGAGTACATGTAATTGCACTCCTACCTAGCACTGCCTAACCTATAAAGCAATGGGTGTGCAGGTGTGCGAGAGTACCTTAGAGTGGTATAACCTTTATTTGCGTCATCTGGCAGCCAGTGTAAATAACAACATTTAATCCATGCTTCTGCATGGTGTTTTTATTTGTGCTTTTTTTCTTCACAAGTGAGCACAAAACACTCAGCCAACACATTTCGCCAATACAAGGCTTCTTCAGGGCCTAGAAGTATATACTGGCAGTTGTGACCAATTTTGTTCCACTTTAAATTAATATTGTTTTTTTCGAAGTTCATACCCTTGTATTGACAACTGAGAAACAAAGGGGGCTGAATAATTCAATTTTGGCAGTGGTCACCAATTTTGGTACGCAAAGTCACGGAAAGTAATCCAATTATTCAAAGTTATCTGATGAAAAAGTGTGTATTTCATGTGATCAATCTCATTTCGAATCATCAAAGCAGAAGTCCAACAAAAACTCTCAGACCCTATCTGTAAATATGATTGCATCAATTAAAAAGCAGGAATTGTTCCAGGCATTCAGTCATAAAGCAATTTAGCTGTGTTCCGCATTGTCTATTGCAATACCAACAGCCAAGTTTGGCATGAGAATGAAAAGGACTTTAAATCAATATTGCTCTTCTGAAGTTCATACCCTTGTATTGACAACTGAGAAATAAAGGGGGTGCATATATTAATTTTGTGTCTGTTAACATGTTATTCTTTGCCATGGAATGGAGAAGTTTATAATGATTAGTCACTGAGTCTACAGGGTTATTGCCAGAAATATGCAAACTTCTACGCAAATATTTTGTAGCTACCCATAGGAGGTATAGGGCATGGTTCCTATTGTGTGTAATTAAATACTGCTTGTGGAGTACTAACTAAGAAATGGTGTGTGTAGTGATAAAAAAAACATTTCATCATTATTAGATGTTCTACTACACATATCTTTACTTTCAAATACAGTATACTGTTCTAGCTCATCAAGCACTGATTTGACTTACGAGTATATCAAGAATCAGAGATGCTACCAGGAGCAATAATATCATACAGAGATATTTTAAATACATACTTGATCTGTAAAGTTTCTATGGGTCCAAAAATACCACATTATACCTTATTGCAAACAATTCCATCAAGTACTGGAAATGCTGAACTCTTCACCAGGGACAGGTCTCTTCGAACTTTGTTTGATGCAGAATGAGGCTTCAATACCTGTGTTACCAGGTCAACAGCAGAGCATTCTGGGAGATAGTGTCCATTCAGAAGCAAAAAGAATACTGTAACAAACCAATCATAACGAAAAGCAGCAACATTTAAATCCAAATGGAAATCAATGGAGGAACAAAATATGTATTTTTGAGGAAAATTATAAATGCATGAGTTCCATGCAGTGGTTAGTCTGGGGAATTAAAAGAAAAATCATCAATGTCATCAAAATTGGGAAAGGCAGTGAACAGCTTGTTTGAAACCAAGAGCAGAGTCTGTGGTGGACGTACTGTGGTAGAAACATTTATTTGTTGACAAATATCACATTTAAGGACATATTCTTTGGTCTGTTTAGCTAGAACTGGCCACCAGTATTGTTGCTGTACCAGTGAAATTGAAGCTGCCACTCATGTGCTGCTATGATTAATTCTGAACTGAGGTCCAAATTTTGTATTACTCTATCTTCGGTAAGAAGAGCAAACAAAATATTTTGCGCACTTTGTAGGTAGGAGTATTTTGCAGGAAATTATGTTTGTAAGGGAGTGCCACAGCACAAAGCATTGGCATTTATCACGATATCTCCATCAATGTTCCCTCTAATTTGTTTCCTCTGTGAGCGGCAGAGTAAGGTCTCTGTGCACTGCAGCGAAGGCTATATGCACCAAGAACCCAACCTCGCTTGTAGACCAGGGCTTTAAGTGTGCACTGTCATAAGAGCAGAAGCATATCCGTGGAAACATTGGAGCCTTGTTTATGTGGAATTATGTGCCAACCATCATAAAGTACTAAGCACTAATCTAGACTCACTGTGCTGCTGTCTGGGCTAAATGTCAGATAGGGATAGGAAGATGGCAGTGCACTGCACACTTGTGTGGACATTTATGGGGTGTTTGGGTGAAAACTAGTGCCCTAGCCTTGTGCTGTACCTGCCTCACTCTGCTGTGTAGAGTTTAGCTGATATGCAGAGGTTAACTGCTGTTCTAAAGGAACCAGGGAGCCAGTCATGCTCTGCATACTTTTTGGGAAACAAAGGTAGTGAAAACCAGGGCTCCAGTCTTGTGTTACACTTGCCTCCCTCTACTGTGAAAGGGTTAGCTGCTGTGCAGGATCTAGCTTTTGTGCAGGGTTTAGCTGCTGTGCTAAAGAGGGAAGGGCACTTGTTGTGCTCTGTGAACTTGTGTTGAAAAAAAGGTGGTGAAAACAAGTGCTCGGTCTTGCATTGTCGCTCTCTCGCTCTGCTGTGCAGAGGTGAGCTGCTGTGCATGTTTTAGCTGCTGTGCTAATGGGACCAGGGTGCTAATATTGCTTAGTAGGCTAGTGTAGAGACAAATGTAATAGAAGGTAGTGCTCCGGCCTTTTTTTGCACCTGCCCCACTCTGCTATGCAGTACATGGGATAGCTGCTATGCAGGAGTTAGCTGCTGTGCTAAATGGGTCAGTGCACCAATCATGCTCTGCAGAAATGTGTGGAAACAGAGGTAGTTAAAATGAATGCTTAGCCTTGTTCTCAACCTACCTCTCTTTGATGTGCAGGAGTTAGTTGCTGTGCTATGGGGACCAGGCCGCTTGTCATGCTCACAGACGTGCGTGGAAAAATGGAGTGTCAAAAGAGAGGCACCCAATAACCAACCACTGACCACCTTATCCCAGCTCTTCCAGTGAACTAGAGTTGCACCTACAGGTTGTGCTACCGAAGGGGCTAACTATTGAAGCGCTTTTAGCCCTATGAGCGTTGCAGGAAGTTTAAAAGCATAACATGCGCTTTCAGGGTCCAGGATCATCTGAAAGCCCATGCTGTGCTTTTAAACTTGCTGCATTTCTTTTCTTAATGCAGCGCAACTGCGGGCCTGATTGTGGACCTTTTGAAAGTATTTGTTAATCAGAGCACCCATCAAGGGCTGCATTTAACATAAATACTTTCAAAAGACAATTAATCAGCCCCACAGCCACGCTCTATTTAGAAAAGTAATGTAGCAAGTTTAAAAGCACCAACGTATGATTTCAGATGATTGTTTGTAAACTTGCTGCAATTCTTTTCTAAATAGAGTGCAGCTGTGGGGCTGATGGTTTGCCTTTTGAAAGTATTTATGTTAAATGCAGCCCTTGATGGGCACTGTGATTAACATAAATACTTTCAAAAGGCCCACAAAAAGTCCGGTAGCCACGCTCTAATTAGAATGGAAAGGCAGAAAGTGCATGAGCATTTTCTGCCCAGGAACGCTCTCCCATGATGTGCTGTGTGTGCACGCTTCACACACAGCACTGCGCACTCGGGAAAACAGAGGTGCGCGGGTGAACACACCTTACTGGGGACAGTGCTCTCCAGCTATCCTCATGTTGGAATGAGTCACTGCAGTTATGACAGCAGTTTGCACTGCTGCCTTTATAGCTCCTTCAGTCAATAATTTCCCTGCAATGTGTATTCCAACACGTTGTTAGCTCAGTATGTGGATAACATGATCCTGTAGTAAACTTGCTTTAAGATGTGCCACTTATCTCCAAAGCAATATATGCTTGATAGTATAACCTTTTGAGTCTCTGAATCCATTCTGGCTCCAATAGTGTAAATACTCATTGTAAGACGGGTCACAATAATGTAAATCACACATAATAAGTGGGGGGAATTCTGAATCCATATTCTCAAGTGCCTAGAACTTTCAGTTCAGCCAGCTGTGCAGTGCAATCACCTGGTGACTGCATGGCTGTTTTTGAGATTGGAATTCTCCATTCCTCCTTATTCCCTTTACTGCTGCACAAGCAGCCGAGTATTGTTGTTGTATCCCAACTGCAGGCTGGGTTGAACCATCAGTATTAACTATGAAAAGGTACTGATCTAGAGGCCTTATTTCACTAGGCAGAGGGTATGCTTGTTCATATTGAAGATAAGCTTGTGTTTGTAGTGTAGAGTCAAATATGTAATCTGCATCTATTGCTGTTAGTGGGTTTGTTGTCCCATTGTAGTGTCTAGCAATATAAGGCCTTCACGTTGGGAATGCTAGCCTTTGTGACAGCCTTTAAGGCTGGAATGAGAGTCATGAAAATTAGGTGTTTCCCCTGAGTCAACAAACTTTCTTTCACTACATCGGTCTATACCACTCTTAGAATTCTTTCTGTTTGTACAAAAAGCATTTCTGCATTGGAATATAATGTAATTTATATGCAATTAGTACAGTGTCACCCTCATGGAAAGTGCCAGGTCAAGTGGCTTAGTGGGTTAATGCGTCCACTGTAGAACCCTGTCTTCGACCTTATGGTCACAGGTACAAATCCTGGCAGGTTCACTCAGCCTTTCATCCTTCTGAGGTTGAAAAAAATGAGTACAATTGAATTGGATAAAAATAAACATCTGTTATTCAACGCTGTTAGACCTGAGATCTTTTGGCGTGTTTCCCCTGCCTTTTGCTTTCTGACCTCCCGGTTATGATTTGCTGGTTTAATTCGTTCTGCTGTTCAGTGTTAAAGTGCAAGTGCTCCTATTGTAAATTGTGTTATGGATTGGTGTTTCCATGATTTGCATATTTGTTTTACTAGTAAGTCCCTAGTAAATTGCACTGAGGGTGCCAGGGCCTGTAAATCAAACGCTACTAGTGGGCCTGCAGCACTGGTTGTGCGTTCTCTGACCTGCCCCTGCAGTGTCTGCGTGTAGTTTGTAAGTGCCATGTTCACCTGGAAGTGCACCCACTTGCCAGACCCTAAATCTTCCATTTTCTTACATCTAAGTCACCCCTAAGGTAGGCTCAAGTTAGCCCTATGGGCAGGGTGTTGTATATATTAAAGGTTGCAATCAGTCTTTATCCTGAGCAGAACCAATAATGTCCAAAAGGTCATAAATGTATAGTTGTTGGAAACCTTCTCCTTTAATTCCAAATATTCACTTCATATTTCATGAAAACCACATCCAGTAGTGCATCGTTACAGTTTAGTTGGTACAAAGTTAATATAATCACAGCCAGATGATAGAGGTAGCCAACACATGTTTCATCCCTGGGACATCACCCACCGACTTCCTTAGGGCTACAAAAACAAGAGCAAAAATGCACTCTGTAATTATCTATGATGTCATGATTTCCAAAGGTTAGTCCAGTTAGAGTGTCCAGAAAAGCCATCAAGAAATGAGTACCATGAATTTAGTTATTCCAAAAGCCGGACAGTGAGAAGCAAAAAAAAAGAAAAAAGGTGGGGGGGGGGGGGGGGGAAGGACAGTGCAGGTGAAGGAGCTCAGATTTCTCCATACCACAAGAAATTTAGAGGTGTGGAAAAGTCCAAAAAAGAGTAGTCCCTACCATTGTGATAAAGGATTGGGTAAATGAAGAGTTGATATCATTTTAACATATAGCCACCACCATAACGGTGCCATTATATGTAAAAAAAACTCACCAATGCTAATTAGAAAGATTGTATATTCGGCCACAATTCCAAAAGAAAAATGTTCTGTATATTTATTCCTCCAGAACTTGGTCATAGAGACAGATCATGTATAAGTAACACATTAAGCACTAGACCAATGTTTAGAGAAAAAGGGGGACAACTATTTTACTAAATCATACCTATATCTCCAAATCAATTCACAACAAAGGTTAATATCTTTGTGAAATCTGAAATTAAAATGACCTATGGACAAACCCACATAATATCTTAAATCACTCAATATTTAAAGTTTAATAAAGAACCGTAAATCAGCGTACATGGAAATCTATACTGAGCAACAGAATATACCATTGTTCTAACAGTAAATCTTAATAGGAGCACTGTAACTCTACGTGGCCTCAATATTGTAATAGTTAAGCCTCCAGCCACAGCACCCGACAAACTTGCAGAATATCCAAAACCCATAGCTCAACATGTGTACTATTCCATGTAAGTTGACTAGGTAATATTGTAATTCAGAATTGTCTTCAGTTAAACTTGCCTGTACTTAGAGTGCCTCAGTATGTAGGAATATCAAGTATCTTATCTATAGTTAAGTGTAAAACAATTCTACGCATGCAGTGGGTCAAAATTTTAAGCAGACAAACCAATATTAGGCAAATAACAATAGCAGCCCAGTATACATGAAACCGAGTCAGGGTGGCAGGAACCTAAAAGTGTATTCCACACACTGTAAGTGCCTCACCTTACAAAGTCATGGAGAGTACTTCCAGCAAATTATCGGTATCTAACGGCTTGGACGTCGTCATCATAAATAAAGGAAATTGACCAACCCGTACCCACCCACCTGCCATCTTGTAATTGGGGTACGCACATGTAAATAGATATATATTATGATTAAGGCCTAAGATCTATGTAGATAAATCCCACATAAGTCAATTTTTTTACAACCGGATTAAGCATTGTAGTATTTAAACACTATATTATTCTCTCACTGACCGTGTACCCCTACTACAAAGTAAAGAGCCCACTATCTGTAAAAACGATCACCATCTTGTAATGGTGACCAGTCTGCTTGTTGGAACTTATTTACAAATGAGGGGCCTAAACAATGGCCATAAGCCATTGAACGCCATCCTCAAATATTCAACCTAAGACCTAATGAAATGAGTATGGTATTCATAGGGTGTAATTCAACCATCTACTTTTCATATCTAATATTTCTATGGTCCATTCCTAAGTTAACCAACATGTCAACTATCTCCAAACAGGTCAGCACCAGATTAGTAGAAGTAACGTGATATTGGGGGTAAAAGCCTAAATTAAATCACCAGAATAGGATTTGTTGGTAATCTATGTGATTGTTTTACCTTGAATGTGCAAAGTAGTAGGGGCAGAGAGGATGGGGGAGGGAATAGAATAGTGGTAGAAAGAACACATAATTTTTCAAAACATCTTCATCTGCTCCGAAAATATTGGAGTTCAGCATCCATGTTCATGCCCTGATCAGCAGCCTATTATTTCATGATTTATGGGTAACAGCTTCAACGCAGTTAGCGAAGACGCCGATGATTTGCTGGGAGTACTCTCCATGACTTTGTACTCTGAGGCACTTATAGCATGTGGAATACACCGTTAGAACAGGACACCGAGATAGGTAATTTCACATTTTTCTTAATTGGATTTGTAGCCAATGTGAGGAAATCCTAGCAATAAGTGATCTACTCTGGCCAGATGCATTTCTAAATCATGGTCTGTAAGGTATATGTCATCAACAAAGGACTATTCTTCATTGTCAAAGAACTGTAATAGTCCTGTTACCTGAGCAGAGAATAAGCTGGGCTGTTCTCATACCCTTGTGGCAATCAACATAATTGTTTTTATGACCCAAGGGTGGTAGATGAGGTCAAGTACCGACTTTCAGCTGCTATGTTTTGGCAGAAAAAGCCATTTGACATGTCTACTGTGGATTTGTATTTTTTCCTCACTACATTGTTCATTAGTGCTGTGCTGGGAGCATTTTGTACTGCAAATGTGCTAGTGAGAACCTGTACTTTTCAAGTGAAGTAGTGTGGCTCACTGGTTAGAGGCGGCAGACCCGAGAGCAGAGGACGGCCCGGGACCAGGGTTCGATTCCCGGCGCGGCAGGTTTCTGGACCAGAGTCAGCGGACTCGATAATTCTCTCGCCTCGGTGCCCACTCTGATCAGCGATCACACTCGGCAACTCTGGGCATTAGCTTGCCTCATCTTCACTAACGGCCCCACCAGACCGCCGGGGATGCCTGGCCTCACCCTGGAGATACCCATTAAGGGACCATCTCTCAGGGAAGCCAGGAAGGGTTTCGCAGCGGTCGAAGCGCCTTGGGACCCTACGGGTAAGTAGTGCGCTATATAAATGCCTATACATTTACATTTACATTTACATTTACATTTACATTTACATATAGACCAATTGATGTGAATGATTTGGTGTTACCACTAGAAACAAAGTATTGCTCATTGGTGAGGTGCAAGACTCAATTACATCTTGATATTGAAGTTCTGTTAGAATTTCGCTAGTCTGTTGTTTAGCCTTATGTTTTATGAAGAATTGTGGTTGCACTTGTGGTCTGCACCTCATCGGTGTAATATGGTAAGGTTATTCTTTATCCGAGCCCACATAATAACATTAAAAAGCTGGGGCGTGTGCAAGGGCCCACTCCTTGGCATATGTATAATTCATTCTGGAACCAGGTCGAAGAAAGATGGCAATATCATGCTTTTCCCTAAAGGGACTTGCTGAACAAACTCAGGTGGCCAATCTCTTTCAGCCAAGAGAATGTTATAACTAAATTGTAAGTTCTCCAAGAAGAGATAGTTAATGGTACGAGGTAAAGCACCCTTCATTTGCAGTTGTAATCATTCAACCTATTTGGAGCACTAAATCTCTGTTCCTGTCTTTCCACCTGAACAAACTCACTAGTTCCTGTCGAGTTCAGACACTCTTCAAAATTCTGGCAAGCTATCCTGACATCTGCTGCACTGTCTAGCAGAGTCAGAGCACACTCTCCTTTCAGAAGTAGCAGCCTCAATAAGTGTGGCATGTTTAAGTGAGATCCCAGCCATTTTCTTCTTTTTAAGTTGACGCTTTTGCTGTGGAATTTCTTCTTTCCTTTTTTATTATGGAGTCGGAAGAACATTAAGTCCTTCTTCAGTTTCACATACTCCCCCTATCTGCGCTCTGATCATTCTCCTGTTTCCGAGCGTTTTTCAGATGACTCCTGAATGGAATGAGAAGGATTTGTATCAGTATACTGATTCTTATCAGGCTGTTTAGTTGATTCACAGCTATGCAAATTATAACATTTTTGTGTGGAGGAGATCTACTCGTGGCTTCGCTTTTTCTTTATTTTTCCTAGCATCCCAGCTTTTTTCTTAAAGAGTCAGGTGCCTGTTACGAGTTATCATTTTCAGAATTATCCTTTAGTTGTAGTTTATTCTGTCTAGCTTCTAAACTATATTGACTTATAGATAGGGTCAGGTCAGTGTCAGGATAATTTTGGTAGTTCTCACTCCTGATCTACTAATGGAACATGTGTGAGATGCTGTTAAACCACCAATGCTTCCCCTTTAATATTACTTAAACTAATTGAGGACACCATGGCGTATGTGCCAATACATTTCCTCCGCAAATCCAGAGCTGAGGCTGCCCGTAATTCTTTTCAGTGTTTTAACACCTGTGGCAAAACAGCAATGGATGGTGTTAGGGTATCGACCACAGCAAATACTGGGCCCCATGTGGCACATTTGTCTCCAGGGGAACCATCTCTAAAGGTAGACACATTACGAGAATTCTACGTTTATCGTGTTGTCGTGCATGGGGAAATACTGCATCAAGCTGATTTGTTTATTGTGCAATCCAGAATGGAATTTCCTGCCATCAGGTGAGAACATTTCCCATTATTGAATTAATAGTCACTGGATTAATTGCGGGCAAAGCTAAATGTGGTTGTGCGACTTGAGCATTCCTTGCTGAGTTTATTGTCATTTTTCACATGAAATATGTTGTCATGCAACTGCATAACGTATCTAGACTTGTTTATAGTGTACATAGCTCTGGTGCTGTAAGGTTTGCTATGTTCGGGTATGGTGTGTAACTGGCTAAGACTGACCATGTTGCCCCGCCATTGCTGAAGGGATCCAGTCTAAATTCATCTCTTGAATGTGGTAGTGTGCCTTGAAACCAATTTGTTAATGTTTTTTCAAGTTCTTTATAAGCTGTGTAGCTTTTAGGAACTGCAGCTATGATATAATTGTGAAAATGTTTTGATTGAGCGTTTGCTGCTGGAAATGCTACCCATTAATAGAATGCCTCTGTTCTGTATATTTCTTAGACCTCTACTATGAAGGTAACTTCCCCATACATAAGGGTGAACCCATGTTGTTGTAGCCTTTGTGGAACTACGTATCTGCAGTTTACCAGTAAATTCACTGGTTCTGCTTTAGCCATTTTAATTTATGAAATTCAGATAAGGTAACTATAGTTGGGCGATCCTTTCAAAGGTACAAGCTTGTACAATCTACAGGCAAAAATAGGGGTTTCCAATTTTGCAGAGGAGTATGTATCCCTAACACAATTGACGTTTCTGGGTAATTGGTGAGGAGGGTCTTTGGGCAATACTCGAGAGACCCATTAAATAAGTACACAAACTAGAATGGCGCCATTTCGGACGTTTACTACTTTCTCAGTAAGTCTCTGCATTTAGGCAATATAAGCTTCAAAACTATGTGTGTCTGAGTCCACTCATACTATCATAATATTTTAACTTAATTCCTGGCTAGTTCACAGTGCGGCATCTGGGCCCCTAAACTGACGAGGCACCGGATGGTGTCTGCAACCTCAGAACATGACAACCCTAATTCGTCCAAGGAAATAATGTAAACAGATCTTAACCTTTTGTTGGTAGCACAGCCATAGCCAAAGGGAGACACAAGATGTACACAAGTTTGCAGTTCAAACATTTATTAAAGCAATTGTACTCTTGTATAAACTATGTGCACTGCAATAAATAATAGAATGGTGCAAAACAATGTTATCAGCAATGCAAGAATGAATAATTCAACCATTGTGCTTTTTAATTGGATTATATGAATACATATAATTGCACTCCTACCTAACGCTGCCTATCCTATAAAGCGTAGAATGTGAAGGTCTGCCTGAATACCTAAGTGTGGTTTAAATCCCCATTTACCTGTAGCTATGTGTCATCTGGCAGCCAGTCTTTGTGTAAAACAGGCCTCTGTCCTCTTCAGAATGGTGTTAGAATTTAGCTGGAATAGAATTCAGGCATGGGGTGACCTTCTATAATCCACCAGATGCTCTTCTGTCTGTCCATCCAAAGCTGTCACCTAACAGAAAACAACAAAATACAACATAACCAAAGATAAGGTTTAAACTTCTAGGCCACCCACACACACCCTTTCAAAAGTACTGTAGTTAACTTCTGCGTTTATGAGTGACCTGGAGCCAAATGCTAAGTGTTCTTCTTACCATTCACCATCAGTCACAAAAGTGCTCCCAACCATTGCAAACTGGCATTGACAGTAATAACACATTAGTTTCCAGAAATCAATGGTTGTAGTGCAGATGCTTCATAACTAGTTTCTTACGGGCATATTATCAAGAAACGGTGTTAAATTATTGCCGCTTTAGCGGCGATAATGGGCTTGATAATATGCTCTTGAGAATTCCTATAGAAACCCATGTGCTGGTGTGAACATGGGCTTCTATTGGAATTCTCAAGGGCATATTATCAAGCCCATTATTGCCGCTTTAGCAGCAGTTTCCTGCCACTAAAGCAGCAATACTTGTAACGCCCTTCTTGATAATAAGCCCCCCAGTCTCATCGAAAGATTTCTGAAGGTTAAACAACCACTCAAGTTTGACTCCTTTTTTTAGTAGAGGGCAGCAGGTTTGAACAATCACGGTAAACCCAGGTACAAAATTAATGCAATACTCACAAAGACCTAGAAATGAGCGTAGAGCTTCTATGTCCCCTGGAAGAGGTGCTTCCTTAATATCAACTAAATTGCAAAACTTGAAACGAATGCCTTCTAAAGATATGGTGTGATCCAGATACTCTATGTGGAAAGTGAACAAATTGCATTCCTCTGGCCTTACTGTCATCCCTTTTTCTTTCAAAACATTGAGTACCAGTTCCAAGATAATACGATGTTGTTCTGAATCATCTGTATAAATTAGAATATCGTCCTAAAAGGCTTGAACATTTGGTATACTGCCAAAAAGAATGTCTATCATTTTCTGGAAGACACTTGCCGCTAAGGCAAATCCAAAGGGTAGCTGTTAGTATTTATAAGCACCAAAATGTGTAACAAAAGTTGTAATATCCTGTGAAAACTAGGATAAAAGAATTTGATCGTAAGCTGAATGAATATCAGTGACATAAAAACACTTGGCAGTACCCATATTAGCTAGCATCTCCTAATTGTGAATCAAAGGATGACAGTCAACCAAAATATTTTTATTAACAGTGGGTAAGTCCACACATAGACCGAGATTCCCTGAAAGTGTCTGTATCAAAGCAATGGGATAAACCCACTCATAGGAATCTGTAGGTGTAATTATACCTTCAGAGCACAGGTTATGCAAGAGCACCTATAATGTATCTCTAATGCTCAATAATACTGGACTGACTTTTTAGGATAACAGGTATAGCATCTCACTTTGACTTAATGTCATGCACAAACCTTTTCACAACCTCCACTTTGCAGTTGAAAACTTCAGGTAATTTTGCAAACAAGGCGCTTAAATAATTTGACTCACATTTAATAGCACCTATAGGTAGATAGCCCACAACAATGGGATTATCAGAGCCGGGTTTATTATAAAAGCCTAGACTTGCTAGATCCCACTAACCTATGATATCACTACCTTTTATTGCAACATTCATTTTTGTTTGTGTCTTTCTCCCTAAACATTCAAGAGTACTGAAGAAAAATCCCAACATATCAGTATCACATTATCCAAAAGCTTTGGGATTTACATCAGTAACACATAGTATAGTATCCTTTGACCAGTATTTAATAAATGTAATTTCCGCTATAACTGTTATGAGTGCCCCTGAGTCTGCCATTACTTGTATGGTAACACCCCCAATCGTGGCATCACAAATAGGACCCTTAATTTTCTTCAAGTCAGTTTTTTACCAATTAACATAACATAACAGGTTTCCAAGAAACCGACAAGGATGCGATATCCATTCCTCTAAACTTAAGGAAAGCCATCACTATAACACTTATAAAACATGGCCTATCATCAAGAGGTGGTAGGGCAGTTTTTGTAATAGAGGCACATGAATATCACCAGACAGAGGTATTCTATTAATGGAAAGTCTTCCGGAAGCAAATCCAGTAACACATGTGTTTCACTTCTATGAAGAAGATGATCCACCAGAGGAATACATTCCTTTTGAGGATATTGAAATTCCACTCACATACCAGGAGCATGAGCTCTGGTTTAAAGGCGCCCTAAAACATTTAAATCACATTACCAGGCTCGGTTCACTAGGTAGACCAGGAGCAACATGGCCGGTCTTAGCATGCTATACACCACATCCTGGCATTAATGAAATGTCAGATGTAGAATTACGAACTCAACTAAAAGAGTTAATCAAAATTTATAGACAATTGGTTCAATATGTCATGCGGACTCTTACAGTACAACCGGCAATAATGATTGCACAAAATACCCCTCACCAGGGGAACACACTAAAAATAACACCACAGGCCCCACACTCAGTCATTGGTAAATTACTTGCAAAGCGGGAACAAATTCCATTCTGGATAACTCAAAGAATTACTCAAATCGAAGCAGTATTTCCCAATACTAACCCTCATGAGAAACACAGAATGTTAACAATCTGTTTACCAATGGGGATTACACCACATCTAGAGGACTGCACCACTTGGGGTACAGTCTTTGCCACAATCTACACTAAAACGCATGGTGTTCCGTCTATGGCTGTAATACCTGACATCCTGAAACAGATTCAAAATGAATACGGGGCAGAGCCTGCTTTAAACTTGGGTATGAAACTACTGAAAGATTTCAAACAGGCCTCAACAATAATATTAGCTAACATTAAAGGTGAAGCAGCATCCATGGCGATCCGCCGGAAATTAAGGGAATTTGATGTAACTGAACAACCACAAGAGCTAGCCAGAATAATCGAAAAATCCTATGAAGAATTATGCAGAGACAGTATGGGTGGAAAACCAGTGAACCCCCAACTGTCTGAAAGTCCTGAAAAGGTCTTTACTAAAAATGCTCCTATTCCATCTAAAAAGAAGTGGGTAACTCTAAACAAACGTTCTCATTCCAGAGGTAGGTCTCCTCAAAAGGGGCCCTCTGAAAGGAGGTACAACCTCAAGAAAAGGGATAATTTGAGAAAACCTGATAGATATCAAGATACTGATACACGTTCCTCTCGTACCTATCAGACTTCATCACAGAAATCCGAAAGAAGAGGACGGTCAGAAAACAAAGAAGACTTCGTCCAAAGACGATCAACACGTTTAGAAAAACAAGAAACCTCAATTCACCAAAAAGAAGGTAGCGGGTGTAAAAATCATACATGCCGAGGATCTTGAGGACACAACTCAAGAACGGAGAATGGGCTCAGACAATGTTGGACAGCACAGCAGAGATCACAATAGCTCACCAGAAACTGAAGGATTATCTGGAGACAGTGGACTTGAGTGAATTCATTCAAGTTGAAACGGCAGATACCAGGGTTAGTTCTCCGCATAAGTTATACGAAATAGCACTCCGGGTGGACAGACATACCAGGAAAAGTGAGAGCACTCTTTTGGGAGCGACTTTCTAAGGGTTATGACATTTTTCTAGCTGAACAAAACTGGCCACCAGAATTTGTCAGGGAGTGCCCACATGGCAAAGACATCACTATGCCAGCCTTCTCCAACCACATTCCAATTAATTTAAAATATACTTACACTAGGGAATGGGAAGTTGCCCAGGGTCTTGCATTAAAAAAAAAATCATGTAGGATGAGATGAGGATTCTCCTCACTATAAAATTCAGTTAAAAAATCAACCAACTGCACAAAGGAAGTATCCAGTTAAGCAAGAAGGTAAAACACAGATCCGGGATATCTTACATCTACTTGAATACCAGGGGGTATTTCCTGTCTCCAAACCAGACAATACATATCGTCTAGGTTTGGATTACAAAACATTTGCAGTGCAAAATGAATACAGTACGGCATTAATGAATAACATTGTACGTAAAAAATATAAAACAACATTAGATATTTCTAACGATTTCTTCTGTGAAAACATTGCACCAGAAATTAGGTATTTGACTGCTTTCTCAATTATGGGGACACAGCGTCACTTCTGTCGTCCTGGGTTATTTTCAGCGAGGGTAACAGAGTTACCACAAACGTATGATGGCAAAGCATTGTCATATGTAGATGACATCTATCTGACAGACAATGACTTGGATAGGCACTTGAACAGGGTGAACACCATTATACTTGGATTCGCCTCTGAAGGGTACAAATTCAAATTCAAGAAATCAAGAATTGCCCATCTCAACATCCTTTTTCTAGGATATGAATTATCAAGTGAAGGTAAAAGCCTGGCAGCCAACTTTTTTAGAAAAGTGTGACCTGCTCCAACCTCCAAAAATATTGAAAAACTTACAGTCAATTCTAGGTTTCCTAAATTTCGGAAGAACATACATTCTAAATGATGCAGAAAGGGTTAAACCTCTCTATGAATTAATTAAACCTGATTTTAAAACAGTAAATTGGACACAAAAACACACTGAAATTGTGCGTTCATTTCAAACAGATATGTTAGCAACAAAACATTTGCAAACACGCGTAAACGTATGCAACTTAGTGATCCGGATCATTCCAGGACAAGGGGAATTCATGTACTTAACTTTTAACGAAGGTGAAAAAGTACTAATAGCTTACAAATCACACTTGTACACACAAGCTGAAATGAAGTTCACTTCTACAGAAAAAATTCTGACAGCTGTTCAAACTGCTGCAGCAAAAGAAAGAGCCCTCGCACAGGGAAAACAAATTATGGTTGTGACACCTGTACCTGCTTTAGAAGCAGTAACAAAAGCGAGCATACCACATGCTAAAGCTTTACATCCGAGAGGGATACAATGGGTTAGTTCTCTTACTGCAACAGATGTTGAATACGTTTTTGATCTCATAAATCACTTGGGGAAGGATCATTTGCCCTGCATAACCTGGGTATACAGGAGACGTTTGTATATGTCCCAAGATAAAAAACCCTCATGCACGTGTGAAATAGATCGAATTAGCGGTATATCTTGGTTCTCCGCTGTTCATTTATGTGACTGCATAATCATTGGGTTGGTTGTTATACAACCTCCACCCGGAGGTATTTACCCTTGGTTAAAAGCAGTAGTGAGCAGTGATAAGTGGTAAGTGAAAGTATCTAAAATACTGTAGCTGCAATCACTCGTTCAAAAACTAAAATAGACGGCGAAATAATGCTAACTGTCAATGCCACAAGCAAAGGCAGCGGTGCAGCGTTACCTAATAAGTAACCCTGGGCATAGATTGGGACGTAGCGCTACGCGTAGCTACGGGAAGTGCACCTCACACCACACGAGCTACACGTAGCACTACGTGAACTGCGTAGTACCCTGTTCGCAATGATTGCACAGTGCCTGATGCTTGTCCGCACTGTGCAATCATTGAAAACGGCATCTTGTACAGTGCGAGCTGTCTTTTACTGCCACTCTAATAGATTTTTACTCGAGCTGTAGCTTTCACAACGCGGTCTGGTAGTTTCTCATCGCGAGCGATTGCGAGCATACATGACCACTGGCAATGAGAATTCTGTCCTCCCCACGTTGAGACTCTCGCTGGGAGGTTTATTTTCCACGCTCTCGATAAGCAACTCGATGTTGCTGATCCTGATGAGGAAAATGTCTCGCCGGGATGTCATTTTGCTTGCTCATGGTCGCCAACTTGATATTGAAGACCGCGAGCAAGCAAAAAATTACCACTGCACCACTCTACGCTACGCTACGCGTGTTTGCACTGTGCTACGTGCAGTTCGCGTAGTGCGAAGTAGCGCAAACTTCGCAAACTACGCGAGCGAAGCGTAGTGCTTTGCCCAGGGTTACTAATAAGTTTCCACTTAAATACTCATATATAATTGATGCAAACTCCGTTTCTTTTGCTCAAATCCCTGGAGTGGGGGATAGGGTGATTCCAAACAGGAAACGAAGAGTATCTTTTATATACGAAGCACATTTGGGAGAGAGTCTGATAAATCAAGGGATCTCTAAAACAATATTAACTGTAAAAGAGACGTACTGGTGGCCAGGGATGAATGCTCCCATTCATGTGTTTGTAATTGACTGCATAGACTGCAATAGATATCGCAGCACAGAACGCTACCAGATACCTGACAATAGGATAGCCAGCCCAGTACAGACACCATTGTTAGACAGCATTAGACTTTCTACATGCAGACGTCCCTGTGGACAAATGTGGTCCCATAAATATTAAGAGAAGGTTTATTTGGATGTGGCCTCAGCACTCAGCTGACACTTGAACTGTTATAAAATACTTGCAAGTCTTTATCGGCACATACACAGTTTGCATGCTACATTCTGACCAGGGTCCTGCGTTTAGCTCTCGAGCTTCAAGGAGGGCATGGCCAATCTGGGCGTTGCATTGCGCTACTTTAGTCCATTCCATCCTGAGAGAAATTCGGTACTGGAGAGAAAAAAACAGGACATAAAGCAATCTGTAACAGTTAGGGTATTAGGTTCGGGTGATGGGTGGGTCAAACATCTAATAAGTGTCCAACGTAGTCTTAACAACTTGCCAAGAAGCTCTCTAGGGGGTATCACGCCATATGAAGTCCTTTGTGGAACTAGAATGCTGTTTGCGGATCAGTGGTGGACCAGAATGATTTTGATATTAAAGATCGTTTGGCTGTTTTACAGGACTTAAAAGAAATAAGAACAGAACAAAGTAATGTGATCCTGAAACCCACCACCACTGAGGAAAAACCGACCGTCCCAGCAAGGCCTGTCTGGATCCCAAAGATTGGCGATCTAGTCAGAGAGAAGATCGCGGACATGAAGGAATTTAGGCCTTCTCACAGACAACCAGTACCTGTTCTAGCAATCCACGGATCAAGAACAGTATTACTGCTGTCCCTTGCTGGTAAAAAGGAGAACAGGTTTGTGTCTATCGACCTGGTCAAACCATAATATGTGGCCGAGAATAAGCAGTAGGCCAAGTGGACTCCGCCAATGTAGCAGATGCCCTGCTCTAGCTACTATTCAAGAGGTTCAAACTGAGATACTCATCACCTTTGAAGAATCTGCAGTGCGAAATAAAAGACCAAGCAACAAAGCTATTGAACGTTTACCTCTTGAAAACCCAAATAACAGTTCGTCAAGAAACGCCGGTCTACAATGAAGTAGCACCTGACTACACAAATGTAACAAGTGATCAATTGGTTCCAGCAATTTCACCGAATCCTGATGCAATCCCAACAATTGACAGAACTGCCTCTGGCTATTTGATTAACTTTGATACGTTTTCTGAGGAACCCAGCGAACCTGAAACAATGCCAGTAAAAAGAACTTTGAAAGAACAAGCAACAGACCTTTTTCATCACCTCGAAAAGACTTATCCGGTTCCACCATGGATTGAACTTTGGATTGTGTTGGGTGCACTTTTTTCTTCTACTTTGGTTGACTCTGTTAATAACTTTGGGAATGCTGATAAATGGAAGATATGTCAAAATGGACACAGAAAGTAAGAACATCAACTTACTCCTCAAGTCACACAAATCTCCCCATCGTGAACAGAGAGACTTGTCATCAGTGAACATTACAGCCGTTCCTATACCTGGTGGTATAGCTTGGGACAAAATGGATTATTACATTTTTGGCCAATCGGAGCTGTTGAAGATTCCACACTTATTCAAGATTTCATTAAGTGACTTTGTTTCATCTAGTACCTTTTCTGATGATTGGAACTTCGAGACTGTTAATAATATGATCTCGAAATGTCTGCAGTATTCACAAATCATGAATATTTAGACTATGAACAAATGTATTGTTATATTCATTATGGTCATCATTTCTTGCACAAATCTGCAAATCCTAGATATATGTTAATGTATAACCAATGGGAACATTGTCCAACGCCACCAAAGGGTAGCTCAAAAACATTTACTATGAAATTTTCGTACTTTTCAGGGTTCAATGTATCCAATCCAGAATCATTTTACTTTAAGAATGTAAACAAAACAGTCATGAAAAGTATGTTGACAAATACCAAACAGATTTATTCTGCAACCTTTTATGCCCAACTGTCTAAACTAGGTTTCGACTTTTGGAAAGACAACATTGAGACAAAATCTGTCTGGGGCACAACAGATTGGCAGATACAGGGTATAGAAGCTTTATTTAGAGCCTGTATCATACCTGAGCAAATTAAGTTTTTGAATGACACTGTCCAACAGACGTCTTCCCTTGGGTTAGCCAAGATCAAAGACATGAACAATCCATCCATACCTGCACCTACACCTGATAGAGGTAACACTTCAGAGGGGGAGGTCGATGTACATACTATTGTGCATCAGAACAGAACAGATACAGATTGGAATAAATGGTTGATCTGGCCCTCAGACACAAACAACTGTCAAGATAGATTCCTGAACAAAACACAGGGTTTCACATTCAATAGGCCAGACCCAAGATATGTTCAAAGACAGCATCCTGAAATAGTAACAACACACAGTGAAGGGAAGCTCTGCCTTGATTGGCTACAAAGATCTATACTTAAGGAAGTAAAGCAACACTTTACTTAAATATGGCTCTGATCGTAGGGAATTCTTGCTAGGACCAAGAATACAGCGTCATAAACGTTTTATATATGCCAGTATCTATGCTGCTTGTAATGAAGCATGAAAGATTACACAAGTAGAGACTGCGGAAATAATACGAGAAATTGATTGTATTAATTTAGAGAAAACTCTCTCTGTGGTTGCCAATGGGTTAACAACTCTGTCGTCCAGGATATATTCATTGGACAGCATAGTGTCTTCTGCCATAGACTTCATGGAACAGGGCTTGGTTATACAGCAACATGGTCAGTCGAAATTACGTTCTATCATGCTATTAGGCTGGGCGTTGCAAAAGCTTTGTTCAGGCTGTGTGCCTTGGCGTTTAATCAATACTACGTCACTGTTTTCAGAATTCAATCTCACTGATAAACAGATCAAATTGGCACAAAGGGGAGCAGACTATACTCTGCCGAGCATTGAAAAACTGGAAAGATTGCCATTTACAGTAGCAGAAAAACCAGCTATTGAATGGATAATACATGGAGCAATCACTATGCCTGTTACAATTTTCAATATTGCCTAAAAC
Source organism: Lissotriton vulgaris (assembly GCF_964263255.1). NCBI lineage: Eukaryota > Metazoa > Chordata > Amphibia > Caudata > Salamandridae > Lissotriton > Lissotriton vulgaris. The sequence goes on along the minus strand of NC_141691.1, from coordinate 1,639,362,679 downwards.
ATATACCAGCAGGCACATATGAAAGGTTGGGTAATAATACATCAAGACATCCTGGGAATTACCGTACACATAGATGTTGGAATGGGGGACGTGAAGTGTTTCTTAGTGGGAAAAACTGTGAAAACGCACTAAGTGGTTCTCTCCTTTGTCAGGCTATAAATTTACACAGGGCCTGTGATGGTTCCTCTAACAATTTATCCTTCCACCTGCAAGGGTCACCAGCTGCAGTGATTGATCTAATTTTTGGACAACTTTCAAATGGAAGTGACCTCATGTTGAATGATCACAGCTGCTGTGGCATGGTGCCAGTCATACCATATCTAGTTACTGTGTCAGCCAGGGTCGCTTGCTGTATGCAAGTATTGTTTCCTAAAACCAAGACAGACAGGGAGTCGCCTTTATGGCCTTCACTGAACATCTCTTCTATAGGAATTGATACTTTAGGCAGAATGAAAGCCATTCTTTGCAAACAACTATGCCACTGACCTCGGCCAAAGAAACCTACAAATCGCAAGGACTTCTGTCGAGATACATGCCCTCTTAACTAAAAACTGCCCTATACATTTCTCAGAAATGTTGTCATATCTTAAACATGTCTGATACGAGCGGTATTGTACATATATTTAAGACCATAATTTCTGGACCTTTTGAAGCAGTCCTAGGAATTCTTCCAAATTTCGTGCACTCTCTTTTTTTGGCGGACTGTCCCTCATTTTGGGACTTGCTGCAGGGATACTATTTTTGCTCCTACTGCTGCGATATGGCAAGCTAATTCACCAGTGACACCCAGTTCTCCATGGAGACAACTCTACTGGCGATGAAGTGTCGTGAGCGCATCGTCCAAATATTGGGACTACCTCGTCTACAAGAATTAAATACCACATGGTTTCTGTCATTCAGACCAATTTTGCAAGATTACATCTTACCTGTTCTATGCTGCTTGCTCTGCGGAAAAGAATGTGTGTTAGACACATGTCTCACACTTCCATCAGTCATGCCAACGAATATTGATACTTTGCTTGAACCGGTAACGGCCCATGCTCTGTGTTGTCCCCAGCGGCTACCAATTCTGATGACGGCATTCATTGAGTTCTCACAGATGCAAAATGCATCTGCTGAGGTACGAGAGGAAACAGGCGCGCAGGTACCATCCATCACAAACATTGCTAATGCGACCAATGCTGACGCCGATGCTTCACATCTATGTGCGGTTAATCTTCTAAACGAGGTAATCCAACTTTCACCTACTACGGGAGACAAATTTTTGTCTACAGACTTAGAAGAATTCATGTTTTCTCCAAGCCCTAACACTGACTTTTGAGTTGGTGCGCCTTGTTCTGAGAGACTTTGAATTCGACCTTCAACAGTCATAAAAACATGGCTTTTTAATTAGTAACTTGCTCCTGCCTCTCTTCAGAGTTTTATGATCTGCTCAATGGCTTAGTGTCTCTTTAGCGCCGGGAAACCCTTTTTGGCCCAATAAATAAATAAATAAATAAAATTGTTTCAAAACAAAGTTCTAACTTTGGGATCTCTTTTTTTCTATGATTATTATTTTTTTCCAAATCTGTATTTTTCTTTTTTTTGGCACAAGTAATCTGCTTAAGTAGAACTATTCATAGAGAACAAGAATTATTTGAAAAATATTTGCCCTTGTCCACATACAAACAGTGTTTATGTAATCTGACATGAAATGGTTTCAGCACCTTTTCCTTCTGTAGTTACGAGCCATTTCATAAATGTATATTTTCATGATTCATTCAGATAGCATTTTCAAATGTCAACTAAATGGTTAGAATGAAACATTGCTTTGAATGCGTACAGCACCAATGCTCTTTTGTGTACAACCAGTACCAATTAATTTTTATGTGTTTTGGGTAGGTTTTAAACATCTGCTGTGTAGACGTATTTTAGATATGTTTCAACATGTTTAGGACTTAGTATTTAGTAGAAGTCATACATAAGAAAGTGGAGTGGGTGTTGTGTACGATTTTAGATTTCAATTGAATTTCCCGATTCATGCCCTTATATAGGCACAATTCGCGCTGCCCTTTTATAGGCATAGAAATCCAGTTCTTATTTAGGCATAGCCCATGCAGCCCAAATACATGCATGGCTACTTCCATCCGTTCATCTATGTCACAACGATTTCTTGGAAAATCAGACTCTTAAGAGGTTAGGGCCTCCCCTTGCTTGAATATTGATTTCTCCAAGAATTCGGGCCATATTATCAAGCAAGGGTGATACATTATTACTGCCTCTTTTATCGGCAGGAAACTGCCGCTAAAGTGGCGATAATGGGCTTGATAATATGCCGTTGTGAATTCCTGTAGAAGCCCAGGCTAACACCAGAACCTGGGCTTCTATGGGAATTCACAAGGGCATATTATCAAGCCCATTATCACCGCTTTAGCAGCAGTTTCCTGCCGATAAAAGCGGCGATAACGTATCGCCCTTGCTTGATAATATGGCCCTCAGTTATTATACATGAACATCTATTCCTTAGGGGTTCATTCATGACGTTCATATGCCTGACTTTAACGTCAAGATGATTCAGAAAAGGGGGTGGTGATGGACAGAGTTTCTGAATTAAGCAGAATACTCTTACCCAGTCAACAGATCAGGGCTTGATCCATCACCGTTTTTTAGCTCACTGCACCATCCCAGCTCAGAACCTGGCTACATGCAAATTAGTCTGTCCCTGTCCCAGTGCATCATGGGAACAGGGCAAACCAAACTACCAAGCCAATTCTTATACTGGGAAGGAAACAAGCTTCCGGGGACCGGTTTCTGGCATTACAGCCGTCTTCGGCCCGGCTTGCTTGAATCCTGATGGTGCAATGAGCAAGGGACTCACATCTGAGTATACCCTTCCACGCTTATGGTGGACAAAATGATTCAGAAAAGGGGGTGGTGATGGACAGAGTTTCTGAATTAAGCAGAATACTCTTACCCAGTCAACAGATCAGGGCTTGATCCATCACCGTTTTTTAGCTCACTGCACCATCCCAGCTCAGAACCTGGCTACATGCAAATTAGTCTGTCCCTGTCCCAGTGCATCATGGGAACAGGGCAAACCAAACTATCAAGCCAATTCTTATACTGGGAAGGAAACAAGCTTCCGGGGACCGGTTTCTGGCATTACAGCCGTCTTCGGCCCGGCTTGCTTGAATCCTGATGGTGCAATGAGCAAGGGACTCACATCTGAGTATACCCTTCCACGCTTATGGTGGACAAAATGATTCAGAAAAGGGGGTGGTGATGGACAGAGTTTCTGAATTAAGCAGAATACTCTTACCCAGTCAACAGATCAGGGCTTGATCCATCACCGTTTTTAGCTCACTGCACCATCCCAGCTCAGAACCTGGCTACATGCAAATTAGTCTGTCCCTGTCCCAGTGCATCATGGGAACAGGGCAAACCAAACTACCAAGCCAATTCTTATACTGGGAAGGAAACAAGCTTCCGGGGACCGGTTTCTGGCATTACAGCCATCTTCGGCCCGGCTTGCTTGAATCCTGATGGTGCAATGAGCAAGGGACTCACATCTGAGTATACCCTTCCACGCTTATGGTGGACAAAATTATTCAGAAAAGGGGATGGTGATGGACAGAGTTTCTGAATTAAGCAGAATACTCTTACCCAGTCAACAGATCAGGGCTTGATCCATCACCGTTTTTTAGCTCACTGCACCATCCCAGCTCAGAACCTGGCTACATGCAAATTAGTCTGTCCCTGTCCCAGTGCATCATGGGAACAGGGCAAACCAAACTACCAAGCCAATTCTTATACTGGGAAGGAAACAAGCTTCCGGGGACCGGTTTCTGGCATTACGGCCGTCTTCGGCCCGGCTTGCTGGAATCCTGATGGTGCAATGAGCAAGGGATTAACATCTGAGTATACCCTTCCACGCTTATGGTGGACAAAATGATTCAGAAAAGGGGGTGGTGATGGACAGAGTTTCTGAATTAAGCAGAATACTCTTACCCAGTCAACAGATCAGGGCTTGATCCATCACCGTTTTTTAGCTCACTGCACCATCCCAGGTCAGAACCTGGCGACATGCAAATTAGTCTGTCCCTGTCCCAGTGCATCATGGGAACAGGGCAAACCAAACTACCAAGCCAATTCTTATACTGGGAAGGAAACAAGCTTCCGGGGACCGGTTTCTGGCATTACAGCCGTCTTCGGCCCGGCTTGCTTGAATCCTGATGGTGCAATGAGCAAGGGACTCACATCTGAGTATACCCTTCCACGCTTATGGTGGACAAAATGATTCAGAAAAGGGGGTGGTGATGGACAGAGTTTCTGAATTAAGCAGAATACTCTTACCCAGTCAACAGATCAGGGCTTGCTCCATCACCGTTTTTTAGCTCACTGCACCATCCCAGCTCAGAACCTGGCTACATGCAAATTAGTCTGTCCCTGTCCCAGTGCATCGTGGCAACAGGGCAAACCAAACTACCAAGCCAATTCTTATACTGGGAAGGAAACAAGCTTCCGGGGACCGGTTTCTGGCATTACAGCCGTCTTCGGCCCGGCTTGCTTGAATCCTGTAACGTCAAAGCTGGCATTCCTAAACACCTTCAAGGTATAAATATACCTTCACTTGCTATGGCAAAGCACGGTGTGGTTTGGTGGAGTTTGACTACCTACTTGCACGATGCAGCTCGCTACAGCAAGTGCCGAAGGAAGCCAACTCTCCAGCTGATGCACTGATCAGAAGGTGTCCTCCTCTGCCGAGAAATCCAGCTCCAGTGTTTCTGACTCCCCTTGTGGGTGTTGGGAAATTGAGTCAGTGAAAGAGATACCAACCTCTCTCATTCTAAGGTATGGAGCTGACTAGAACCGAGAGAAACCTTTGGCCACTCTTGGCAAAACTAAACCTATGCTAAAGACCACACTTACTTCTTCACTCGTACTAGACCTACGTTAGGTACATTGGGTTAGGCGTATTTTAGAAGCACCAGTTGAGTATTTTAGCCTATGTTATTTATGTATGTTTTTTATATGTCAACGCACTAGACAAGCACCAGACAATGCTATTACAGTATTATTTTATATTACTGTTCACGCTGTACGCATAATACTTTGCATTTTGTCTAACAATTGTAGCAGTTCACCTCTCTTGCATGAGAAACAAGACTGTTCAATAAACCCTTTTTATTGATACGCCTGTCTCTCTAGTTTCTCTGCAACTCTGTAGAAACGAAGCATGCACGATTGACTGAGTGAACTAGTTATCTATTGTTTCCACCACTCTGCAGATACTGTTTCGGTTCTAGGAGAAGCAAAGTTGTCATGTTCTTGTGTATTCAAGAAAGTTTCTAGTGACCTCTAAGCTAGCTAGCACTCACAATTAAGTTTAGTATACTTGATAGGGACATACTGACCTCAGTCCTATGTCATATCTATAGGGTATATTATTCCAATGCGCAGAACCTATTGGGAATTTAGGAACTACACTACATTGGAGAAATCAATAATCCAAGCAAGAGGAAGTCCTAAAGGCTTAAGAGTCTGGTTTTCCAAGAACTCGTTGGGACGTGGATGGATGGATGTAGGTTGCCATGCCTGTATTAGGTTAGCATGGATAATGCCTAAATAAGGATTGGATTTCTATGCCTGAATAAGGGCAATGTGAATTGTGCCTATATAAGGGCATAAATCGGGAAACCTATATACGGTATCTTAATCGACACACAACACTAGTATGAATTCATACATAGATGCTAGAATAAGTAACATTGCAATATTCCTCTACACTGTCATCACTGCCTTATTTCCTTTTGAAGAGGTTGTGTTGCTATATGAAAAAACAGGGAGGTCCCACAAGTAACCCTAGTTGGGTGATATTATTTCGTAAGTGCCCAGAATCTTGTTTTTTACTAATACCAATCACACATTATTGTAACCAAATCTTATTTATAGCTCACTTAGATTGTATAACCGCCAACATCTAAATACAAAAAATTCAGGATTTATTTAAACTCATACTCTCCTTGAGTTTTATCAAGCTTAAAGAGGACAGGACATTAGATTTTAGAAAAATATAACAATGTATATTTATTTCAGTGTCACATGTTATTCGCAAAAAACACAGGTAATAAAAACAGTTTATACAATAACAAGTTTAAAAACATTTAAAAAATCATTGGTGTACGCATCAAGCAAATGGTTCATACAAAAAGATTTCACAAGAAATTACACAAGAACAGGGGTCGACGCGGCGTTTCGGTTTTTGGAGAAACGATTAAAAACCTTCTTCAGGACCAAGTTCTAAAAAGAAACATACAATTACTTTTTTTGCGTTAACAAGTATTTCGTGCATTTTTAAAACATTTTTTGCAACGACCATGTAAACCTAAATCATTTCCTGTCATTTAGAGATACAGAACACCTTATCCCTATTTGTAGTTGGCACTAAGCTATTTTCAGATTTTGGTAAAGATATTGGTATATGTAAAAGACATCTTTAATAACTAAAAGGCACATCACTGGTAGATACCAATGTTTGATTTACATGATATATGTGTTACGGCTGGCATTGATTGCCCTGATATCAAAAAAATTAGTTTCTTAATAATATCATTGAGGTGTTTTTAGCATATCACCATCGTTTTCTGATATTTAAGGCAGATGGTAACTCACTCTTATCTCTTGCCTGATGTGAAAGGACATTTTATAAAACTGGTTACCTTTGTTATAAAAAACTGTCATCCAGATAAATCAGGGAAGACTGTCTGCCCAAATACACTTTTCGGGTTTCAGCAGAACTGCATATTACCAGGTATAGACATGATTGTGGTACCTGTGAGTAGATAATGGTGACAAAGCCTGTATCAGTGTCTAACCAGACATGCTCTATAAGACATTGGGCAAATCGTAAAGTACAGCTACCTTGTAATTTCATGGAGTGATTTCACACTCTAGTAGTAGGAGCCACCGATATGGGTTTTCCGTAGGGCTGAAAATAGATGGAGATAAAGATACTCTAATCACTGTTTTGGGAGTGATTCTCGAAGGTCCAGAGGGGCTGTATTATATTCACTTACCCAGAATTTGAATTACTGGATCCCCAACTTAACACGACCTTTTCATTTGGCGTTGTGTTAAAGAGTGCTGCCTTATATTAGCACGTTGCTCCTTGCACTGCAAGTGGAAAAAAGGGTGGTAGTTTGTAAAAGATATTAAAAATAACCCCAACTCTGCAGGTGATTCTATAATAACCTGTGGTTAACGTGTTTCTCTTGTTGTCATGTATATATTTTAGCTACACTGATATTTGCGCCATCTATAGTCTGTGGTAGATCAGCATGTGGTTGAGTTTCATATCGCGTTGAACGTATACACTAAATTTGTTTAGACATAGTGATTGGTGTCACCGAAGTACCAGCGCGAGCCTCCTTTACTTGCTAACGGCGCGCTACCTAGTACGTTTCCTAGTTCTTAATCAGTATAATCTAGCGTAAATGCGCGCGCAGCTCTATGGGCTGCTCTCTGTTTATGCTCTTAGGAGTAAGTAGTTTTTTAGTCCCGATGTCGAATGCGGATGTTCGGGTGGGCTTAGAGACATAGTCGCGGTTGAGTCTCAGAATCAAAAAGACGTAGGGGAAATCTTGCTACACGCATTAAAACGGCGCGGTGAGTCGCGTATGGCTTACCTTAAATTTGCGGTTCGGCCTCCCTGCTCCCACTACTGCGGTGCTTCCGGGATCTGCAATATTTTGATATGTGGAAGTGGAAGAACTCCGTGCGTATTTTATGTACCAGCGCCTGTGATTGGGCGGCAATTAGTCACGCATTGATAGGCTCTCTGGGAGTCACGTGTCCATAGGCTCTGTTTACCTTCTGTTTCGTGTATTTCCCTATTTACACAGTTCTGAACTAAACCAACATGTTTGTCTTACTCGATTATCTGTGCAGATATTGCGAAAAGCATGTGCATATGGTAATATCATATGGTATACAGAGAACTTACTCTTTTATTTCGGCGCAGGTTTTTTTGAAAAACAATACAGTGTATATTTTTCTCCTAAACGGTGTCTTCCTTAATGGTTTAAGGAAAAAGTAATAACAAATAATGGTAAAAACAGGCGCTATGCGTACATGGCGATAGTTTATTTATATTTGTGTTAAGATGCTCTGGTAGGGGAGACTATTAATTAACCTAGCCTAGAGTACCATGTATCATTACATACTGGATAAATTTCATCAGACTATTCTTTCCCAATCTTCCCTGCTGTTTAGGCCAATGCGGACACTGTTGCATTTGGACATGTAGAATTGTTCGCGTCTCTTTCTTTTCTGTGTTAAATTACCACCTCTAATATTGAGGCTTACATGTTCTACACAGCACCAACGCAGGTCATTGAGTTTGTGTTTAGCGGTTTTCCCAAAAAAATTGTATGTTTCTTTTTAGAACTTGGTCCTGAAGAAGGTTTTTAATTGTTTCTCCAAAAACCGAAACGCCGCGTCGACCCCTGTTCTTGTGTAATTTCTTGTGAAATCTTTTTGTATGAACTATTTGCTTGATGCGTACACCAATGATTTTTTAAATGTTTTTAAACTTGTTATTGTATAAACTGTTTTTATTACCTGTGTTTTTTGCGATTAACATGTGACACTGAAATAAATATACATTGTTATATTTTTCTAAAATCTAATGTCCTGTCCTCTTTAAGCTTGATAAAACTCAAGGAGAGTATGAGTTTAAATAAATCCTGAATTTTTTGTATTTAGATGTTGGCGGTTATACAATCTAAGTGAGCTATAAATAAGATTTGGTTACAATAATGTGTGATTGGTATTAGTAAAAAACAAGATTAATAAATAATAATAATACTGAGTTTTATAAAGCGCACAGCTACCTCCGTAGGAAGTGTCCCGGCGCTGGCATGGGCAGTGAGAGTCATAATGCAAGAGAGATGAGATTTATTGCGTGAAAAGCCATGTTTTCAGTAGGCTTCTGAAGCAAGGTTCGGAGGGTGCTTGTTGGATTTCCTGTGGCAAGGTGTTCCAGAGCCGTGCCGTACTTACGGGAAAGATTCTGGGCACTTACGAAATAATATCACCCAACTAGGGTTACTTGTGGGACCTCCCTGTTTTTTCATTTATTCTCCCCTGTCCCAAAACCGACAGATAAGGGGGCCTCCTGCATTTGTCTTTGTGTTGCTATATGAGCACAGAAAAATGGCTTCCTTAGCCTTTCTTTAGATTCACTGCGAGAATCGAAATCTCCAGATTCACTGTTGGGCACTTGAGCTGGTGAAAGGTTGTCACAAACTCTTTGACATGCTTGTCTTAAATGACTAAACAATAGAGCTGGTTTCCTTGGTGCATTAAACTTAGCTGCGTCAATATCAACTAAATGATTTTCAAAAATTCATGACCATGCTACCCATTTTATGTTTGATTTGCCTGGTATTCGTAAGAGAGGTGGAGGTGCTTGTTGAGAATATAACCATGAGTAACCAAAAAATAAAAAGTACCAAAATAAAAATAAAAATAATATACTGAATGAAGGGTATATCAAAGTGAGGCGTATGTCTATTGAAGAAACATAAGCATCTGTGAGGGAACCCAAGAAGACATGAAGTGTTCAGCTGTGTGCAGCTGCTATGAGCAAAACCCCAAAACCAATATTCACTGGCGAGTAATCCTTGACTTTACATTTCCAATTCCACCACAATGGAAACAGTGCTCCAGCAACCATTAATCATCATTTGCGCCTTTGCCGAGCGATCACAAATCAACACATTCCCCAGTCAGCTGTGCATCCATTGAACAGCTCCTATGAAAATATGAGTAGTTCAATTGAATTAAGATGGCTGCACGCAAACGTCTTATGCGCCGGGTGGCTACAAGCACATAAATGCACCAAAAGGCTGCCAAAGTGTGATGCACAGCATTGCAGAAGGTGGTACGCTGGAGATGAAACTTGAATGTGAGGCTTTGTGCAGCACAGACATGAAGCTGCGCTGATCCTTGAGATGCTCCATGGCCACAGAAAACAGTAAGTCAAAGAGCAGCATATCTCCCAAAATTAACTCACTGGAATCGGAGCTTAAGTGAAAAGGTGGGGATGAAGGACATGGTTCATTTCACACAAACTGGTGTCAGAACACTGCATACGTAGGTACCCTTGATTAATTGCTTCCATAAGCCGATGCAGAAACGAGGTCTGTGGGTTCAGCAGAGAAGTCTGTGGGGCTCACACTCCTTGTCATCAAATGTAGCAATAAAGCCAGGAGACTCCAATGCAGTTTCAAGCCAGGAGTTTATATGTGGTAATGAGCCCTCAACCAGGTCAGCATCTGGCAGTTCTGAATGGCCATGGCTGAACTGGAGTGGTGTGCAAAAAAACGATGGATTTAGGCCCAGATCTCTGTACTGGTGGTTTTTACAAAAAACGCTGTTTTGGATGAATACCTGCACTTGTTGTGTTTAAGCAAGAAGTCCGGATGGGCACAGCATTTACACTAGAAACTTGAAAATGGCATAATATCCCGTGTGTGGACTGAAGAAAAGTTGAACATTTTAGACAAACATATTAAGAATGGTTTACGGTGAAAAAACATTGGTTAAAGTGTTAAGGCGAAATACATTGCCTACGAGATAGGCGCTACGCAACTGTGCGGCCGGTGTGGAGCATAATGTTGACCCCTTCTATCTATTTTGTCACAGGTGACATTTGGGTTTGGCACCATACCGACGAGCACGCAAACAATGAGTGCTGTTAGCTTAAGAATACATTTTCAGAAAAGGATGAAAAGTTATTGGTGTGCACCCCATACTCTCTACTTGAAAACGGCTGATAGCCAGAAACTGGTCCTAGGATGCTTGATTCCGGTCCAGGAAAGACATGGCTTGGCAGTTCGGGCTGGACTGTTCCCATGAGCACAGGGTCAAGGCTGATTTGAACATATGGCCATGTCTGAACTCGGGTGGTGTGTAGTGCAAAATAACAATGGATGTAGGCCCAGACCGCTGTACTGGGGTGAATGTATGACATTGTTCTGCATTCTGTCCATCAACTGTGGTTTTTGCATTTGTCACCCCGAGTGGGATGGGTATGCTCTGACGTGAGTCCCATGCTCTCCACACCACTGGAGTCAAGCTATCCTGGCTGACGACGGCTGATAGCCAGAAACCGGTCCTAGGATGCTGTAGCGACCGGATTTTCATACCTTGTTATCAGCTTACCAATTATAGCACACCCAGCTGCCACGTACCACCACCCTTCTCAGGCCCTATAGAGCACAACACCTAGAATACCTACCTGGGAATGGGGAAATTACAATAAACTAGAGGAATATTATTATTAGTTGGACTTTCCTGCTTAAGAACTGATCTCACTTCTATATCAGCAACTACCCATTGGAGGGGAAATAACCCGTCCCTCCGTGAGCATTTGGTAAAGAAAGGTCTCGATCCTCCCAAGCAAGAACTGTTAGGCCAAATTATTCTCATCTGAAGTTATTCCTTGCCATGAACTACACATTCTACTATCATCAGTTACCTGTAAGAAGGGAATTTCACATCCTTCTATACGTCAGCACCTGGCTAGAGAGAAAGGTTAATTCTGCCTCAGAAATAACATTCGAATGCAATGGGTAATCATTGGAGTCTATTTATTACATAACAATAATAAGGTAGAAAGAGCAATAGCATTTAAGCAAATGGAAACCTAAGCACAAACTAAAGAGCAAAGAATAAATGGTTATGTATCATACTCTAACTAAGAACGCCCTACCTTGGTCCTGCACATTCCGGCCTTGGCTGTCGAGTTGGCCCCTCTCTCACTGTTGCTTCGGTTCATTCGGGACTCTGCTTTGCAATCACGGGGACACATCTGCACCGCCATGCCTCATCGAAACTGCCACCTTCTTCAGCATTCACCAGCTAGCTTCAAACTCCAACTGCAGCTACGATAACAATTGCTGCATCCATGGGGACAACTTTTGGTACTGACTACAGCGACTACTGGAACTGAACTCTCTCTCTGCTCCACCGCACCTCGATAATATAGAAGGCTCTCTCTTCATGGAAATTTCCAGCCAGCAACGTGCCTCCCACCGAATTCCTGTACCAAGTCCAGCGCTCCCTACGCCCCCACAGTGGCCTGCTGCTGTTGTGTCTGGAGCCCGGGAAATAAGCACATTCCTTCGATAAGAGCCAGTCTTCTCTGGTTTCTAACTAGCGAACAAAAAGTTAAAACTAAAGCAATACCTCTGACATACAAGCACCTCAGAGAGTCAGGGCAGAGACAAGATGGAGTCCCTCTAGCTTAGGCCTTTAGGCCCGGGAAGAGGAGAAAGAGACATGACATCATGTCCAAGCACATAGGTAAACCTTGCAAATAGGTAGGAAAAAGTCGGAAATAAAGCGTTCATAATTATATACTGAAATGGTGGTGGACAACGGTGACCACCAGTCCAATTACTACAAATTATCCTGTTGCTGCAGATGCTTGATTCCGGTCCAGGAAAGACATGGCTTGGCAGTTCGAACTGGACTGTTCCCATGAGGCACAGGGTCAACACTGATTTGCATATGGCCATGTCTGAACTGGGGTGGTGTGGAGTGCAAAAAAAACGATGGATTTAGGCCCAGATCTCTGTACTGGGGTGAATGTATGACATTGTTCTGCATTCTGTCCATCAACTGTGGTTTTTGCATTTGTCACCCCGAGTGGGATGGGTATGCTCAGACGTGAGTCCCATGCTCTCTACACCACTGGAGTCAAGCTATCCTGGCTGAAGACGGCTGACAGCCAGAAACCGGTCCTTGGATGCTTGATTCCGGTCCAGGAAAGACATGGCTTGGCAGTTCGGGCTGGACTGTTCCCATGAGGCACAGGGTCAAGGCTGATTTGCATATGGCCATGTCTGAACTGGGGTGGTGTGGAGTGCAAAAAAACGATGGATTTAGGCCCAGATCTCTGTACTGGGGTTAATGTATGACATAGTTCTGCATTCTGTCCATCAACTGTGTTTTTTGCAGCTCTGAATGACCAGCAGCAACTGACTATTCAGAACCATGGACACCACTCTGGAAGTGGAATGTAAATCAAACACACTCAATTGTATAATGTGGAACACATACAACCCATGAGGCTCTTAACAACGTGACATAATGAGAGGAGAATGGAACAACACATTAAAAAAATATAGGGAAATTAACTTTTGGCTTGTGGAAGGGTAAATATTACTGTCAGTTTCTGATCTATTTTTTTTTACATCGTATTTCACCTATAACACTCTTCTTCCAAACCACAGTGCAAACAACTTTATAAACCTCTAGCTCTTCAAGGGAAAATGTATTTGAATATCAGTAAAGGCAACTAATGAGAGGGAACAGATGATACAAAGTAATGTTTTAGAAGTGAGTAAAAATAGTGTAAAAAGGAAGCAGCACCAACAGGAAGAAATTCCTGCTGTCTTATGGCTGGTAGCAAAGGGGAACAGTACATTTAAAAGTCAAATAAAGATTAGGAAATGAAGCTGAAAGAGTAAACAGACAAGAAAAACAAGATGAGTCAAGACCAATAATATCTTTGAAAGTTAGACAAAAAAATAAAAGAAGATATGGGAATGAAACAGAAACTAATATAGAGAAGCAAGGCAAGGGGAAGCAGGAGCAAGAAAATGAAGGGAACAAGAAGGTGGCAAGATAAATCGTCTTTACGTATTTTTTCTTCTAAAAAAATCCCTGAAAGCTCTGCCATGTTCTTCATCCAGAGGGAAAATAAATGGTGATTCAGGCTGTGCTTTCTTTATGCTTACACAATGTTCATTCCTCATGTCTATGATTATGTAGAATGTTATAGCCGGCCTCTTGCTTGGCCAGCACACAAGGTATTATCCATTTTACCATTCTCCACAGGCCCAGCGCTGATTGGTGCTGGGTCTGCTGCGGCCATTTTGGAAATACACAACGGAGTGCCTTGCAGAGTGGCCTCTCTAGGGGTATAAAAGTTTGCGCTGCCCATTTCTACTCACCACAGGCAAGTTGGTTCCTCATAGTAGCTGTGTTATTAAAGGGGCATTCATTATCTTGGAACGGCGGTAGGGCCTATGCCATTACGCTGCCTGCATACTCGCTGAGCTACCAGTGGGTCCCCGACCTCCCTGCATCTTTGCCCCTTTGAGAGTTGCTTGGTACAGCACATGAGGGATATGGGAGATTGCTGGTCCCAGTAAGCTACTTTATTATTAAGGCTGCGGCGCACACATATGCCGCCTACAGTGCCCCTTCTTCAGGACAAAGTTCTCAGCAGACCTAGCTGGAGGCTGCAACATCTGCACCTCGGCCTTGCAGTGAGTGCAACCAGTCGATCAACATAGTGGGATGGTGCAGCAGTTCCCCTGTGTTCTCTAAGATACTATTGGTGAAAATACCAACGCAGAAATCATGGGGAAGGTGGATAAGACACAACCCAAGCTCAACTTTGAGCAATGGAAATCCAGGCACAGGGAGCAGACTCTGGAGGAGGAACTGAACACAAATGATGGGGAGCCAGAATCTGCGGGAGGGTATATTCACACCATACTAGCCACAATGCAAAAGAGCTTGACTACCATTGACAGTAAAGTTTAGTTATTGGCATACCGCATGGACCGCATGACAGAACGTATGGGTAAACAAGTGGAGCGGCTGGATATGACGGAGCCCATGGTCACGGAAGTGGAGGAAGCCCAGACAGAAATTCACTCCGAACATAAGTGGATGGGTAAACTGTTGCTAACCCTACAAGATAAGGGGGAAGACGTTGAAGCTTGGTAACCATAGTAGTAAAATCCAAATTATGGGATTTCTGGAGTCCACTAGCGTGTGTTACATGGAAATCTTGGTAGAGGAGCTACTGGTGACAATGTTGGGCCGCAACACATTCTCATTGATGTTTGTGGTGGAGAGGGTGCACCGCTTGCTGGGCCTGAAACCACCCCCTGGAGCGGAGCCGGGGCCCATCATTGCCAAACTGTTGAATTACCGAGACGCTGCATTGAAAGCTACCTGGGAGAAACAGACATCGCAATATAAAGGATCTACCATATCGCTCTATCTGGTTTTCATGATTCGGGTACAGGAGGCAGTGTAGACAATTTGCACCGCTAAAGAAGCAACTGCAGGAACAAAATCTGGATTATGCCATGTTGTACCCAGCGCCACTCCGATTGAATAGACAAGGCCGATCTCGCATCTTCACTGACCCTAAAACTTTATAGAAAGCTCTGAAGTAGTCATCAAAAGACAGGGCACACAGTGACGCTCTGTCTGCTTGTGAGGAAGCTACTGGAGGTGGTCTGGACGAACAAGACTGAATGCTGTACCGCTCTATATATGGCATGGCAGATAAGAATTCTTTTTGATTGCAGTGGTGCGGGAATGCAACAACTGAATGGAGTTTGTATGGTAGCTGGTCATGTGAGGGAAGTGTGGGAACTGGAGTACTACAGTTAGAAAGGGGCAAGGATAAAGTTCAGATTTTATCAGCTCCTGGGGGAAAAGTATAGTGGGAATATGCATACTCATAATGCTCTAGGCTGTACTATGTTGTCGCTGAGCTGTTAGGCTGATACACATTATATGATAGATGGTGGGCGGACTAGGAGTACTGTCTATTGAGAGATAGAAGTTACTGTGCACAGGCATTATCTGCCCATGAGTGTAAACCACAAACTGGACTATTTTTGATTTTGCTTGTTGTTTGATCTAATCAGACAGGATTCTTTTTTGATGAAGTAGGTTTTCTAGGGATAACCCCCATTGTAGAGTTGGGGTATGCATGGCGTGGGTTGGGGGCCAGGGCACAGAGACCTAATGCAAGTTTTATTTCTAAGGGTAAGGTAGCAGTCAGGTTTAAGCATTACTTTGTTATTTAATAGCACAGAGCAAAATCCAAGCACTTGCACTGCTTGCAAAATGGCATTTAACCACTTTACAAGACACAGACACAAAGCAGTAAGGTCAACATCTTGACCTGGAACGTCCGCGGCTTGAATGACTACAAGAAGCTGCAGAAGGTCCTGGCATATCTCAACAGGCACAATATTGATGTAGCTCTACTATAGAAGATGCAATGCTATGGGCGAGTTTCTCAACTCTGGGGTGGGGACTTTAACTGTGTCTTAGACCCACAGCTGGACATATCGGGAGGCCCGGATCGATGCCCCACAGCCTTTGCTGGGACTATTCTCGAGGCGGTGACCCAACTAGAGCTATGTGACGTTTGGAGATCACGGTCTCCTGTTAAAGCGGGTTAGACACACTACTCTGCCTATCATAACTTACATACTAGGATTGATTACTGGTAAGCTTCTAGGGACTTGTCCACGCAGGTCTGAGACTGTGTGGTGCTTCCTTGCACCTTCTCGGATCACTCACCTGTACTGTTGGTTCTAGAGAGCTCACAAAAAACATAGCCCACCTTACACTTGGTGCTTTTCTCCATACTCTCTTCTGGAAACAGTTTTTAAATCAGAGCTCTCAGAGGCGATAGACGCCTTTTTCGAGTGCAACGTAGGGTCGGTGGACTCCTTCTCGGTTGTATGGGAATCTTTTAAAGTCTATATTACGAGAACACCATGGCCAAACACTCTGGTGTTCTTAGGACACTGAGTAAACGGCTTTCTGACTTGGAGGGTAGCTTGAGGATACTAGAATGTAGGTTACTCACTGACACCGATTACTATATAAAGGAGGAATTCCGAGGTCTGCTGAAAGAGTACCATGAGACAGCTGACTCAGAACTTAAACACTTAGGGAAATATGTGACGGCTCGCACTTATGTGGCGGGAGAGCGGCCATGCACGGTTCTGACCTCTCTGCTGAAAAAGCACAGTGAGACATCAGGCCTGGTGGTAATTTACGACAAGGAGGGGGAACCTTTGACGGAACAGAGGGCAATAGCAGATGGATTTAAGCAGTACTACACAAACCTATACTCCTCCAGAACCGAGGAACTAGCCATAGAGATACTACATTATATGGTGCACATCAAGCTCCCCTGGTTGAGAAAGGAATATCATGAATACCTCATGCGTCCTTTAGAGGCAGAGGAAATAATTGATGCACTGATGGGGATGAGATCCGGTAGTGCTCCTGGTGTTGATGGACTAACAGTATAGTTCTATAATTGATTTAAAGACACACTCATCCCTCACTTATGAACGTTGTTTGATGAGATTAGCAGCAGGGGTCAGATGCCACCAACTATGAGGGAGGCACTAATCGTTGCTATCTTGAAACCAGAAAAACAGCAGACAGAATGTGCATCGTATCGTCCCCTGTCGCTCCTGAATGTTGATACAAAATTATATGCTAAAATATTAGCAAACTATTTGGCTCCGTTTGTGCCGTCACTGTTGGCGCCCGAACAAGCCGGATTTGTCCCGAGCAGAAATTTGACTTAAAACCTCAGTATTCGGCGTAATTCAGCACACAAGACAAGATATGCGGGCCATCACAGTTTTTCTTAGGATGTACCACTGCCAAAGGGGACTACAAGTCCCGGGATACAGGCTGGTTATATCCACATATGCTGACGACACGTTGCTATACGTTAGAGACCCTGAACATACCCTATCACCTGTGTTACGTGAAGTAGTTCAGTTTGGCTCTTTGTCTGGCCTAAAGGTCAATTGCACAAAATCGATCATATTCCTGCTTACGCCAGCTACAACCGCCTTCACTCCTGACTTCCCACTAAGATGGAGGACAGAACAGGTGCGATATCTGGGCACAGGTCCACACTAGCTCGGAAATAGTCTTCAGGGAGAATTACGGGGTTGCTGTCAGTAAGTTGGAAGACGACGTTGAACGCTGGATCCGGCTGCCTTTGTCACTGGCGGGCAGGGTCTCGTTCATGAAAATGGTTGTGCTGCCTCAGTTTCTATTTCTGTTCACTAATATCCCGATGGTTCTCCCTAGCTCATTTTTTAGAAGACTTACATCATTATTACTCAGACTAGCTTGGGCTGGGACGCATTCCCGGGTAAGGTGGGATATACTAACATTGCCATATCACATGGGGGGACTAGGAGCCCCAGGCCTCAACCTATATTATAGGGTGGCACAAAGTGTGCAGGCTCATTACTGGTTACATGGTCCCTCTGGCACACCACACATCAGATTGAGAGGGTGGTAGCAACACCACTTCTGTTGCCAGCGCTTATAATCAAGGCACCTGATTGCAGAACTGGGGTTCTTGATTCCATCACGACAGTACACACCTGGCAGCATCTCCTGAAGCTGCAGGCTGGAGTTATCTTACACACCCCACTTTCTCCCCTGGAGTGATGCCTTTGGCTGCCCGCATGTGCAGACAGGGGTGTATCTCAAGCATTACAAACCACTAACATTTCAACGATTGGTGATATGTTTTCAGAGGGCACAGTAAAGA
Organism: Lissotriton vulgaris; assembly: GCF_964263255.1. Classification (NCBI taxonomy): domain Eukaryota; kingdom Metazoa; phylum Chordata; class Amphibia; order Caudata; family Salamandridae; genus Lissotriton; species Lissotriton vulgaris. Next base: position 1,639,344,273 of record NC_141691.1, on the reverse strand, counting down.
CATGGGATGAGGTAGAAAAGTAGGGTCAGCAAGATACACTACGTAACAGTTTTCAGTTTCACAGGATACGGCAATCACTAAAAGAGATTCTGGGTAGCCAGACAATTCCCAGGCACAACCTAGCATGGCTGTGCCTGGGAATTGCTAACTTCTGGGCGCTGATTTTTAAGACACCAAGGGCTAGATGTAGGTGTCCAAATACCGGTCGGAAACGGCAGAAAATACCGATTTCCGACCGTTTCTGATCGGTATTTGGACATTGGCATGTAGGGGTTGCAAAATCATTCAGATTCGGTAATTTTACCCAATCGCTAATTTTACAGATTCGGTAAAATTACTGATCGGTAAAATTACAGAATCTGTAATTTTTTATGTAGGTAGCACTCTAAACATTGCTACAGGACCTTTAGAATTCGTTATTTACCACCTAATACCATTGGGTGGTAAATAACGAATTCCTGTGTACATGCACATCTGTGCATGCAGTCCTGTGCCATGTGTGGCACACATACATGCCCTTAGGGCATGTATGTGTGCCACATGGCAAACAAGCCAGAAACAGGGGTGTGACAGGGTGTCAATTGAGACCCTGTCCCCCTTGGCAATAAGGTATTTTTACCGATTCTGTAGCTATTGATTCCTATGGGCTTCAAGACCCATAGGAATCAATGGCAAATACAGATTCAGTAAATACAGAATCCTACCGATTCGGTAAAAATTACCGAATTTATTTACCGATTCATAAATACCGAATTGGTAAAATTCGGTATAAAATTCGGTATTTATGAATCGGTAAATAAGGTTTACCTACATCTAGCCCTAGGTGATGTTAATGCTATAACACTAACATCTGACCCTATGCTAGCCCTATTGGGGTATTCCCTGTACTTGCCCAAAGCTATTAGACGACTGGTAGATATGGGGCTGCTGATGGCCAGACATAGGGTGGCGATCTGTTGGCTCTGTGGGACGACTCCCACGATGGTTGCCTGGTCGAGAGATATGTTATTCTACAGCACACAAACTGAAAACTATAGCGAGCTCCTTACCCCACCCAACCGTTCTGAGAATTTTTTTAGAATTATACTGAGTTTATTTAGTAACCAAGGACAATGATACTGGGAGTGAAGACGCCCTTGAACACGAGTAGGTGGTGGTGAGGTGTGCAGGATGGCTGGTATGGTTGTGTCCGGAATACGCGGATGCCTTTGGGACCTGTTTCTATATGATTGTCCGAATAGTTGAGAAAGTGGGCTTAAGAGATATATACAGCTGGTGATGTCTTCCTGTACTGTGCAATACTGTTTCGTTACACAGGGGTCCAGTACTTGTGATGATCCAAGTGGATATGTTATGTAGGAATTGCAAGTTTTTTTTTTTATATAGCGCTAGGATCGACTCCCGGAGGAGTATCTCCGCGCTTCGACCGCTGCGAAACCCTTCCTGGCTTCCCTGAGAGATGGTCCCTTAATGGGTATCTCCAGGGTGAGACCAGGCATCCACGGTGGTCTGGTGGGGCCGTTAGTGCAGATGAGGCAAGCTTATGCCCAGAGTTGCCGAGTGTGATCGCTGATCAGAGTGGGCACCGAGGCGAGAGAATTATCGAGTCCGCTGACCCTGGTCCAGAAACCTGCCGCGTCGGGAATCGAACCCTGGTCCCGGGCCGTCCTCTGCTCTCGGGTCTGCCGCCTCTAACCAGTGAGCCACACTACTGCACAACGGACTGCCTTATTTTATGTTATACCTATTGAACTGTCACTTGAATGTCTCTGTTTTTTTTCTCTTCGTTTTGCATTAAAATAAAATACATTTAAAGAAATTTTTTTTTTAAACATCCTGTCCTGTAAAAATATGGAAGCTGTAATAGGGGCCTTTTGCTGAATAGCCTGCAGAAGCAGAGTTAAGCTGTACCATAAAAAATACGTTCAGAAGAGGAGCCAGAAATCAAAGTGTGTTTTCTAAGTATTGCAATTCATACTCAGAACAATATTGCTTAGTATCTACTTTTGGGAAAGGGACATATTTTCAATGCATATATATGAAAGCCTATGTATGTGTACTTTTTCCGTTTAAGAACAAAAAAAGTTGCAGATTCAACAGCATGTTATCATGGGGACAAAGTAAAACAAATGAAAACAAAAGAATGTGCAAGGGTGATTAATGAGTAGTCTTTATGACAGGCTAAGAAATTAAGCAAAAAGTCATAAATCAGCAATTAAAATGAAGATGTATCAGAGGGGCGTGTCTTGATGCCAAAGAAGGAGGGGCGTGTCTTGATGCCAAAGAAGATAGACGCTTTCTATTGTGGCTCCGTGGTGGTCCAGTGGGGTGTTGACCTCCTCATGGACACTTTGTGATTTTCTCTGCAGAAGTGGAGTCCTTCGAGGTATAAAGGACACCTGATCATCATTATGCATTTTTTTGCTGCGCCGGTGAGGGCCTTTCTCCTCCTTTCGGCAGGCTTGGTCAGCACATCTTTCTTACAAGACGCACGCCTGCCAACTTTGTTTTCGTCATTGTACCGTTTTCTATACCACATGGAATTCTTAATGAGGCAAAGCATTTTTATATATGTATCTCACTTCTTAGGTGGACTGCCTGATGAAGGAATCTGGAGGACAGGAAGTTTTTGCATAGTTTCTTTCCTGCGTCATTATTTCTGACAAGATTCCTCTGCCATAGATGGTTATTGGACCCTACTCACTATTGTTTAGTTCATTATAATTAGCCTCATATACTCTATGCTACCTGCTTATGAACAGATATTTATTTTAAAGAGTCAATGCAGCTCTTTGCAGGCAGGAATACCTGTAGAATGTGGAATATGTATAACTTTGCTGCTGCTGCTCTCTCCTGACCACAGTTCGGATGCATGGGGTGAATGTCTACAATTTTTCTTCTTTTCTGCATTTCACTTCAGAGTGGGGTTCCTCGGATTTTCCTTTATAATTTAACACATGGTGTTTTTGAATGTGCCCCCTATATATTTAATGATCGATGTTCCAATGTATTTAAATTAATGGGATACTTCAATAATTTTTCAACAACCATTTTACTTGCTTAGTAGATGTGCCTTGCCTCATGTTTTTGAAGAATTTGGAATTACTTTTATAAATAAGACTTCAGGCTATTTCTCCTTTGGGCTTATAGGTTTCTCCTATTTCTGCTTAGTTGATTTTTAATTGTAGTCATTTTTTTATCACAACAAGCACCCTCTTTGAATTGCCATTCTTGACTGTTTATGGGGAGCACAATTCCATTCCACTTTCTTCGTCATCTCATGTGGAGGATTATAATCCATTCAATATCCTTCACACAGACACTGAGGATTCGGACTGCAATACCTTACCCACTTTAGTGGGGATGACGGCATCATCATCTAATATTCCGCTTCCAACTACCAAACATGTTTCCAAATTAGCGGTCTCCTCTATACTATCATCTTGTAGACATATTAAAAAGGATCCACCATCAATGTAACCTTTCCTCCACCTGCTCTTCGGACTTACTTCTTGAGGAGATTCAAGCACTTCTGTCATATGTGGAGCAAACTAATACCCACCTTCAAACCTTAGATGATAAATGGTCATGCATGGAAAACAAAGTTGTGCAAGTGTAAAACTGTGTTGAATCTTTACAAGGTGTGGTGGACTAAGGTCCCCTCTATGCAATCGGAAATTACTTTTCTTAAAAAACTAATAAAAAATCTTGAAAATCGTAACAGTTGTAATAACTTGTGCATACATGGTTTGGCAGAGGGTGTAGAAGGTTCAGATCCCATTTTGTTTTTCAAGTCATTTCTTCCGAATGTACTTAGCATTCCTCATACTCCAATTCTCAAGATTCAAAGAGCACACAGATTAGGCCATGGTCCACATTCTATATCCTCGTCTGAAAAACCAAGAGGTGTTATCATTTATTTCTTGGAATATACTGATTTATTGAGAGTTCTACAAACGGCTAAGCTGAAGGAGTGAATATCTTGGCAAGGTTCTAATATTTTCTTTTCTCAGGACTATACTGAGGAAACAGCAGATCAGAGATAGAAGTTTTTTGGAGCACTTTATAATCTCAACGCTAGATTTGGCCTCTGTCATCCATGTCTATTTGAAGTAACATATAAAAATAAGACTATGGATTATGAGGAACCTGTTTTATTACAGTGTTTTTGGACAACTGTAGAGAAGAAGATATGGATGTTACCAGACTTTCTACTATTTAAAAAGCTGTGATATGTTTTAATTGTGTTTTCTCCTAGATATTTATTATAAATACATTCTCTGGTTGATGATAAATTTTGAGCTGTTTACTTTTCATGCTTCTTCTTATGTTAGGTGCGGTTTTCGTATTCAACCGTTGTGATTCTTGGTCCATTTAGATGGAGTGTCCTTCTCTCCTGATCTGCCCTGAGTTGTCTTGTCGGATGTGTGGTCTTCCTTATGTGGCTTCACCACGAATGTATAACATTACAACACATACTTTTACAACGCATACCTTTACAACGCATTTTTACAATGCAACATCCATTACACCGCATTCCAATACAACGCATGCCATTACAACACATTTTTAAAAACTACCTTTACAACGCATTCCATTACAACGCATATTACCTTTACAACGCATACAATTACAACGCATGCCATTACATTGCATGTATGGTAAGTATTGGATAGTGTAGGGGTAAAAATTACTATTCTAACTCCAGGGGGGTGCAGCAGTAGGGTAAGTGTTGTATAGTATAGGGGTAAAAATTACTTTTCTAACTCCAGGGGGTGCAACAGTTGGGTAAGTGTTGGATAGTGTAGGGGTAAAAATTACTATTCTAACTCCAGGGGGTGCAACAGTAGGGTACGTGTTGGATAGTGTAAGGTTACTATGCATTGTGATGGTATGCGTTGTAATGGTATGCGTTGTAATGACATGCATTGTAGTGGTATGCGTTGTAGTGTCATGCGTTGTAATGGCATGTGTTGTAATGGATGTTGCGTTATAAAAGTTTTGTTGTAATGGTAGTGCGTTGTAAAAGTTGCGATGTAAAGGTTGTTTCCCTTCACCACCCTCATTTTGCTAAGTCTTTTTGATATGTCAGTTTGTCTTGTATGTGTCGGTTTTCTGTTTCTCTTTTTTGTTCCTTCTTTTCTTTTTTCTTTTTCTCTTTCCTATACTGTGCTGGGAGGACAGCAGTGTGCTCCCGGCCCTTCCTGTTTAAAAAAGGCTCCCTTGAGGCACTGAGCTGACGAGCTAGTGGGGATGCACCTGTGCGCCTGTGAGAGGTACTGAGACTTGTAAGAATTTTGGCAGCCTGCTGAGCAACCCCATATGAAAATCGTTTTTTTTATCTCTACTGATGACGGATAAAATCCAGAAACACATGTGTCTAGTGATGACAACCCTAATCTGCACCAACTATGGTGCAACACTCCAGCAAAATACCAAGTAAGCGTGCACTGCAAACTGCATTTACCATAATGGTAAGGGGCGAACTGTGCTGTGAGGCCAGCATTGTGCTCCCACCCCTTCCTGTTTTAAAAGGCTCCCTTGAGGCACTGAGCTGACAAGCTATTGGGGATGCACCTGTGCGCCTGTGAGAGGTACTGAGACTTGAAAGAATTTTGGCAGCCTACTGAGCAACCCCAGATGAAAATCGTTTTTTGATCTCTGCTGATGATGGATAAAATCCAGAAACACGTGTCTAGAGATGACAGCACTAATCTGCACCAACTTTGGTGGAACACTCCAGCAAAATACCAAGTAAGCGTGCACTGCAAACTGCACTTAACCAAAATGCTAAGGCGGGAACTGGGCTGGGAGATCAGCAGTGTGCTCCCACCCCTTCCTGTTTAAAAAGGCTCCCTTGAGCCACTGAGCTGACGAGCTATTTGAGATACACCTGTGCGCCTGTGAGAGGTACTGAGACCTGTAAGAATTTTGGCAGCCTGCTCAGCAACTCCAGATGAAAATGTTTTTTTTTATCTCTACTGATGATGGCTAAAATCCAGACACACATGTGTCTAGAGATGCCAGCAATAATCTGCACCAACTTTGGTGGAACACTCCAGCAAAATCCTAAGTAAGCGTGCACTACAAACTGCATTTACCATAATGCTAAGGGGCGCACTGTGCTGGGAGGACAGCAGTGTGCTCCCAGTCCTTCCTGTTTAAAAAGGCTCCCTTGAGCCACTGAGCTGACAAGCTAGTGGAGATGCACTTGTGCGCCTGTGAGAGGTACTGAGACCTGTAAGAATTTTGGGAGCCTGCTCAGCAATGCCAGATGAATATCGTTTTTTGATCTCTACTGTTGACGGATAAAATACAGAAACACGTGTGCCTAGAGATGACAGCACTAATCTGCACCAACTCTGGTGGAACATGCCAGCAAAATATCTGGTAAGAGTTGACTGCAAACTGCATTTACCATAATGCTAAGGGGCGAACTGTGCTGGGATGTCAGGAGTGTGCTCCCACCCTTTCCTGTTTAAAAATGCTCCCATTAGCCACTGAGCTGACTAGCTAGAGGAGATGCATCAGTGCGCCTGTGAGAGGTACTGAGACCTGTAAGAATTTGGCAGCCTGTTCAGCAACCCCAGATGAATATAATTTTTGATCTCTACTGATGACAGATAAAATACAGAAACATGTGAGATGACAGCACTAATCTGCACCAACTTTGGTGGAACACACCAGCAAAATACCAAGTAAGTGTGCACTGCAAATGGCATTTACCATAATGCTAAGGGGCGCACTGTGTTGGGAGGGCAGCAATGTGCTCCTACCCCTTCCTTTTTAAAAAGGTTCCCTTGAGCCACTGAGCTGATGAGCTAGTAGAGATGCACCTGTGCACTTGTGAGAGGTACTGAGACTTGTACAAATTTTGGCAGCCTGCTCAGCAACCCCAGATGAAAATCGTTTTTTGATCTCTACTGAAGACGGATAAAAACCAGAAACACATGTGTTTAGAGATGACAGCACTAATCTGCACCAACTTTGATGGAAAACTCCAGAAAAATACCAAGTAAGCGTCCACGCAAACTGCATTTACCATAAGGCTAAGAGGCGACCTGTGCTGGGAGTTCAGCAGTGCGCTCCCACCCCTTCCTGTTTAAAAGGCTCCCTTGGGCCACTGAGCTGATGAGCGAGTGGAGATACACCAGTGCGCCTGTGAGAGGTACTGATACCTGTAAGAATGTTGGCAGCCTGCTCAGCAACCCCAGATGAAAATTGTTTTTTGATCTCTACTGATGACTGATAAAATCCAGAAACACATGTGTTAGAACCGGCTGTCTCTAGTTGGCAGAGGTATGCACTTCTGGCAAATAGGGACACACCTTTTCTAGTCAGGGCAAGGGGATCACACAATTTGATAATCCCTGCTCACCCCCTTGGTAGCTTGGCAGAGCAGACAGGCTTATCTCAGAGGCTGTGTGTTAAGCATTTATGACCACATACAGTAATCAAGTGAATACACTACAAATGGACACGACACAGTAGTATTATAAAAATAAGGATTTTTATATAAGGCTTAGCACAAGACCAAATAACGACAAAAATATACTACAGTCTTAATAAATACTCTTGGAAGGAAAAATAATAATTCAAGTGTAGTTTCTTCTTAGCACAAAGTCTTTAGTATCACAAGCAACTCTTCTTCTTTAAAACACAGTTCTTGGCAACAATGTAACCCACACAGGAGTCACACGACGTCGAGGCAAAGTTAATCCAAAAGGTTCGGCGTCGACCGCGAGGAGCGCTACGTCGAGCCCGGAGTCGAGCAGACTCCCAACAACACAGTACCTTAGGAAAATGAAGCACACGATGATCAGCGGCGTCGAGCAATTCAGCGTCGCGTCTTCGGTGTCGATCAGGCCCGGCGGCCGGCGTCGAGGAAGCGGGACACTGGAGCCGTTACTCACGATGTCGAGCTGGATTCGGCGACGTCCGTCGGCGTCGAGATTGCTGGTTTCTTTCAGAGGTGCTGGGTTCACAGGTTCCAGCAAATAGCACTTTAAGCAGATGAAGTCCTTTAGCCCTGTGACTTCAACAGGAGATTGGCACTCTTCCAGCCCTTGGAGATTTTCTTAGCAAAGTCTGAGAGTACACACACAGTTCCTCTCTCCTGGTTCCTTGGCAAAAATAAAGAAGCAATGCAGGACTCCCCCCAGCAAACAGCACACTGGCAGAAGGGGTAGGCAAGTCCTTGGATCAGCAGGCTTCTTGTCCTTAGTGTCAGGGTTCCTTGTCAGAAGTGATCTAAATTCTTGGTTCAGGGGTCCTTCTCTTATACCCCTTTTTGGCTTTGATCCCTTTGTCCATGCAGGGGAATTTCCCAACATCCTGGGTCTGTTGTGGGTGTAGCCAGGCAGAGGCACCTGGCCTATTCACTGAGCAGGGCTGGGTCCTCAGACGCCCAGCAGGAGGTGGAGCCAGCATTGTCACTGGCAGGAGCAGAGCTATCGGCCTCCTGGTAGGAGGTGGGGCTAGGATCGTCCATGGCAGGCACAGAGCCATTGGTCGCCTGGCAGGAGGTGGAGCCAGCATTGTATCAGGCAGGGCAGGCTATCAGCAACTACTCTCCCCCTGCTCTCAACGCAAATGTCCCACTCATCCCACACTGACTCATCAGATCTCTGGAGCCATCCAGCTCCTGTCACACGCACACCAAACCAGCAGAAACCAGAAATAGTTAGACAAGAAAATAGCCACTTTCTAAAAGTGCTATTTTCAAACCCAGAGTCCAAAAACCATCCACACAAACGGATGCTTAATTAAACCCCGAGTTCAGGGATACCAAACTCGACATTGCACCATGCTCCCCGAGCCAGCTAGGATCATAGCATTAATAATCCTGGCAGCCCATTCTAACTAATGGAGAGCAGGTTACCTCGCAATAGTGAAAAACTAATATGGCTGTAATTCACTATTAGGACATGCCAACTTGGTCAGGCTTGTCCTACCTTATACTTACAAAGCACCCTGCCCGTGGGCCTACCATAGGGGTGACTAACATGAAGTTAAGGGAAGGTTTAGGGACTGGCAAGTAGGTGTACTTGCGCAGTCAGCGTGACAGTACTAGACTGCACGTGGGTCTGGCAATGGCAGACCCTCAGACATACTTTTACTAGGCCGCTCTTGTGGGTGGCACAACATGTGCTGTGAGCCCACGAGCAGCATTGGTATTTACAAGCCCTGGCACTCCTGGTGCACTAGACTAGGGTCTGACAGTAAACCAAATAAGCCAAACATGGAATTCAATCATTACAGTAATTTAACATAGGGAGCACTTGCACTGTGGCACTGATCAGCAGCGGCACAGTGCCCAAAGCATTAACCAGCAAAAACATTGTAAAACAGTGGAGGCCAACAGAAAAAATTGAGGAGAGACTCAAGCCAATGATGCCAGGTCTAACAACATGTGTCTAGAGATGACACCACTAATCTGCACCAACTTTGGTGGAACACTCCAGCAACACACCAAGTAAGCGTGCACTGCAAACTGCATTTAACATAATGCTAAGGGGTGAACTGTGCTGGGAGGTCAGCCGTGTGCTGCCACTCCTTCCTGTTTAAAAAGGCTCCCTTGAGCCACTGAGCTGATGAGCTAGTGGAGATATACCTGTGCACCTGTGAGAGGCAATGAGACCTGTAAAAATGTTGGCAGCCTGCTCAGCAACCCCAGATGAAAATCGTTTTTTGATATCTACTGATGACGGATATAATCCAGAAACACATGTGTCTAGAGATGACAACACTAATCTGCACCAACTTTGGTGGAACACTCCAGCAACACACCAAGTAAGCGTGCACTGCAAACTGCATTTAACATAATGCTAAGGGGCGAACTGTGCTGGGAGGTCAGCAGTGTGCTGCCACTCCTTCCTGTTTAAAAAGGCTCCCTTGAGCCACTGAGCTGATGAGCTAGTTGAGATGCACTTGTGCGCCTGTGAGAGGTACTGAGACCTGTAAGAATTTTGGCAGCCTGCTCAGCAATGCCAAATGAAAATCGTTTTTTGATCTCTACTGATAACGGATAAAATGTAGAAGCATGTGTCTAGAGATGACAGCACTAATCTGCACCAACTTTGGTGGAACACACCAGCAAAATACCAAGTAAGCATGCACTTCTGATTTTTGTTGGAAACTGGATAAAGTGAAATATCTTGGTTTATGGTTTAAATCTAATCCTAAAGAAAGTGTGTCGCTCAATCTAGAAGAGCTGTAAACAACATTGAAAACACTTACTTCTAGATGGATTCCCTTGTTTTTTTCTTGGTGGAGACACTTGGACGTAGTAAAGATGATGCATGTCCTATAATACTTTTTTATATTTCCAAAAAATATACCTTATTCTCAATACAAGATAATGCACTGCATTTTATCTAAATTCTTATAGAATAGGAAAAAGCCCTGCATGTCTCTCCTTAGACTCAAACAAAGCAAACATTTGGGGGCGAGTTAACGTTCTAGACCTTCATTCTTTTCATACCGCATTTTCCATAAAACAATCTTCTTTGGCATTACAAGAAGATTATGTTTTAAACTTACCTTTATGGACTAATACTGATGTCTTTTTTCCATACTTTTTCCTTCAAAGAATTCCTATCTCTCTCACATAGACCTTTGTCACTATCCCTCCCTATTTTTTAACAATATCTAAAAATAATTCCAACCTATATTCTTTCATTATCAAAATGCTAAAGATACATTTTTTCAGTCCTCCATTTGGTACAATAAGTCCTTTTTATCAATAATAAAACAAGTTTTGGGAAGGAATGCCACGCTAAAGGGCTTTGTTGGATTTATCAACTTTTTCACAGTGGTATTTGTATTCCTTTTATAACTGCTGAAGACCGATTTCCCTACCTTCTTCTTATGAATCTAAATATGCATCTTTAATTTTGGTGATTCAGTCCACTTATCATCAATTTTCTTCTGACCTTATTCCTATTTCTTCACCTCCCACCATACTTTTGGTCTTGGCCACTGTTCCCTCTGCCTCTCAATTGTATAAGGATTTACTTTCTTATCCAGTTAATCGACACAAAATGGAGGCGGAACTATTGTGGGAATCTGATCTCCGGGTTTCCTTTTCCATTTTCATTTGGAATAAGATTTGCACAAAAATAAGGAAGTCTCCTAGAGCAGCTGACACTACTCAAACATTATTTTTTTTATTTACAATAGGCTAATGTTTACTCCTGTTTCTTTACATAAAATACATTCAACCCTTTCTTCTTGTTGATCCTGTGCGACAAATCCAGCTGATTTAAAAAACAGGTTATTTGAATGCCAACATATCTATAATTTCTGGACTCAAGTCTTGGAACAAATAAATGACATTTTGATACACACATCCCTTTTACTTTTATTAATATGTTCCTAGGTAATGTTTCTGATGATTGGGGCTCTCAATCTAGCAATGCTTATATAATAGATTTACTCCTTGCTGTTGCTTTCCAGCAGATCACCCGGGAATGGAAGAACTCTATTAATGCATCTTATTGGGCTTGATGGTATGCCATTTGTTATAATTACAGATTAGATATGGCATATGTTTCCCCATTTTTTCTTGCTATTAAACAAGACCTTCTTTGGCTACCCATTACAATTTTTTTTAATTTATTTGCTAATAATACGTTGTTAATCAGTAATGTTTCTTCTTTCTCTCTGCTTTTGTAATAAGGATATAGTGGTTATGCTTATTCTGAACATTGACGATTGTGTTTTTTCCTTTTCTTTTTCCCTTTATCTTACATATTTACAAAGTTGATAATTTTATGTACATAGATGTTATCTTGTGTTTATTATATTGTATTTCTCTGTTTATAAATAAAATCGTTCTTTAACTTGAACTGAAGTTGTATTAACAGAGTAAAAGCATCAAGCAACACTCAGTGTCTCAGGTCAAGCTAACATAATTACTAATACAGTTAAGACTGTCTGGTACCTAAAAACACACATAACACTATGTAAACATAGTACAGGCACATGCTGCCTTCCTGGATACCCACACACATTTTTGGACATCGTAAACGCTTGACATTCTCCAGAATTAGCTTAGTTGTCTATGGACAAAGGATTTGGCGCCGGAGCCAGGGCTGGAGTTTGGCAGCAGCACAACGTCCTGAAGTGTTTGAGCCTGAATTGTTGTTTGTCCCTCGGGTTTGACGAGCTGGAAGCATTGGTGCAAGGATGGACAACACCTAGCGGCGGCTTAAGCCAGCATTGACAGCACGCCAGCGGGCCCCCACGCCCCTCCAGCCACATTCAAAGAAACCCCATAAATTCCGCGAAATTGTCGGTAATGCTAAAAACGTAATGTGCACATCTGTAGAGATACGGCAAGTGTTTGCACGCTCTGATCTGTTTAACAAATGGCAACTGGAAAAAAAACACAAAGCGTGCACGCATTTATGTGAGTCCTGCTCTCTGGTTTTGATAAATTGTGTTTCATTTCCAGTCATTTTCCACGCTGCTGTAGTTAACAGGTTTCTTGGAACGTCTGAGCTGTTGTGTTAGATAATTATGTAAGCCAAGAAGAATGCGAGAAGAAAAAACACGCCATCGGAATCAATGCAAAAAGCATGACTAATGCTTAACAAATTAACTTGTCAATAACGCAGCACATTTAGCAAATCAGTTAGAAGAAACACTTAAATGAGCCTGATGTTGAAAAGCTCACTGAACCTACTACTGCCCGGAATGGCTTCATGACCCGAGTGGTTCTATTAAAAATAGCCATGATGTTTTTGTCTTTCACTTGTTTTATAGAGGGGATTTGGTGTAATGTCGTTATGAAACAATCTTTTGTGAGATTCGCGTGCTTATTAGCTTTTTGTTTTAATTTCCTTGCTGGAAAAAGATGTAAGCTCATTTCATTTAGTTTGTAAGCAGGGGAAAGTTGAACAAGAACCAAGCCCCTTTTTCGGTCATGTACTTGCTTCAAGTGAATATTAATTGGTTTGTATAGGGCAGGCAGCGCCAGGCATCCTGCTTGCACTTGCTATGACGAGCAGCGGGACACGCTCGATTGGATGGGGCGGTGGTGGAGGGGGGGTCTACGTTAGCAGTGCTTAATGGCGAAGTAATTGGTAAAGCTTCCAAAAATAGCCGGCTTGGAGTTATACAAGAGTTGGAACGTGCCAATTGTGTTCTGTATCGGGCTACACGCAGCTGGGAAGTAAAAGACATCCCTAACTGATGTGCAGAGGCCCCCTCACACTCCAGCCCCCGGAGCCGCTGCATTGCACCCCCTCCACTAAAGGTAGCTGCGCCTCTAACACGAGGAACAAAGTATATAGCCGAATGAAAGACACAACAGGGCACATACAACACCAAATAAACAGCATGTAATAATCGTAAACAGACATTTAGCAACGGTTTTGATTACATTTTAGCAAATAAATTGTAACTCCATGCTTTTTTCAACCAGCAGATCTCCCTGCCTAATTAATAAATTACATCGTGAGAACTGTCATTGACTCCTACTTCCGGTGACTTTTTCTCGTCATACACATTTGTATTCTGTGTGTTGGGGTACCTCGAGCCTTGCGAACCTCTACCACTGAGATGCAATCAGATAAGTATCCCAGCGCTTGTAAATTGGCTAATTGTACTCCCTGGACTCTCTTTTTCTGCTTTTTATTGTTATCCTAACATATACCCATCCTTCTTTACTTGGGTTAGGACTTTTTCTTAGTAAGACCGACTAGTAAACTGTTTGTTTGTATAGATTGGGTAACATGTTGATGTACCAGCTTATTTATTTATTTCAAATTATTTTTACGTTCGTACATTCCCTTGAATTAACCTTTTGATCGCTAGAGAAAAAACTGAAAAAGAATTGTGCATCAGGCAAATAGAGCAGGGCTTCAAAGGGGGTGCAGAGGAAGAAAAAACATGTTCTGAGTTTCTTACTAATCTCAAGGAAAAGGATTGGGTGCATAGGCATAGACTGCCAGATTTCCATAAGGTTTCTTGGACCCAAAAAGTTTTCCTCTCCATGTATTTAACTTGTAATTAGGAATCTCCAAAGTAAAGGATTTATTCCACATATCTTGTTTTTTTTCTGGGTGCATATTGATTGAATTACCTACCGAACAAATCAGGTGTCTAAACGTATAAATGCAAGTTTAATGTAATTTGCAGGTATCAAATGTAATTTGGTTGTTGCCAAGTAACTAATGATGTTGTCTCAGAAGCAAAGTTCAGATAGCTATATTTTGAATGGACTGAAGTTTCAGCGATGTTGGTAAGCAAAGTTACCAAAAGGTAACCGTGAATGAGCAAAGTGAGATTTATCCTTGGACACAAGGAAAGAAAAGGATCAACTCAAGGAAGAACTCTTGGATAAAAAAGAGTGTGTGAGACGTGCGTTTTGGCTTGGCTTATTCAGATCAGCCTCAGTTTGTTTGAATTGGTGTCTGACTGATGGCACAGACTGAGGACTAGGACCATGGTCTGGGGCTAGAGTTTAGTGTCTCAAATGTCAACATGTTCTTCAGTTAGTGTTATATTGGTTAAGATTTTAAAAAGTGGGACACATCCAAACGTATCCCGTCTCAATAATTTTTGGTAAGTTAGCTACGACACCAGAATCCTCCTCTACAAGTTCTGGCAGAATTGTACGTTATTGACATCCATGTAAAATGTCAGGTAATATACATGCAATAGATCAACCAACAAGCACAGGAAGCTGTGTATTAAAACATAGAGGAGACAATGCTGAGTATTACACTACTCCCATGACTGGATCCGTTGAAGATCAGTTCTTTCTATAAACACTGTCTATACTGAGCAGAAAGTAAGCCTGAATGTCATCTAATATGCAGTTGATTCAATGAATGCAAAAACAACAGTTGATGGACAAAATGCAGAACAATGTCATACATTCACCCCAGTACAGAGATCTGGGCCTAAATCCATCGTTTTTTTGCACTCCACACCACACCACACCACACCAGTTCAGACATGCCCATATGCAAATCAGCATAGACCCTGTGCCTCATGGGAACAGCCCAGCCCGAACTGCCAAGCCATGTCTTTCCTGGACCGGAATCAAGCATCCTATGACCGGTTTCTGGCTATCAGACGTCTTAAGCTAGGATAGCTTAACTCTAGTGGCGTGGAGAGCATGGGACTCACATCTGAGCATACCCATCCCACTCGGGGTGACAAATGCAAAAACAACAGTTGATGGACAGAATGCAGAACAATATCATACATTCACCCCAGTACAGAGATCTGGGCCTAAACCCATCATTTTTTTGCACACCACACCAGTTCAGACATGCCCATATCAAAATCAGCATAGACCCTTTCCAGGAAAGACATGGCTTGGCAGTTCGGGCTGGACTGTTCCCATGAGGAACAGGGTCAAGGCTGATTTGCCAAGCCATGTCTTTCCTGGACCAGAATCAAGCATCCTAGGACCGGTTTCTGGTTATCAGCCGTCTTAAGCTAGAATAGCTTAACTCCAGTGGCGTGGAGAGCATGGGACTCACGTCTGAGCATACCCATCCCACTCGCGGTGACAAATGCAAAAACAACAGTTGATGGACCGAATGTCATACAACAATGTCATACATTCACCCCAGTACAGAGATCTGGGCCTAAATCCATCGTTTTTTTGCACTCCACACCACCCCGGTTCAGACATGGCAATATGCAAATCAGCCTTGACCCTGTGCCTCATGGGAACAGTCCAGCCCGAACTGCCAAGCCATGTCTTTCCTGGACCGGAATCAAGCATCCTAGGACCAGTTTCTGGCTATCTGCCATCTTCAGCAAGGATAGCTTGACTCCAGTGGTGTGGAGAGCATGGGACTCACGTCTGAGCATACCCATCCCACTCGGGGTGACAAATGCAAAAACAACAGTTGATGGACAGAATGCAAAACAATGTCATATATTCACCCCAGTACAGAGATCTGGGCCTAAATCCATCTTTTTTTGCACTCCACACCACCCCAGTTCAGACATGGCCAACGCAAATAATCCCTGTCACTAGTATTGTGATCCATTAAATTATTTTGGGTTCCTTCCCACATGCAATTTCTGCTCTGCATACATGGCAGAGATCTCCACAGCTGCAGTGGAGATCTACGCCTACCACAGCAAACAGGAAATGATATACAGGAAGATGAATTCAGCCATTTTGAGGTAATTCAGTGCCATTCTCTCCATCCTGTTTTTCCTTTCTTTTTTACGAACCCCAACATGGCTTAGAGACAAGATAAGAGGGCACCCCATTCACAGATGAAGAATTGGAGATAATTTATGAGGGAGTCCTCCAAAGATATCTTCAGCTTTATAGGGTTCCAGTGTCCCTGCTGATTAATGCAGCACAGGCAGAATTTGGAGAGATATCACACATGCTGCAGTACTGTGGGTGTCCACACCTGGAGGGGGTAGTTATGTCACAAGTGCTAGGAGGATCGTTGTCCCTGGGCAGGAATTAAGTCTCAGCGCATTCTGGGATTGACCTCTCAGCCACATTTCTGGCACCCCCACATAACACCACTGTATAGGAGGCTCCTGTCAGCAGCCTGGTTGACCCTCGATGCTCAGCTGAAAGAGTTTGAGCAGCAAATAAGTTGCAAGCATACTACTTTTATGTTAAGAGAGTGGAGTCCACTCATATGTTCTGTCTGTGCTTCGTTCTAGCATTCCACTTTGGGTAATTAACCTTTGCTACTTGTGTGTAATTAAAAGTATGAAAGTGTATAAATAATAACATGAATATATTGTAATTTTGATTAGTTTCACTAATCATTTTATCTGGACATAATGGCAATGCTTTTCAAATTCTCTATTTTGAGTCAATGATACAGTTGAAAAACGACTTCGTCATTTGAAACATCTTTAACTTCCATTTCATCAAACTTAGTTTATCTGATTCTGGCATGGTAGACTGTTATCCTGCTTTTAAAACAGCATCTTTAATGCCATTACAATATGTAAATTCACATGATTTTTTAAAATATATATATCAAAATATTATACAGAGTAAGACGTAATCCTCAAGAATGCTTTTTGCCTTGTACAAATAAACTGTAATCCAGGATAGGCAGTATATTTCAAAACATCTTTAAAAAATGTAATCACACAAATGAAGCCAAAAAAACAACCCTCTTTGAACAAACTTTGCTGATTTGTATGCCTGATTAAAAAAAGCTTTCGAAATTATCATTCTTTACTATTTGGAAATTTGTAAAAATTCATGGATAATCATTTGCTTTTGACATGCTTGGTAAAGACTGCACAATTCCAGTTGGAGAATGTAGGGACATAATAATCCTTTCAAATAAAGTACATTTGATATACAGTGCAGTATTGAACATACAAATTAAAAATTTATCTTTTTTTCACAATCCCTTTCAGCAGACCAGGCTGACTAATGAACATGACTGCAAGGCCCGGGGCAATGAAAAACCTCCTTGACATGGACACAAAGTTTGACACCACCACCAGCTAGGAGGAGACATATCCACACCGGCAGAGGGAGTGCACCCCATCAGAGACAAAAATGATCTGTTACTAAAAAAGTCCAGGAGGAGGATGAGAGTCAACTGGGGGTAGGGAATGTGGAAAGTACCAGTCAGTGATTATCAAAGACAGCTTTATTCTATTGCTATTTCATACAATCATAAAAGTGCATAAAAACATACAAGTTATTGCACAGAATAATTTAAAAACATTTTAAATATTAACTGTTATTTCAAACAATCATAAAAGTACATGGAATCGGGCATGTTATTGCACAAAATATCAGTAAAGCACAATGTATAAAAATCAGAATTAATATTAATAAGCCATATGCGACTAATTTATCTTTTACTTATATAATAATACTTTTCCTGAGGGTAACTATTTTTTTTTAAGCATTGCTATTCTCCACACAATATGTATATTATCCAAAGATGGTAATACAATGAACGCTGGGCGGTATTGTCTAATCCCCAGAGATTTTAAAATAGGGACAATCCATCCTTTTCTCAATTCACTATAAAATCTACTGAATAACAATACATGAATAGCGGATTGGTCTGAGTGATTGTCACAAGGGCCCATTTGCATTATTCAGGCCCAATCATTCATTTTAGAGAAACTTACAATTCTGTGAAGCATCACAAACCTAAATCTTGTCAATAGAAACTTATCGTAGCCACCAGGTACAGTTGTTCAATAAGGTTAATTACTAAAAGTGGTTAAAATCATCTGATTCTGCTGAACACTAGGCTTTCTGATCTCAGCCGGCAGTCTTATCGTATCCAGCAGCAGGAGGCCCTCTCTTTTTAAGTCCTTTCTCCTTACCAGTTGCATACTGCTTGGGTCGGTAAAATATTCTAGGTGTCCCAAGCCGTGCATAAAATCAAGAACGTACCTTACCCAGGGAATTTTTAAAACCGCTTCCAGCTTTAGGCTGTCCATTAAAATGTCCCTATTGAGCTGGGTCTCCATTTACATCCAGATCCGGTGCCGTAAAAGAATGTAAATGTATGTAAATGTATAGGCATTTATATAGCGCACTACTTACCCGTAGGGTCCCAAGGCGCTTCGACCGCTGCGAAACCCTTCCTGACTTCCCTGAGAGATGGTCCCTTAATGGGTATCTCCAGGGTGAGACCAGGCATCCCCGGCGGTCTGGTGGGGCCGTTAGTGAAGATGAGGCAAGCTAATGCCCAGAGTTGCCGAGTGTGATCGCTGATCAGAGTGGGCACCGAGGCGAGAGAATTATCGAGTCCGCTGACCCTGGTCCAGAAACCTGCCACGCCGGGAATCGAACCCTGGTCCCGGGCCGTCCTCTGCTCTCGGGTCTGCCACCTCTAACCAGTGAGCCACACTACTTCACTGAGAAGAACAGGCTGCATTTTTAAAAGATCAGAGATGTATGGTAAGCCCAGCTCAGCATGACAGGTGTATGAAGATGTGTTCCTCAGGACTGACAAACTATACCTCAAAAATGTGTTTTCCACAGTTTCTAGTGGATGTGTGTCAGCAAAGACCCACACCCCTGCTCCATACATTGCTGTGGAGACACTTTTTGCTTTATGAATCTGCAAGAGCTCTACTGGAGGTCTCCTGCCTGATTTTCTTGAAAAATAAACAAGAGCGGTAATGGTTCTTGAGAGTACTACATTTTTGCTGATAAGGCTTGAGCCCATAGGTTGTTTTGGTCGAAGAGTATTTCTAGAGAATCTCTTTGTGGGCCCAATTTTCTGTTCATCCATGAACATATCTCACACCTCCGGCTGCCATGGCCACACCTCATTATGAATGTCTTTGAGGTGTTCACCTTAAGACCCAAATCACTCATAACATTGGAAAAACTATCTAGCACCCTTGGCAGACCGACTTGCGTACGTGACATTATAAACGCATGGTGTGAGTGTAGGAGAGCGGGTATGGGGAGTCCGGCTATCTGTGGGAAGTCTTTATTATCCTTAAGCAAAGCATCTCATTAATATAAAGGTTAAAAAGGAAGGGGGCCAGGACATATCCTTGCCTAAACCCCTCCTTAAGGGATTGGGGGAAGTGCATTCACCACTCAAACCAAATCGAACACGCGCCTGAGCACTACAATAGAAGAGGTTGAGAAAATAAATAATTTGTTCTTCCACCCCCACTTCCTCAAGGATCTTCCAGAGCTTAGCATGTCTTACAGATTCAAAAGCTGATATGTGATCCACAAAAGCTAAAAACAGCCTTCCCTTCTTCACCCGCGTATATTTCCCAATGAGGATACTTAAATTCAGATTCTGCTCGGTCGTCCTCATGCATTCCTGAAAACCATATTGGATATCAGAGAGGACTTTGTTATCCCCTGCCCACACATGTAATCATTGTAGAATTATTCGACCCACTATTTTGGTAATAGAATCCAATAATGAGATGGGCCTATAACAACCAGGATATTGACGATTCCCCTTTTTGAAAATTGGGACAATAGTTTATTCAACTCAAGTTGACAAAAATGGTGCAAAACACCTGGCATTGATACCCTGGGTGATAATTGGCCCCCATAAAGTAGTTTTTGACTTAAATAAATCTACCGGAACACCGTCCGGGCCAGGAGCCTTCCCACCTAGACTTACTGAGATTGCCCGATTCACTGCGTCTGGTGTAAATTGAAGGCAAGTATGTTGAGTCAGGGAATCCGAGGTAATAACCATGTGATTTTTATCAACTCCGCCTACTCCATTAAATACCCTTGAGTCGTGTTCAATCCAATGGTCCTCACTTATCTCTGTTTCTATTGTGGGACCATCTCCGGGTGTCATGAAATGTGCTTTGACATCTTTCCAAAAAGCAGAGCTATCTCCCTTTAAGGAGGCCTTATGCAAGGATTCCCATGCTTCATTTCTCATGGCCAATTTTATATTTCTGATAGCTAGCCTATATTGCCCTCTTGCCTGCCTCAAGGCATCTAGGTATCTAGGGATCTTATGTAATGCATTTTGTAAGTTGGAGTAGACTTGAGTACAATTTGAATAAAACCATCCCTGTGATTTCCATTTTTTTGTCTTCTGAAAAAAGAACGCCTCCCTTACAGCTCCTGAAATAGATTGAAAAGATGTCAAGATGCTGTCTGGGGTGGCTATGTCACTCAGGCAAATCTTAAAAGCCTGTTTACCATTGGTTATCAATTGTTTGGTAATCAATATCCACCATTGACCAGCGCAGAGTATAACCATTTGTCTTATCGATTGTGATGTTTGATAGAACCTGGTCAGCTTTGGCACATCTATCAGAGTTACTTGACAACAAAGACACAGACAGACACAATGGGAAGTGATTGTTCAATGAATTGTCATCAATATGGAAAGTGTGAAGTCTCGATGCATACTTATTTGACAGTAATATATAGTCTATAGTGGAGGATAACCCCTTTCCGTTAAAAGTGTGACACATAGGGGCTGTAGTGGGACATAGCTCATTTACAAATCCTAAATCAAGGCAAAAAACCAATTCATTGCACAATTCCCCTAATGAAGAGTGCCAAAAGTGGGTATTACTAATCCCCTCTTCATTTATAAGACCACACAATTATCCATTGTCAGTTGGACACAAGACACAATTAACATCCCCTCCCATAATTACCATTGTATCTCTGGTGGTATTACAGCATAAAGATTTTGCTTGCTTGATAACTTTTATTTCGGTCAAAAGACCATCAAAAGTGCATATAAAATACATCAGCACAGACAGTAAATAAATAAATAATCATAAAATGTTAAAAAGAGAATTAAAAGAGTTATCATGATACAAAACTTTTAGCAAAATTGTGTATACAACAATCAAGTTAAGAAGGTATATCTCCTGCGCCACATATTAAATAAATAACAAGAGACTGCAAACACAATGGGTGGATGTGTATCATATGTCAGTATCCTACAAGCCTGTGTAAAGTGCAAAAGTCCCAGGTTCTTTCAAATAGGTGTTAGCCAGCGTTTTCTAATTGCAGAATAGGCAGGGCAGAAAAACAGTACGTGGGTTACATTCTCAGTTTTATAGCTGCAAGCTGGGCAAACTTCATTGTTAGGATTTGACCATTTAGATGTAAAAGACCTAACTGGAAGAGTGCCAAGCCTTAACTGTAGACACAGCTTTCGGGCAACTGGGGGTTCGATTAAGTCCATAAATTCCTCAACGTTAGGTTCTGGTTTAACTAGGAGGAATTCAGATGTCAGCTTACCCAGTGATGCAGAGCTCATTAATATTTGATAGTTTGACGTACGTATCTGAGAAAGAAGTTTATTCTTGGATATCCCGAGGCAGAAGATCTCAGGAGTTTTCCATAGTTCAGGAAGACCTAAACGGGTTTTAAGAAGAGGCAAAATCTCAGAAAATTCCGCTCTGTACGCATCCAGTTCAGGGACTGACCACAACCTCTTCCAGTACATAATTGGTCTATCACTAGTGATCTCCTCTATTGGCAGCATGCCAAGATCAAATCTAAGAGGGATCAATGGCGTGCTAGGTGGTAACCCAACTAAATTTCTAACGAAAGACTGCTCCACCCTTTTGAGATTCGTTATCTGCTTGTGCCCCCAAAGTTCAGCCCCATAGGTCGCTGCCGGCCTAGGCTGCCGGCAATATATCTCTAGGGCTGGGGACGCCGGCCTGAAAGTAGATGCCCTACAAACCTTGCTTATGCCCCCCGCTAGCTGGGATAACTTGAGTGTGGATTTGGCGATCTGCATATTCCAACCAAAATTCTCAGTTAACGTGACACCCAAATAAACAAATGTTTTAACCCTATCAAGGGGGGTACCATGTAAAACAGGATTTGGGCATACGCGCTTAGGCGAGTTAAAAATCATGAATTTAGTTTTACCATCAAGTATTCTCTGAATGCCCGATGATGTTCTAAACAACAACAAAGTGTCGTCTGCGAACATCAGAGCGGGCACTCTACCTGTGGCTAGTTTAGGGGCATCATTATTTTCCACACCATTCAGGTGTTCCACAAGGCCATTTACATAGAGGCTGAATAGCGTTGGGGCCATTACGCACCCTTGGCCAACTCCTTTTTGAACAGGAAATTGATCTGTGAGTTCGCCGTGCTTGCCACACCTCACCTGGGCAAAGTTATTTTCATGAAGCCTAGAAAGAATGGCTAACAAATAGGGCGGGAGGCCCAAGTCTGCTAGTACTCTCCACAACTTTTCCCGTGGAACTAGATCAAAAGCTGCCCGCATGTCCACAAACGCAAGGTAGAGGCTGCCACCCTCCACCTTGGCTGTCTTCCAGTACAAGACCTGCAGGCGAAATATTTGGTCTAGAGTGGAGGTGCCAGACCTAAAGCCTGCCTGGAGTATGGACAGTATCCCATTATCCTCAATCCAGCCTAGAATCCTATCAAGGATGACCCTCCCCATCAACTTTTGAGATGTATCAATTAGGCTCATCGGCCTATAATTAGAAGGGGTTAATGGACAACCCTTTTTTAAGATAGGCACGATTTCAGCCCCTAACCAGGTAGGTGGCAGGTCATCTCCCTGTAGAATACCATTAAACAGAACAACCAAATAGGGGGGCCAGATTTTCGGTTGTGTACTAAACAAATCCCCTAGCAATTTGTCCAAACCTGGAGCTTTGTTAGGAATCAATTTGCCTACAGCTGTCTTTACCTCAGCCAGGGTAAAAAATTCAACTGGGGCGGGGCATAAGGGAACTGTGGTTAACCGTCCCCGCTCAGCCCCACTAATGCTTACAGGCTGCTGAGGTTCGAGAACAGTAACAGGCTTTTCATCAGGCTCAGGGATGCCATAAATATCACAGAAATGGCTTTCCCAAATTGAAGGGGCAATATTCGGAGCAAGTGCAAGGGTATGCCCACTAAATTTTGTTGCAACTATGGACCAGAATGATTTAAAGTCATTGGCACTAAGCGCGGATCCCAATTCCTCCCACGTAGAGGCCTCCCATTCCTTCTTGGCATCACAAATTGCCTTTTTGTACATGATGCGATGGGCCCTAATTTCTAATTACCATTGTATCTCTGGTGGTATTACAGCATAAAGATTTTATATCCTTGCCCAGTTTTTTTTACTACAAAACCTACTTTGGTGGAAGGAATCTTATTATAAAAATGTATTAATGCAATGCATTGTTTGCTATCTATATCAATTTTAATCAGTTGGTAATACATTTCTTCTGTGTACAGCTCTACCTTTTTTTATTTCTAGCCTATTGGATATGTAAGTACAGAGCCCTCCCTTCACCCTACCACTTAATCTCTCAATTGCAGAGGTGTCTAAGGTTTTAAACCCGTTGATTCTAATTATTTCTTTGGCCCACCTTTCCTGAAGACATAGTACGTCATGATTTAATATTTAATAAAAAACCACACCAGATGGGATTAGTCAGCTTAGAGCGCAATCCTGCAATGTTCCATGAAATGAAATTACAGAATGCTTCAACCCCCTTACCAAGATAGCTTCTTAAAGCTACTGGACGTGATACAGAGCCACCAAGAGTAGTATCTACCCGTTCTTTGCTTATATTTTCAATGTCCTCAAAAGGCACACCCTGAGTCACATTACGAGTGCCCGGGCTCTCCTCTCTGTTCAATAGGGGCCAGAGATAACATGTTAATTCCTAAATCTGGATGAGGGTGAACAGGGTTGAGTTAATTATTTTGTAATTTATTAGCTTGATACCCCTTATGTTCCTGCTTGTTAATTAGAAGAGGTATTTCTGGGTTACTCAGTCAGTCTATGTCCTCAAGTGAGTCAAGGATTTCATTGCTTAATGGAACTGAATGACTAGGCTGCCTGTACTCTGAGAGTGTACCCCCCCCCCCCGATGGCACCAAGAATCTCTATTGGGTTGATTAAAAAAACCAGAGAAAGGATGTTTATACCATTAGCCATAATGCGTCGGTTTCCAGCCCTGTCCAAAATATGCAGTACCAGACTCCGGGACCTAATGGTTAGAAGCACACAGTCGCCAGATAGGGACTTAGTTGATTTGCCGACCCAAGCTACTCTACGTGCCATTTTAAACACCGAAAAAAAATATCTTTTATACCGGTCCTAGAGCTCACCAGATGTAACGACTTATTCCGTAATGTTGACCAGTGTTCATAAGCGTTGGTCAGTAATAAGGGAGCATTTGCCAGGACGACTGTATAAGGAGTTACTTCTGGTGGAAGATGCAAATTTAAATGTGAGTTGGAAATAGTTCCATAATTTGGTAACTGATGACTCCGTGTGTGTGGCTCACAACCCTTCCCCTGATGGAAAACTTCTCCCCTTAAAAATAGTGTGCCCATTTGAGGGAACTGGAATCTGAGAAAGGGTCGATGTTGGATCTGCTATAAAATGCTGAGGCCCTAAATGAGCTGGTGGAGGAGGTATACCTCCTTGATGTAGGCGACTAATCCGAACTGGTTCCGTAGCTATGCCAGCAGATGTTGTGGGGCAATGTGCATTACTTTTAGGACCACTAGCTACTTTTCCTATTCCCCTCGCAAGCGAGGTATCAGTGCCCCTACATGGGCATGTATCCGAATTTACTATGGGAGTGTTAATAATGGTCTGCTCTAAGTTGATAAGTCTGGCTTCAATTAGAGTCAATTTCTGCAATAGTGGATCCAGTAGAGCTGATACCATTGTTTCTAACCTTTTGCAAAACTTTCCTCATTTGACCATGGAGGAGTCCCTTTTGTGCCAGTAGTTGTTAACATTACATTGGGCTTCTGGCTATCATCGGTACCATTGATATCAGTTTTACGTGTAGTTGCCCTGGGTGATTGCTGTTTTTGTTTCTGTGGGCCTCAACCTTTTATTTTTTTGGATGGCGGTTCGTAACTGTTGTTTTGGCTTGCCTTCTGACACCTGGTAGTGATGTTAGACTTACATGGTCCACTTGCTGAAATAGAGAAAGTGGTTATTTCAGGGTCTAGATCTACGCTGCCGGGCAGGTTCTGGTTAGATTGGGAAGTAATGTCTTCAATCGAATTTTGCAGAGAGGGCCCTACCGGTGCATTACAGTTTTGGGGAAATTGTGGTTCTAATGATGACCTACGTTCAGTAAGTTCAATCTCATGAATGAGTACAATTCTGCTTGTAAAAGAAAAGTATTGAGTGTCCCCACAACCCCAGAACGATTCCCGTCTTGTGATTACTCATTTCAAAGGAACCAGGTAGTAATTACAATGATGGCAGATAACCCAATACCTTACAGTGTCAATGTTTGTTGGCTTAAGTTCAAATGTTAATAATGTGGCCCAGCCCAGACTCCTCTGGGCTCTGATGGGCGCAGACGGGCCTGCCCTTGCCTCAGGCTTTGCGCTGCGGGAGCCCTGGCCTCAATTTCACAACACCTCCAGTCGCATTTGCATGTCGTTGGCGCCGAGTGTGCCGCTATGGATACTGGGCAATGTAGTTGGCCCCCCTCGCGGATCCGTGATGGACTCTGCCATCAGGCAGTGGCAGGTAAGTGTGGAAAATGAGCTCCAGTCAAGAAGAAGTTCCTGTTTGAAGAGCAACCTCAGCACCATTTGGGCCTGCATTCAACCTTCCGCAAGTCAAGAGGCCCTCATACCACTGGGAGGAGGCTTCCAATTGCACCCCCTGCACTGGCATCATCTCTTCCTCCGGGTGCCAACTCAAAACAAAACCAACAGTCAAGGAACACTTTGCCCCCTGACACCCCACAGCCGTTTTGTGCAGTCCACTTCCATTCCACAGATATTTGTCCTATTTTGCATTCAGCGCATTCCTAGGGCCAGTCAGTGGGCTTTGGGGAGTGATCACTCTGGATATTCAGGACTTAAATAGGAAGGGACAAATATTTTGAGAGATGGTTGCTGAATAGCTTCACGATTTGTGTGGCCTCATGACCTTCCTGATACCAGGCCTTGTGTCATGTCTGCCTCTGCAACTTACCTCATCTCTTGTTGTCCCATCATTGTGGTGAACACAGATAGTGAGGATGCTTTTGCCCCCATGCCAGGAACATTACTCAGACTTCAACTCTGGCTTCAAGGATTCCTTTATTATAGTTTAGGATACTGGACTGTTGTTGGACTCCTTATGAACTTGTTTTTTTAATAAATCCCCTCTGTATGTAGGCTACTTCCCTTTATATTCCCTGGTTGTAATAATTTCCACACCCCCTGCAAGTTTGCATTATCCCTCTGCATTAAAGATCCATATTTTTGCCCTTTCCCAAAAACAGTTTTCAAAAATGTTAGTTTTGTGAAAAATATATATTTGAGTTATGTTAGCACTGGTGGTCTCTAGTTAGCCGAGGTAGGAACCTTTGTTCAAATAGGGACCCTTGCTTCTAGTAAGGGTAAGGGTAAGGGATATACACACTTTAGATAACCCCTGCTCACCCCCTTGGTAGCTTGGCATGAGCGGACAGGCTTATCCCAAGGGCAATGTGTAAAGTATTTGTACCAACACTCACAGAAACACAGTGAAAACACCACAAATGGACACCACACCAGGTTAGAAAAATAAAATATCTTTATCTAAATTAAACAAGAACCAAAACGACAAAAATGCAACATTCAAAAACTCAATAGAATGTCTTTGGAAAGATTGTTGCATAAATAAACTTGTAGATGATGCAATGCAACACTTTACTCACAAAGTACCTGGGATGCCTAACACAAAACAAATGAAAGGATCACAGAGAAGGCGATGCGTCGATTCTTCCTGCGCTCCGGTTCTGATGTGACAAGAAGGGGCCTAAATGTGTTGCGGCGATCCAGTGCGATGCAAGAAAATGGCGTCTTTACTGCGATGCGACAATGTAGACGTGATGCGTGCACGCCGACGGCCGTGCGGAGAACTCAGGGGTTTTCTGAGCCAGGACAGGCCCTGCGACATGCTTCTCCAGTGATGTAACCGCACCCTCTGTGGGGCGGGACGCTCCTCCGGTGATGCGATGGCGAATGGTTGCAGCGGCGAAACGCTTCCTCAATGATGCGACAACGGCTGCTTTGGTGGCATCACGCTTCTCTCTTGCTTTCAGCTCCTCAAAGCAAAAAGGCCTCACACACAGTTACAGGTCCTCCTGGCAGACTGGAACTCCCAGCAAGGAGGTTCAGGGAAACTGGGGGTGAAGTCCTTTTGTGCCTGGGACTTTAGAAAGAGGAGGCCAGCTCTTCTTAGGCCCTTGGAGACTTTTCTTCAGATGGACACAACACGCAGCAAAGTCCATCTTCAAGCAGGGGACACAGCACACAGCAAAGTTCTTTAGTCCTCTCCTCAGTAGAAACAGCAAACGGCAGGCCAACCGCAGACACACAGCAAGGGCAATACTTCTCCTCGGTCTCTTCAGCTGATCTTCTTTGGCAGGGATTCTTCTTGATCACAGAGTAGTCTTGGAAACTTTTATATCCCTGTGTTTCCACAACAGGAGGCCAGCTCTTCTCAGGCCTTTGGAGATTCTCTTTTAAGAACACAGCCCACAGCAAAGTCCTTCTTCAAGCAGGGGACACAGCAAACATCAAAGTCCTTTAGTCCTCTCCTCAGTAGAAATAGAAGCTGCAGGCCATCCCAGACACACAGCAAGGGCAGTACTTCTCCTTCAGTTCTTCCGCTTTTCTCCTCAGCAAAGGTTCCTCCTTGGTTCCAAAGCAGTCTAAAGTTCAGGGGTTTCAGCTCCCATATTTTCCCCCCAAAAGTCTTTGTTCTCTATGTGTGAGGGGCCCTGGACCTAGTCCAAACCAGTTCTGGGTGCACTCTGCCAGTGCACAACTTCTTCCTTTTTCAGTGTGGGCCGGGTCATCAAACGCACCACCGGCATTGTGGAAGGCAGGCACAGCCCAGTTCAGGCCCAGGTGCTACTCCTCCCACCACTCCAAATGTAGATAGGTCTATTCAACCTAGTGCTGACTCACCCAGACTCCTGGAGCCACCCCAGACCCTGTCACTCTCAAACCATACAGTCAATCCACAACCAGGCAGAGGCACACAGAAAGGTTGAACAAGAAAATGGCCACTTTCTAAAAGTGCTATTTTCAAACACAGAATTTAAAAACCATCCCTCCTAAAAGATGTGTTATTAAATTCTGAGTTCAGGGATACCAGATTCCAAATTTCTATCTTGCTCCTATGGGAAGATATGCAGGTAAACATGTTACACAGCATTCATCATTCTGTCCTATGGGCAAGATAGCCTTTCAATAGGGAAAAACGCAATTGGCAGCATTTCACTATCAGGACATGTTACCCACACTAGTACATGTCCTACCTTTCACATACACTGCACCATGTCGAGAGGGGTTCCTTGGGCCTACCATAGGGGTGTCCAATGTGTAAGAAAAGGGAAGGGTCAGGCCTGGCAAGTGGGTTCACTGCCCAAGTCGACATGGCAGTTAACAAACTGTGCACAGGCACTGCGGTGGCAGACCTAAGACCTCTTTTCAGCGCTACTCATGTGAGTGGCACAATCAGTGCTGCAAGCCCACTAGTGGCATTTGAATTACCAGCCCCATCACACTCAGTGTACTTTACTGGGGACCTACTGGTAAAACAAATATACCAATCATGCATAACCAATTACAATAACAATTTACACAGAGAGCATATGCACTTTAGCACTGAGCAGAAGTGGTAAAGTGTCCAGAGTCCTATAGCCAACAACCACAGGTCAGGAAAAACAAAGGAGGAAGAAGCAAAAAGTTTGGGGATAACCCTGCAAAAAGGGCCATTTCCAACAAGTTGTATAAAAATAACGAAACATTTAAATCACAAATGTCTTTCTTGATTTTTTCAGTGTTTGCAGTTTAACATATTGTATGTTAGGCCAAAACATTTTTTAATTATTTAGAAGATTCTTTCAAACCCTTAATGACATTTGTACATCCGGTAAACTTTGAAAGGGAAACAAATATACAAAAATAAGAATATCCTGTTTTGTAAATGCCATATCCAACATTCAACCCAGATGAAAGATAGATTCCGGTTTTATGTAAACATTTTATAAACGAGTTCATTTTACAAAATTAATTTCAGCGAATTTGTTAAGGATAGAATTCACATATTGTACACAACTAAAGTTTTTTTGAGGGATTATCCTATTACTCTACCTACACAATATTTGTGGTGAGATATTTTGAGAGTGTGCTTGCCTTATGAGAGCTTGCATTTGAGGTTGTTGGGTTAGTGGTGGTGTAGGCTGAGGTGATGCAGGTGGACGTTGAAGTAGTGCAGGTCATTGTGGCAGAGGTGTTAGGTAAGTAGGCGGTGTGTACTTTGTAGGTTAAAGTGCCTCTGTTGAATCTTGTGCATGGTTTGGCCATGCTAAAAACAACAAAATCGCAAATTAGCTGTGAATAATTCTCAAATGTCTTTACATTTAAGGCCAAGCCCATGGAATGTGAGCTCAGGTCAGCAGCTTCTACAATGGAGGCTTCAAAACTAAGCTATTCAACACTACTCCATTAGTCAGTACCCAAAAATTAAGCTCAATGGTCTACTTTCAAATTATATGCCCACAATAATATCTTCAAAACCAAATCAGCCATTAGGCCAAACCACCACTACAACGATCCACTCCCAGCTAAATTTGTGCCTTCCATCGACCAGGCTGTCATCCCCAGTTGGATATCGATAATCAATGCTTCCCTGTCTCCAGGATCCATTCCAGACTGTCTAAAGATGGGTAAAGTCATTCCCATCATAACAAAATGACCGAGAATCCTGCAGACCCTAAACAATTTTGTCCAGTATCCAACATTAACCTATATGCAAAAATGATAGAAAAGTATGTGCATCAACAACTAAGCCAACAAATCTCTAAATGTAAACTACTAGACAATTGCCAATCGGGGTTTTGACCAAATCATAGTACAGACACAGCAATTCTGCTCATAGTAGACAACGCATTACTCACTCTGGACCAGAACAAAAAAAATGTTTTCATTCTTCTTGACTTATCATCAGCGTTCGACACAGTTAACCACAATATGTTGCCAGAAAGTCAGGAAAACAGGATGGGTTTTTCGGGAAACGTTCTAGAATGGTTCAAGTCCTACTTGAGGAACAGAACACAAATATTTCCTGTGAATAAAAACCTGTCAGCATCTACCCCCATTCAGATGGGAGTGCTGCAAGGCTCAATCCTCTCCCCGTAGCTATTCAACCTATATGTGAAACCACTAACAGATATACTCCGCCTAGCAAATATCTCTTTCCAAATATACTCTGATGACACTCAGATTTACAATAAGATTTCTTCTTTGGAGGAGATGAAAACAATAAGCAAGGCATTAAGGGCGACAATGCTATAGTTAACAAGCAATCAGCTTAAATTAAACACGCAAAAAAAAGAATTCCTTCTGATATCCCTTAACAAAAGCTCACCCATTTTAAAAGAATGGAACAATTTAATCACCATAATTAACTGCACCCTGAGCATTGTGGAATCAACCAAATCGCTAGGAATCACACTAGATCAGAGCCTGAACATGCAATCCCACATCAACTTGTTGGCTAGGAATAGATGATTTCACCTGAACTATATTAGGAAACTTAAACCATTAATCAAAACAGCAGACCTCAAAATGGCAGTCCAGGCATTAGTAATCTTGTGGATTGAATACAGATGCACAACACTGTCAGGGCTTCCCAAGATCGCAACAGCTCCTCTAAAAGCCTGCCTCAACGCAGCAACAAGGTTTATAACAGGTTCAAAAAAATTCGACCACATCTCTCCTCACCTGAAAGCACTGAATTGGCTACCTTACAAAGCCAGAATTCAACTCAAAATGGTGTGTATCACACACTAAGCATTACAATTAAATACACCAAGGTATCTAGCTCAGAAATTGGAGATTTTTGGTGGACGCAGACATTCCAGGAGCGCCAGAGATCTAGTGCTGAAGCCACAGATTTTCCGGAAGAACATTTTTTATGACAGAGCGTTCTCGGGCGCTGCACCAAGTATCTGGAGTTCGCTACTTCCAAGCATCAGAAGGATACCTAACCCCACAAGATTCAAGAAAAAAACCAAGATGTTTCTATAGACCAAATTCCTACCTTAACCATTACTGAATAATCCCGCAAGATTCATCTAAAACCTCTTGCTTAAAGACTCACAAGCATCTCTTGCTGATCCAATTTCACCTGTTTTGTATAGGTTCTTGCATGCCTTTGTACTATGGTTCCCCAAGGCTTACATTCTGTGAATGTGCAAAAGTCTTTGCTGCTGAGTGAAGTTACTGTGACAATTTTGAATTGGACTTAAATGTGTTAAATGCTTTCCAGAGTAATGTACTAAGGAAAAAGAATTCACGTCTTTACTGTGCAGTGCTCTGATACCCTATGGGGTCAAGTTCACGCTATACAAAACACCAAATAAATAAATAAATAAATACATAAATAAATAAATAATTAGGCAAAGCATGACATTGGCATGTTTTACTTATTGTCCCTATCATCTTCACTGTCAAGGTATGTCACTTTGCATTCTCTTCCCTAAAATACCAAGATGACCTTGGTGCATTTTTTACATGTTTTGATAGCATTTTGAAAAGTTTTCCAAATGCACAGCATTGTCTGTCAGTCATTCGAGGGACACACTTAATGGAGATGGGTATCTCATGGAGAATATCCCTCATTGCGTGAATATCCTCCAGCATCTTTGACTGCTGTTGGAAAAAATGATCCTACAAGAGAACAGCATTAGATAATACCTATGTCAACTCACCAGTCCCAGCCACAGATAATTGACTTCTAGAGATCCCCAGTGAGTTTAGCGGATACACTTGTGTTCTTGTAGTTGGTGTTTCCAAGATATCTCCTAATCCAGCAGCTGTAGGCATAAGACAATGTTCAGAGTATTTTGTCTATTTGTAGAAGTAATCATAACCACAAATGCTGACACGTTAGTGATATAAATAAGAAAGGTAAACAATCAACACCAATAAAAAGACTTTTAACATTTTATATATAAAAAAGAGATAAATAAGGAATTGAAATTACTAATGTTGAGATGCAGAATTTAAGATTAGATGTTCCCAGATTTACCTGAGCAACAGATGATAGCAGCAGGGCCGTTTCTGCCATTAGGCAAGACTAGGCGGTCGCCTAGGGCGGCAAAAGGGGAAGGGCTGCAAAAAAAATGCATGCCTGAACATTTGTTAAATAAATATACCCCTTTTATTTGTGCTGTACTCATTAGAAAACAGCTTACCGGGGACACTGTGATTATAGTGAAATATGGCGGCTACCATCAGCAAAACGCATTTAGCGCATCTCGTTTTTTTCCATAATTGTTATGCTTTCACACCATCTGTAAACAGCATTTGAAACAGTCCAACAATTATTCCATTTAGAGCTCTAGACAGTGACATCTCTGCATAGACAGCGCTAGAGAGAATATTACATCTAATCTGTATGCAACTCCAGAAACACTCAAAAATATTTTACTAAGAGCACTAGTCAATCTTACATCTTTTCTGTATACATCCCTAAAGGCAGTAGCACAATATTGCATCGACAGCTCTAAACAATCTACCATCTCATCCGCATACAGCTCTAGAAACAGTCTTACTCCACACTGAGCTCTAGACCATCTGGCATCTTATCTAGAGACAGTTCTTGACAGTAACGTCACATCTGTATGCATTGCTAGAGGCAGTCACGGAATGTTGCATGTACAGCTCTAATGAATCCTACATCTCATCTGCATACAGCTCTAGAAACAGTCTTAGAAGTATTCCATACAGAGCTCGAGCCTAGACAGTCTGGCGCATCCCATCTATAGACAGCTCCTGACAGTTGCATCTCCTCTGCACACAGCACAGCTCTAAAGTCACAGATCTCCAGTTTGTGTGCCTCATATCGGGTGTCGTGCATCCTGTCTCGAGCTTGGCCCTGTACATTGCAGAACCAAGAGCCTTACAAAGAGTCCAGTGTAGAACTGTACCGAGCAGGAGGCGGGGTGTGCGGTCCGTCGTCTTCCGGGGGATCCTGGCTTTGCATCCTGGGACTTGTAGTTTGCTCCCGCACGTACCCCTCACACTCTACATGGAGAACGTGTAATCTCGGGAACGAAAGCGATGAGAGATGGGGAGACAGACGAGGGAGAACGGGGAGGAGGGAGAAGGTGGCGAGAATTGATGGACGGGGAGAGGAAGGTGCGAGGGGCAGAGCTGAACAGAAAAGGAGGAGGGAGCGGGGAAATGGTTGTATTATATTGAATTGAGGGGGAGCAGTGGAGGACGGAGATGAATGACAGAGAGGTGCAGCTTGCTGAGAGACAGGGAGAGAAAGAGAAGGGTGGTGGAGGGAGGGGCGATGCAGACCTGACTGAGGAAAGGAAGGGTACTTGGAGACGAGGGGCCGAGTGCTAGGGATGATCTCCCCATGTAGTATTACATTTTAATGGCATTGAGATTTTGGACTCCTGCATGTCTGGGATCTTCAGATTAAATCACGGGGCAGAGGGGGGGTGTTCTGTCCTACTGCCAGTGTCTGAGGCACTCAGCTTTCAGAATAGTGTGGTCCTGGCATGCTAGTGGTGTCTGAAACCCTTAGAATTATTAGCAGTGGGAGCTCAGATGAACTTATTCTTTAACTTCATGGAGCCTAATTCCTGTTCTCGGAGCCCTCAGTGGCAGTCTCTGATTCTGCCTGCTTCTGGTGTCTGTGGCCCACAGCTTTAAGAATAGCGTGGTTCTGACCTGCTGTGGATATCTGAGAACCTTAGAAATGGCATTGGGGGTTCAGACACTCGCCTGATGCTTGTGTTCAGAACCCTCCATTTTTATTATAACAACTTTTCATTAGATTTTGCATGGAACAAAGCAAAACAAAAGTCAAGGCTAGGGTACAGCTTACAAGAGATAAAAAGACATTGGCAATGCCACCCACACATCCACCTGTAGCGGCTTACACGTGTCCCATGGGTCTGAAAATGTATTTCCATTGGACACAGCAAACCAAGGGGCCACTGTGAAACGAAGATATAGGGTATCCCGCTTCCCAAAACTCAACCTGAGACAAGCTCATAGGAACGCAACTCTGTCAATGAGCCACGTCCTGGGTGTGCAGGGTTCTATTAGAATCCCTCTATGGTCGGCCCAGTCCTACTCGCCCCATAAAGCAACATTCTATGGTTTAGTTTGATTCTGCGTGGGTCTGTGTATCTGCCTGTGTGGGGTGTGATTGGAGGTGGTAGAGGCCAGTAGCCCTACTGTTCTCCCAACTCAAACCCATGATAGCATAACTGAGTTAATACCCTCAGAAAAGGGCAATACCACTTACATAGCTGCAACAATTGATATAGATGACTTACATTATTATGGATTTGACAGTCCAAACGAGATATAGAGGCACCAAAGCAGGCCTCTATTCCCCAACACTGGATGACAGGGGGATAGAGTGATGGTAGTAAAAGGGAGGGGGCGGCATTTTTAAATTCTCGCCTAGGGTGGCAAAACACCTAGAAACAGCCCTGCACATAGGGTTGTGTGACAAAAGACATGAAGCTACCATATCAGTAACAAGTAAAGAGGTTAGTCCCAAAAACAAAAGAATACATATTTGGCTTACCAGCCTCTACCATCTATGTGCTGTGGGGTTCCAGTCTGAATTTTACAGTCCTAGGAGCAGAAGTCAATGTTGTGGCAGGTTGTGGATGGGGCAACAAAACAGGGCTTTAAAAGGGTTTGAAAAGATTATAGTATCCAATATTTTTTTCAGATTTATGTAGCACAAATTTGGCCCAGTGGCATTATAGTGGTTCTAATGGGCACTAGATCACATTATGCAAGTTCAGATTCATATTGTGTTTCTTTTCAAGCACGGGGGACATTAAGTTATCTGCTAGAATACCATGATGTTGAGCCAATGCAGGGAGCCGAACCTGGTTCCCCAGTTCCAAAGAGGGCAGCTCTGAGCTCGAACCCCCTGGTGGCCTGGGTTTCAGTCGGGGTGGGGATGGGAGGCCTGGGAAGAGAGGCACTTCAAGAAACACATTCTGCAATCTCCAAAAGGGTGCAAGGGGGGACTGGTGGATCTAAACATACACAAGTACCACTGGCCAGCACAGTTGATAGCAATAAATGATTGGGTGTTCACAGAAAGAGATGAACGGAGTACTGTATGGATTGGGAGGCCATGGGAAGTTGAGGCTACTATGTCAGGAGTAAGTTACTCAGGAGCAGTACTCTCCAAAGCCCACCTTCTGGCAGCACATTCTCTGTGAAGTATACACCAATGGATGGGAGTGGCCGGGCGGGGAGGAGGTTTTTTTGGGAAGGGTACTGCAGGGAGGGAGACGTGGAAGAGCGAAAACCTATATTTAGTAATGTGGTTTAAAGTCAAGACATATCACAACTTACACAAGTCAGCTATGATAAACAGATTTATTAATCATTCTTACCTGTATGGGAATCTATAAACTATTATCTATTCAAAACAGTCTTAGAGTTATAAAGTTATAAAGAATATTTATGAAATTACTCTCAATGGTTATGCAATCAAATATCCATTGTGAAGAGCAAAGTACACATCTTCATGTCTTTTAATAGAAAAGTTTGTCAAGCCATTTGTATCTCTAACATCTAGTTAGGAAATTGGCTCTTCGATAATGTTCACAGTTTATTTAATCTTTTCATGCTCACGTTTTGTTTACAAAAATCAATACTCAATACTTTGGTCATATTCGTTTCATCCTTATTATTGCTCAGAGTTATGTTTTAACTTTTATTTTACTTACTGCTGCTCATGAATGCTGGCAATAGGTTTTTATATCCACTCGCATACAGGGGAAAAGGAAAATGTCTTACCACGACTCAGCCGACTGCAACTGGAGCCGGGAAACAAGGCGGGAACGGAGATTTGGATACTTCCATAAGGATCGTTATTCATTACCACTTGTCAGTGGGAGGGGCTCGTTTTTATACTCTGCTGGCACACCAAGAATGGTGGCTGCCAGATTAGAACTCACAGGACTACGCAACCATTCTCCTTGCTTGAACTGTAAAGACAACCATAATGTTAGATACTTAGCAAGAATTAGTATGTGCATACTGCAGGACTGCAGACTCAACTCTATAGCATTGTACTTGGCAGATGTGTAGTCTGTAAGAAGGTTCTATGACGTTTTCTCTCTATGGCATCCCTCAGGGAATAGACATGTAAAGGTTAAGGTGCTACATAAACAGAGGTGCTCATTCATAATAGAGGACACAACAGGATAACATAAAGCAACCCATTCTTCATGCATAGTCACATGTACTCTCAACAGCACAAGACATATTGTTCCCATACAGTCTGTACCAGCGCACAGTGGTAAGTACAGGTGTGTAGTCCTCAGACAGCTTGTACATGTGCACAGATAGCAGACTGC
This sequence comes from Lissotriton vulgaris, assembly GCF_964263255.1. NCBI lineage: Eukaryota > Metazoa > Chordata > Amphibia > Caudata > Salamandridae > Lissotriton > Lissotriton vulgaris. The sequence goes on along the minus strand of NC_141691.1, from coordinate 1,639,307,448 downwards.
GCGATAAATGGGCCGATCCCTCATCACATCATGACATCGTCCCCCCCAATGCTCAGATTGAGGGCAGGTCAAGGTACGGGATGGGAGCTGTGAAAGCGGTGAAGAAGAGGAGGGGAATGGATGGACTGTATAGGCTCCCAAGAATCTTCCTCAGGACCATATCCTTTCCAGGAAATTAGATACCATAGCTTGCCCCAACGTCGTTGCACACATTTGATTGCTTGTACTTTGTATTCTAGGTGATCACCTACCACAACTGGCGGTGGGCTAAACTGTGCTTAGACAGATGCAGGCTTTAACAAGGATGAATGGAACACAGGGTGTATTTTCAAGGAAGATTATAGGGACAAAAGCACACTGACAGGGTTGATAACATCTTTGATTGAGAAAGGTCAGTCCAATGAATCTCAGTTGAAATTTGTGATGCTTTTTAAAGTGCAGATGTTTCATTGATAGCCATACTTTGTCTCCCATTTGAAAAGGAGGAGTGTGTTGCCTTTGTCTGCAAATATCTTGTATTTTGCTGCACCTTTTTGCACATTGTGTTGCAGTTTCAATGCTAAGGTGGACATAAGTTGTAGTTGTTGAGATAGAGAGGGTATGTTTTGCCTAGCTTGTGGAATTAGGATGTCCGTAGTTAGCAAAGAATGGTGATATTTGCGCAGATGAATGATATAAATTGTTGTAAGCAAGTTCTGCATCCCAGAGTAGTGTGACCCATGACTCTGGAGTGTTGGACATCTCAGGTACAGTTTGAAATCATGGTTAACTCCTGCGGTTTGTCCATCCATTTCAGGATGGAAGCAAGTGGACAAATGACTTTGGATATGGAAGGCAGAACACCAGGCCTTCCAGAATTAGAACGATAATTGCGTGCCTCCGTCAGAAACAATAATTTTTAGAATGCCATGGAGACGAACTGCATGAGTTAATAGTAATGAAACCAACTCAGCAGCTGTTAGTGTACCAGAACATGATATGAAATGTGCCATTTTTGATAGCCGATCTACTACTACCAAAACTGTGTCTTGTCCTTGCTGTTTTGGAACAGTAGTAATGAGATCAGAGAAATATGCTCCCAAACCTGATAAGGAGTGGGGAGTGACTGTAACATACCTAGTTTCTTTTGTCTATCAGATTTTGCTCGCTTACTAATATCACACTCATGAACATATTGTATAGTATCTTGTCTCCAATTTGGCCAACAATATTGTCTGCTGATTAACCCTAGGGTGCAAGTTTGACTGGGAAAACCAGCCATAGGATAATCATGGCACCATTGCAAGACTCGTTTTTGTAAGGGTTTGGATAGCACATATAGGATTTTCCCTTGGAACAGTAATCCATCTTTAAGGTATCTGGTCCTGTCTTGTGCTTGCCATGATTCCATTCTTTTGACAGACATGTTTTTCTTTATTTTCTCTAAAAAATTATTCTCTGTGACAGTGGCTCCTATACCTTGTGTTGGAGGGATCATGAACACAGATTTTTTTCTGATTGTGTTGGTGAGTAACTTTTTTTAGAAAGCAAATAACCTTTGTTATTATCATTGCCTGGCGGATATGTGATGGTGTAATCAAACTTGGTAGAAACCAATGTTCAACAAAGTTGCCGTGGAGTTAAAGCCCGGGTACATTGCAAAAACTGAAAATTACGGTGATCCATGAAGACGGTAATTGGGTGTTTAACTCCTAATAAGTAATGGCATCATTCTTTGGCTGCCAAATGCATTGTGAGGAGTTCTTTCTCTGCAATAGTATAATTTGTTTCTGCCAGAATAATTTTTTTTAAAGATATGCTACTGGATGAAGTAGGCCAGTATGGACATACCTTTGAGAGAGAATTGATCCTATTGCGTTAACGTAAGCATCTGCATCTACTACAAAAGGTTGTGTATTGTCCAGATGTTGCAGCACAGGAGCAGTAATAAAAGCTTCTTTTAATGATTGAAAGGCTCTATCGGTCTCAGGAGTCTACTGAAATATGATGCCTTTACATAACATTTTGGTCAAAGGAGCGGCTTTTGCAGAAAAATTATCTATAAATCTGCAGTAAACGTTTAAAAATCCTAGAAATGATTGGATCTCTTTCACAGTGTGAGGAGCTGGCCATTTTTGATGGCTTGGACCTTTCTTTCGGCCATAGTGATCCCTTGGGGAGTAAAAATAAACCCCAAAAATTCACTTGGTAAGTTTGCAAAATAACCCATGTTGACGCAAGGTAGTCCGAATAGTCTGCACATGTCGTACATGTTCTTCTGGTGAGGAGGAAAAAATCTGTATATCGTCGATATACACAATTAGAAATCTATCCAAATATTCTTGTAACACATTATTAACAAAGAACTGATACACTGCAGGGGCATTGTGGAGATCAATGGGCATTACACAATATTCAAATGACCCGTAACGTGTTCGAAATGCAGTCTTACACTCATCACCAGATCAGACACATACCAAATGGTATGCGTCATGGAGATCAGCCTTGGTGTAAATTTGGGCTGTTCATACCTGATCAAGGAGGATTGGGATGAGTGGTAACGGATATTTATTTTTTATAGCGATGTTCTTTAGTGCTTGATCGTCAATGCATGTTCTTAATTTGCCATTTGCCTTTGGCACAAATAAAAGAGATAAAGCTGCAGGGGACTTTGATGGTCGGATGAAATCATCCTGTAAATATTTATCTAAATATTCTTGCAGATATTGGTTTTCTTGCTCAGTCAAGGCACAAATTCAGCTACATGTGATTTTAGAGCCAGGCACTAGATCGATTTTGGCAATCACGGTTGCGATGTGGGGGTAATGTCTCTGCACTAGTAGCACTAAAGGCATCTCCGAAGTCAGTATATTCCTTGGGTAGTGATGTGTCCTGTTTGGCTGCTGTTGCAATTAGTTTGTCATAGTTAGGCCTCTGATGTTTGGGTGCAGGCCATGTATTGAGATTACACTTTTGGTACTATCCTGTTCATAGGATAGACATGTCTGGGAACACCACTCAGAGTCAAATGTTATAGTTCTTTTGGCCCAATCTATCCGTGAATTGTGGAGTATAAGCCATAGCATACCTACAATCATTCCAAATTGTGGAGAAGCTATGACATCAAATCTGATTAGTTCCTGATGTAAGAGATTACACTGAAAACATTGTAACCTTACTGTACATGTATGGTGTGTGACAAGTCCTGATGTAATAGGATTTCCAACTACTGCTTTGACAGGTTCGGGTTTTTCCTTTAACTCTGTTGGTATATGTAATTTAGTGCGGTAATCAAAGTCAATAAAATTACTGGTTGCCCCTGAGTCAACCCCTAAAACAACATGCTTGTTTCGATCATCAGTGCATACTTCTGCATTCACGGTGAGATACGGAGCTGCTCTCTGCAAGATATTTGCTGCTGATTTCTCATCATGAGGACATATTCCATTGTTTTCAGGAGTTTTTTTAGATAATCTTGGTGAAACCCTTTTTCATTCCCCGAGCTGTTTAGTTTCCAGATTCTTTAGTTAAGGTTTGTAAGGCGGACACTCGGGTCCCTGTGGTTTTTGGCCGGACTGGATATTCTTGGACAGTTTCCTTTTTTTTTGCAGTAAAGACAGAATCCACAGTTATTGTTTTTTTTAGAGTGATGGTTGTTTGTGGGGTTATTGTAAATTTTATGATGGTATTTATTGAATTTCTATGTCATTTTGTTATACCCTCTAAGAAACACTTTACATGCAAGTAGTAGTAGTAGTAAAGTATGTTTATTAGACGATTGGTCTCTAAACAACATGATACATATTACAATAAATCATTTAAAAACATATACAACAATTTCAATAATACTTTTAAAAATGCAATACCTTAAAAAAAAGGGACATGATCCTACCTCCCTCCCGCAACTTAAAAATTCCTATAGCAATACTCCTAGAGCTACAATAAACAACACCATAAAATAGTGTTACTGCCTAAGCATAGTATACTTTAAGCATTTTCCATGCCAATTTCTATCCAGTCTTATTCGGTTCCGACTGTCCTTTTTATCGCCTTCATATATTTTGCCATGACGATTGCTACATCAAGATTTGGCATATCAGTTAGTAATTAATTGCTAACAGGCGCTCAGTGGTACCATATTTAAGAAACATAGGTCGTAAAAACAATTTCCGCTGTGACAAAAATTGTTGACAGTCTAATAAAATATGTAAATTGTCGCATTTGGTACCTAATCCACAGCAACATTTACCGTCAGGTTGTACCATTTCTGCTTTTCTGTTTCGATGAGATGCCCAATGGTTGACCCCTATTCTCCACCTGAGCACTTCAGCTCTTAATCCAGCATTTGGTAGTGTATCCAAATAGAGGTACCACATATCATTCTCCCAGCTATTCATCATATAGTGGACTGATACTTTCTTTCCCAGGTATATCATGTCATTTTGCCTCAATGCTTCTATTCCTGCCGTTCTAAGCTCCCCATTTAAAGCTTCAACCGACAGTGTCGCCTGGTCAAATTTTACTTTTAGGTCTTTACATATCATGCCCAGTTTCATTCTAATCATCATGGACCAATTTAAGTCGCTACGTAAAATCTCCTCTTTACACCATTGTGACACTTTTGTGACTTCCTCGGATCCCAATCTTTTCAAAAATCTTAAAAGGGCCACTTGTACCTGTATGTTTCATGCTGTCACTCTTAGCTCTACTCGGATTGCCTGGATCATAGATAAGCCAGGCAGTGACATCAATGGTTTTAGACATTTCCCTTCCTCAATGTCCCAGTTGTTCTTCCCGCTCAAATACAAAACCTCAGCCCCATACTGCACTTGTGGGGGTATCATTGCCTTATAGGCATTCAATAAAGGTCTATGTGACATATCCCCCTATATTTGTTAAATTTCCTTAGCCCATATCCTGATGTATGGGCTTTGGCATTCTGGGCTGCCAGGTGGATGTCCCATTTTAAAGACTTTTCAAACCAGATACCGAGATCTCTATATTCATTCACGATTTCTAGTTTGTATTGAGTTTTCTTCCCAAAACATAGGATTTTAGTTTTGTCCATGTTTACAGTCAGACATTTGGCCAAGCAGTATTCAATAAAGGCATATAACGTCATTTCTAATCCAATCTCTGTTTGGTCAAAGATTACCAAATCATCGGCGTACAGCAAACAGGACAATTGTTTCCTATGCATTTTAGAGCTGGCACTTCTGTTCACTTCTATCGTGGCTGGGAGATCGTCCAGATATATTACAAACAGTAAAGGACCCAATACACATCCCTGCCTGAAACCATTCTTTTTTTTCTTTATATATATTTTTATTGAAAGAAGAAAAACAAGAGGAAATATTATCAGGTGTCATACAATAGAATATATTACAACGGTGAGTAGGCGAATAAGCCAATGTGGTAAAATCAATGCACAGTAGTGTGGGACGTCAACATGAACAGGTATATGAAAAAGGAGAAACAGTACGATCCACAACCCCGTTAAGCTGACGCCAGCAAGGTCCGTCCACCCACGATTCAGGATAATTAAGACCAGAGTAGACACCCAGATATGTGAAAAAGATCGACTCAGGATAAGCCGCCCACCTCTCATAAAAAGGGGAAAGGAAACAAAAAGGCCATATAACTAAACAAAAACAATATAAACCCCCCCCCATTCTCCCCACCCTGCACCCCTGCAATGGCTACGGCCTAACCCCACTAGCAGCGTGCCTGTCGCCCAACAACTAAAACCTAAAAGAAGGAAAAGAGTGGAGGAGGAGATGTCATACAGGCTCCCGGTCCCCCTCACTCCCCGCCCAAAGCAAACCACCCCTAAATATAGTCAAAACATTGTGAAGCAGCAATTACAAAATAACCGGGGGAGTTTGTGAAAACCGCCCGACTCCCGCATCATTATAGGCTACACGTCCCATATCAAAGGAAACCTTTTTATCAAACCCAGACAATCAAACTCAACCCTGGCCACTCCGATTTTTCGTGCGAGCTCTCTCCGCTCGAACCGTCATCTCGACAGGAGAATCAAAACGTTCAAGAAAGTCAAAGTCAGTACGGTAGGATCGAATCCCAAGTATTAGTACTCGAAGTCCACAAGTCAAACTGAGATATCTGTCCACCAACAGTAAGTCTTGAGAACGTAGTTGAACCAACTGGGAGGAAAAGAATGATAAGTCAATCCGATATTCACTGAGGAAATTATCCTGGAGTATAAGATCGGCTGTGTCCATCTTGGGCGGTACTGGCATTGAGTATGATGAGTTTTTGGAAGTTCCAGGCTCGCTAGCTGTTGTTCGGGAGCCGACAAAAAACACCAGATCTGGTTTCCGCACGGGGCCCTCTGTCTTAGGCATGCCCTGCTTTGCGGGTAACACAACGTGTTTCAAATCTATCGAAGGGTCGTAGTCCGGTCCTAGACACATATTTTTAGCTGTTACGACCATTTTATGGATGATGGCGGTGACCTGCAAATGAAGCGCCCCAATGGCGGCCATTACGGTCTGCAACGACGACGTACATTCCACCCGCTCCATATCCTCTTGCGAAGCGACAGATCAGATCTTTGACCCCAGAGGTCGACTACTCCGGGGTAACAGGCACAAGCGGGGCCGACGTTAACGGTGGGCACCCGCCATTCTCGCGGTCTAAACACCGTCGCCGCTAGTGAAGATCCAGGCCCGTCGACCCCAGGGGCTCAGCAGGGTCTTCGGGCAACTGACCCCCGTCCACAGCAACCGGTGCGTCTTGCCGCCGTATCCTTGGAATCAACCTGACCACAGTACCACCATCCAAACCGGTCAGGATATTCTCCACTTCGGGAGACCAGACACCGCCCAAGTCCCGCGGCCGATGTTGTTCAACTCCAACCCGGATGGGTTAGAAATCGAGGCCCTGGCTTCCACGCTGGGTTAGGCCAAGAATGAAATCACGGCGTAGCTGCATCATTCGAGAAGATAGAAATCTCAGGATTAAACTTTTAAGCTCAGCAACACTTCAGCCACACGGGAGTCTGGTGCAAATTCAGGATCAATATCAGGATTTATGAGCTACTGGCGGAGGTCGGCGGATCCGGGAGCTTATGCGGCCATCTTGGTTGCTAGCGTGAATGGACCCTTAAACCATTCTTAATCAATATTTCAGGTGTCAATGCTCTGTGTCTTTGATGACTTGCGCCCAATTATGTTTGTGTAGCTCCTCGATAATTCCCAGGAGCCCCTCTGGGATATTTTCTTAGGCACTTCCAAAGGCATCTCCTATCCACTAGGTCGAAAGCCGCGCGTAAGTCTACGAAGCAGCAGCATAACTTCCCCTGCTTTTCCACAGACTTTCGCGCTACGGCCCACAATGCGAAGCAGTGATCGATCGTGGAATGCCCCTTCTTAAAACTTCCTTGTTCCACTGACACGATCGACCACTGTGCTACCCAGTCTTTCAGCCTACCCAGAATTATTTTGGAAAATACCTTTTCCCCAATATCCAACAGGTTGATAAGTCTATAATATTTTGGTGCTTTTCTATCACCCTTCTTGTGGATGGGTCTGATTATTGCTCCCCTCCACTTTTCGGGGATCTTGCCTGACTCCAATATTGCCAAAAACATACAAGTGAAAAATTCCACCCACCAATCTTGCTGGGATTTTATGATAATTAGTGGCAAATTATCAGGTCCTGCGGCACGGGTTAGATTTAAGCATCTTATGATTTTATTTACCATTTCTATTGTAAAGAGAGGTTTTAGATCTACCACTACCTCCATCCAGGGACTGATATCCTCACCTTCTTCTTCAGCATATGTTCCGTATAGCTCCCCTAGATATTGTTCCCATGCTGCTTCCTCAAATACACAGGGCATAGCCCCCCTTGCCTGTCCTGATGCTTCCTTCATCAAATTCCAGAAATTACGCAAGTTTTTAGATTCTATAATTTCCAGCAAATTTGCCCAGCATTTTTCTTTGAAGGCCCTCTTCAGATTTCTCACTAACGTTTTATACTCCTTCTTCATAATACTTAAATTTTTGTGTCTTATTGGATCATGTTTTTTCCTCAGGCCTCTTTCTTCTCTTCTTATTTCTCTTTTTTTAGTTAGACACTCCCCGTTAAACCAGCTTGGCTGTTTGCCTTGCATTGCTTGTTTAGCCATATACATGCAAACAATGTTGTTTTGCTTTTGTGAAATATAAAATGTTTTTCACCTTTTGAAAGAATATGAATTTATTGTAATATTCTGTTCAGATTGAACTGATATGAACAAAATATACACCCCAAAAAAGTTGTACAAAAAATATTTTAAAATGTTGTTTATATTTAAAAAAACTTGTGCAAAAAAAATGTTATTTCATAATTTTGTACAATTTGTTGTTTAGCGTTGCGTTGGGGATGTGCCTTGAATATGAGCCTACTTGAGGCCACTTGAAATGAAATGTATGTCTGACAAGAGTTCTTCCATAGTAAAGTTAGTGAGATATGCTACAAGATCCTTATTTCCTTGTTTTAATTCTAGAAGTTCTCGATCAGCAGCCCCAGTGATGGTTCTGTGGTCAAATATTTTCTCAAATTCTGTTTTGAAATTTCACCACTGAGATAACAAAGGGTTATCATTGCTTACCAAAGGAACAGACCCCTGAGCTGCATCTCCACTGAGGTACAAAATAAGGAAAGCTATCCTTCATTGAGCATCGAGGAATGCTATGGGCCTAACCATGAAATTAAGCTGTATCAGCGTAAGGAATGTTTGAACCTTCAAGGGATCCCCTGAGAAACGTTCTGGCGGGGCAAATGGGACTGTTGTTGAACAGTGATTGAGACAACTGACTGATCAGAATTTAGGCCTTGATTCCATATTGGCGTGAGGGCGTAGCACTGACTTGATTTTGTAATTGTGTCACTGTACTAGCTAATGCTGCTGTCTTAAGCCAGGTGGCAGCTAGCTTTTTTTGTACTGAAGCCAACTTACTGTACACATCCTCTAGGGAAGACATTGTAATGATACTGCTCAGGAGGAACAAATATCTTTGGGCTCTTGATTTTGTCAGGAGCGAGTACCTCAGAAGCAGTACTCTACAATGCCAACCTTCTGGCAGCACTGACTGTGAATTATACACCAGAAGTTCAGAGTGGCAGGATGGGTCGAAGATTTTTGGGGAGGGTAATCCAGCAAGTGACACCTGGAATAGCAAGAACCTATATTTAGAAATGTGGTTTAGAGTCAAGACTTATCACAGTTTACACAAGTCAGCTATAAACAGATTTATGAATCGCTGTTACCTGTATGGGAGTCAATAAAGTATTATCTATTCAATCCAATTTCACAAACATTTGTGTTAAGCTCTAGCATCACAATGAATTATTTTGCTGAGTCTCATAACAGTCTCTGAGTTAGAAAGCACTGCAGATATTTATAAAATAACTCTCAATGGTTATGCACCCAAATATACATTGTGAAGAACAAAGCACACATCTTCATGTACTTAAGAAGAATAGTTTGTGAAGTCATTATGTTTCACTAACATCTAGTTAGGGAATTGACTCTTTCGTTATTTTAACAATTTATTTAGTCTTTTCTTGCTCCCCTTTTTCTTACAAAAATCAATTCTCAATTCTTTGTTCATATTCGTTTTATCCTTATTATTGCTCAGAGTTATGTTGTAATTTTGATTTTTTCCTTACTGCTGCTCATTAACGCTGGCAACAGGTTTTTATATCCACTCACATGCGCAGGAAAAGGAACATTTCTTACGGCAACTCAGCTGACAGGAACCGGAGTAGGAAACAAGGCAGGAACTGAGATTTGAAAGCCTCCAGAAGGATCAGTAAATTATGAGTGCTCGTCAATAGGCGGAGCTTGTTTTTATACTCCGCTGCCTCACCCAAGATGGCAGCCTCAAGATTACATCCCTCGCTAGACTACGCAACCATTCTCCATGCTGGAACTGTAAAGACAACCATAATGTCAGATACTTAGCAAGGATTAGTACGCTCATACTGCCGGACTGCAGACTCAAGTTGTTGACTTTGTGGTGAGTCTCTATAGCATTGTAATTGGCAGTTGTGTAGTCTGTAACAAGGTTCTATGATGTTATGCCTCTATGGCATCCCTCAGGGAACAGACATGTAAAGATTGAGGTCCTACATGAACAGAGGTGCTTATTTATAACAGAAGACAAAGCAGGATAACAGTGAGCAACCCATTCTTCATACATAGTCACATGTACTCTCAACAGCACAAGACATATTGTTCCCATACCGTCTGTACAGGTACAGAGTGGTCAGTACAGATGCTTAATTCTCAGACAGTTTGTATATGTGCATAGATGGTAGACTGCTCGAGAAATGGGATGTTCACTCATGACATCATGACATCACCGCTACTCTATTGGAAAGGATGTGAGGGCGGCCTGCCGACCCACACCCAGTTAGTGGTGAGGGCATGGCAAGAAGACTCTAGATCCCTGCTATGGGAAGACAAGTAAATGGACAGGACCCAACTATGGGATAGTGGCCTACTGCTCGAGGTTGGGGGCCTAATGGGGTTTTTGAAATGGGAGTTGATTGTCATTGAAGACCTCAGGGATGTGAGGAGAAGACCATTATTAGTAACATTCGAAGTTGGGAAGCAGGAGTATGAGATGGCAGAGTCAGAGCGTTTTTCAATATTTGAAAACAGGGCATGCACATACTGGAGGGAGACCAATTGCCAGAGTCAGCACCACTGGAGAAACGACTCCTATTAGATCCAATGATGGGCCAGGCTATCTCTTTGACCTATAGAAAATTAATGAACAATTCCCCTGACCCTCTGAAGGCACTGAGGGATGCATGGGAGGGGGACATTGGACTACTGAGGAAGATGAAGTGATACTTTTCTGAAATAATACATCTTTCTGGACACCTTCATGGTGGCCACCCCAAATGGGCTCTCTCCCCACTCCTGTGACAGCTGTAAAGAATGTGGGGATATTGAGAGATAACAAATTGAAGCTCACTCAACATGTGAACAATGTTAAGTCAGCTTCCTTCTACCCTTAAGGTTAGTGAAAAACATTGAACAATTCTACCCTTTTGAGGTCCTTAAAACAGTGGTCATCACACTGGTTCTGGAGAGACTGGAATGCTGTAATAGTCTCTACTGAAATCTTCTGACTTCCTCTCTGAAGAAACTGCAGTTGCTGTAAAATGCTGTCGCTCATTTCCTTCTAATATTTCCCAAGTAAAAGTCAGCAAAAATGGCCATAAAAAATCTACATTGGCTACCCATCAGACAGCAGATCACCTTTGAGGCACTCTGCATGGCCTGCAGAATCCTTTCTAGTCAGGGTCCACATCTTTTTAGGAAACATCTGAAATGGTACATCCTTAACAGACCTCTCTGTTCAGCCTTCACAAAAAACATAGTGGTTCCTACCTTTCAGAAATCCATATGGGGAGAAAAAATCGTATTCAGGTCAACAGCCTGATGATATGATATGATATGTTCATAACAACACCAGTATTGCTGAAGGACAGATATTGGTTAGTGATTGCATCTTTTTTTAGTGAGATAGAAAGAGAGAGAGGGGTTTAGAATCTTACCTGGCACCACAGTCCCGGTAAGGGACAGCCCATATAGGTGATGGGGAGGGTATTGCTTTCTAGAAAGACTTCGATGAAGACGGAATCCAGGTGCCCCTCCTGAAGAGCTTAGGCATGCAGAATCCTTTGGAATTCTCCCATGCCTACCTATTCTCATCTTGCCATTTTTGTTATACCCCCCTACACTTAATGCCGCCAACCTTAGATGCATTTACAGAACCTGTCACCTCCTGCCTTAAGGCTACTTTATGTTTTTCTCTGAGAGTAAATTGAGGCAGCCCATACCATTTTTTAAGCTTTTTATCACACATTTAACCTCAAGGGCTGTCACCTGCTCAGTGAAATTTGTTTTCCTCTTGAGAATTGAGATCTGCCTCCTCCTGGCAGAATGTGGTGGCTTAAAGAGTTGAAAGAAAAAGAGAAAAAACAAAGTACCTATGTTGTGGGCCGTATTTATGTTGTTGTAAGAGAATGGATGTCAGGTGTACATGAAATGTTTCAGATATATATAATTCTGCTATTCCCTTCCATCAGGAAGGCTCCCTCCCACGTTTGAAGGTCTCTGTCCCAGTCGTGAAGCTGCCCCAGTTGAGGATGTTGCAGCCAAATACAGAGCACATAAAATACGGTTGTAAAGTTACTATTAGTAACTATACAGTCAAATGTTATGTTTATACAGAGTCTACCCTTTAAGTTGAGGGGTGAAGACATGAAGGTATATACTTTGTAATAACTTTGAAACTTTGACCAGCCAAAAGTCATAAAGTTATTGCACCATGTAAGATTAAACACACCGTGTTGAAGTACTCACATGTAAAGTTACCTTCATGAATAGGCCCTAAGATTTATTTTCACTGAGGCATTGGCCTCATTTGTTGTAAATAGCAAATTTGTTTGGGGGTAATTGTAATTTGAAGGACATTTTCTCTCTAATTATTTATAATGGTTTTCCAACATTTAATTCATCATTAAACATTTGAAAGCACATATTTGCTTTAGAAAGAGCATCTATTGAATGAATAGGGACATTTCACTAACTACAGTAGTTGTTATGTCATTGTATACATTTAGAGTGTAATATTTAGAGCAGTTTTAGCACCGATCCAATCCCATAAGCTTTGACTGCAGTAGAGCAAAAGATGATAATTGATTCTGCTTTGGTAGATTTACTGAAGAGTTGGGCTACCATTAAACAGTGAATGCTTGATTCATTGTGGTGCTTACAGCAAAACCTAGTTCAGAAGATCTGAGCTCAAATATTCAGTTCTTTATTGAACCTAAAGTTAGATGAAATATGGCAAGCTGTTTATTAAGCATACTGATAAGAACCATGCACTCAGAAGAGCTACAGCAGGGAATGCAGAAGGTTATTAACCCTTTTGGTACATTGAGATGACAGTGTGCAAACTTGGATTGCTAAATAGGATCTCCAGGTATTGAGCAGACTCAGAAATCAAGACAACCATGCAGAATCTAAAGAAACAAGGTACACAAAAAGTTTGAATTTGTAGGGATGCTGATACTGGAGAAGGGATTAAGCCATGTGGTTTAATGTTGTGAAGGAGTCATGTTGTTGACTTTATCTGAGAGTTGCTAGAGAGAATTCTTCCAATGCTTTCCTCAGAGCAAGTCTGCCCAGCTTCCACTGATATAGAGTATGTCATAAAGGTAGACATGTATCAGGTGGCGATATTGCCTGCTAGTGATGCTGAGAGAGTGAATGGAAATGGATAATTCAAAACATGTTTATAAGTAAATAGAAATACAAAGTCTGGTTCTACTGCTTTTTCCACAGTTCAACTAATTTGAATTCCATAGTAATGCCAGTTTCCCCTGTGTCTCATACCTCTGTATGCTTAGGAGCTTTGTTTCAAATGGTGTGCTTATGAATAGGTAGATTGACCGATTGAATTAAAAAGGGTGCAAGTTGCCAGTTGAAAAAATGGACAAGGTGCTTGAAGAGGAGATATCATTGTTAGAAAAATATTACATCTTGGAGAGGTAACTTCAACAAAAAATAAACCTAATACCCCAAAAGGTAATACAAATACGTTAATCTAAAATGATACTCAGAAGGTAGGTGGTGAAGCGTGGTTCAAGGTATAGAGACAAAATATCGACTCCAAAATATCGACTGGACATAATATCGAGTTTTAAATATCGACTGGACAAAATATCGACTGGACATAATATCGACTACAAAAATATCGTTTTTCAGGTAAGTGAAGTAATATCGACTGTATAAAATATAGATAGCAAAAATATCGATTTTTTAATAATATATAATATTTTATAGTCTATTTTTATGTAATAATATGTGTGAATAGTGTGTATTAATGTTATTAAATATTTTATTACATGAATTCTGTTTTGATAATAATTGCGTAATGTAATTCTGTAGCGGGTTGTGGGTTTATAGGGGAATAGGGTGGGAAGTAATTTAATAATAATTAATTAATTAATATATGTTTGTTAATATTTTTAATTAATAATTAATTGATAATTAATTAATATTAATTAGTTAATTAATTAATATAATTTTGAATATATTTTGTATTAGTAAATAATTGTTAATTAATTAATTGTAATTAGTTAATTACATTAATTAGAGTACATTTTTTATATATATAATTTTGTGTTATTTTTAAGTAATTAATTTTTATAAAATAATATTATTTATTAAAATAATTACACCTAATGTTCTAATATATTTACTTTATTGTTATTGTTAATTAATAATTAATTGGTAATTAAATAATATTGATAAATTTTGGGTAAAGGGGTATTTTTAGGGTTCAGGGTCAGTTTTCAGGCCATGGGTAAAGGGGTATTTTTAGGGTTCAGGGTCAGTTTTCAGGCCATGGGTAAAGGGGTATTTTTAGGGTTCAGGGTCAGTTTTCAGGCCATGGGTAAAGGGGTCTTTTTAGGGTTCAGGGTCAGTTTTCAGGCCATGGGTAAAGGGGTATTTTTAGGGTTCAGGGTCAGTTTTCAGGCCATGGGTAAAGGGGTATTTTTAGGGTTCAGGGTCAGTTTTCAGGTCATGGGTAAAGGGGTATTTTTAGGGTTCAGGGTCAGTTTTCAGGCCATGGGTAAAGGGGTATTTTTAGGGTTCAGGGTCAGTTTTCAGGCCATGGGTAAAGGGGTATTTTTAGGGTTCAGGGTCAGTTTTCAGGTCATGGGTAAAGGGGTATTTTTAGGGTTCAGGGTCAGTTTTGGGTTTTTGGGTAAAGGGGTATTTTTAGGGTTCAGGGTTAACAAATAAGATTTTAAAAAATTATTTTTATTATTTTCATTTATTATTTTATTATTATAATTTAATTTAAGTCGTTTTAAGTATATTTTAGTAATTAAAATTTAATATTAATTTAATTTAACACTGTTTTTAATAAAGTCGATATTTTTTACATCTATATTTTTGTTAACGATATTTTGTACTCGATATTTTTGTACTTACCTGTTTGTAGATACAAACTCGATATTTTGACTGTCGATATTTTGTCCACGATATTTTGGCAAGTCGATATTTTGTCAGTCGATATTATTTCAGTGATCCGTGGTTCAATGGTTAGAGCAGCAGACCCTGATGCAGAGGTCTGGACCAGGACCAGGGTTCAATTCCTGCCTCGGCGGCCCTTGGACGCAATCTCCCCATACCTGATAATTCTCGCCTCGGTGCCTAGTCAAATCATGGGTCCCACTCTGTGACTCTGGGCAATAGCTTGCTAAATCTCCACAACGGCCCCAGCAGCGCTTGGATGCCTGGCTTCTCCTTAGGGGTGCTCAGGAGTGGACATCTCACAGAAAAGCCAGGAAGGGTTCCACAGCGGTATGAATACAGCGCTACGAGACCTCTGGGTAGAAGGCGCTATATAAACACATTTACATTTACAAGGTAGATGGATCATATTACTTTAACAACAAAAACACATTAATTTGAAAAGGGCAAATATAGACTGTCTAATTGCCCTGGGAGAGTTCTGCCTAAGTGAGTAAGAGTTTCAGATCTTTTTTATATTACATGTTTTAATTACATTTTAAAGATAATAAATTTAGTTTAGCTCTATACAGCATCATACCAAGTATTATTATTCATACATCACACTACCAAATAGAAATTGGCATTGTAAACAATTAAAAGCAAAATAACCATTTAAAGAAAGGTATTAATGACTTAAAAGTGTAAGAAAATGAACAATGGAAAACGCGAGCTAAGAAGACAAAGGATAGAACTCTTCAGCCTTTTGTTGAGCCATGTCTTGCACAAATGTTTAAATTAATAAAATCATTGAAGGTATTAACTATATGCTGCATTCTGCCGAAACCTCATGTGGGTCATTTAGAGATGTTCATACTTAGAACATGATTGCGAGTGGGTTGGATAGGGGTGAGATATTTACCAATAGCACTGGATAGTTGTATAAAAGACCATCGTTTGTGTGGTATGCCCCCAGATTTTTGATTTCTGTAGCTGAACCCATTTCTTTGTTGGCTTTGCTAACCAGGAGAAACGTGCTTATGCTCTACCTTCCAAAACATTAAAATTGGTATACACTTGATTGGTACATTTAATTTACTTATACATCCCTAGAAGATGGTACTACGCTTAAACATTGCTCATTTCAATGTTATTTCTTAAGTGTTGTAAGGCCTTCTGCTCACTGCTAGCTATGCCTTCCTGCGTGCAGCTGGGCAATTATACAGACTGGGCTCCGGTATAGACCATAGTGAGCACTGTTCTCCCGTTGTACCATTTCATGGATACCTGCTTTCTCATAAATGTCTTCAAGTCGGTAGTTGGCTGAGCTTACCCAACTCAGTTCCAATCCATGACACTTGTGACTACTGCTCTCCTGCTTTGTTATTGTTTTACCGGTCCTGATATTGTCTACTCTCCCTTATCTGGGTGTTGCTTTATTCTGTATTATTTATGACTATGATATTATAGATTTAATTTGGCTCTACTACCTGAACAATTTTACATTGCTCTGATACCCACAAGAGTCATGCTCACTGTTATATAAAAAGTTCAACATAAATAAATAAATACACAGGGCCCATAAATTAAATGCTACTAGTGGGCTGCAGCACTTATTCTGCCACCCACAAAAGTAGCGCTATAAAACATCTTGGGCCTGCCATTGCAGTCTGTGTGTGCAGTTTTAAAACTCCCATTTGATTTGCAGATATGTCACAGCAGGACAAACACTGACATAAACTCGATTCCAGTGCTTACACTCCGGTGATTGCTGTTTTTTATAACTGGTGTACGTCCCGTTCACTCTCTGCCCTCTACCCCCTGCTTGCAGGTATTTCACCACCTACAATTGCAGTGCTGTTTAAATAAGCAATGCAGTGCAGACAGTAAAATGCCCATCGGCATAATAAACATGGCACAAAGTCTGCATACACTGCCTTTTCAGCCAAACTAAATAAACCTTCCTTTTTCATAGTTATAGGTCAACTTTAAGGCCCATAGGGCAGACTGCGTTTTATATATATATATATATATATATATATATATATATATATATATATATATATATATATATATATATATATATATATATATATATATATATATATATATATATATATATATATATATTCACTGAAAAAACCATAGGTTATAGACCATATATAGTTAGGAATTAGCATTTACAAAACCTTGAAAATTCACTGAAAAAACCATAGGTTATAGACCATATATAGTTAGGAATTCGCATTTACAAAACCTTATTTTACTCACACAAAACCATTGAAATTCCATATATAGTTAGTTGCACTAACTATATATCGCGCACCCGCAATCCACTGCTGATGATGTCACATATTACATCATTCATGACATGGTCAGTGACATCACTGATGACATCACTGATGACATCTCAAATGACATCACTGATGACATCTCAAATGACATCACTGATGACATCACTGATGACATCTCATTTGACATTACTGATCACATCACTGATGATATCATTCATGTGATAATACGATGAACCTCTTCAGACTCTAATATAACCTTAGATACAATCAGTGTAAACAGACACTCACAGACTGTCACTCATCCATGGAGTTACTCACACACCTAGTCAGTCATGCAAAGAATCAATCACACCTCCATTTCCTCAATTATACAGTTATACAAACTTTACTTATTCAAACATATACTAACAGATATTTACTCTCTTATACAATCCCTGATACAAGTTCACAATGATCCATACAGCCACTCACACATTCATTGCCTCTTATGCACAGTTATTTATATATGTCAACTCTCACATGTACTGTGTTTTACATATGTACTTACTTTGACATGTAGCACTGAGATATCCATTCACTCACCAATACACTCATGCACACAGTCAACCGCCCATACAGCTGTTTCCACATGCACTTTTGAAACCATACATCTAGTGAATCAACTGCTCACACATCTATGCACAGAGTCATACACCTCCCAGCCACCCACACACACACTCAGTCTCCCATACAAATACTTGGGCAACCAATCAATAACCCATATAGTTACTCATATAGCTACTTATCAACACATGCAACAGTTTACAGAACAACAGACATAATGATGCACAAATTAAGACAGTTTAGTCACTAACCCATGCACTCAGTGAGACACATTTAATCACTCACTCATACAGTCAGTCATGCACCTACTAAATCCTTCATCCAGACACTTATACATCCACTCATTCTTCAATATGTAAGACATATTTTAACTTTACAGAAACATACAGTCACTGGATGTTGTCATCAGTGATGTCATCAGTGATGTCATTTGAGATGTCATCAGTGATGTCATCAGTGATGTCACTGACCATGTCATAAATGATGTAATATGTGACATCATCAGCAGTGGATTGCGGGTGCGCGATATATAGTTAGTGCAACTAACTATATATAGAATTTCAATGGTTTTGTGTGAGTAAAATAAGGTTTTGTAAATGCGAATTCCTAACTATATATGGTCTATAACCTATGGTTTTTTCAGTGAATTTTCAAGGTTTTGTAAATGCTAATTCCTAACTATATATGGTCTATAACCTATGGTTTTTTCAGTGAATTTTCAAGGTTTTGTAAATGCTAATTCCTAACTATATATAGTCTATAGCCTATGGTTTTTTCAGTGAATATATATATATATACATACATATATAAACATATATCATCTGTATATCTATATAAATACAAACATAAATGCATGCATACATATACTTATATGCATACAGATGCATGTTATTTACATGAAAGTTGAAAAAACACTAATAAAAGCAAAGCTAAAAAGCCACCTCATTACAAACAGAATGGCTTTAACTTAAACGAGGGCGAGATCTATTGCATTTTCAATGCTTGTTTACTTTGGTTCCATCAAGAAGGCATTCAGATGTGTCACACATTTGCCATAAATTCTGAATGTTAGCACTCTAATTGCACATTAGATCACTGTAGTAAAGCTACTGCTCACCAGGGACGTCTACTGCTGGTATTCAAAGTGCATGTTTCAGTCTGCATGTCAGAATTTTTTTAATGAAATAGAAGAGGATTTGAGAAGTCACTCAAAATGATCCCTAATTTTTCTTTCTGAAGCACTAATCATACTTTCTATGGCAAAATTAACCCCCTCATGTTGTTCCTTTTTAAATTGAGTGTTTTCAGACTTACCACTTCATTCCAATCAAGATGGCTTCTGGTGTGCCATACTTTTGTAATAAGTAAGACTGTTAGCGCTCTAGTTGTTCTTTAGAACACTCTGGGACATTCTGTCATTGGGCTATACTTGGGGTACATCTGGGTGATATTTGGGCTGCATTTAGGCTCTTTTGTCTCTGGTGGCCATCTTGGGAGACTGTATGTCAGAATTTTTTAATGAACTTGAAGAGGGTTTGAGAAGTCACTCAAAATGTGCCCTAATTTTTCTTTCTGCAGCACAAATCATAATTCATATGGCAAAATATACCCCCTCATTTTGTTCCTTTTTAAATTAAATGTTTTAAGAGTTACCACTTTATTCCAATCAAGATGGCTTCAGGTGTGCCATACCTTTGTAATAAGTAGGACTGTTAGCGCTCTAGTTGTTCTTTAGAACACTCTGGGACATTCTGTCATTGGGCTATACTTCGGCTACATCTGGGTGATATTTGGGCTACATTTGGGCTCTTTTGTCTCTGGTGGCCATTTTGGGAGACTGCATGTCAGAGTTTTTTAATGAAATAGAAGAGGATTTGAAAAGTCACTCAAAATGTGCCCTAATTTTTCTTTCTGCAGCACTAATAATACCTTCTATTGCATAATATACCCCCTCATTTTGTTCCTTTTTAAATTAAATGTTTTAAGAGTTACCACTTTATTCCCATCACGATGGCTCCAGGTGTGCTATACCTTTGTAATAAGTAGGACTGTTAGCGCTCTAGTTGTTCTTTAGAACACTCTGGGACATTCTGTCATTGGGCTATACTTGGGCTACATCTGGGTGATATTTGGGCTACATTTGGGCTCTTTTGTCTCTGGTGGCTATTTTGGGAGACTGCATGTCAGAGTGTTTTAATGAAATAGAAAAGGATTTGAGAAGTCACCCAAAATGTGCCCTAATTTTTCATTCTGCAGCACTAATCATACTTTTTATGGCAAAATATACCCCCTCATGTTGTTTCTTTTTAAATTAAATGTTTTAAGAGTTACCACTTTATTCCAATCAAGATGGCTTCAGGTGTGCCATACCTTTGTTATAAGTAGGACTGTTAGCGCTCTAGTTGTTCTTTAGAACACTCTGGGACATTCTGTCATTGGGCTATACTTGGGCTACATCTGGGTGATATTTGGGCTACATTTGGGCTCTTTTGTCTCTGGTGGCCATTTTGGGAGACTGCATGTCAGAATGTTTTAATGAAATAGAAAAGGATTTGAGAAGTCACTCAAAATGTGCCCTAATTTTTCATTCTGCAGCACTAATCATACTTTCTATGGCAAAATATACCCCCTCATGTTGTTTCTTTTTAAATTAAATGTTTTAAGAGTTACCACTTTATTCCAATCAAGATGGCTTCAGGTGTGCCATACCTTTGTAATAAGTAGGACTGTTAGCGCTCTAGTTGTTCTTTAGAACACTCTAGGAGGCTGCAGTAGAACACAAAGGAATCAACTGACAGTCTCTGTCCTTGTTAGATGTACATGTTTTACTGAGAATGTTAGACTTCATTTTCACATGACTGAGAAAGATAATGTGAATTTACAGAAAATATGCTTTCAGTTTAGCTTATAGATCCCCTTCCAAACCACTGTGGGAAAATCATGAGATATTAGTTTTCTTTCAAACAATATTCATGATATCACAGCAGAAGGTTTTTTCACATGGTAAAATCACCTTAGAACCCACCACAATTCCTAAAACGAGTATGGTACCATCAACAAATGATTTATAATGTAACTAAAGTCCTAAAACCCTCTATTAACTACAATGCTTTTTAATGAGGTGCTATCATGTATATTGGTCCCAAGATGGCTGCCAACACTTCTTGGATGAAGTGCTGACAGCCAATCAGATCAGATGTGTGGTTAGGCTCCGCCCAGAGATATATCTTTTTTTGAACCTAAATTACTCAAAATCCACTGGAGCACATATATTGAGACCTAGCAAAGGCACATCGGGCTAACAGTCCCTACAATTTTGCCAAGTTTCGTGCAAATCCATTCAGCCGTTCGAGCTAAAAGTGAGGCCAACCGCCCTATGGAAATTAACATGGGAAAAACGCGTTTTGGGACCCCCCTTTTTTCTCGCCCCCCCCTTGATGAAACCCCCCCAAATTGTCAGGGGCTGCTCAGAAACAAAATGTTCCAGTTTCCTGAAAATTTCAGCCAATTCCGTCCACAAACGCCAAAGTTATTAGACATAGAATTTTCAAAAATCCCATAGAGAAAAAATCCTAACTATATATACCTACTGGCGACCGCCAGTAGGTAATATATATATATATATATATATATATATATATATATATATATATATATATATATATATATATATATATATACAGTAGAACATGTGTGCTTAAATTTGACATGTCCTGGCTGTGAAAAATCACCAAAGTTGTTTTTAATTGTGGCAAGGATGGCTTTCCCCTAGAAAAGCGCTGGGTTATATTATAACAGATAATGCATAATTTCCGTTTGGGAATAACTTGAACCATGGTTCGAAAAGTTAATAGTAATTCAAAATACAATCTAATGGTCAAGTCAGTTTTTACTTTGAAAATGGCACTTTTAGAAAGTTGGTATTTTACTGCCTAAATCAAATGTGCCTTTCTGTCAATGTGTCCAGGGTCACCTTACTGTTAATGTTTTGTTATGGTGTGAAAAAGGAACTTAAAACTTGGTTCTTCAGGAGGGCCTCCCAATGATAGAATGCTACATGTGGTGACGAGCTGTTATTTTTTGATGTAGGCGCCTTGACGCCCATGGGGCAAAGTTTGCGCACAATAAGAATCTCTTCATTCATTCATTCACGTGTATTCCTCCCATCGAGTAGACAAAGAACCCTTAGTGTGGGCAATAGTGTTCCTCTCTTGAACAGGATGGCAAGGTGGGATATACCTAGGCCCTTCCTGAGCTTCAAAGGGTAGCTTGAGGGCTGCACTCAGGCCCTTCCTGACTATAAAAGATGCCTACCCTGTCACTGGCAGATGCAGCTCATGCCTGGGCCTGTCTGTCCTTTGTTTCACAAGGGGAAAGGGGAGATCAGACTAGCTCAGTTTTATGGTTAGACAAAATGGGTGTCCCCCACCCAAAGGCCTGCAATAGGTGTAAAAGTGGAATCCCCAGAACCTGAAACCAGAACATTCCTGGACCTAAGAGGATTCAGAAAAAAGGACTACCCTGTTGTTTGAAAAAGGAAGGCTGGGCCTGCTTGCCTTGACCCAAGGATCCCACAAGTGACTCCAGGATTTAGTTGGCTGACCTATTTTTGAACCACAAGAACACAACAAGCTTCCAGAGGCGTTTCCTCCTTTCCAGCTGACTAGTAGCAACTGAACCTGACTTGGTCCTCTCTGCTGGACTCACTCTGCTAGGAGTCACTCTGTGGGAGTGAGTCCTGCCCCCAAGTGCTGTCCTCAAGGTCCAGGACCCTTGTCTGGACTCAGAGTGCGCTTCTCCCTGCCTAACTGGAGATTCAATCTGATCTGATGCAGAGTGATGCATACCATTTCAGCTTCTACACAAAGGCACCACCAGATCTCATGGTGAGCGATGCAGAGCCACACTGCACAGATCTCGACTGAAAGCTTCACCGTATCCAATGCAGAGCGATGCCGAGCCTTGCAATGCTGTGCAGCTCTTACCTGAATACAATCAAGACAACATTTCCCTGTCTGTGAGCCAATTAAAAGTGCAAATGAAGAATGGATCAAACTGCTCAATCTTAAAAAGAAATCTAAAAGAACTGCGTCACACGCTAACTTTATGTTAGAGTATCTCAAGGCTGGCACCATCCCCATTGGCCTGATGGTGAGAAACATCCCAGGGTTATTCGTTGGAACAGACAGTTCCTGGAGAAATGGGCTCTCATTTCCAACAGATGCTCCAGGGACTGGATGATTCTCGTAATTGAAACCACTAGAGAAGTGGTCTCCATATTAAACAAAGAAATTGAGCAATCGCATAGACGAAGGGAAAAAGATGCTCGAGGAGATTTCTTTTGAGCTGGATTCCTTCTGGCAATATTTATTAAAAAGGAAAATGTTAAAACTCAGGAAGGATATCCGTCTTTTCTCCCAGATACACACATAACCATATCTCACTGAGAACTTTCATACTTCTAACAGTGAGAATCAATCAGGCCCAGGAACTTCCAACTGGGGAAAAAGATGTGTGACGACATTTTGTGACACCACTGACTCAGACAGTGAGGGTCCATCGTATCATAACCCTAACTACCAACCGGGACAAAAACAATTTGGTAGGCCCCCGGTTAACAATCGTTTTTTAGGGAACCGAAGGGGCAATTTCCGCCCCAGATTCCAGAATCAGAAACAAAGAGGGTACTACCAAGAACAGGAGCAGCCGCAGAAATACATCCAAACTCGCAACAAACAATACTGGAAATTGTAAATTCTATTCCAGTTTTTAATTTGTCCTCTGACAATATTGACTCCAACACTGAGGCCCTCCTCTCTAGAGGACTATCTTTTGTTCCAACTACAACTCTGAATAAGTTTGAGCTCACTAAAGATCTATGGGGCATATTATCAAGGACTGGTGTTAAAATTATCGCTGTTTAATCGGCAGGAAACTGAAATAAAAAGGCGATAATCGGCTTGATAATACGCCCTTGTTAATTCCCATAGAAGCCCATGTTCTGATGTTAACATGGGCTTCTATGGGAATTAACAAGGGCGTATTATTAAGCCCATTATCGCTGTTTTATCAGCAGTTTCCTACCGATAAAATGGCGATAATTTTAACACTGGTCCTGGATAATATGCCCTCTAATCCTTTTTCCGTGCAGTCAGACTCAAAATGTGTTTTCAGACCAGATCCCTCAACAACATTGAAGATAACGCTTTGGGCTCAAAACCCCCATCTGACTTTACCCCTAGCCTAGACATGCTGGGACCAGAGGTAGAAATCTTTGAAAACCAGTGAGATGTGTACCGAAACCCCTGTTTAACATATCTAGGGAGGAAAATTAAGCCTTCTTTTCTCTTGAGGACAACCAGAATGTTACCATCAAACCCTGTGATAAGGGGGGCGGT
The DNA here is from genome assembly GCF_964263255.1 of Lissotriton vulgaris. Lineage (NCBI taxonomy): Eukaryota > Metazoa > Chordata > Amphibia > Caudata > Salamandridae > Lissotriton > Lissotriton vulgaris. The sequence continues at coordinate 1,639,283,119 of NC_141691.1, read as the reverse complement.
ATTGTCATCTTTGATACCACACAGTATGTGGAAAAGATGTGCAGCCTACTTGGATCACAGAGGCATTACAAAATGATTACCAACAACCCTGAACCCAATCTTAAACACAGGATTCTTAGGCTAGTGGAAACAGCTGTTGACAACAGTAATATCTGCCAAAAAGAGAGAGAATTTCTCACTCCTTATAACACCTGTATACCCATCATCTACGGGGTTCCAAAAACTCATAAGGATGAAAATAACACTCCACTTAGGCCGATCGTCTCTCCTATTGGGGCCGCTACAGAACCCCTATCCAAATATGTCGACCTGCACCTCAAGCCTCTCGTTTGTAATCTACCTTTGTATGTGAAGGATACTGGCCATTTTATCTGTAAGATAGACTGACTACCATACAATGATAAATAGGATATATTAGTCACTATGGACCTGGAGGCCCTATATATTAATATCCCCCAACGGGAGGCCATGAGAGTTATAGGTGAAATATTGGAATCTGATCCTTCGGTCACCAACTCTCCATGTATTCTCCAATGTCTTGAGATTATCCTTGGTGAAAACTTTTTTGAGTTCAATGGCTACTTTTTTCAACAGATACAGGGGGTCAGCATGGATGTTGCCTGTGCCCCTAGTGTAGCTTGTCCATATGTGGGACACTTTGAGATGCATCACATCTATAACAATATGGCCCCTTTCTTGGAACATGTCCTCAATTGGTCGCGTTTTATCAATGACATTTTCTTCATTTAGAGAGGCGATCAGGACACCTTGGATCAATTTACATCATGGATCAATGCGTCTGACCCTAACCTGAAATTCATGGCTCATTCCAGCAATGCAAGGGTGGAATTTCGTGACGTGTGGATTGAACGTCAAAATTCCCATCAGTCGGTCTCGCTCTACACAAAATCCACGGCAGGAAACACCCTACTCCTACTAAATTTTAGTCGTTTCCACCCCAATGATAGAAGGACGGCATTCCGTTTAGTCAATTTCTTCGAATTTAAGAAATTACACTAACATTAAGGATTTTTTATCAAGCTGAAATCCTTAAGGATAGACTCATCAGACGAGGATACCCTACCAAACTGATCAAAGATTCTCTCAAGAGAGCTAGATATTATGACTATGATGCAATGTTTAGATCTAAAAATAAAGAACAACTTGACAAATTGGTATGTGTGACCAAGCACTCCAATTTTGACAATAAAAAACACCAAATTGCCAACTCACAATGGCACCTCTTAAACATAGACAAGCACGAAAAAAATTACCCAGACCCCTTTTTGTGTTCAAGAGGAACAAAAACCTCAGGAACCTATTAGTTAGGGCTAAGAGGCCCAATTACAACAATTTTTGCCAAGAGTCCATCACGGTAGGTGAGCCTGTTAAAGGAAACCAGAAATGTGGTACCTGCCAAGCATGCCCCAATGCCATTGTGAGTGATGATATTCGAATAAATGAGAGAACAGTATTTCTCAAAGAAGTGGCAAACTGCCACTCTTCGAATATTGTGTACATCATTTTTTGTCTCTGTAATCCGGCGTATGTAGGTGAGACCTGAAGAGAATACAGGAAAAGAATTGGTGAGAACAAATCTAGCATCAGATTGTCTAAACACGCTGCACCTCTAGTTAACCATGGAGAGAGGCTAATCACACTGAGGGAGAACTCAGGTGGTCTATTTTGGAAAATGTTTTACCCCAAATATGAAAGGATGCAGCGACTACCCTCAGAAAAAGAGAAGTGTTTTGGATGTTTACCCTCAACACCAAAGACAAAGGTCTTGATGAAATGTTACCATGAAAGAATGCTATCCTATAACCATCTGGGATCAATTCTCCGTGTTTGTCTACTTTTCACCATAGTCCATATCTGTTCTTTTTTCTGTGGTGTCCCGTGGTGGGATGTCACCCCGCTATCCATCTCCAGGTCCCCTGTATATGGTCTTTGCGGACTATTGGGTGTGGTTTTACTTTCATCATCATCTGGAAGGTACAAGCTTCTGTTGCTTAAATACTTAAATGTTTTTCATTTTCCTTTCAGACCGATTTGCCTTATTGCCTGCAGCTCAACCGGCCCTGTTAGTAGCCATTCTCTCACTATTTCTGTATTAACTTTTTGTACATTGATTATGTTCTTATATTCTGCTCGACCCTTATGCAGTCCGCTTTGGGTCCTCCTCTTATCCAGTCTCTTTTTCCATCCTGATCTGTGCATGCACTGTTGTAGATCTATACGGCTGGTGTCCAATCCTCCCCCATGGAATTTGTTGAGCCTCCTTTAGAACTCCTGGGTTTGAATTTTTTTCCTGGGATCCTGGTTTTTCTCCGTTTCATTTCATTTCTTTATTATCATTTGGGCCGTTAGTGGTAAAATTTAATTGTCTGTTTCTTTCACAATTCCTACCTCGAATATCCATTTAAATATGAGGCCACCAGTCATGGCGGTCTCCACGTTCGTCTTTGATGTCGATGAAGGGGAGGGGCGTTGCTGTTTTGAACCCGGCGTACGGTATTTCGTACACGCCCGCCGGTCTCTATTAAACTTCCTGGCCACCATATTTGTGGCTCCGTCCTGTTTGGGATCCTGCCGTGATACTGTTTGAATCGCGTATCAGTTGGACATGCTGGACGGACTTCCTTAGGAGTTGTTTTTTCCTGGACCCAGGTGAGTCTGAAATTGGTTTTGTATGTCGAATAGTTAGTCAATTGGACCCAACTTATTCCCCCAGTTGCGCATCCTTTTAGATTCAGCCATGGAGTTTTTCTTTCATTTTACTTCATGCTTACCTGTGCAGTACGGGCGCCTTCTCAAATCTCGAGGCTGTACTATGCCCGCCCAGATTTCTATTTATTATTTTTTCAGGCACCAGTAGAATCACCCCTTTTGTCAAACTTTTACTGCAACAACTTTACTGCCAGTATGTTCTTTTTAGGTAGCTGCATATTAGGACAGTCTCTCTGCCTCCATCCGAGACGGCACTCGATAGACTCATAGCTGTTGTCACGGTGTACTAACAGTTGCAGCATTTACATGGCCCTAAGCTCCTGCTCCCCCCGGTTGAAGCACTTGGCTCCTGCTACTCCTGCAGCTTTGCCTGGATCATGCTCAGTGCATAGGGCTTGTCTCCAATAGTCATTGCTGATTACCCTGGCCATGGACTTATATTTCTTCCTTTCTTTTGCATTTTAAGTAACCCTGGGCGTAGTTCGCGGAGCCGCACTCCGCGGAGCTACGCGAAGACGCACTTGCACTCCGCGACCTACGCGTAGCTCCGCAGACATGCGTAGTTGCTTGCTAGACCCGTTCGCGTGCCGTTTTTCATCTTCGGGAGCGCGGTGCGCGTGTTCGGGGCGCTGCCTGCATGCTCGAATGGCTAGCGCGCTAGTTACCCAAGAGGTTTGTCCCGCCCGCTTGCGTTCCCTTATTTCCTGTTCCGGGTCACAAGTAACGTGTTCGGGTTATGCAAGACATGTTCGGGAACTCGATCTTACCAGCAAGCATCTTAGCGCGTCCATATGACGCTATCGCGCATCCAAATGACGTTATCGCGTTCGCACAGTCGCACAGGATTGTGCGGGAGGGTTTACAAACATGGTGGCACACGCGACCGGGAAAAAGCGAACGCAGAACCAAGGTAAGCCATTGCCGTGCACGCGATAATGTTATTCAGCGCGCGAGAACTACGCTACGCACCGGATCGCGGAGTAATCGACAGCTACGCGTTCTCCGTGGAACGCGGAGTTGCCGAAACTCCGCAAACTCCGCGAACGGAGCGTAGTTCTTCACCCAGGGTTAATTTTAAGTCCACCGGTTTCTTTATTCATTTACTATCAGTTCTACTAATTCTCGGTTCTACCCCAGAGAAGACCTGTGGCCCTTACTAGGGACCACCTTATGCTTGGACTCTCTAGTGTGTTATCTGGGGTGCAGTGTGATATAGGGATCTGAGGACTCTATACTTTCCCGATCCAGGGATCTGACCGTCTATGTGCTCTCCTCAAACCATCTAGATTCCTTTATTGATATTTCCTAAACAAGTATCCCTCGTTATGTGTCTTTGGCTTTTCCAGGCTCAGGCTTCAAGCCCACTCATTGCTCATCCATCAGTGACATTGTGTTTGCCACCCCTGTTTTATTTCTCTATCAGGTGTATTTCCTATCACTGGGGCCACGACCATGTGAGCATGTTCATCTACACTACAAGTTTTCTTTTCTTTTCTGGCACGAGTGTCGGACACAGTGATATCTGAATCAGTTTCTACTATATAGTGATCACATTGGTTCACTTAATCCATGTTTTTCTCTTTAGTGTTCACGCCCTCTTGTTTCTATCCGTGTCAGTATACTCAGGTGTTAAGAACATGTGCCTTCCCTCTTTTTATGCTGAGCTGGTGAGTAGAAGTGCCTACTCATGGCACATAACAATTTATTATTGTATTATATACAGTGTATCTCATTTCCTGTTTTTCCAGGCAAGTCCTCTCTTGTTTGTACCTGACTTTTGTACCCTTAAGAAGGTGAGACCCATATCGGGGTCACGCACCGAAACTCCTGTCGGCGCTGGAGTTTTTCTTGTCTACTTGTTGGTTCTAATCTACCCCTCTACAAATCATCAGAATACTGAGAAATAATAGGACTATGCCTATTGTGTAATTGATCCAGGTTGGTTCCATCTCTGTGGATTACCCAGAATTACTTTTGCCAATCTGTGAGGGGATTTATTTTTATGTATATATTTTTATTTTGTAAATGTTGAACCCTTATTGTGCAGGACATATGAGTATGTATAGGTATGCTTCTGTTTGGCTGATCAAATGTGCGTGTGGGATGTAGGATGCGCTTGGATTATTTTTTTTAATGTAATATTAATGGTGTTTCTATATAAATTGCTAAACTATATTTATTAAATACATTTGATATTTTCTTTCTCATGTAATGTCCTTGAGGATCATTTGTTGGAATGCCAGTGTTTCATGTATGCAGTACTTACATCAGTGACTTTTTAGTACATTGAAATTGGCTCACAAGCAGGGAAATTTTGTCTTGATTGTATTCCTGTGTTTTCCCTGTTTTCCTCTGCCTTGTATCTGCTTCAGGGGCCCCCTTCTGTGTGAGTGGCAGCTCTTAGCTGAAGGCTTCACTGAGGCTGATGAAAAGCCTTGCAAAGTCATGCCATGCAGATTTCAACTACAATTTCACCAAAACCGATACCAAGAGATGCAGAACTCCTCAAAGCAATGCTGTGCAGAACTCACACCAATGAATGAAGGTAAAACTTCCAGTAGACAAACGTTGTCCTGTGTCTAGCCCATGCTCCATTGCAGTCAGCCTGAACTTATGAAGGTGACGCGGTCCAACATGACCAGATACCTGCAGTTGGAGTTTAGCATTTCTTGGTGCTATTTGTCCAGAACATTTTTTTAACTCATTACTCTGGATCTACTAATTGGATTTTTGTCATATTGGTGACACTGTATTTAATAAAATATGCTCTATTGTTCTGAATTGGTTTGGGATTGTTCATGTGTTGTGTGTTGACTTTGTTACTATTTGAGTACTGCATAAATACTTTACACTTTGCCTTTCAGTTAAGCCTGATAGCCTTGTGCCAACTTACCAGAGGGCTTAAGCACAAGTTTATATAGCAACTTTTGTGGCTTACACTGACAAAGTTTGCGACTTTATTTGAGGTGAGTTTTCACCTCTTCAACTAATAGCCCAATGTTTTACAGTAGGATATTAACCACATGTCCTACATACCTCAAATTCTGAGTTTTGGATTTCTCCTTGTGAAAATGAGGAGTACTCATGGAATTGTCTGTGGACTCTCCCCATGTAAATTTTGACATGTTTGATCTGCCAAAATTCACATTGGTGATGTACAGAGGTGCAGTAATAGCCACCCATCTCAGAATTCCAATCCTACTTTAAACAGGTTTGTGCAGACATCAGAATTTTACGGTCAATATGCTGGTTCTTAAAGACCTCTTTTGGAAGCCCTAATTTCCATCAGACATATAATTTGCTTGTAGTGATCGGAAAATAATGTTTTCTGCTGAGGCTGTCTTGACCATTCCTCTATTACTATGGATTTCAATAAAAAATTCTGATTGTACCAAGAAATATCATGACTGCATGAAATCGACATAATCTGTGTGTTCTTCCTATAATTTTTGCCTTGTTCTGGGCCCTAGTTTTGCTGGACTTAAAATTCTTTATACTATTACCCCTGCTAAACAGGAATGAAATAACTGGGCTCCACCTTTAAACATGGTCAAATTGTCTTATCCTCCAATGACTTATTTAACTTGCCTGTAAGTGTCTGGAAATGTACTCAGGACCAGGTAGTTAAATGCTACCTGGAGTGCCAGCACCTATTGGGCCGTCAATACAGTGGGTTGTGAAAACATGGCTACAGGCGTACCTTGCGTAGCCAGGCAGAGGCAGCCTGAACTGTGTTGCACAGATCTATTAAAATTACTCTTTTTCCAAAAAGGAAATACTGATTTTAAGTATTAAATTAATCACTTCTAAGCAGAACTTGCTGCCCACAAGGTAAAGTGCATTGAATTTAAGAGTGGAACATGAGTGATATTAGAAATGGTATGTTCCCTCTGTGATTAGGGCCAAAGAATCCCTGTTCAGGCTGTAACTGGTACATAGGAAAAGTCAAAGTATAGATTGCACATTTTAATCCATATCTTTTAACTTATACCAGCTACAAACTCCCTTCAAAGACTAATTTTTATATTTAATTAAAATCCAATCTAATGGTGAAATTGGATATTTATTAAATATACAGGATATGTAACTTTTAAGGAGTTACCTTTATCCTGCCTTAAGCTGCTGGAAGCTAATTTACATTAACACTCCAGCAACTGCCCAGCTGTGCTTTACCTGAATGAGGTTTGAAAGAGGTATCAAACCTGCTCCCACAGCAGAGACCTTGACCTTGGTGAGGGAAGGTGCTTTCTTCCCCTGACAGGAAGACCAGGTGGGGGGCCCAGGAATGTAATTATTTTCAAAGTGACCTGCCCATTTACAAGTAAATTTTAGGTGACCCCTGGAAAAGCCTCAGTCTTTATCCTCCTAGTCAGACTGTACCAAATTCAGTTGGCAGAAAGCTAACCCCAGAACTTGTTTTGAGCAACCACAGAGGAGGGGACTGCCTTTTACCCTGGCCACATCTCTTGGTAGACATCCAAGCTCTGCACAAGGTGAGAAAGAGTTCCCATTTGTGAATTTTGAGCGTGAGATGCACCGTGGGATTGTTTGCTGAAAAAGGTATGTGGTGTTGCCCCTGATAACTTTTACCCCATTGATAAGGGCGTGCCTAGGAGTCACCCCCACCCACTAGCTGGTGCCAGGCATAAATGTGGCATCCCCGGGATCCCTCCTCAGAGAACTTACTGAACTTGCGGAAGGTCAGAAGAGGATTGGATCTGCTGTCCCTGACATGATAGGAGCCCTGAAGGACTGGACCTGCCCGACTTGTACTCAGCCCAAAAATGCAGACGCCAAGGGTCAGTTGGTTGATCTCATCTGTGGCTATAGGGACACAACAAACTACATGAGAACCTTTGCCTTAAGCGCCCAGCTGACTTGTGGCAATTCGACTTTGACTGGACTTTGCTGTTGGCCTCTGCCTGGCACCCTGTGAGTCTCTAAGTGACTTCCCCTAAGGTCCTGAGGGTCTTAGAGGTGCACTAATTTTGTGGTTAGTGCACTAGGAGACAGTTTGTGAACTTTTGATAACTTTCCCTCCAGACCAACAGTGGGACTAGAGGGAAAAAGTATTTGACGGGCAGTTCCACTTCATCGGATAGAACTTCAGCTTGATCACTCTCAATGCTTCCAGGACCTTCTAAAAAATGACTAAGTCTCATTCTATGGTGGGACTTAGATCCATTAAATGACAAATCTCTAAAGCCTCTAGGCTCCCTCAAGACCAAAAAGACTTCAAGTATCCAGCCTTCAGTTGCATGGCAGCGGTACAATTTCAAATGTGGCCCACTCAGGGAGAATATTTTTATTCATAAAGTTCCAAAGACCCTTTCTGAAGTAGGATTTAGTAACATTTTTGAACTTTTAACTTCCAGACTTTCAAGCCACTTGGTGTATCTGACCAAAGCGACATCGCAGTCGGCCTCAAATCATTGGCAATTTGCATTTTTTGGTAATACGTTTAACTTACAATTTTTCTTTCTTTAATTCATATCTCTGGTTAACCTTATTGGATTTTTGTTGTTTTGGTATAATTTTGCTAATTTCATTCTACTCACTGTTATTTCAAATAAGGCTTGGAATTTTCATTGCTTTTAGTTTTTACTTCATTATAGTTTTGGTACTGCATAAATGCTTGATATATTACCCTCGGTTAAGCCTGTCTGCTCTGTACCCTAACTACCAGGAGAATTAGCTCAAGTTCATTTTGTGACTTTGAGATTTCTAAACTGAAAAAAGTGTTAATATTTATTGAGGTGGGCAGTTGCTAACTCCAAATAATAATTCACTTTCTTTCAATGGCATAGTACCCACATCAGATATTCTAAATGTAGATACCTAAAAGACATACTAAGTATACTTTAGTATTTTTAGTAATTTGTGCCTAACCTAATTGCCTTCCTGTGATTTCTGGCACTGATAAATTATTTCAAATTTGGTGTGTTTGTATACAGTATTTCTATAGCCCAACCCATTCAAAATGGCAGCAGGGTGCTGTGCATGGTCAAAGTCCAGCATAAAGCAGCGAATGATAAGTGAGGTAGTTGGTTTGTAGAATATGTCTATAACTGTGAACCTAGCCTAAAGGCAGGGGTGCGCTGTACAGTGCCACATACAAGTATAACATTTACAAGTAATAGGAAAGGAAGCTGGATTGTGGATAGTCAATGCATTGTGATGTAATGTTCTGTAAAGAGGTGCATCATCAACTTTTTCCTAAATTGGAACAGCGCTGGGGTGGTGCTGTTGGATAGAGGTATCGAGATCCTGGGTGCATATCTGTATTGGTAGTGAAAGTATTAAATATTTTATGTAAAAGGCTCCTGTATTGCTTCTACTTTCCTTTGTTACGTTACGTTATGTTAAAATTTATTTCTTGAGTGCACTTCACCAGGCGGTTTCTTGGCGCTAAAAGTAGGAGCGGTCGCCGTACCCAACAGAGAGTGAGTGTCAGTTATAAGCGTGGGAGAAAAGCCAGGTTTGAAGTGATTTCCTAAATTGAGTGTAGGAATCCGTTGTGCGCAAGTAAGGGGGAGGGTGTTCCAGAATTGGAGAGCCAGGGTAGTATATCTAAAGCCACTGTGTTTTTTCCATTTAAAAGAGTGGGACACCAACAAGTTCTTGTTGGAAGAGCGTAGATCAGGGGAGGGGAAATTACGGCTGAGTGTTTAGAGCAATAAAAGTGGGGCCACGTCCTGACAAGGCTTTGTAAATAGTACAGCCCAACTTGAACAAGCAGCGTTGGGGGATAGGTAGCCAATGCATACTTTTCAGCAGTGGTTTCACGTGAGAGTGCTTTGGCTGTCCAAGAATGAGTCTGATTGCCTGATTCTGAACCCGTTGCAGGCGGTGTACTTGATACGCAGGAATACCCATGTAAAGCAAGTTGGCATAGTCAATATGCCAAATGACCAGGGCAAGAACCACTTGGGTCAGAGCTTCGATGGAGAGGAATCTACTGACTTTCGGGATTCTGCGCAAATGAAAAATAGCATGCTGACACCACGGAACTAACCTCAACCTTCATGGTGAGAACACTGCTGATCATAATTCCAGGCTTTTTACTGGCGGGACTGGGACAGGGGGGCTCCCTAATGAGAGAGGCCAAAAGCTGGAATTCCACGGGTTAGCCACGCCACCAGTAAGAATCAACTCTGTTTTGTCTGGATTTAATTTGAGTTGATTAGCATTCATCCAACCACTAATAAAGTTCATTATAGATTCAAAGTTAGAGATAGATGAGGTTGATGGATCGATGTCAAAGATCAACTGAAGGTCATCAGCATAATTGAACACCACAACCTTCCTCTTGCGCTAGAATCAGGGGGAGGATGTACACATTAAAGAGTAGAGTCGATAGAGAGGAGCCCTGTGGGACCCCGCAAGTCAGTTTTGTTTGTTCTGCCCTGAAACTGGTGAGGCGAGCAGATTGATAGCGATTACTAAGGAAGGAGGTCATCCATTTCAATGATAGACCTTGGAGCCCAGCACAGTTGACACAGTCGACCAGAATCTGGTGGTCGACCGTGTCAACGGCAGCCGATAGGTCAAGGAGCACCAGGGCCTGGGTGGGGTCCTGATCCGCTCCCTTTCATAGCACGTCCAAGACTTCCAGGACAACAGTTTCAGTGGAATGTTCAAGTCTAAATCCTGCTTGGTGAGGGTCCAGATAATGGGTCCGTTCTATGAACAGGCTAAGTCTGTTGGCAACATGGGCTTACATGACCTTGCTCAGATAGGGTAGTAGAGATATGGGGCGGTATTTGCCCGGGACCTGCGTGTCTAAGCTAGATTTTTTGAGGATAGGGACAACCTCAGCCATCTGGAACAATCCCTTGGGCAAGGGAATTGTTAATGAGCGATAGGGGAGGGTCGGACAGTGTAAAAAACTTCCTGAAGAATGTGAGGGGGGCAACTATCCAGAGGGAAACCGGAACCAATTTTCTGGATAAGGCCAAAGAAGGTTTCTTTGGTAATAAGAGGAAAATGGTCCAGAGAGGCAGTATTTGAGTCACAGCATAAATAAGGCAGAGGGTCTAAGGATTTAGGTATGCTTGCCTTAATGGTAACAATTTTTTCAATAAAGAAATGATTAAGTGAATCGCACAGAAGTTGAGAAGGAGTGGGTTTCGCGATTACTCTGTATAACTTAGAAAGTTCATCCACTATCGAAAAAATGTCCTTAGCTTTATTAGCTGAGTTTAATATTTTGGAGGAGAAATACTCAGCCTTGGACTGAAGGATCAGTGCTTTGCAGTCTTTAAATAAAGATACAAAAATAGCTTTAAGATTAGGGCAATAATTGTGTCGCCATTTGCGTTCCACTTGCCTAAGGGTTCAATTCTTAGCATTCAACTCTGTAGAAAACCAGCGTTGAGCATCATGGGGCCTCTTTATTTTAACTTTCCTCGAAGGTGCTAAATTTTTCTCTGGCCCCCTCCAACCAGGTGTTAATGTTGGCCGATTGAATGTGAGGTGGTTCCGCTTCAGCACTAGGAGCCACAAAAGTTAACATGGAGCAAAATTCTTCCATGTCCACTTTACTCCAATTTCTGGCTGGAAGTGGTGTCAGGGTGGACGGAGGGAATAAAAAAGGTAACCAGATGGTGATCCGACCATGAGCACAGGCCCACTTGTAGGTGAAAGATGTCCAAGTTGGCAGTCCAGACCTGGTCAAGGGTATGCCCTTTGATATGGGTGGCTACTTTTATATGTTGAGTACAGTTCATTCCCATTAAAAGTTCGTAAAATTCACGAGAACATGGGCTTTCATGTACATCGTTGGGCCAGTAGTTGATGTCCCCAACTAATAATACACGTGACTTATTTTCCATCAGCTCGGCTATCCTGTCAGCCACCAACTGGGGAAATGTAGGCATATGGGATGGGGGTCTATAAAGTAGCACACAGACGAAGGAGAGATCCTGAGACTCCAATTTTAGTGACAAGCTATCGACTAGAGGGATGCCTAAGGTATCCAGGGAGGTGAGTTTCTATTTCTGATTAATTATGGCAGCTACCCCTCCTCCCGCCTTCCCTGCAGGTTTGTCAGCCTGAAAAATATGATAGTTGTCGGGGAGTGCCGCAAGAATATCAGCACCTGATTCATCTATCAACCATGTTTCAGAGAGAAGAAGGATGTCTGGCTTAACAGTGTCCAGCAGATGGAATATCTTGTGCTGGTGTTTTACCATAGAGCGTGTGTTTAGATAACATACTGAGATTCCTTTTTATGCCTGAGGTAAAGGGCTTTCACTTGTCAGGACAATCAATTCTTATTTGTGAGGTCATTTCAGATATGGAATGCTGACATGCTGGTTGCCCCCACGCTCCTGACCTCTCCTGCTTCCCGAGCCTCCTGCTGCCTGTGCTCCACGCCGCTGTGCGCCGACGCCGATTTCAGCGCACCAGCCGCCGCAGGGCCGCCCGCCTAGCCTGCACCTGTTTTTCCTGCCGCTGCCTGCGGCCCCGCCCCCACACCAGACGATTGGATACTACGCTTCCACCTCCCAGCTGACCCGCCATCCCGGCTCCCTTCTTATGACGCCCCCTCAGTGACCGCGCAGCGGACGCGCGCAGCGGGACCACCGACTGAGCGCCGAAGGTACGCCAAAGGTAAGCCCGTCTGCGCCCGTCCGCGCCTGGACCGCGCCCAGTGCCAGGACCCCTGGCCCCCGCCGACACCAGCCCACCCGCCGGACCTACGACGCCTCTGAACTCAACGCAGTCAACGTCGGCCGAATCCCGGGCTACTACCGAGCCACCCCGAGACGCACCCACGGACCCTTCTGCTGCCACTCCTGCAAGTTCACCTGCATCCGGACCTGCACTACACCAGCTCCGACCAAGACCAAGACTGACAACAGCAGCAGCCACCTGAAATGCATCCTGCTCAACACCCGCTCCATCCACAGACACGCCGTCGAGCTCTGGAACCTGCTCGACACCACAGCCCCAGACGTCGCCTTCTTCACGGAAACCTGGATGAACGCCTCTTCAGCGCCCGACATCGCCATCGCCATCCCAGAAGGCTACAAGATCATACGGAGGGACCACATCAATCAGACTGGAGGAGGCATTGCCATCATCCACAAGAACACCATCCGCATCACGACCAACACCGACGACACCCTCGCACCCGCCGAGCACCTGCACTTCCAGGTCCACATCAACCCCAAGACCACCCTCAGAGGCACCCTCATCTACAGACCCCCGGGACCACGCACACAATTCAGCGAGGACATTGCCGACTTCGTCAGCCCGCACGCCCTCCCCTCCGCTGACTACATCCTCCTCGGGGACCTCAACTTCCACCTGGAGAACAACAACGACCGCAACACCACCACCCTGCTGGACAACCTCGCAAACCTCGGACTCAAGCAGCTGGTGACCTCCCCCACCCACTACACCGGACACACACTCGACCCCTTTTTCTCAGCCAGCAAGGACATCACCTTCAGCCATGCCCCCGGACTCACTGGACGGACCACAGCTGCGTCCACTTCAGCTTCAAAAGGACCACGATCCACCACCACCAGCAACAGACTGCACGCAGAAGCTGGAACAAGATCACAGCCGACCAGCTCGCGACTTCCCTGAGCAAAAACCCACCCACCAGCATAACGAACCCCAGCCAAGCGGCCACCAACCTCACGAAGTGGATCAGCGACTGCGCGGACGACCTCGCCCCCCTGAGGACCCCGCCTAGCAGACCCGGCAGCAAGAAAGCCCCATGGTTCATCGATGAACTCAAGAGCTCCAAGAAGAACTGCTGAGCCCTCGAGAGAGCCTGGCGCAGAGACCCAACACCGGACAACATGACCGCCCTCAAGCTCGCCACCCGAAAACACCACCAACTGATCCATGCCACCAAGAAAACGGCATTCAAGGAACGGCTGGACAACAACGCACACAACAGCAAGGAACTCTTCAACATTGTTAAAGAGCTCTCCAACCCCAACGCCGGAAACAACGACATCACCCCTTCGCAAGACCTCTGCAACTCCCTCGCCTCCTTCTTCCACAACAAGATCGCGGACATACACAACAGCTTCAGCACTCAACCGACGCACGCCACGACCAAACCACCGCCCCCCACCACCAGCCTCGGCGCCTGGACCCCGATCAGCACCGAAGACACCGTCCGCACGATGAACTCCATCCACTCCGGATCTCCGACCGACCCCTGCCCTCACCACGTCTTCAACAAGGCCGACGCTGTCATCGCACCCCACCTGCGGGACATCATCAACACCTCCTTCAACACCGCTACCTTCCCGGAGAGCTGGAAGCACGCCGAACTCAGCGCTCTACTTAAGAAGCCATCAGCCGACCCCGCCGACCTCAAGAACTACCGCCCCATCTCGCTGCTCCTGTTCCATGCAAAAGTCATCGAGAAGACCGTCAACAAGCAGCTGGCCGCCTTCCTCGAGACGAACGGATCCCTCGACCTCTTGCAGTCTGGCTTCCGGGCCAACCACAGCACCGAGACCGCCCTGATCGCAGCCACCGATGACATCCGAGCCCTGCTCGACAACGGAGAAACAGCAGCCCTCATCCTCCTAGACCTCTCCGCGGCCTTCGACACTGTCTGCCACCGTACACTAGTTCAGCGCCTCAGCAACGTCGGAATCCAGGAGAAGGCACTGGAGTGGATCATCTCCTTCCTCGCCGGAAGGACACAGAGAGTCCGCCTCCCCCCGTTCAGATCAGAAGCCACCGAAGTCATCTGCGGCGTTCCTCAAGGCTCCTCGCTTAGTCCAACCCTCTTCAACGTCTACATGAGCCCCCTCGCAGACATCGCACGCCAGCACAACCTCAACATCATCTCCTACGCCGACGACACCCAGCTGATCCTCTCCCTCACCAACGACCCCGCCACCGCCAGAGCCAACCTTCATGAAGGGATGAAAGAGGTAGTCGAATGGATGAAGAACAGCCGCCTGAAACTGAACTCGGACAAGACCGAAGTCCTCATCCTGGGATCTTCACCCTCCGCCTGGGATGACTCCTGGTGGCCCCCCGCCCTAGGCAGCGCACCCAAACCAACAGACCACGCACGCAACCTGGGCTTCATCCTGGACTCCTCCCTCTCCATGACCAGACAAGTCAACGCCGTCTCCTCATTGTGCTTCAACATCCTGCGCATGCTACGTAAGATCTTCCGGTGGATCCCCACCGAGACCAGGAAGACGGTCACCCAGGCCCTCGTCACCAGCCGTCTGGACTACGGCAACTCCCTCTACGCCGGAACCACCACCAAACTCCAGAAGAGACTTCAGCGGATCCAGAACGCCTCAGCACGACTCATCCTGGACATTCCCCGTCGCAGCCACATCTCCGGACACCTGAGAGACCTGCACTGGCTCCCGGTCAACTAGAGAATCACCTTCCGTCTCCTCACCCATGCACACAAAGCCCTACACAACCAAGGCCCAGGATACCTCAACAGCCGCCTCAACTTCTACGCTCCCAAACGCCAGCTTCGATCGACAGGCCACGCCCTCGCCGCCGTCCCCCGCATCCGAAGAGCCACCACAGGGGGACGGTCCTTCTCCTACCTCGCCGCCAAAACTTGGAACTCCCTCCCGACCCACCTCCGCCTGACCCAGGACCACCTCGCCTTCAGGAAGCAACTCAAGACCTGGCTGTTCGAGCAGTAGCGGACCCCCCCCGGCCCCCTAGCGCCTTGAGACCCTCTGGGTGAGTAGTGCGCTATATAAATGCTCTGATTGATTGATTGATTGACATAATCTTGCATGCAGAATTCACAGATAATATTATTAGAAGTGATGCAAGCCTGAAAGGACATGCAACTTATATATGGTTAACCTCCTATATTATAGGTCAAAGCGAATCAATATTGTCACATTGCATTGAAAATGGTAAACCAATCCATACTTATATAAGAGCAGTTTAGCTACAGAGAAATGGCCAAACCATTACATTTTTCCTTCTGCGCAAATGCTGCAACAAGTTATGTGTTTTTTAAAAAACATTTGGCAAATTTAAATAGTCCAACCTTTGTGATTTTAAAGACAACACATGTTAGTTTCAACGGTTTCTACAAAGAACATTTTAAAAGGGGAGGCAATGGGCAAGGTTCTAAGGATTAGCCTCACAAAATCATGTTTACTGATCAGCTATTACTGCTAATCAGTTATTTATGATACAAGGGGAATAGCCATCTAATTGGGACTTCGGGGTACATTTATAAAATGTTCACGCAGCACAACGCAGAGAGCTAGCCTGCTGTGTTGCATGACATGGAAAGGGCAGGACTGCACCTTATTTAACATTATACACGACATTCCTGTCTTTTCCATGAGCTGCAACACTCTTGACTGCCTTTCGCCAATGCGGATACCCTTCAACCATGGTGCATGGGTGCCTGCATTGTAAGCAGGATTGTTTTTATGAAGGAAGGGACACCTTCCATCACAAAAACAATTCTAGGATGCATTTTACTCTTTCTACATTTGCTACAGAATGCAGTACATGTAGAAAGAGGAAAAAACAAGGAGAAATGAAGATACTTCACCTTCTTACGCATCACCTGAAGCGGCACAGAATTTTGACGCAGTCTCAGTATACCAGTATTAGTAAATCTGGGAATGTGCCAAAATCCATGGGTGGATGCATGGGAACATCTACACTCCATCCTTGGAACACCTCCCTGGGGAGTAACGCAATGCAACTCAGCGTGGCAATTTGACTTTGATTTGTGTTGTGTTGATTACTCTGGATTTATCAAGCCATGCAGGACTAGACAAGGTGGCCTTGAGTGGCTTGATAAATCTGATTTAGTTGTTGTGTCACCCTTGTGTCCCCCTAACATGGTGCAAGGCAACGCAATCCTTTGATAAATATGCCCCTCAGAATTTTGATGTACTAGCAGCCATCCACCCACAGTCTTGGGTGGCTACCTACTACCGTTTGCATCGATTTCAAAACATTATAGAGTTGCTCCAAAGTCATTTCCAGTGCAAAAGAGGCAATTGTATGCACCACTGTCAGGGTACCACTGAGGAAAAGGGGCACTGCTATGTGATTCACAATTAAAAATCGCAGGGTTTCTCAAAGGCAAGGACCTTGAAAGATCCATGCACGGGGACACTCAATGCATCATGTGCTTCAGGCCAGATCTAATAGGATGAGAATCCCAAAAGGAAGTAGTCACCAAGCCTGCCCTTAAGCTTCTAAGACAAGCCATAATAGTAGGACTAAGATCCCTAATGTATCAGTACTCTTTGAATCTTGATGTCTAGCTCATCAAACCTAATTACTATATATAGGCCCATATAATTACCAGAGTTCCTTTTGCTAACTTCTACTTATGATGATTTGTCTCCCATGACAGAGTGAGAGCCTATGTCTTCATTACATTTACTTCCATGTAACCTGCTGACAGGTAACTTCCAAAGATACTGAGTTGAGTCTGCAATCAACTCTTCATTTGTTAACATTTGTGTTGGACTTGGCCCTTTTTGCAGGCTCATCCCTGAACTTTTTGCCTTCCTCCTGTATTTTGTCTGACCTGTATTTGTTGGTTTTATGACTCTGGGCTCTTTACCACTGCTGATCAGTGCTATAGTGCATATGCTTTCCCTATGGTAAATTGATTTATGGATTAGTGGCTCCATGATTGGCTGTTTTGGTTTACTGGCCAGACCCTAGTACAGTGCACTGAGTGTGCCCAGGGCTTGTAAACCAAATTCTGCTAGTGGGCTTGCAGCACTGGCTGTGCCTCCCCCAGAAGCAGCCTGTAAAAGTGTGTCTCAGGTCTGCCATTGTAGAGCCTGTGTGCAGTCTCGTACTTCCATGCTGACTGGGCAAGTGCACCGACTTCTCAGTCCCTAAACCTTCCCTTTTCTTCATATCAGACACCCCTATGGTAGGCCCAAGGGCAGGGTGCATTGTAAGTATAAGGTAGGACATGCACTGGTGTGTGTGGCATGTCCTAATAGTGAATTACAGCCATTTTCGTTTTTCATTATTCTAATTCGAGTTTAGTATGCCTGAACTCAGAGTGATAAAATACATATTTTAGTAAAGATGGTTTTAACATTCTGTGTTTGAAAATACCACTTATAGAATGTAGGTATTTTCTTGTCTTTCTATCCAAGCCTGCCTCTGCTATGTTGTGTATTCCTCGTCTGGAGTTTGAGTGACAGGGCTGGGGGCTTCCAGGAGACAGGGTGAGTCAGCCCAGAGGTGAAGAGAGAGATGTGCATCTAGATGGGAGAGAGGAGTTGCACCTGGGACCTGAATAGGGCTGTGCCTTCCCTCCACAATGCTGGCTCCACCTCCTGTGGTGCGTCTGATGTCTCTACCCTGCACTGCGAAAGGAGAGAAGGAGTCATGTCAACAGAGTGCTCCAGAACTGGTTTGGACTAGGCAAAGGCCCCTCTGCCCTCAGAGGACAAAGGATTTTGGGGTATAAGTATTGGGACCGTGATCCCAAGAATTTAGATCACTTTTGAACAACAACAAGAAACCTTTGCTGAGTCGAGGAACCTGAAGAAACTGAGTAGAGACTATCCCTAAGCTGAAGTGCTGCTTAGGAGATTGGCCTGCAGTGGTTGCCTGACTGCCAAAGAAAGGAAAAAGGACTTTGTGTGCTTTATTCAACTTGCAAGGATCTCTAAGGGCTTGAGAGAAGAGTGTGCCTCCTGCTGAACTCTCAGGGACTTCTATAAGGCAACAGTGGTCCTTAACACATCATGATAAACAATAGACAAAAATAATTTATAGTCAATAATCTGTGCTATAAGCAGAAGAGTGTCCAGACGGACACTGATTTAATCAATGTAAGGAAAATTCAAAGGAATAAAAGTGCACAAATTTACAGTGGGATAGAGTCCTGTATCCAGTACATATAAAACATATGAGACATGAACAAAAATTGAGAAGGGTTAAGGGTATTTTCAGGCAAACTTGTAGAAAGGGGACGCTAGTGAACAAATTAAAAGTAACCTAGCTGTCCTCATGTAGTAAACACAATTGGTAACACAATGGAGAGCTAGTGTGTAGCTACATCAACTGTCGATGGCGTTTCGATCCTATACATTGAATAAAGGATCATCATCAGGACTAAAAATACAATGCCTGAGTGTCAAACATTCAAGCCTGTTTAAGAATTGAGAGGGGGAGCAAGAAACACAAACAATTGTAACAATCAAGAACCTGCGTAGTTTGCATTAACTAGTTGCTGATCATGCTTTTAATGTGGAAACCTTCCATACGTGAGATGGTGAGGGAATTGTGTGTACAGTGTCACGCAACCCACACGAAGCTGATAAGTGAATTAACCGTGACCTGGTTGTGATGCTAGTCACAGTTTAGAAGGTGAATTAATGTGCTTATGAGGAGGACCAAAGAAGGAGCTGTGTTTGCGGGGTGTCGCCACTGCCTCCTGAACGGTGGTAAGGTATCAGGGCTATGGAGCCAGTCAATCCTTAGGTAAGATTAATGTGCCCATGAGGTGGGACTGGGCGTCTGTATGTGAGGGGTCTCGCAGGTGACTCTGAAGGTGGCCTGGTATCGAGGTAGCGAAACTAGTCTCACCTTAGGTAGGGCTGAGCGCAGAGTGTGCCGCAAGGCACTCAAGATGAACTGCTTGGCGGATGCTGTGTCCCAGAGGAATCTGATAAGGAAGGGTGAAAATAAAACCCTGGTAGCAAGGGGTGGTCGGAATGCTGAGAATAATATGCCAAGGTGTACCTGGGGGTCAATGTGTGGGCGTGGCCGCGGGAGCAGCGTCCACGTGGAGGGCGATCGGGGCAGTAGCTCCAGGGGATTCCAAGGGGTGATTGGCCTTGGGACGGTACCAGATAGCCTGAGAATTATATAAGGTGACTATGGTTAGGGTGAAGCATGCTAATTGACGGGGAACTCGAGGTCAGCGAGGCTTACCTACACCGTGGAGTAACCAGTCTCACTTAGTAATTAGTAGGCCGTGGTTATCGGCATTCGATAGTTCGCCGCCGGTGATTATCCGTTTGCCGATTTCCAGGAGGGGGGGATGCCTATAACAGTTACAATTGATTATTAAAACAACCAAGGCAAGGTTATTAAAGGGGTTTCGGCATTCAGGATCGAAGCTAGGTGCAGGTGGCTTACCTCCGTGTCTGTTAGAACAATCTCCAACCACTTCCGGGCTTGATGGCTAGTTGAAGCGAACTGAGGCGAGGAGCGCTGTCTGCTATATGTAATGAATGCTGGTTGGCGGACACCTTAGGTGAGGGAGAGGAGTGTACCACGTTTACTAAGATTGGGAAACCACGTCATTATGGTATGAGAGGAAGCTCCAATCGTGTGGTGGAATTGGAGGTCAAGCGAACACTAGGGCTGGGCAATCCCTAAGGGGACGCAGTGGCTCATCGGGTGAAGCCATAAGCAGGCATACTGCGCTAGTAACTAGGTGGGCAGTGATGGCAGCCATCTTGGGGAGGTAAATAGTGAAAAATTGGTCCGTTAATTAGCTAACAGTGGTATGGGGATTACTAACTCTAACAGTATGTGTGCAGAACTAATGGGATGTGCACGGGGAAGTGAGGGGGTGAAAAACGAGGCTACTTAGAATAAGCAGCCACTGAAGGCAACATTTACATGATGTACTCAAAAATAATGAACAATTATAGAACAATTTAGGGACGATTCAACACTTGGCCAGGTATTATTCAAGAAGACATTATTGACCAGTGTATCAAAGTAAGGGTGACTAAGGCTCATAATTTATTTACAGGAGAGACGTCCAGTCCTCATACCTGTTTAATCCAGTCCTTATACTGTCCATTAGGATGATCATTCTTAATTCTTCCTTGTTCAATAAGAGGGCCATTTCACCTTAAACGAGGTGGCAATTTCAAGGCTTTCAAAACAGTCCATTTAATGTCATTTTCGGTATGACCTTCCTGCATGAAGTGCTCAACCAATGGGGCGTTGGGGGTCTTACATCGGACCAGGCTTCTATGTTGTCCAATTCTGGTTTTGATCTTCTGTTTTGTCTGACCAATGTATACTTTCAGACATGGGCATTGAATTAGATAAATCACATCACTTGTATTGCAGTTTGTAAAGGATTGACAGTTTATTTGAACATTGTTAAACTTGAAGGATTTGCCTTCCAAAGTGTACTCACACACATTACAAGAACCACATTGTGCATGTCCTAGCAAGGGAGTGTGACTCCAGTGTGCCTCTAATGGTTGTCGCTGTGGGGGACTCGGAAGTGCTGCTCTCACTAATTGGTCCTTGAGGTTAGAGCTTTTACGAAAAGCAAAAATGGGGTGCTCAATTTTGAGTATCCCTGCATAGAGTGTGGGCCAATGTTTAAGTATTGATTTCCTCAAGGCATTTGAGACCGGCAAGAAGGTGGTGACACATGCAATTTTTGTGTTCTCGGTTTTTGGCTTCGGACTGAGTAGGGCCTCTCTAGGGCAATACCAAGCCCTTTGACTGCACTACGCACTAATCTCTTAGGGTATCCTCTGTCCCTTAGTTTGTTGGATAGTGTGGTAGCTTCCCTGAAGTAGTCTTCCTTGGCAAAACAATTTATTCTGATTCTAAGAAATTGGGAATACGGTAATGAGTCCCTAAGTGCTCTGGGGTGGTTGCTTGAGTAGCTAAGCAATGTGTTGCGTTCTGTAGGTTTTCGATACTAGTATGTAGAGAACCTTCAGAATTGTAGATAGTCAAATCTAGGAAAGAAATAGATGATTTATCAACTGTACTGGTGAATGTCAATCCAGCACAATTGTTATTGAGCCAATGAATGAATTGTTGAAGATTGTCAAGATTTTGATACCAAATGAGAAAAATGTCTTCAATATACCGTCTCCAGATGGAGATGGTGGACGAAAAGGGGTTAGTCGGAGAAAGTATGGTATGGGTTTCTATGTAGTTCATAAACGATATAGCCAGATTGGGGGCAGAAATAACCCCCATTGACGTACCTTTAACCTGCTGGCAATATTGTTGGTCAAAGGTAAAAACGTTTCTAGTGAGACA
This sequence comes from Lissotriton vulgaris, assembly GCF_964263255.1. Taxonomy (NCBI): domain Eukaryota; kingdom Metazoa; phylum Chordata; class Amphibia; order Caudata; family Salamandridae; genus Lissotriton; species Lissotriton vulgaris. The sequence continues at coordinate 1,639,261,378 of NC_141691.1, read as the reverse complement.
TAACTCCAATAATTGGAGAATAAAAATCGAGGGTACTCGGTGTGGTCTAGGTCTGGATTCAAGTATACTTCGTATGATGAGCAAGGCACTGGTCTGGGATATATTCGTATATAACAATTCCATGTCTAGTGTACACAGTGATTCATTACCTTCAGAGAAGGGGAGATCTTCGATGAGATTGACCATCGCCATACTATCTCTCACATAGCATTGGTTGATGGGCACAAAATCTTTTATGAAGAAATTGACGTAGTGTCCGAGAGGCTCTAGGATAGACCCATACCCTAACACTATGGGTCTCCCGGGTGGATTTGTGACACTTTTATGGACCTTGGGAAGGGTGTAGATTACCGGGGTTCTGGGTGCTTTGACATTAATAGAAATTCGATTTGATCAATGAACCCTGTATATAAGGCCTCTGTGGTTATTTTGGAAATGAGACCTTGTAATTCCTTAGTAGGATTGGTAGGGAGTCTTATGTAGTGGTCAGTGTTCGAGAGTTGTCTGAGAATTTCAGTAGTGTATGTATCTCTATCCTGAAGAACAATTCCACCTCCCTTATCTGCACTTTTAATGATCAACGTTTCCACAGATTTAAGCGATCTAATGGCTTTCTTTTCTTCAAGGGGTAAATTATAAGGAATGTATTTTTTGGTTTCCTTTAGTACTGAAAGATCTTTGGTGACCAATTTCTCAAATGTAATGACTTCAGGCGGGACCATACCCGCAGTGGGAGAGAAGGAGGATGGAGGCCTAAAAGGGGTATTTGAGATAGTCAAGGGTGAGGGATTAGGTTGAAAAAAGGCCTCTAATCTTACCCTATGGAAAAACCTCAGAATTTCTGTTTGTAAGTCAAGAAAATTGTTTGTTATGGTCGGAAAAAAGGAGAGTCCTTTGTTGAGGAGAGATATTTCTGCCTCGGAATGATTATGTGTGGATAGATTAAATATTGGGATAATCTGAGAGTTGGACAAATTATCCGTAGGTGACCTCACCATTGATAAAACTTCTGACGAGTCTGCCGCTCTCCTGGCAGGTTGTACCATCGCGGTACTCGTTTCACTCTACCCCGTTTGGGAGTATCGTGTTGGGCTCGACCTAAAAAATTACTGTTCCCGGGGCCTTGGATTCTATTGGATGTGCCTTTGTTTTCCGTGGAGTCAGAGTTGTCAGAAGAGTCAATGGAAGAGTCAGAGAAGCCCACTAGGGTTTGGTGTTGGTTAAAGCGACCCCACGGTCTATTATTACGGGGTTTGAATATGCCCTATTGCTGTAAAAATCTTTTTGAAGGTATGGATAAGTGGTTTCAATATGGTATGACTTAATATCTTTCTTGACTTTATTGGTCTTTTTATTTTGTTCGATCCTGTAAAAATCGTCTACAGTTTTTTGAACTTGGTCAAGTAGTTTCTCTCAGAACTCTCAGGGACAACAGACTTCAACTACTAGCTCCCCAGAAGTTATTTGGAAGTGCCTGCTGCTGTTTTGGGCCTTCCAAGGGACTGTGTGTCGCAAGGAGCTGGAAGCGCGACTCAAGAGGGAGAACTATGTCGCCGTCGCAGCCGCTGCCGTCACATCGTGGATGTCGCCGCTGTAGCAGTCGCATTGCACCGCATCTCAAGAAACGTCCCAAGAAGAAGCGTGTCGCCGATGCAGGTGCTGCCGTCGCATTGTAAATGTTGCTGCTGTAGCTGTCGCCTTGTACCGCATCAAGAGAAGCATCTCACAACACAGAAGAAGCGTGTTGCCGCGCAGCCGCTGCCGTCGCATCGTGGAAGTCGCCGCTGTAGCTGTCGCATTGCACCGCATCAAGATCAGCGCCTCGCATCCACGGAGAAGCATGCCGTGGTCAGAGCTGCTGTCATCGCATCATGGAACAAGGGTGTCGCCGCTTGTAGTTGTCGCATCAAGCGGAAGCGTCTCGCATCGTCGGAAAAGAGTGTTGCAACCAAGGCTGCTGTCGTCGCATCACGGAACAAGGGTGCAGTTGACGTATCGAATCGAGACTTCTCGCAACATCGGAGAAGCGTGCCACATCAGGAAGAACTTCACATCTTTATTTCTTTGCACTGGATCTTTGCTGCATCTCCATCTCTGCCACACTTTTGTTGTGGAAGCGTGATGCATCTTAAGGTACATTGACTAAAAGTGTTGTATTTTAAGATCTAAAGAGAACTAAGCTAAACCTACCATTTGTGGATTTTTGTCGTTTGTGGTCTTGTGTTAAATCTAGATAAAGAATTCTTATTTTTGATATAAAAACTTGTGTGGTGTCTATCTGTAGTGTTGTCACTTGATTACTGTATGTGTTCACAAATGCTTTACACACTGCCTCTGAGACAAGCCTGCCTGCTCCTGCCAAGCTACCAAGGGGGTGAGCAGGGGTTATTTTATGAGTGTACCCCCTTACCCTGACTAGACGCAAGGGTCCCTAGTTGTCACAGGTACCTACCTATGCCAACTAGTGACCCCCAAATCTAACAATTAGGGTCAAAAACCCAATAATGGCCATTCCCCTTTCCGGGCACAAATGTCTGTTCTCATAACACTTTGCCTCACATGTTTTCATGTTCAATTGCACCTGTGTTATTCTCATAACTAGCGCAGGCTTGTGGTTAGTCCACAAAGACAAGGGAGAGTTCACACTTTAATGACTGAAGGCTGAAAAGGACAAATCTATCCTTCCACAGTATATATTAAATAGCATAGAGGCTAGCACAATAAATTACTTGTCATACGTGACCTACGCTCATCATCAGTTTGTTTTAATTAGATTAAGATGTGGCATTGCTCATTATCTTGTAGCTTTTCCTACAATGCGGCTTCATCTGTCTGAAGATGTGCTTTGTTCATGTGACAACAGGAATAATGAGAGTCCAATGCATTTTTTGCTATTTTGTAATTTTTATAAGAATTTTAGATGTTTTTATTTGAAACCGCTTTTTCTCACCCATCATACCAGGTCACATAAAGTAGCGAGGAAATTCCTGGTGACACTGGAAGACACCTTGACTTCTTATAGTGTTGCCCTGTTTATCTTGAAAATAATCACAATGAGAAAAGCTATGAGTATCTATTGAAGAAACTAGAAAGTTATGAAAAACATAACAGCGTCTTACTTTTTGAAAATGCAACCTTCATTCGAAATGCACCATTTTTGGCAGTTGTATTTTGTACTTGACCCACTGGTATCAAAGTTCTTTACAGGAGCACCAGATTACATTACAAGAGGTTGGATTTATTTTTTTAAAGCTTTTTTAGGCACAGCGATATTACGTGATTTGCCCTGAATCACATGATGTCAAGCTGGGATTCAAACCAGGATCCCCAATTCCAAAGTCAACAGCTCTGGCCATTATTCCAAATTTCCTTACCCATGATAAAGATATTTGCACGAGTAAGTTCATCTTGATTTCTACATGTACATTCATACTTGCATTCATATTAATCATATGTAATGTGGCTCAGTGAGCGTAAACTTCTGTGTGAATTCACCACAGATGGTGAACAGGCAAATTAGGACCGGGATGAACTGAGAGGTTTATGCACTGTCACAACCCTGTGAGTTTTTAAGAGAGTCACAGACTTTATCTTGGCCCATTCCTAGTCTCGAAAGGGTCGGAGATTAAGATTTGATATAGAGATCGTCACTCATTTATATGTGTGCATCATGAAAAAATGAAATCAAATTATTGACCATTTATTTTTCATACTTGATGGTCTTGTTGATAATCTCAAACATACAGGAAAGAAATTGTAGTGCGCATTAAAAATATAGGTAGACTCGTTACCCCTGCTACCTCCTATTTTGTTTTACTTGGAGACCCAGGGGAGAATAGCATTTTTCCATTCACCAGTTAATTGATGTCATACCTATGGATCAGGCCTGTATGTATGGTGGAGTAAGATGTGGAAACTATGGGCCTCATTTATGAAAAGTGACGCATCGCTGCGTGAAAACAGCGATGCGTCACTTTTCACTGCACACTCCTTACGACATTCCTGATGCTTCATATTTAATGTATGACGCATCATGGCGCAAGGAGTTACAGATACGTCAGTATTTCTGACGTATCTGTAAGCGCAAAAGTGACGCATTGCTGGAGTGTGTCACAAAAGTGACGCAACTCCAGCAATGCGTCCTTTCACATGGGGAAAGCCCCATGTGAAAGGGCTTGCGTCAGTCTTACGCCTGCTGTGAGGCAGGCGCAAGATTTTGACGCAACAGCGTCCTAAAAGTGACGCAGTGAAATCTCATAGATTTCACTGCGTCACTATTATGAGGCTTTTTGCGGGGGAACGCCCCCTCTGCATACATTATACCTGGCGCAGGTATAATGTGGCGCAGGGGTTTAAAAAGTGACGCATCTACCTAGATGCATCACTTTTTAAATATGGCGCAACGAGGCGCATTTTTTGCACCGCTGGTGCGTCACAAAAAGTGACGCACCAGCGGCGCAAAAATGACGCAAGGCCTTCATAAATAAGGCCCTATATGCTTTGGAAAAACTGCTGGGAACGAGTTTATAGGTTTTAACTAGCGTGGTTTCTATTCAAAAAGTACATGAGAACTGTGGGGTAGGAATCAGCAACTATATCAGAACTTTTATTAAGTCAACATTATGCTAGATGCCATCTTCGTCAACTGCTAAATCTGATGTAGAGGCGCATAAGATTGGACTTCAGTCCTTTTCTGGCTGGACTTTGATATCAAAATCATATTTTCTGTATTTGCATACGCAAATGTTGAATATGCTTAGGCTTTTATTTGCAAGACACAAATGTAATGTCATGATGTATGTTGTTTTTCCTGCACTAGTGATTGAAAAACGTATAAATTAAGTGTTTTAAACAAATAAAAAGGTTTACTTCTGCCAGGGACAGTGTGTGAATGGGAAGGCAGAACCCTCATAATAGGTTGGGGTGTTTCCAAGAGCCAAGATCTCAATTGCTCTTCTCATTGTTACATTCTGAGTGTGCAGAACCTTGCAGGATCTGCTCATTTTAATTAAATAGCATCTAAAATACTCTCTAGTAAACACCTGGGGCCTCATTTATGACTTTTTGCCGCAGGGAAGCGCAGAAGGCCTTCCTGCTGCGCTTCCCTACGGCAAAAGAAAAGGGCAGAAATGCGCTGTATCTATAAGATACGGCGCATTCCTGTCCTTTTCCCCTGCGCCGGCGCACAATGGGCTGCCTGCGCCAGCGCAGGCAGCCTTGCACAATGGTGCAAGGGTGCCTGCGTTGCGGGGAAGATTATTTTTGTACAGGAAGGGAAACCTTTCTGTATAAAAATAATCACAAGAGGCTTTTCCTCTTTCTATGTGTGCTGTAAAATGCAGCACACATAGAAAAAGGAAATACGAGGAGAAATAAAGACATTTCTCCCTGTTGCGCCTCCCTTACGCCTCCCCTGGGGAGGCGTAAGCTTTTGGCACTGCCTCAGAGTTACGATTTCTCGTAAATCTGGGGCAGTGTCAAAAGGCCATGGATGTTGCTGGGAACGCCCCAAGCAACACCCATTGCACGCCCCTTTAACGCAGGACACTGCGTTAAAGGGACTGATATTTATCAGGCAGCAGTACGCCACAAAAACTGGCATACTGCTGCCTGATAAATACCACGCAGGCTTCTGCGCCACGGAACTTCATGAAAAGTGAAGTTCCGATGGCGCAAGGGGCCTCATAAATGAGGCCCCAACTGCCTGTCTCGAATTTTTCTTTTCATGTTTACATGTAAATAGGAAGACCTGGGGCCGTATTACATATACGGTGCACTTCCCCTGTTTGTGTCATGGCGCACCTCTAAAAGGTGCGCATTGCACAAAGAGAGAAAGTGTGCCGTATTCCCATGAATGCGCTGCCCCAGGGTAGCTGCAAACTCATGCTGCCCTGGGGGGCAGTGAATGTAAGTGAAACACAGAGCGGCTGCTTCAAAGCTTCTCTGTGTTTTACAGAGCAGGTGACCCGGCTTGTACTTTAAAGAGAGGCGAGAGGAGAGAGATGACCTTGCAGCCGGTGTAGGGAGAAACTGCACCAACCTGCAAGGGGATGTCTGGGGAGTCCAAGGGGCCCCCTCTATTCCCTCCAGTGGGCTGTTTTCGAGGCACGCTAAAAGAATGCCAACTTTTTGTGGCACACTTTCAGTGCACCTCCTAAAGGCATCTTTGCCTCTGCCCCCGCATCCATGATAAAGTGTGGGCGCAGAGCCAAAGTGATTCCCTCATTTGCATGGGGCAATGCCTCAATGCAAATGAGGTAACACAGTCTAATTATAGTGCTGGTGCTACATGTGCGCAAGCGCTATCTGTATTACAGAAGGGACTGCACAAGCGTCAATGGCCCTCTTCTGTAACACAAAAGTGTCCCAGGGGGAAACAAAGTGGTCGCACATGCCCGTTACGCCCCGGGGTACTCTGTGTAGTACAGTCCCTAGTGTGATATATGAAGTAAGTATTTAAATAAAGCTGACATTCCGGTGGATAACAACAAAAATGAATACAGCCTAGTTAAGAACATAGCCATGTAATACTCTGTAGCACAGTATTCTTTGAGCATGGTCTCAGCCCGAAATCCCAAGAGTCATTGTTCCCAACCAAAGTATTCCAAGGGTCATTATTCCCGTGCACCACTTCACTGTGAAGAATTGCCTTCAGTATTCCAGATGGCTATTATATTCCTTTCACAGTATTCATGACAAGTATTATATTTCCCTTTTCTCAGTTTTTTAGTTCCACGTATTTTCCAGTAGTGATCATTCTCTTATCATAGAGAGGAGTTGGCCTAACGGCTAGGGCGGTCGACCTCGAATCTGGGGAACTGGATTCGAGTTTCGATAATGACCTGAACATCCTGTGATTCTGGGCAAATCACGTAATCTCCCCGTGCCTAACAAAAATGTATGTGTCCTCAAATACTGCAACTGGTGCTATGTAAAGCTCTCTGATACCCTGTTCGGGTCAAGTTCACACTATATAAAACTCTAAAAAAAAAAAAAAAGTGGATCCAACCTTATAAAGTGTCACAATATCTCCGACGAAGGTAAGGTTTTTGGTCTGCACCTAGTGTATTGTGGGAAAGTGAGAGAGTGGATCAGTTCATTAGGAAGTCACTATTTGAAAAATATCAAATGTAAAGGAGGCTTTAGAGTGCCTATGGCTTATAAAGAACAAAACTATAGGTAAACGAATATAGGTGTGTGCTTTGGATGTATCGAGGAGCAAATTCCTAGTTCTATCAAGAGTTGAATGCGTTTGTGTTGTGGGTATTAACAAAAGTATAGGTAGTGTTATTATCAATAGTGTAACGTTAATGTAGTCTGTTTATCATCAGGAGCACAGCTTGGAGTCAGCAAGGGGTTTTAGAACCGAGCTACTAGCAAACCCGGGCCCAAGAGAAATGAAATGAAATGAATTCGTACTTGTATAGCGCACTTATACCCTGAGGCGTCTTGGCGCAGTACGCATACCCCTGTGGAACCATTCCTGGCTTTTCCCTGTGAAATGCCCTCTCCTGGGCACCTCCAAGGTGAATCCAGGCATCCCAGCGCTGTTGGGTCCGTTGTGGAGATTAAGCAAGCTACTGCCCAGAGTTGGACCCATGATTAGAATAGGCACCGAGGCAAGAATGATCAGGTCCGAGGAAATTGAGCGCAAGACCTGCCGAGGCAGGAATTAAACCCTGGTCCTGGGCCAAACCACTGCATCAGGGTCTGCTGCCCTAACCATTGAGCCACACTTCTCCACTTAGAAGAACTAAGTTAGTCAGTGCTGTGCATCATGAGTTTGACATGCATAAATAATGTTTTTGTGGGTTATTGAAGGACCACTCTTTGAAAGAGGCCACCATACTGTAAGTTGTGAAAGCAAAGTGATTGTGCTGTGACTCCTGATTCATTGTGTCTTTGAGTTCAATTTCTAGTGGTTGTTTCAGTGATTTTTCAGTGTTGAGAGGTCATTTAAATGGAAAATGTGTTGTCCATAAATGAGCATTCAACACTAAATACACTATACGTTTTTGTGGAAAATTAGCTTTAAAATCCAACAATGCATCAATTTTTTCAAAAAGAGCTGGCGAGTGGCAACAAGAGTGATTTGGGGAGGGGGGTCACTCTTACTTGACTGAAATGTTTTGGCTGTTTGTATTCATTCTCAGTCATTGACATTGTGAATGCTTAAGCCCTATGACGATGGCCAATGAAGTGATTGACTGGCTAGAACTCCTCCTCTCTAGATTTTCCCCTCACCACTGCTGTTTCTTTTTTACACTCATGTCCCACTCATATGGTCAGTGGCCTCTCAGTCACATTCTTCACCATTGATTGATCTACGGAGTTCCCCTCGTGGCTGCACCCAGTGCTTCAATCATTCCAACAGAAATGTAATTCAGTGCCTCTCTTCTAACTTCTGTTTGAGCAGTCCCTTGATAAGCACAAGGAAACATTTGATACCCCCTGAAGAATAACAAACGCATCCCACTGACGAGACTGAAATAGGGTTGCTTTTGCAGGTAAACGCTGAACACTTGGAAAGATGTAACAGTTTGACCCAAAATATAGCTTTTGATGCACTCCTGCCTTAGAGGATGGCCTTGCCTCAGCTTCCGGTTGATGGTATAGAATAAAAGAGGTGGACATTTCACGGGGCATACCAGATGTACCTTTTAATGTGCAAAGCCTATCAGAGGTGTATACGAATGCGACTTTGCCTAACTACTGTTGTACATCAATCTATGTATTTCCTTCTCAAAATCCCTGATGTCCACAACTTTGTTCAGGTATATGTCTGAAATGTGTACGATGCTTATGTTAAGCGATACCTCAACTCTTAATATTCCTGCCTCCTACCCGTGTCCCTGCACACAGAGACGACTCCTCAGACTAAGGGTAGAGAACGCCTTCCATTTTGATAACCTTTCTTTGTCATTATGAACACCTACAGTGCTCTGTTGGTTTTTAGCTAAGTTTGAGCTACTTATAAGTGAAGCTAGGAATAAAGAATGCTGTGGGGCAGCCAAAACTCTATCCGCTCCCATACAGCGCCAAGAAATCCACGGGCAGTCCCTAGTGCCTTTCAAGTCCCATTTTTCGATGACAGCGCCTGTTTCTTCTCCCCCTGGCCTGAGTCCACCGCTCGGCATCCACAGTTCTCTTTGTTGATGGCTAAATCACGGCAATTCGATGTTGACAGGCACAAGTTGTTTGCAAGGAAGGTCAATACATCAATACCATTAGCAAGCCGTAGAATTCAAAGCAGTATTTAGGCGGCATGCGGGATTTCCAGGCGGATATTCCTGACAGAAAACGGTCTTTTTCAGACCATTTTTTCGAAGGCGCGGCAAACGCAGTGGCGTGTCGAAGTGTTAGGGAAATGATTGTCCAAAGAAGGTTATAATTTGGGACTCTCACCAGAAGGAAGACGCTTTGAAATCATCACAGTCCCGGTACAACTCTATTCAATTAGCCTATTGATCAACTCTCTCAAAAAATCAAAGAGGTAGTGCATAAAAAGGGAATAAATATTTTAATAACTACTGTTCAGCAAGTGTGAAGTTGCAGAATAAAGCATTTGGTAGCGGGAATAGCAATCGTTTGCAACAAAATTAAGTGGTAAATTTGAACAGCTCATTCTATGCATTACATCCACCGGTTCATCCTCTGCACGGCAGTCATCTGATTGGACCCTTAGCATCAGAGCATACAGATTTTTAGACCAAGGTGCATTACTATGATCTTTACCTGTTCATAGTTTTAAAATAACTAAGTTAAAGTGACAGCTTGACTTGTTTTTTTCTATTCCTGTAACAGTTTCCATGAATTTTTTTCATTTAAAATCCCTGTTCATATCTAGTCGACAAAAGCCGCGGACTCATAATGTTTCATGTTACATGAGAACATGCCTTCGGCACCTAACATACACCTAAGGCTCGTCCTCGCTGCACTGAGAGTATGGGGCGGCCATGAACCATGGCCTTTGGTGAACAGGGACACACAGTTCTCTTATCACATTGGAAATACTTTGGCCATCATTTATATTTTGGAGGATGGGGTTAACTCCATCAGGGCAATGGAGTAAGCCCTGATGGAGTCCCCACATGACAAATTTAGAATTTTCCCCCAAGCTGGCACTCATTTCTATAGCCTAGGCAGAACCACTGTCATAGTGGTTCTTGTAAATGCTTTTTTTCGCTTGATACACTGCTCCGTCAACATGATGAAGCTAGCAGCCAAACCTATTTCTTTTTTATTTTCATAAAGTACATTTCAAAGTGGGATTTTCTTTTTTCGAAAATGGAAAAAAAAATCCTTGCCGCTAGGGGAGTCATCTCCTATGGAGCAGGGGGAATTCTCAGTTTTTTACTGCCCCTTACAGCCATGGTTTTCCTCACAGTGATGGCGAGTAAAAAATGGATATATGTCTGCCCATCTAAATTGGGTGGGGGCCTAAATAGCCATTTGTTCGAAGGCTCTTACTCCATCGTATAAGTTTGGCCATGGCAAAGACGGAGTAGTATCTGCCGTTGCCACCCTATTGCCCGCCAACATGTACATTTGACAGATGGACCATTATATTGACAGTAAGGATTCTCTGGTGCAGGTGCGATGGAGCATGCTTACCGTCATATGAATCAGGCCCCCGGGACTTAATTTGCTTTTGCTTCTTTACCTCTGCATGTCATGAGACTTTACAGATATCTCCCTGCTAGTCATATGTGGATCTCCTTCCACTCATTACACCTTCATCCCTCTAATGCTTTGACTAATTAGTAATATGGTGTTGGTGACATAGGAATGCTGAGTTGAGGCCATGGACTAAAATCAGATGGGCTACTACTAACTTATGAACATTTACACTTATTGCAGCCCCTGTAGTTACTGTAAGAAGAGAAGTAGCATTGCATAATTTCCTAATTAATTACATTTAACACAATTTCTTCTCACTGTCATATGACCATTTCCAATACCGTTTTTATCTGCTTTTCTTAATATGCATATACATCTGTTAATCTAGACGCGTTTTATTTTGTAAGTGTGAGTTGTTTATTCGGATGTGAGGCAGGAGTTTGTGTGATTGTAAAAGCACGAGAGGAGGAGGATCACACACGGACAAGCAGGTATGTGGAATCAGGAGTGGACGAGTGGATACGAGGAGGCAAGAGAGGACGAGGGGGATGACGTGGCAAATTGAGTTTTGGCCTACACCCGTCATTGCCTTGCCTAGCCCAGACCTCAGATGTGGGGCTTTCTCTGGTCCCCTTGGTCACCGGTCCCTCTTCTGCAGTTCTGCTGTGCTAGATCCTGATCCTCTGGCAGACGTGTTAGACACGCGTGGCAGTCATTTGAGGTGTGTCATGTTACTACATTTAAAAGCAGTGGCAGCAGATTTTCTGAACTTCTGAAAAACCGCTATCAAACCATATGGATTGTTCACAAATTTGGAGTGGAACCTGGTGTGCTCATGCCTGAGTTTGCTGCTTCTCTCATGGTTACACCTACATTTCTGCAGATGTTGGTTGCAACAAACCAAGTCTACAGACCCCAGCCCACAAGAAGCCCCTGAAACCCTGCTGAGCTGAATGGTTTGGAGGGGACTTACGGGACGGGTGCCTGGGGGTGTTGCCACTGTCGGTGGGGAGGAGGCCTTCAAGTGTTTCTCAAGAGTACACAGAACACACACAGCTAGACGGCTCAAGGACTGCTAGCAAACCAAGTGGAACACCCTCATGTGAACCTTCCTTGTTACAAACATAATCAGCTAAATAACAAAGTAGTTTGTGACCTTCTGAGGAGGGTGATTACGGTATCGGTCCGAATGACTTGTTTTTCAGTGTCTCTCAGGGCTCCCTAACCCTGTCAGTTTTTCAAGAAAGCCCCAAAAGTCATGTTTAAGGAGAGGTTAAAAGAACTAGTAAATCATGGAAGATAGTGCCTCTGTTAGCCCATAACAATTTGATCAATCTAAATGTCTGTATACAATGCGATAGGCTTTCCAATGCTACTTTAAAACTTCCAAAGGTATGTATCCAATAAATTACACATTTGTACCAACTGAGCAATATAATCGGACCAATTTCAAGGTGATCGACCTCCTTTTACGTGGCCATCTCACAATAGAAATCTCTCATAGTAAAGATTCTTCACCAGTTGACTTAAGTTTATCTTAAAACCATAAATTTAGGATTACGTTGTCTGATGAAAATTTACAAGATTTGGTAGTGGCCCCTTGTTGTACATAGCTTTTCCCTTTCTGTCCTCTCCCTGCCTGCCCTGGCTCCAACCTTCTAGACTGCTTACATGGTTCTCTCTGTGTCACCATCTGCCATTCCATTCTGTGGCAGTTACTCCCTGGCCAGATGAGGAAACGGTCCTGTTACTTTTCTGTCTGCTGTATTAAACTGCTTACCTGCCACCTTACCGGATTTGGAGTCTTCATTCTATTTACAACATTTTGGCGACTTCTGGACAGGAGCATCTGGCCAAATTTTGTTCACAGCCTATGAAAAGACGAGCAAAACAGTGATCCGTTCCTCGACGAACCCACGAGTGTCAGCGCTTTGAATCCTCGACGACTTCTTCTCCTGCAACTGTCGGATGTCGAGATTTTCCGGATGTAACATCCTGTTTCAGCGTTTTTGCCTTTTTCCTCCGTGGTTGCTACTGACAGCGTCACCTGACAACCAAGCCTAAGGTGCGTAGCAACGGAGTCCAACGTCGCATTTGTGTTTCTTGCGTAGCCATAGCAACTGCCTCGCTAATTACTGCAACCGCGAGCAGTGTCTCGTGTCTGGACTGCGCATTAGCGCATCGCGTACCTGCTAGAACACAGAACTTCCGGACGCTACGCGTTGTCTACGCAAGGTCATTAACGTGACCTTCGTGACGACATACGCTGGCGGCCATCTTTGTTCACTTCCACAGTCCGACGCGAACAGTTCTTCACTGGAGTGATTACACGAACATATTTTAAAGTCGTTGGCACGCAACAGTTTTACAACACAAGTAAGCACGTTATTTACTGTCACTTATTGATTACTTTTAACGCTAGAAAGTGTAGCGCTGAGCCTATTTGGTGGACAAAGTCTCCAGTTCAAAGAAACGAATTTTTGTACATGAACTGTACTTACTCTGAGACAATTTTTTTCAAAAGTTGTGACTTCTTGCAATTACATTTACGTGTTACACTGAACCCTCAGTACCCCGTGGTCAGTATTCATATTGTTTTTTAGGTGCAAGACTATAATGGCGCAATCTATAAATATTGCCCTTCCTCCTCAATTCCTGAGTGAACCTGGCAATCCTTCCACCCCTTGGGAGGACTGGGTCATTATGTTTAATGACTACATTGAAGCCTTGGATGGGGAGGGTTTCTCTGCCAAAAGAAAGAAAGCCATCTTGATGACCACATTAGGCAAAGAAGGGCAAAGACTTTTTAAATATTTACCTCAGGTTCTTTCTGCCACATCACAACCTTTGGACGAATTCGAAGAAGCTATTGCCAGACTGGAGAACAGATTTGGAAGGGAAGAAAACCTAATTCTTCAACGGTATAGGTTTTACAAAAACAAACAACTTGAGGGCGAAAGTATAGATGACTTTGTTGCTCGCCTTCGTGAGTTGTCGGTCAAATGCAACTTTGGCCAAATGGCTGACGAGCATATTAGAGACCAATTGGTTGTACAGGTCAACAATAGAAAAATCCAGGAGCGCTTGTGGGCCGCGAAGAACCCCACTCTCAAAGTAGCAATCGAACTTGCTAAAGTGGTTGAGGAGAGTGAGAAATGTATTAAGGAGTTATCAAAATGTGGTTCTGACACCAAAGTTGCTGAAATATCTCATAAAATGGTTAATAGCGATATCAGTGATGATGAAGCTGCTGCTGTTGCGATTGTTAGAAAGAAAGGTTATGTATTACAAAAGAAAAATATGTCTCAACAGTCGTTCAGTAGACCACAGTCGCAGCCTGGTAGCAAGTTTGTATCCAAAATGTGCTCTAGATGTGGGAGTTATTCTCATTCTTCCGATGCAAAATTTTGTTTCGCTAATAACAAAGAATGTTTAAAATGTGGTAAAATAGGCCATTTCGCAAAAGTATGTAAGAATAGAACCAATCAGAGGGTTACTGTAGTGTGTGATTACAATGAGCTGAAGCGTGATGTCAACAAAATACTGATTTTGTATGATTCGGTGTGTGCATGTGATGAGAAGAGAGAGCGTATTATTAAAGCAAAGTTTTTGATTGATGAGAAAAATGTCGACTTGATGGTTGACACTGGGTCCAAGTGGACTATCATTCCCTCGTCTATGTTGCATGAGGTTTGGGGTAACAAGTATTTGGAAGTGTGTGATATCTTTCCATCCGGATACCAGGGTGAAAAAATCAACCTCCTTGGTTACTTTAATGCGATGATTGTTTTCAAGAACAGGTCAACCCGGGGCAAGATTTATGTGTCTGTGGATGGTCCCGCAATACTGGGTCGTTCTCATCAGTACGATCTACACATAATTGTTAATCCCAGAGCTGATGAACCCGTTCTTGTTGTGGATGATTGTTACATTGATGACATACTTGCCAGTCATAGTCAGGTTTTTCGTGAGGAACTGGGTGAGCTACAAGGGTACACACACAGGATACTGTTAAAGGAGGGCAGTATTCCTGTACAGCACAAAGCGCGGCGTGTTCCTTTTGCCTTGCGGGTTGAGGTTAAGGCTGTTCTAGATGAGATGTTACAGGGAGGTATCATCGAACCGATTGAAGCTTCCCCATGGGTTTCTCCCGTAGTTATCTCGCAGAAACCTGACAACAAGATTCGTTTCTGTGTAGACCTACGCTCTTTGAATAAATGTGTGGTGGCCGATGTATTCCCTTTACCTAATATAGGCGAATTGGTTTCCACCCTTAAGGGAGCTAGGTTTTTCAGCAAGCTAGACCTTAAGCACGCCTATCACCAGATTCGTCTGGATGATAGCTCAAAACATCTTACAGCTTTTATCACGGGCGAGGGAACTTTCCAGTTTACCCGCTTACCCTTTGGTCTAATCTCCGCTGCCAGTGTTTTCCAGCGCATGGTTTCTGAAGTGTTCAAGGGGCTAGATAAAATTATCTTTTTCCAAGATGACATTCTCATCTTTGGCAATACCTTGGAGGAGCACAATGATGTTTTACGCAGTGCTTTAGGTAGAATTGTAGATGCTGGTCTCACGTTGCGCCGAGAAAAATGTGCGTTTTTGGTTGAAGAGGTTGAATATCTGGGTTTCTGTCTCTCTGCTGAGGGTGTAAGGCCTAAGAAAAATCTCTTAGAAGCAATTGAGCTGGCACCTCCTCCTGTAGATAAAGAACAACTCAGGTCCTTCATGGGACTAATTGAGTTCTATTCTAAGTTTGTCAAGGATTTTTCCTCGAAGACTGCTCCCTTAAGATTTTTATTAAAGAAAGGAGTCAAGTTCTCTTGGACGAGTGAGCAAGAGTCTTGTTTTAACTGCATCAAATCTGAACTTAAGTCCTCAGGTGTTCTCACTCCTTTTGACATTAGACGTTCTTCTGTTCTGATGGTTGACGCAAGTGGTGTTGGTCTTGGAGCTGTTCTTCTTCAGAAACATGAGTGTGGTGAAAAAACTATTGCTTTTGCCTCAAGGCCTCTGTCGACCTCTGAGGTCAACTATTCTGTTATCGAGCGAGAAGCTCTTGCGGCTGCTTGGGGGGTTAACTACTTTAGAACATATCTGTGGGGTTCTCGGTTTGTTCTTCGCACGGATCACAAACCCCTAGTGAATGTTTTAGCACCCGGTGGTACAGGTAAGGGCTCCCCTAGATTGGCCAGGTTAGCTTCTCGCCTTCAGGATTACCAGTTTGAGGTCGAATTTGTTCACGGTTGGAGGAATGTACAAGCTGACTGTTTATCGCGCCTCCTGGTTTCTTCCCCTAACCCCGGGGATTCCTTGAGTGAACAGTGTGATGACAAAGCTGTTGCCTCCTTACACGATGTCGTGTCTTTGTGTGAGAGTTCCTTTTCAGCTGAGGAGTGGTCCAAGGGCATGGATGAAGATCATGTTTTGAAAGCTGTAGTTAATCTTGTTCTCAAGGGGGCGAGAAGAGAAAGTACCTTAGAACCAGCTGTCAGACCCTTTCTTAAAGTTGTTAATGAGTTGTCTGTGTTCGGGAAAAACGTACTGATGAGAGGTGATCGCTATGTTCCTCCAAGCTCTTTGAGGGGAAAGATTCTCAGTTTAGCTCATGAGGGTCATTTGGGCCAAACTCTTACTCAGCGGCGCGTAAAGGAAAGTTTTTGGTGGCCCTCAATCGACAGTGATGCTGTAGACTGTGTAGTCAAATGCTCCTTGTGCATGGAAGGGGAGAAGCGTCTCAAAGTTATTGGTTCCCAATCTGTTGGCAGCATTTCCTTTAAAAGCTTGCCTTGGCATACGATATGCTTGGATTTCATTGGCCCTATGTGCGAATTACCATTAAATCAACGTTTTGCGGTGGTTGTTGTTGACTGCTTTTCCAAGTGGTTGACTGTACGTTTCATGAAGGAGATTACAACTGACTCCACTATTCTTTTTCTCAAGTCTGTTTTTATGAATGAGGGTTATCCTTCAGTTCTAATTACGGATAACGGCACCCAGCTCACCTCTACCAAAATGGCCAGTTTCTTGCGTGAATGTGGTATATCTCATCACCGCACCTGTCTTTATAATCCTGAAAGCAATGGTCTGTGTGAAAGGGTCAATCGACTGGTCAAGGGTGTGATACAAATGTCAGTTGCTAGCGGGTGTTTTTCTGATGAGCGTGTACAAGAGCTGGTTTGGGCATACCGCTCAACGCCCCATGGGCAAGCTGAAAAATCCCCTTTTGAACTGATGCGTGGTCGTTCCCCTGTGTCCAGGCTAACTCCTTCCTGGTTGAGGGATGATGGTAAGCTTTCTTCTCCTTTAAATGCTTCCCCTCTTCCCATATCCACTGGTGATTTGGTCAAGGTTAAGCCGGGTCGCTGCTCTAAGGGCCTCTCTAAGTTCAGTGGTCCCTTCCGGGTTAAGAAAGCTTTTCCCCATTTTGTTCTACTTGAGAATGGTGCTAAGTGGAACTACAGAAGGGTTGCCTTACATCAGAAAGAAGTCTCAAATGCCCCAGATTCCAATCTTAATTCTTCTGAGACAGGCTGCAGTGGCTATATGTTGTCTGCTCGACGGGATTCTGATTTGCGTGGTTCACCTGCTGTACGGGGGGAGGTGGGTGGTGGTGATGCTCCCTCATCTGTGTGTGATGATGTACTTGGGAGTTCTGATACTACCTCTGGTGTTCCTTCTTCCAATGTCTGCTCAAGGTGTCCACGTTCCCGCCATCCTCCAGCTTACTTGAGTGACTATGTTCAATAATGGTTGTTACTGTTATTTTGCTCTTTCTTCCTCTTGTTTTCGTTTTGTATCCAAAGGGGGGAGATGTGTTGTACATAGCTTTTCCCTTTCTGTCCTCTCCCTGCCTGCCCTGGCTCCAACCTTCTAGACTGCTTACATGGTTCTCTCTGTGTCACCATCTGCCATTCCATTCTGTGGCAGTTACTCCCTGGCCAGATGAGGAAACGGTCCTGTTACTTTTCTGTCTGCTGTATTAAACTGCTTACCTGCCACCTTACCGGATTTGGAGTCTTCATTCTATTTACAACACCCCTCAATGCCAGAATGATCTATTCATTTGGAATGTTATAACGTTTTTATAAAAGAAATGTTGCTTATTTTGAAGGCCCTATTAAAACTTTGTTCTAGTAGAAATGTAAATATAGCAAAACACTATTCAAGTTGGTTCAGTTCTAAATGCCACCTATTGAGGAAGACGTTGAACAGGCTGTGCTGTCATTCAGTAAAATGAAGTTCCAAAGAAATTAAGTTTGAACTAACAATGATGTAAAGGAGGTACCAAACCTTAATGACAGGACAGAAGTGCCTGTATTACGACCAACAATGAGAAGTAATAAATGCAGCCATGATGGAGGGGAGTATCAAATCCTTCTAGAACAATATCCTTTTTACTTTAGAGGCTTCGATTGGTGAATCTCAATAGGTGGGCAACATTTCTGAATTATACACAAGTTCTTAAGTGACTGTACACTTCACACTAGGTGCCAAATTAATAGCCCCCATCTCTGTTAGTAATGACTGAAGAAACAGAGGTTGTGGGAGACATAATAGAGAAAATGAAACATTGCAGCGCTGGTGGACCCAATGTCCTACCGGCCAGACCAAGTCAGTAGTAGGCAAATTTACTTAGTATTTTTCTACATGGGTCTCAAATATAGGCCATCTCCCCCATTCCCGGAGAGGCAGTATCATTAAGGCAATATATAAGAAGGGGGAAAGATCTGATTCCTCAAAACTATCAACTTATTTCCCCTTTAGAGAATGACTCAAAAATGTACGTCCTAACCTCATTATTTCATCTACAAAGCTGGGCATTCCTAGGGAGCAGTTAAGCTTTAGGGAAATCTATTCTACAGTGGACTACTGTCTGGCCCTTTGGGCAGCGGCAGGGCGGGCAGTTCTTTCAGTTAGTTGGCAAGATATGTTATTGCTTTGTTGATTTTAAAGCTTTTTTTGACCTGGTCTACTGTGCAATTCTGTAGCAGAAATTAAAGGATAACAACATACCCTCAAATCTCGTCGTCAATTCAGAGACTCAATTTGAAAAATTGGGTTCAGATCGACCTAGATGGCAACAATATTCTATCAGACTGAATCCCAGTTAAAAAGGGGATGCATCATGGATGTGTTCTATCCCCCTGATCTTTTTAGTCTTTTTCTCCTATCTCCCCATCAAACTATCTGCAATACGTTCTTTCTCCCTAAAGATCAAAGGTCAGTACGTCCTGTGCCTAATGTATACTGGGGAGCTTGTCCTCATGGACTAACTACCACTATTTTTCTGATAATCTGCAATAGGACAAGCACCATAGTATGTTAAAAACATATTTAATAGCAACTACAAATTTCTTAAAGAAGCTTGATCCTCGATATGGAAGATTATCAGCGAACCCACTGAAAAAGGTGATACAAGGTAAATTGGCCCCTCCAGCTATATACAGGGCAGAATTTGTAATCCTTGGTAACAGAGTAAGCTGGGATAGTGTGAATGAATTCCTTTGAAGAAGCTATTTCCTGTTCTCCAAAACTCTATGATTCAGGCCATGCGACTTGAATTATGTATGATCTCCTGGGCTTTATTAGCTATCACTCTAAGGTTTTTATTTTCTGTTCTAAAGAACGAGGCAAATCCAACATTTTCTGTATAAATAGTGAGATGAAATAGTGAGAGTCTCTCAAAACATCCAAGATCCTCATTCACAGCAAATTGTTAAATTTGTCAACAAGTCTCAATTCAAATTTGATATGTTTAATGTATGTAAATGTATTGCGATTTGTATAGCGCACGTATCACCCGAAGGCATCAAGGCGCTTGCCTTGGGAACCCGTCCTGGTATTCCCCTGTGAGATAACCCCAGCAGGGTATCCACAAGGTGAAAGCCAGGCATCCCGCCGCGAGGGGCCGTAGTGGAGATTAAGCAAGCTATTGCCCAGAGTCGCAGAGTGTGTACCCGTGAGTCAAGTAGGCACCGTGAGTCAAGTAGGCACCGGAATGAGAATTATCGAGTCCGTGGAATTTTTGAGCCCAAGACCCGCCGAGGCGGGGAATTGAACCCTGGTTCAGGACCGATCTCAGCTTCCGGGTCTGCCGCCTCTAACCCCTGAGCCATTGAATATTGGAAAGGTAAAATCCATACTTACCGTAACTGCAAAAGTTTGCCGCTTATTGGTAGATAGGTGTAGAGAGCCACTCGGGCTCTCCAATACATTGTAACTTTCCCCCACGCACGCACGCACAACCCCGGGGCGGGCTCGCGCCGGGGTATAAATAAAGATGCGGAAGACCGCTCGGGGTCTTTCCGGCTAACCTGCACTGGGAGTCTGTGTCCATACTTGTAATAACATAGTGCCACGTGTGAGGCCTTACCCGCCATCATTACACTGGCGACGAGGCCGGTTGTCCCCCACGCGTGCCTGCTGCCGCCTGCACGCTGTTGCTGCCGGTCTCCTGCTGCGGTGCCCACCCGCTTCACTGGGACGACTCGTCATCCTCCCGAGACCCGCCCACGCGCCTCCTGTGAGGGAGCGCCTTCAGCTGGCGGGACTCGAGCAGCACTGCGCCATCGTCCTGGGGGTGAGTGTCCTTCCTCTGCCCCGCCTGCGCGATCTCCGCGCGTCTTCAATTCGCCGGCCGGCGTGGAGGAGGCGCGCCTGCATTCAACGAGGCCCCGCAGCTGCACCACGCGGCCACGGCCTACAGCGGACCCGCCCCTTCTGGTGAAGGCACGCGAGCGGCGCCTCTGCCCCGTGTGCTCGCGAGGCCACGCGCTCGACCCTGCTGGCGCTGTGCCTGCCCGCGCTGCTCTCCCCATCACCAAGCCCAGGCAAAGGCAACTTCGAGGCTTCAGCTGTACGTCCAGCACACACCCGAGCAGCGCTCCCACGCGCCGCCTGCCGCCTGCACAAAGTCTGCTGGACTAGAAAAAAAAAAAGAAAAACGCAATTAAAGGAAGGGGACTGCTTACAGGCATCCAACAATCATTGGCAAGGTCACAAGAGACTGGAACTGCTCACAGGCATTTAACAAACATTGGCAAAGTCATAAGAGACTGGAACTGCTCACAGGCATTAACAAACATTGGCAAAGTCAAACACTAGCCTGCCCACGTCTGGAGCCCCAGGCGCCCCGCCTGCATCTCGACCCACCCCACGGGTCAGCTCTCACGGCGCTTCATCACGTGGCACCCCAACACAACCGCAACCCCGGAAAGCACCAGTACTCCGCGCTTAGTGCCTCACTATGAGCCAGAACGTGACAGGAGCCCCTCAAGACGGGGCTGTTCAGCCCCCACCGCCGGCAGCCCAGCCGCCACCAGTAGTGCCTGCAGCCATCCCACAGGCCCAAGCACAAGGGGGAGCTCAAGCCCCAGCAGGACCCCCTGCACCTGCACTTCCTACCCACCTGCATGCCGGCGCGGCTCCCATCCCGCCTTTCAGCGAGACTTCAGACCCAGCGACCGCTGCACTCCGATGGAGAGCGTGGGTCGGGCGCCTCAATTTGTACTTCAAGGGAACCAGGGAAACAGATGGGACAGTAAAGAGGTCACTTCTCATCCTCTACGGTGGGCAAGAAATCTACGACCTGTTCGAATCGCTCCCCAATACCGGACCCGAGCATGACTACGATGCCGCTGTCGCGGCCCTCAACGCCCATTTCGACCCACAGCTGAACAATGACTTCGAAAAGTTCAAGTTCAAGCGTGCTTGGCAAACTGAATCTGAATCTGTCGACATGTACTACGCTCGGCTTCGTCGACTGGCGAGCACGTGCCCGTTCACCGACCCCAGGGAAGAAATCAGGGATCAAATTATCGTCGGATGCAAGTCGAAGCTGCTCAGAAAACTAATCCTCAGGCAACCGGGGATATCGCTCGATGAGATACTCATCCTGGCCCGATCACATGAACTGTCCGATGCCAGGGCTGAAGAGATGGAAGTGGCGTTGCGCACCCCGGTCATTACCCCGACAACGGCGCGAACCCCGACCATTAAGGAGGAGCGAGTAGACGCAATTCACAGGCGATTCCCGCCGGTAAGGCAGAGACAAGGCCCACCAAGGAGCAGTCGCTGCGGATACTGTGGCGAAGACCATCCTGCCACCGCCACGTGCGGCGCCAAAGGCAAGACATGCCTCAAATGCGGGCGCCTAAACCATTTTGCCGCCGTCTGCCGGGGAGGAAAATTCAGATCAGCAGGCCCACGCGCCCGAGCGGTGACACAGCGGATCCAACAGTTATCACTTGATCAGGAGCGACCCCCACCTGACACCGAGGCACAAGACAGACGGCCCAGGTACGAGGACGACGAAGATGACGAAGTCTACGTCATCTCCTATGTCAGCCGAGCATCTACGAAACGAAGGCCACCACCCATGTGCTCCATCACCGTTGACGGGACGAGCGTCAACGCGCTGATAGATACCGGAGCGTCCGTCAACGTCATGGACTCGGATCAATACGAAAAAATGTCCCCGAAACCGATACTGGCACCATCCATGGCAAGAATATACACTTATGGAGGGACGGAACCGCTACCTCTTCGAGGAGTTATCCAAACCACCGTAGTCAATGGGGAGTACTCTACGGAGACCAAGTTCCACATCACGGAGGGCAAGAAGGGCACCCTCCTGAGCTGCCACACCGCGGAATATCTCGGCCTGGTATTCTTTGCCAACCAAGTGCACCAGGCACATGTGGACTTCATGCTAAAAGACTTCCCCGAGCTGTTCAAGGGCCTAGGCAAACTCAAGGGACGGAGGTTCAAACTCCACATAGATACGACAGTCAGACCCGTCGCACTCAGGCATAGGCGGGTACCTTTTAATCTCCGGCCACAAGTAGAAGAGGAGCTACGCAAGCTCGAAGATCTGGGGGTAATCGAGAAAGTGTCGGGACCGACACCCTGGGTCTCCCCGTTGGTCGTCGCCCCCAAACCAAAGCAGCCAGGAGCCATTCGCTTATGCGTAGACATGAGACTTCCGAACACGGCTGTCAAGCGCGAGAGGCACATCACCCCTACCATGGATGATATCATAGCTGACCTTAACGGGGCGAAGTGGTTTTCGAAGCTGGACCTCAACTCAGGATACCACCAGCTAGAGTTGGAGCCGGCCAGCAGATACATCACCACCTTTTCGACGCACGTAGGGCTGCGTCGCTACACCCGGCTCAGCTTCGGCGTATCATCGGCGGCCGAGGTCTTTCAAAACGCCATTCGCGAGGTGCTGTCAGGACTGACGGGTGTCATTAACCTGAGCGATGACATCCTCGTGTACTCTTCGACCCTCGAAGAACACCACACCAACCTGAGAGCGACCCTACAGAGACTCGCTGACAGCGGGCTGACCTTGCACCGAGCCAAATGTGCCTTCTACCAAGAATCAGTGGACTTCTTCGGATATACATTCACCAGGGAAGGCCTCAAAGTAGACCCAAAGAAAGCAGAGGCGATCAAGGCGGCCAGCACGCCTCGAAACCCAACGGAAGTGCGCAGTTTCTTAGGCATGGCCACGTACTGCGGCCGGTTTATTCCAAACCTGGCTGCCATCGCGGAACCCCTCCGGGCCCTCACCCGAGCTGATCAGAAATGGGACTGGACCGCGGCCGCAAACAAAGCATTCCAGAACGTCAAGGCTGGCCTTCTGGACAACACCACTATGGCCTACTTCCAGCCAAGGAGAAGGACCGAACTGATCGTGGACGCCAGCCCCGTGGGACTAGGAGCCGTTCTCTTGCAAGAATATGGCCCGGAAGAGTGGAGGCCAGTCGCCTATGCCAGCAAGGCACTGACGGACACGGAGACAAGGTACGCGCAGATAGAGAGGGAGGCCCTAGCCATCAAGTGGGCGTGCCAGCATTTCCATCTCTACCTCTGTGGACAGGAATTCACGGTGGTCACCGACCACAAGCCTCTCCTACCACTCTTTGCCGGGACCTCAAGGTTAGCTCCCCCACGGATCGAACGGTGGGCCGTCCAGCTGCAGGGCTACCGATTCAAGGTTGTGTTCCGTCCCGGGGCTCACAACCCCGCTGACTACCTGTCACGGCACCCGGATGTCACCTCACAACAGCTGCCCACCGAGGACGGAGAGGAAGTGGAAGAGATCGTGCACATGGTCACGCAGGCCGCGTGTCCAGACAACATGACGCTCAAGGAGATTGGAGACGCCACTGCAGAAGATGAGACCCTCACGAGAGTCCGCCGAGCCCTCGAGGAAAACCGCTGGGCCCGCTTCTTCGATGGCGCCGCTAGCCTCCGCCCCGAAGTCAGCCATGTTAGACAGCAGCTATGGCACATACGCAGCGAACTCAGCGTGGGGGAGGAAGGAGTGATCCTGCGAGGGCACCTCCTCGTCATGCCAGAAAGCCTCCAGCAACGAGCGTTAAGCCTAGCCCATGTGGGACACCAAGGCATGGCTAAAACGAAGGCGCGCCTGCGGAGCAAGGTGTGGTTTCCAGCGATGGACAGCCAAGTAGAAGCAATGATACGGTCCTGCCACGCCTGCACGATCACCGGGGGCGAACCCATTCCAGCACCTGTAATCACAGAAGATGCGCCCCGGGCTCCCTGGACTCAACTTAGTATCGACTTCGGCAGCTTCCCGGACGGAAGGCACATGCTGGTGCTGGTGGATTCCTTCTCGAAATTCCCAATCGTGGAAGTCATCGCATCCACGGCATTCCCACACGTTAAGAAGATACTAAACCGTGTGTTCGCCACGATGGGACTCCCTGAGGAAATCAAGTCCGACAACGGACCCCCCTTTCAAGGGAGAGAGTTCCAGTCATACCTGGAAGCCCTCCGAATCAAACATAGAAAGATCACCCCACTGTGGCCTCAAGCCAACGGAGAAGTGGAAAGGCTGATGCGAACAATAAACAGAGCCCTTCGGATAGCGGTAGACAATGGTGAAGATCTGGAGATGGCCCTGGACCAGTTTCTAGGGGCATACCGACAGACCCCGCACTCGACGACCAAGTGCGCCCCGGCTCACGTGCTTTTCAAGCGGGCCCCCAGAGACGGCATACCCACGGTGAGTGCGTGGGTGCCGGCAGAGAGAGACGCTGATGCCACCCAGGCAAGGAGGCGGGCCACCAACGCCAAAGCAAGCCTGCATCGCCGCGCCAAAGAATCAGACATCAAAGAAGGGGATGCAGTGGTCGTCAAGGACCGCCATCCCGGATGGAAGTTTCGAACGCCATTTGAACCCGAAGTGTGGAGAGTAGACAAGATTCAAGGGACAATGGTCACGGCAAAGAGAAACGGACAGACCGTGACACGGAACATCTCGTGCTTCAGGAGGGCAACTGAAGCAGCCGCCGGACACCAGCGGGCGGAAGAAACGGAGGCGGAAGAGCTGGTGTTAGAAGATGCAGACTATCTCAGGTCCCCGAGTCCTCCGCCAGGACCGTCACGAGGAGAGAGTCTACCGAGGCCAATGTCACCTAGCCTCGGCATCGAGCCGAGTCAACCAAGGGCATCAGAAGCGAGCGCCGATCCGAGGGCAACCCCGGCTGGGGTTGTTGAGCCCTCAGGGACCCGAAACCATCGCTACAGCCTGAGGCCCAATCCGATGCCCAGCCAACGGCTCAGAGACTTTGCATGGACCTCTCCCTGAACTGTGGTCTGAGTGCCGGGGAGCTGAAAGAACTAAAACAAAGGAGGGATGTAGAGAGCCACTCGGGCTCTCCAATACATTGTAACTTTCCCCCATGCACGCACGCACAACCCCGGGGCGGGCTCGCGCCGGGGTATAAATAAAGATGCGGAAGACCGCTCGGGGTCTTTCCGGCTAACCTGCACTGGGAGTCTGTGTCCATACTTGTAATAACATAGTGCCACGTGTGAGGCCTTACCCGCCATCATTACAATAGGGACTATCTGCTCATCAAAAGATCTGAATTGCACTGCATGAAAATCTGTGAGGCCTGGAGTTTTCCCCTACTTATGCAAAGATCCCAATAAGAAAATGAAACAACAAATCTTACTCATTCAGACTGGAATAGAATTCACCAAAACCAAGGTCTTTGCCCATGGGCTCATGGTGTGAAACCAACCATATCTCATTTACTTCCGGTTGTTTACATTTGAAAGAATTACGAAAATTGACCTGACACACAATTTTTAAAAGGTACAGGGTCTATTCAAGAAAGGAAGCAGTGCACCTCTTTGGCGCCTCTGCTGAAAGAACTACACTAGCTGCCTGTGAGGAAACGCTCATATTTCAAAATCTGCTGCCCCACATATAATGACTTAAAAGGCAAAGGCCCACTTTATCTTCAGAAAAGAATAAAAGTCGTAATCTAAGATCTAGCTCGAAAGCATTGCTGTGGATCCCTCGTATTCGTCTAACACGCAGCAGCGGTAAGGCTTTCTCCTATCCCGCTCCCGTGTACTGGAACAAGCTCCCTCTTCTTCTACGTTCTTGCCCAAGTTACTGTAAATTCCGGAATCAACTTAAAGCTCATCTATTTTAATAACACCTGCACAGAGTCCTGTCTTTGATCCGCAAGCAGCGCTGAGATGCCCTAGGGTGATTTGCGTGCTATATCAAGTCAATTTAACATAACAACAGTATGATCTAGTGTTTAATCTTATGATGTGTACAAATAGCAGTAATTAGGACTTATTCTTAGGAGTTCTTTTTCTGTGAAGATCTCGTTTGTATATGTGTGTTTTTATAAATATTGAATGTATTATTTCTATTTCTTGGAAATAATCAAATTCATCACTTGACATGAGTTGATTATTCCTTTATTAAATGTGTGTAGTAACCGATTTCTAGAGACCATTTACAGAGTGCTTGCAACAAGGTGGACATCCTAAAACTATGACTGAAGCATAAGTTACTGTAGTGATTAGGGAAAGTAGAAAAAAATACAAGAAGTTAAATAGAAAGCTTGAAGAAGCTGGTCTCGTTGTTTTTGAAAGTGCCGTGGTTAACCGAGCCTTCAAAGAAGCAGCCAAACCTTCCAGTGCTGAACACCTTTTTCACCAAGCATTCAATTGGTTAATTATTTTGTTCTGGTTTTTAAGATCTCATGTCTTATTTAATCTTCTCTATTGATTGAAGGCTGTTTAATGAGCTATACTTAGCTCATTCCAATCCAAGGTTATCATACATTTGTACACTATGAACATCTAGCAGTTCTTCTGTATATAAAAAACCTCTAAAAATCCAGTAGGGCAGCAGAGGCCTGGTCTTGTAATAGTCCAAAAATGAGTCTGGATTCTTCATGCTCTGTGCTGTAAGTCAAGTTACCTGAATCCTTTACAGGCAAAATAACCAAGTTTCTAGCAACCCCAGCAATTTTCAAGTTCATTCTGCTTTATATTTCTAGCAGCTGATTTTTGTTATTACTGTGGTGTTGTGATTCATGTTCGTAATTAGGTATATTTAATTGAGTTATAGGGAGTGTTGAACCTATCCCTTTCTGCAGTGTCTCACCCAAAATGCTTTGTCTTCACACTCTCATTTTGTTTGTCTTTAGCACTCTGTGCACTATACCACTGCTAAACAGTGCTAAACTGATTGTGCTCTCTCATTTAAACATGGTAAAATTGGCTTTCACTGAATTGGCAGATTGTAAGCCTCTAATAAATTGGTACTACATGCACCCAGGGCCAGTAAAATAAATGCTACTAGTGGGCCTGCCAATGTGCAACATTTCGTCCATCATCTGGTGTGTTTTGCTGTCACCCTATGTGTGAAGTGTATGCCCAGACGTGGGTCCCGTGCTCACTATGCCACTGGAGTTAAGCTATCCTGGCTGATGATGGCTGATAGCCAGAAACCGGTCCTAGGATGCTTGATTTCGGTCCAGGGAAGACATGGCTAGGCAGTTCGGGCTGGACTGTTGCCATGAGGCACAGGGTCAAGACTGATTTGCATATGGCCATGTCTGAACTGGGTTGGCGTGGTGAGCAAAATAACGATGGATTAAACCCAGATCTGTGACTGGGGGTGAATGTTTTGCCAATGTGAAACAGTCCGTCCATGAACTTGTGTGTTTTGCTGTTCGCCCTATTTGGGAAAGGTATGCACAGACGTGGGTCCTGTGCTCACTACGCCACTGGAGTCAAGCTATCCTGGCTGATGATGGCTGATTGCCAGAAACCGGTCCTAGGATGCTTGATTCCGGTCCAGGGAAGACAAATCTTGGCAGTTCGGGCTGGACTGTTCCCATGAGGCACAGGGTCAAGACTGATTTTCACATGGCCATGTCTGAACTGGGGTGGCGTGGTGAGCAAAGTAACAATGGAATAAGCCCAGATCTGTGACTAGGGGTGAATGTTTTGCCAATGTGCAACATTCCGTCCATCATCTTGTGTGTTTTGCTGTTCGCCCTATGTGGGAAGGGTATGCCCAGATGTGGGTCCCGTGCTCACTACACCACTGGAGTCAAGCTATCCTGGCTGATGATGGCTGATAGCCAGAAACCGGTCCTAGGATGCTTGATTCCGGTCCAGGGAAGACATGGCTTGGCAGTTCGGGCTGGACTGTTCCCATGAAGCACAGGGTCAAAGACTGATTTGCATATGGGCAAGTCTGAACTGGTGTGGCGTTGTGATCAAAATAACGATGGATTAAACCCAGATCTGTGACTGGGAGTGAATGTTTTGGCAATGTGCCACATTCCGTCTATCATTTTGGGTGTTTTACTAGTGGGCCTGCAGCACTTATTGTGTCAACCACATAAATAGCCCTTTAAACATGCCTCAGGCCTGCCTTCGCAGCTTGTGTAGGCAGTTAGTTTTAAACTTCCTTATTGAAATGGCAAATTTTGTAGAGCGGATCTTATTCATTGGCAATCCCTGCCTACTATCAAGATCTGTATTTTTGCTGCTGTATATATTGAGAATGCTATTAAGCAGAGGGCCACTGTTTTTATGTGGTTTTTTATGAATTTTACATGGACATTTAATGGATTTTTGTATATTGCTTGATGTGCTTTTATTTATATTTTGATTGATCTTATTCTTTTATGGTCTAATTAGACTGAATAAAGATATGTGATGATGATGATTACCTGGCATAATAAACCTTTTGCAAAGCTCAAACTTTCCTTTTTAATACATATAATTCACCCCTCAGGGCAGGGTGCAGTGTTTATGAAGATGTGGACATATACTTGGTGCAGTGTATATGAAGATGTGCACATATACTTTTAGGTGTTACATGTCCTGGTAGTGAAAATAAAATTACATTTGTCTTTCACTACTGCAAGGCCCATCTCTCCTGTAAGATTAACCTTGGGTTCTCTTATTACATTTAAAAAGTAGTAACTTTCAATTGGGTGCAGGTATACATATTTAATTTGGATATAACATTTTTTAATTGAAAGCCTTCTTTAATGGAAATGCCAGGCTTTAAGTCACAATTCTTAAAATACCACTTTAAAAAGTTAATATTTTCTTGTCCTAACCATTTTGTATGTGCAGCCTTTCCTTGGGTCACATAGCCAGGTGTAGCTTACAGTTGATCTTTGTGTATTGCTCCCGGACAGTGAGACAAAGAGAGGCTAGATTTTGGCAGGATGGGCCACTCAGACTTAACGAGGTGGAGGAACTGCCACCTACCACATTTGCACATCATAAAGGCTCTGCCTAAACATACTCATAAAGGGTTTGGTCAGTAGTCTATTGTGACCCCAGACAATCTGGGGCCAGGGTAGGAAGGCAGGACTTTTCAAGCACCTCGGGGTGGATTCCTCCACAACCTTCTCTATCTTTAAAGTGTGTACCAAGTATTAACATTGGACCATCAGATTCAACTCTTGAGTACACCTCTGAATCTGTGCAATACTCAGAAAGACTGCTGTGCTGCTCTGCAAGAAGGACTTCTACTCTCTTTTATCCTGCTGCCCTGCTTCCTTGCTGCCTGAGTGAAAGAACTGGACCAGCATCTTGAACCCAGGGCTGGCAGAGTAACTTCAAGTGCTAGTTGGATCGACTTCTGACAAGAGCCTCTAGGATAGAACGTTTTAACTAACTTGAAATCCAGAACCTGGAATCTGTCTACTGGGAGTTCTACTCTCTCAAGCCATGCCACCCCAGTCCTGAAACCTTGGTAGTGGGCCTGCCAGTGTTCTGCCAGCCCAGATGTGGTCCCAGCAGAACTGACGCAGAGTGAGGAATCACCTTGCAAACCTCCCCATTGGAACCACTGCGTGACACATCTCAAACACAGGACATTACATCACAGCCTCAGCCCATCAGAACCACCGCTGCACGCTGCATCCTCAACACAGGCCTTTACATCAAAAGCCTCACATCTATGGCATCCTCCACAATGATGTTGGTGCACAATGCATCTTCGGCACAGGACTTTGCATCTCAAGCCTTCAGTCTACGGAATCCTCAACAATTATGCAGGACCTCACCTCGCAGCACCCCGGGAACCACAGCAGAGTGATGCATTTCCCCACCAGGACCTCGCATAGACTCAGCTGCGTGGTGCCTCCTTGATGCGAGATCTCGCAATGCTCTGCAGCCAGGATATTAGGTACTCTTGTTCAGTGGGCCTAACTTGGCCCTTGTATACAGCACACGATCCCTCGTGGGCGGCTGAAATTGTGACTTTATCCCAGTCTGGTGCAACCAGATCACCACATTTGGCATTTGTGTGTTTTTAGTGCTATATTCACTTAAATCTTTAAAGCATATCTCTGGTTCTACTGATTGGATTTTTGTCTTAAATTATTGATTTGGTTTTTGGCCCCATGGAGCAGTAGGAATGGAACAGAGGACCGGACCGTGCACATACCGCCAGGTTTCAAAGCTATGGGGATGTGACCCAGTCACTCAGGAGTCAATCCCAATACATAACCTGAAATTCTTTCAGATCCAAAATAAAAAATCCACAAACACATGGTAGTGAAAGCTATTGGCATAAAGAAACCAGTGAGCGGCCCATAATGAATTGCTGACCCTTTATCGAAGTTCGCCTACAACAAAAATCTACAGGAACACACTGGTGTCAAATGGATACATAAAAAATCCGTGTCTAATGGGCCTTAATTAAATATGGCAAAATAACAAGTGCATTGACACCGGTTTTATGGAAAAAAGATTCCTCTTTTTTTTTAAAGGGAAAGGAGAAGATTTAATGACTTGCTTGTCCTGATGAAGGTTGTCTGATTATTTTAATCCACCGAAAGTGTTGACGCTGGAACTTTTTGTTAAATTTGTTAAAGACAGTGAACATATCAAACCGGAGAATTAGGTGCTCAGGAATATGCTGTCTATTATCACAAATTAACACCTTCCAGACAAATTTGAGTGTCTTACTGTATATCCTTTCCAGGGGGATGTTGGAGTTCTTTTTTTTTAATGGTTTTATAGACCTGGGAGTATCAGAGCACTTTACATGTGCAAAAACAAAATTACAGTACAACAGGGCAAAGAAAGGAACGTTCAATAGCAGAGTATAAAAGCAAGTTAATCAAAACTAAAATGAGCCAAAGGCAATATACATGAAAAGGCGCTCCAAGGATGTCTATAAACATAGAAACATCAGTAGCAGATACATTTGCATAGGAAGTGACAGAGGGAAAAAGAAAGTGGGGTAGGGGAGGGTCAGTACAGGGGAGTCCGAGTGTGGGGTCAGAAACCAGATTAAGGGCCCCAGTATTTGCTGAGAAGGTGCAGATTGAGTTATTTCTTAAAGCTCATGAAGGAGGGGTTACAACGCAATTTCTTAGGGAGGACATTCCAGGTGTTTGGCATGTTTCCTGAGAAGGAGCGAGATTGAATGGTTTTCTTTTTGAATAACGGGGGGACAAGGAAGAACATGTGCGTGCTCCTCATCAGTCCAGTCCAGAGCCGCCTGCTTTTTTGAGCTTGTTTGTGAGGTACAGTGGGGTATTCTGGTATAAAGCTTTATGCGTAATGCATGCTGTCTTGTAGGAGGATCTACCTTCTACGGGAAGCCAGTTAAGGGCCTTCAGGGCTGGGGAGAGATGGTCAAAACTCTTATACTCAGAGATGAGCCTGGCTGCTAAGTGGAGCACAGATCTGAGAGGGGCTAAGTGAACTTTGGGGGTTCCTGTGAGGATAACGTTACCGTAGTCAATTCTGGAGAGTACCAGTGATTGGACAACCCATTCAAAGTCTTCAGGTGGGATGAATGGTTTGATTTCCTTCAGATTGCAGAGAGTGAGGAGATCCTTTATCAGAGTTTTGTATGTGTTTGTTAAGGGTAAGATGTTTTTGGATGATGAATCCAAGTGATTTCACTGAATTGGACAAAGAGAGCAAACAGTTGAGAGAATTGAGATCAGATATCCATGATTGGATGGGAGGCCCTTTGTTTTTAGGTGAGAAGAGGATGACTTCAGTTTTCTTAGGGTTAAGTTTGAGATTATAGGTGTAGAACCAGGATTGGATATTGTTCAAGATCTGGTTAAGATGAAGTACTTCAGAGTGGGACCTAATCTTAAAGTAAAGTTGGGTGTCATGCGCATAGAGGTGATAGTTGATTCCAACTTGTGTCAGAACGAGGGTAAGGGGTTCCATGAAGAGATAAAAGGGAGAGGGGGAGAGAATAGAACCTTGTGGGACACCAAGGGTTACTGGTGAGGGGTCAGGTAGGCAGTCGTTAATTTTGGTTTGTTGCCTTTTGTGTTGGAGAAATGAGTTAAACCAGTTAACGACCTGACCGCTAAGGCCATAGCGGGTCTTGAGCGAGGAATTGTGGTTGACTGTATCAAAGGCCGCTGTGAGGTCAAGGAGAATTAGAAGGCAGGATTCACCTTTGTCTAGGGCGGAATGAATGTCATCAACTATCAGCATGGTAGTTTTAGTGCTGCAGCCTTTTCTGAAGCCGGATTGTAAGGGGTGCAGAAGGTTGAAGTTGTTAATGTGATTATCCAATTGAAACAAGACACATTTTTCCAGGGCTTTGGAGAGAAATGGTAGGTTGGAGATGGGGCGGAGATTGTTCGGGCCATTAGGGTCAAATGTGAGATTTTTAGGAATAGGCGTTATTTGACCTAGTTGAAGGGAGTTTAGGACACAACCTGTGGAGAGGGATGTGCTGATGATCGTGGTCCAATAAGGGGCAATAATGTGGTTAAGATTCTGGATGAGACTAGATGTGAGAGGATCTTTGGTGTGTGAGGACGGCTTAAGTTTTGCGATGATGTTAAAGACTTCGAGCTCAGTCACGGGGTGGAAGTTAGTCCAGAATGCAATGTTTTTCAGTTGCAGGAGGGGAAGGCTGGAATCTGTGTGGGTTGTAGCGTAAAGGGGAGTGGAAGAGGAAGGAGGTAGAGTCAAGACGGAAGGATCGTCTAATTTAGTGTCAGCAGCTAATGGTGGATTGGGTAAGGTCTGAATTAGATGGAAGGACTGATCAATTTTGGTAATTTCCTCCGAGAAGAAGTTGAGGTGGCCAGTTTACGGGGGGCAGTGGATGTTTGGTTGCAAACAATGTTAAAACGTTCTCTGGGTCTATTTTTGGCCCGGTCTAGTTGAGTTCGGAAGAAGGTGGCCTTTTCTTTGAAAATTAGTTTTTTATAAGTAGCTCTAGCGGCCCGTAGACAAGCAAGGTGTGCAGGGGAGGGGTGTTGCCTCCATGTTCTTTCAGTCAGTCTAAGTGAGAATCTTTTGTCATTGAGGTCAGAGTTAAACCACGTTTTGGATGGAATTGTTCTTTGTTTGGTAGGGGCTAGCTGGTCTACGATCTCCATGACAGTATTGTTGAAAAGCTCAGTGTGCTCATTGGCATCTTGGGAGAGAGGGGAGAGAAGAAGTTGAGCATGGAGCTTTGACTCAAGTTCGCCAGGAGAGATTTGATTAAGATTTCTGGTCCATTTCATGGGTTTGACAGTTTTGATAGGAGGGGGGAAGGGAGAGGATTCTATTTTGAACAAGATGAGGTGATGGTCAGACCAGTCAACGACGAGGATGCTGGAGAGGGAGGTCAAGTCGTTGTTGGAAATGATGGCATCAAGAGTGGCACCTTTGGTGTAGATGGGTGAGTGGCATAGTTGAACCAGGCCATTGATCTCTTGGAGATTGATGAGATGGCTGACTGTGGTGTCAGTAACATTGTT
This sequence comes from Lissotriton vulgaris, assembly GCF_964263255.1. NCBI lineage: Eukaryota > Metazoa > Chordata > Amphibia > Caudata > Salamandridae > Lissotriton > Lissotriton vulgaris. The sequence goes on along the minus strand of NC_141691.1, from coordinate 1,639,227,692 downwards.
CCAGTGGATGTTAAAATCTCCTAGGAAGAGGTTTTTCAAGTTAGAGAGTGAGGATTGAGAGAGAAGGTTGGATAATTCCTCGGCGAAGGGTATAAGATCACCCAGAGGGTGGTAGATGTTATGTAGGTGAAGTGTGGAGAACCCTGTATAGTGAGTTCAGCGCCAAGATATTCAAAGTTTAGGTGTTCAGAATTTTTAACACAGGAGAGTTGAAGTTCCTTTTTATAGGTAATAGCTAAGCCACCTCCTATTCTGTCTGTTCTGTCTATTCTGATGATAGAGGAGCCAGGGGGGGTCAGTAGGTCAAGGATGGCCATCAAGTGATCCTTAAGCCAGGTTTCTGTAAGGAAGGCAATGTCGATGATTTCACTGAGGATGGTTTCAGAAATTTCCATTGAGTGTCGGACAGCCGAGCGTCAGGTATTGACCATGTATTGGAGGGGCTTAGGGTAGGCTTTGGTAGTAGAGCACAAGTGTATGGTAGTAAGTTGAGGTGAGATGGGAGAGGAGGGGGTTCTGTTCGTTCCCAGAATCACTGGGATGCGGTGGGAATAAGGGATCGAATGATCAGGGATAAGAAGTTTGGGAAGGTAAGAGTTGCATAAGTCAGTGATGGCAGAAGAGGAGAGGCTGTTCCTAGTGTGTCACGGCCTAAAAGATGTGTTGCGAAGAGGAGTAGTTTTCCAGTGGTTAAGTTGGGCGGTGTAAGTGAGGTACGGGCCGGTGGAGTCATTATTATTGATGAGAGTCTTTGTGTTCAGGATGTTAAAATGCTCTCTGAGTCTTATAAGTTCCGTCTGCACGGGTGAGAGCTTAAGTTCAATGTTAGAAAGCGTCTGAGCGATAAGATTGAGTGTTGGCTCGGGCGACAGGGTGGGTGGGGAGAACGGGGGTTCAGTGTTGGCCAATGATGATAGCTTGATGGGTGTGGGGGGAGATGCTGCTGAGGGGAGTCGGAGGAGAGTTAGGGATGTTGGACGTGAGGGTGACGGGGTCAATCACGAAGAAAAGCCCAGAGGTCAGAGAAGTTATGATGGAGAGAGGGATGCAGGAACAGTTACAGCACTATGAGGGGGGAGAGAAATTCAGCGGTGGAGAGATGGGTATAGTGGGAAAGGGTCAGAAGCACTAGGTGGAGGGACTGGGACTTCAACACAACAGCTTGCGTGGGGAGAGTGTAGTTCAGAGAGGGGTGAGGGTGAAAGTTCACGGTGAAGGGGTCCAGTAAAAGTAGAGCAGCTAGGGGTGGAAAGATGGGTTGGAGGGTGTTGGTCTTTAGATAAGGTGAGGGTTTGGGTGGTGGTGTGCGCATTAGGGGAGACTTGGGGGTGTGGGCTCAGACCTGGGGGGAATCATGATGGTGTCCGACAATTGGGAGGAAGAGGGGTTGGGGGCAGATTTGGATAGGTGGGCTGCCAGGATATTGAAGTGGCGGTCAAAGATGTTGAGGTGTAGTTTGGATGCTTGGATGAGAATGTTACAGGTTTTGAATATGGAGATGTCAATTTCTCTGAGAAAGGCTGGGGATGGGGAGGTAGCTCATTTGAAACCATATGGGATATTGCTGGATTTAGTGACTGTAAGATGGCCTAGGAAGATACTTTTCCATTTGGAAGGGCGTTTGAAATAGAAAATAAGGTTGGTTTTTATAGGAGAGGTGAGGCAATAGTAGGTATCAACTGTGATAGTTTCAGAGTGACAAGTCAATAATTTATGTTTAAAGTTTTTCTTAGCTTTTCTGGACAGATTTAATGGGTATATGATGTTCCAGGAATTGGGACCATGTCTGGAGAGGGCAGGATCTGGGGGTGTGTGGATGGGATATGTGAGGAACATGATAGGTCATGAGAAGGGGGATTGAGCTGCAGAGATAGGAGGGGTTGTGGGACTAAAAGAGGGGAGAAGTAGGTGGCAAGGGAAATGGGAACCAAAGGGGGGAAGCACAAGAGAGAGGGTGGGGTAAGTGGTAAGGGGGGTGTTAACCAGAGGGAGTGAAATGTCAGAGGTGTTAGAGGTAGAGTAGTGAAGGTGTCAGGGTATAACAGAGTATATATAGATAACAAAAATATACCAGCGGGGGAGAAATGTTAGAGGTGTTAGGGGTGGTAGAGGTAGAATAGAGAGAGTGTCAGGGTAGATCAGAGTATATATAGATGGCAAAATTATATGGGTAGAGAATAACAGCTTAAGAAGCCTGCATGTAATTAGGAAGTTATATGAAAATTTGTGGAGAGTAGCGGGGAGAAGGAATTGAAGAGGGAATAAGGGTGAATGTAATTGAGTGAGAGCATAAGAAGATATAGGAGAAATGAGGGGTGGAAAGAAGTGGGTACGAGAGTCTAAATATAGGTGGGAGAGCGAGAACATCCAGGTAGCAACAAAGTAGTCAAATTAAAACCCAGGTTGCCATAGTTGGCAATAGATTTGTAATTGAACATCAACACTCAAATTAAACACAAATTATAATAATTATAGTGATAGCATATCATCGAAGAGAGTTTTGTGACGGCACAGTCCGCACACAAAAGTTAGTAGTGGGACCATATCAAGACTTTGGCAAAGCTCAGGCCAAGTACAAAGGTTGGAAGTGGGACTATATCAGGATCAGCCGCAGGTTAGGAGGAACAAGTCAGGAGAGGGCGGCAGGGTCGAGAGCCAGAGACTGTGTGGGCAGTATGTAGGGAGGTGTACCTGTGAGGCCTCCAATATAGCCAGGAGGTCGTTGTAATTAGTTTTCACCGGTAGGCGAGCGTGATACTAGGAAACCCTTGAGCAATAGCTGAAGCCGTCGCGGGTGCATGCATCGTCGCTGTAGGCAAATAGATCAGGACCCAGATCTGTTGTGGCCAAATTAGGGAGGGAGGTCACCAGAGAAGTGAACTTACGTGAGGAGGATCAGAAACCGCCTCCAACCGCGGCCAGAGACCTAGATAGCTATCAAAGACCGGGTACATCTCAGCACAGGTGTAGGGCAGCGCTCTTCTGTGGGCCTGATCAGTGCTCATGCGTGTAAGCCAGAAAAAGCTCTTCTCAGCACAGGGGTAGGGCAGCGCTCTTCTGTGGCCTCATAAGGGCTCATGCGTGTGAGCAGGACAATGCTCTCCATGTTCACTGATGTCAAGGGCTATGTGGTGGAAGGGCATAATACAGGCCCTAGTTTGTTTGCATTGGAGGGAAGAGAGAACACCAGGGAGATGAATGGGGGACTCTCAGGTCCTGAGATAGAGGCCACCCTCAGGAGTCAAATTCAGTTCCCTGCTTTATTAGGGGCTTACGCCAGGGAGTTGTATGATGGACTCGACAGGTCCTGAGAGCGCAGAAATAGTAAAAATAGGCAAAAATAGAAAGGAGGCCACCCTGAGGGATAGGATCATTTCCCATTTAGTTCTGTGCAAAGATAGCATAAAAATAGAAAGGATGCTACCCAGGGGGTCAAAGGCAGTTCCAGTTAAATAGGTGCATAAATAGCACAAGAAATAGAAAGGAAGCCACCCAGGTGGTCAGTATCAGATCCTGTATAATTAGGTGATTCGGGGGAGGCTCAGGTGGAAGGGAGGACAACCCCTCACTCTGGCTTCACAAGGAAGATGAGTTGAGCGCCATCTTTGGGAGCGCGAAATGATGGATCTCCAACATCTTATTTACGGTGGCAAAATTCGGCGGCCAGCTGACAGTTGTTGTCAGGGGCTGAATTCGGTGTTAGAGCGCAGGACAGGACTAGGCGCTTTGCCAGCGGCACTACGGGAGAAAGATGAGTATTCCACGGTTACAAAGAGATTGTGGCTATATGGAAGTAGTGCAGAGGACAGGTCTCAGAACATACAAACATCCAGACGGAGACACGTCAAAATAACCGTCTGAGTTTCATCAAGGAGGGCTGCGCAGTGAAGTCGGGAAGTGCCGCAAGTCATTAGCTTGTTTTGAATCAGCCGGGTCATGAACTTCCAATGGATGTCATAACAAGTGGCAAGCAAGCCAAATCGTGGGCTCGTCATGCAGCAGCCAGGGGCTTGTAGCGGGAGGCTGAGCCGAGAAAAGGCTTGGGATTGGCTCGGGACCAGCTCTGGAGCTCGGGTGGAGGACCGTGCTATCGGTCTCCTACATGGGCAAGTCGGGAGTTCGTCTGGCATCAGCCAGGTCTCAATGTTCCGATGGCGGTCCACTCCAGCGTGCCCCTTCCAGCGGGACAAGGCAAGGCAATGAAAAGAGGTGCACCTGGGTCAGGGGACTCGACTATGGTAGTCCCTGGATCTTGGAGTTCTGATGGAGGTCCGCGCCGGTGGACCCTTTCATGTGGGTAACAGTCGGCAAGGCAACGGGATGAGGCATGTCCAAACCTGAAACTCAACCATGGCAGGAGCGGTGTGTCTGACTGTGGTACAGCCCTGTATCAGTGCCTCAGGGGTTGTAGGAGCCAATAACCAGTCATCACTTTTGGCCCGATCCTGGCGAGGAGGGCAGGCAAGATGGTAGAGCGTCCAATTGTTGTGGGGCATCATCAAGGTAATACCTTTTTTGTCAAAGTAGTCCAGGGTGAATAGTAGTTGGATACTGTGTATCTTTGTAGGTTCCTAGTAGATTCCTTGTGGATTGGCGGTGGATGGACGAGTAAACAAAGGGATATTTATTGATTTGGTAATCCCTAACCAGGGAGCTCCAGGGCAGAGCTCCTGCACAGTGGCCATCTTGAGAAGAGTTGTCGATAAATTTTAAAATCTTTTTTATAAATTGTAATGTATTATGTCTTTTGAAGTATATTGTATGTATTCTGGTACCTTTTCTAACTGTATGGTTTTATTGAATTATTGCAGAATTAGCATTAAATATTTTTATTAGTGCCTTACTATCCTGAGTGGAGTGCTACCTTGACGAGATGTGGCTGAGTGTATATGATTTACCCCTGGGCGGAGTTTGCGGAGTTGCACTACGCGAAGCTATGCAAAGTGAAAATAAATTCAGTCGCACTACGCGGAGCTGTGCAAGCGGCGGAGTACGGTAGAAAAATGCTGTTCGCAGTGATTGCACAGTGCCGAATGCTTGTCCGCACTGTGCAATCATTGCGAACAGCACCATGCACAGCGTAAGCTTACCTTTTCTGCCGCTTGAGTAGATTTTTACTCAAGCGGCAGCTGTCTCAACATGAACGGGCCTTCTCTCAATTCAAGAAGTCGCTAGCATCCGTGACCACTCACAATGAGAAACCAGATCCCCCACGCTTTGAGAAATTTCGCCAGGAGGTTTATTTTCCACCCTCGCGCTCACCAACTTGATGTTGGCGATCGCGAACAAAGAAAAATCTCACCGGGAGGTGGATTTTCTTCGCTCGCGCTCGCCAACTTGACGTTGGTGAACGCGAGCAAGAAAAAAAACTCAGCTACGCTGCGCTAAGCAAAGATTTTCGGAACTCACCGCCCAGGGTTAATATGATTGATATGCATATTGGTTTGTGGATGCACACTATGAAGCATCTCCAAAGGGGAAATTGATTTTCTGATGACGTCTATTTGTGCTCTGTCAATCCTTGCTTTTCAAGGTCTTTGGCACAACTTTCGGGATGGAGAGCTTGTTGGAATTGACTGTTATTTAACAGCTTAGTAGATTGAATCAAAGGTTACATTATTGAATACATTTTACACTATTTCTTTAAATGTGGTGTGGTATTTTTCTTTTGTTTGTTTTCACTTTATCACTGTTACTGTTCAAAGTGCTGCATAAATACTTTACACATTGCCTCTAAGTTAAGTCTGACTAGCTTTGTGCCAAGCTACCAGAAGGCTAAGCACAGGGCAATTTGGGGTTTGCTTGTGTTTCACCCTGGCAGAGATTGTGGTTGGCGCTTGAGTAGGGTTTCACCCTTCTCAACCAGTAACCCAATTCCTAACAGGGAGAGACTGTGAGGCAAAGAATTGGGCTTTAATTCTTAAGTTCACTGCTTCTGGTCAATATTTTAATTTTTGGGTGACCCTACTTGGGGCTGTGGGTGATCCATCAGCAAACATGTTAGATTGTCCTTTGACTACATGTCACACAGGAGTGACCAGCATAACTTCTTAACCGAAAATGGTTGATCTGTGATATTTATAGTGTCCCTGTAATCACAACACATACAGTAGATGTAGATGCAAACGTCTCAATGTAGGAAAACCCTTTAAAATTATGATCATTTCCTGTGAAAGAATGCTAAATATGAATCATACTATGCTTTGTTGCAGTGAGAAGATACTGCAATAATATTCCATTATTATGTCTGAAATGGACACTCTCTAGTCATTTTTATGAATGAAATGTGCCCTATACAATACATATGCTTTTAGATCAGTCCACAAAACGTCAGGTGCATACAAGGTTTGACATGGACCTCCCTGCAAGAGGAAGGAGTAGGTTTATGTTCTTCCTATAAAATTTAACCTATCAATGCCATTGTGAATACCATGCACTTAGAGTAAGTGTGCAGTGTCCACAAGTGTGATCATCCTGATGAAATTCCATAAACATAATGCAAATGCCATGGAATACTACCATAAGAGAATCACATCCCACCTTAGCTGCATGGTCACATTCTCTTTTATGGCTTTTTCCTGTAAAGCTGCAGCACATTTGTCACCTTGGAAGAGAAGTGGTGCATGCTTCCAGGTGTGCTGACATGACATTAATACATATCAATGCCTGTGCACATATATGACCCATTGCTATTGATATTGAATTGAAAAACACTGCTTTTAGACCCATTAACTGTAACCAAATGTGACCACATTGTGAACATTTCAGTATGTTTCACCATAAAGGGCCTCTAAATGAGTTGAACTTGGAATAATGATATAATGAACTGAAAGAGAAGACAGTTGTGTCATCTAACAATGAAAGCTGATATGGAGAACCTAACCTTCCAAACGTACCTGGTGCTCCAATATGTCAGGGATATATAAATCGGATGGATAAATGCTTGAGCAGGGGTAGTGCCTTGGGTGATGAGCAGAATAAGGCATTTGTGGTATGTTAACATTGCGGCATTGCATGTAACAGGAGAATGGATGGTGTTGTCAATGACTGTTATGATGGTGGGAATGTGAAAGAGCAGATGCAGGGAGCTGTTTAGGTAAAATATTGGCTAAATATTAAGATATATATATATATATATATATATATATATATATATATATATATATATATATATATATATATATATATATATATATATATATATATATATATATATATATATATATATATATATATATATATATATATGTATTTATATATTTTTTCTCTCTCTCTCGCTATATATATATAGATGTGAAAGAGCAGATGCAGGGAGCTGTTTAGGTAAAATATTGGCTAAATATTAAGATATATATATATATATATATATATATATATATATATATATGTATTTATATATTTTTTCTCTCTCTCTCGCTATATATATATATATATATATATATATATATATATATATATATTACCTACTGGCGGTCGCCAGTAGGTATATATAGTTAGGATTTTTTCCCTATGGGATTTCTGAAAATTCTATGCCTAATAACGTTTGCGTTTGTGGACGGAATTGGCTGAAATTTTCAGGAAAATGGCACATTTTGTTTCTGAGCAGCCCTTGAAAATTTGGGGGGGGTTTGTGGAGGGGGGGCCGAGATAAAAGGGGGGTCCCAAAACGCCTTTTTCCCATGTTAATTTCCATAGGGCGGTTGGACTCACTTTTAGCCCGAACGGCTGAATGGATTTTCACGAAACTTGGCAAAATTGTAGGGACTGTTAGCCCGATGTGCCTTTGCTAGGTCTCAATATATGTGCTTCAGTGGATTTTGAGAAATTAACGTTTAAATCAAGATATATATCTGTAACAGCGCTCCGGGCAGCGATCCGGTTAGCGAACCTTTCGCGTATCGGAACTTTGCGATGCGAAGCTGATTGGCCCTCCGGTGTCTGTCAACATTCTAAACAGTCCGGAGCGGCCGCCATCTTGTCTCTCGGTAGGATCGAGAGACAAGAGGAGGCCAAAACAAAGGGGGAAATTACCATAAGGGGGCATAGTAGATCCTCGTTGACCCCCTAGGTTTTATGTGGAGGTTTTAAAAGGGCCTAGGAGGGTCCAAAAAAAAAAAATTAAAATTTTTTTTTTTGCGTGGTAAGCGCCAAGTTCGCGAACCGGAAAGCGTTCTGGGCAGCGAACTTTATGGATAAAAGAATGAAAGACTTTTCTAATACTGTATGTTAATTATTTGTTGGTTTTGTTGATTTTTTTTTAATATTATTATTTTTTCAGCAATTTTTTATTGTTGTGATTGTGTTTCAAAATTTAATAACTTTTATTACATTTAACTACTTTATGAATTACATATAAAAATGATTAAAGACTCAAACAATTAATAGGGTTTACATGATTTGGGGAAAACAAAAGTTCTGAGCCAATGAAAAGTGTTATTTTTAGGTCACATGACCTAGTCATACATCATTTGGAAACCAAAAGTGAAATGAACCAATGAGAAGTTTGATAAACAAGTCACATGACCTGTTCCGCTTACGTTACGCGGCGCGCGCCGCGTCCCAGATCGCTTCCGGTTCGCGGTCCGGAGCACTTCCGGGAGCGCTAACGCGACGCGTCATTAGACGCATTACGCGATAACGTGATACGTCGCGCTTCCGCGACGCGTCACTGTTCCGCTAACGTAACGTTGACCGGTTCGCGGACTAGATCGCGGCATCAAGATGAGCTAACGGAAAGCTTCCCGGTTCGCGAACTAGAAGCGAAGAAAAAAATATTAAAAAAAAATTATCAATAAATATCTAAATATATTTTGGGATTTAAAGAATAATACATTTTACAGCTACAGATGTTAGCTTTTAAAAAACCAATGAAATTCACTGAAAAAACCATAGGTTATAGACCATATATAGTTAGAAATTTGCATTTAAAAAACCATTGAAATTCAATGAAAAAACCATAGGTTATAGACCATATATAGTTAGGAATTCGCATTTACAAAACCTTATTTTACTCGCACAAAACCATTGAAATTCCATATATAGTTAGTTGCACTAACTATATATCGCGCACCCGCAATCCACTGCTGATGATGTCACATATTACATCATTCATGACATGGTCAGTGACATCACTGATGACATCACTGATGACATCTCAAATGACATCACTGATGACATCACTGATGACAACATCCAGTGACTGTATGTTTCTGTAAAGTTAAAATATGTCTTACATATTGAAGAATGAGTGGATGTATAAGTGTCTGGATGGAGGATTTAGTAGGTGCATGACTGACTGTATGAGTGAGTGATTAAATGTGTCTCACTGAGTGCATGGGTTAGTGACTAAACTGTCTTAATTTGTGCATCATTATGTCTGTTGTTCTGTAAACTGTTGCATGTGTTGATAAGTAGCTATATGAGTAACTATATGGGTTATTGATTGGTTGCCCAAGTATTTGTATGGGAGACTGAGTGTGTGTGTGAGTGGCTGGGAGGTGTATGACTCTGTGCATAGATGTGTGAGCAGTTGATTCACTAGATGTATGGTTTCAAAAGTGCATGTGGAAACAGCTGTATGGGCGGTTGACTGTGTGCATGAGTGTATTGGTGAGTGAATGTATATCTCAGTGCTACATGTCAACGTAAGTACATATGTAAAACACAGTACATGTGAGAGTTGACATATATAAATAACTGTGCATAAGAGCCAGTGAATGTGTGAGTGGCTGTATGGATCATTGTGAACTTGTATCAGGGATTGTATAAGAGAGTAAATATGTGTTAGTATATGTTTGAATAAGTAAAGTTTGTATAACTGTATAGTTGAGGAAATGGAGGTGTGATTGATTCTTTGCATGACTGACTAGGTGTGTGAGTAACTCCATGGATGAGTGACAGTCTGTGAGTGTCTGTTTACACTGATTGTATCTAAGGTTATATTAGAGTCTGAAGAGGTTCATCGTATTATCACATGAATGATATCATCAGTGATGTGATCAGTAATGTCAAATGAGATGTCATCAGTGATGTCATTTGAGATGTCATCAGTGATGTCATTTGAGATGTCATCAGTGATGTCATCAGTGATGTCACTGACCATGTCATGAATGATGTAATATGTGACATCATCAGCAGTGGATTGCGGGTGCGCGATATATAGTTAGTGCAACTAACTATATATGGAATTTCAATGGTTTTGTGCGAGTAAAATAAGGTTTTGTAAATGCGAATTCCTAACTATATATGGTCTATAACCTATGGTTTTTTCATTGAATATATATATATATATATATATATATATATATATATATATATATATATATGTATATATAACCTACTGGCTGTCGCCAGTAGGTAGTTATAGTTAGGATTTTTTTCAATGTTAAATCTCAAAATTCTATTTGGAATAACTTTGGCGCCGGTTGACAAATCTGCCTGACAATTTCCTCAAAATGGCCTCCCGGCGTTCCGGTCCTTCCCTGAAAGTTTGGGGGGGATTTGTCAAGGGGGGGCCGAGATAAAAGGGGGGTCCCAAAACGCGTTTTACCCATGTTAATTTCCATAGGGCGGTCGATTTCACTTTTAGCCCGAACGGCTGAATGGATTTCCACCAAACTTGGCAAAATTGTAGGGACTGGTAGCCCGATGTGCCTTTGCTATGTCTTAAGATATGTGCTCCAGTGGATTTTGAGTAATTTAGGTTCAAAAAAATATATATATCTAGAGCCGCGCCCAGGTACGCGCAACGGGCGCGCTACGCAAGTTCGCGCGCAGAAAGCTGATTGGCTCTCGGGTGTCTGTAAACATTCCAAACAGTCCGGAGCGGCTGCCATCTTGTGTCTCGGTAGGATTGAGATTAAGCATTCTGCTTTGATTTTCGAGCGCATATGTACCCTTTGTTTTCCGTTGTGTCCCACTGTTTTCGCTAACACGCAGTCATGACTAAATAGAGCTTACATAGTTCCCCTACACTATCTCAATGTAGGTAAACTAAGCGTGTCCATCTAAACCCTAAGCCTGCAAACATCATACACTGCAGTCATACAAATAGTGCTTGGTTTCGTTTACTTCAAAGGTCATAGTTTAATCTAGAAATAAGATAATAAACCAGCATTTTGTGTCACAAAATGGAGCGCACTTCTGCGGTTCCATATAACTCTCCTGGGCTTACGATCCATATGAAGTATGCACTCATTATCTTACCTTTATAAACAAGTAGTACCAGAACTATCCACGACCTTATAGCTCGTCCGTTAAAAAACAATAACTTAGCCAAAGATATCAGAGGTCTATTTTATTATTATAAAATGTTCAGTGAGAAAAACAACCATGTGAGAAGCATTTTCATACTTCGATATGGAAAATATGTCTCCAGCCGCAACCCACAACCATCAATGCTCTTACCCAATGAGAAAGTGGAATTTTGAGCCTGGCTATGCTAATTCCAAGGCTTGTCACCCTAAGCTCTCATTGGCCAACAACTGAACCAATGAGCAGCTATTTTACACGTTATAACCACCATCAATGCTCTTACCCAATGAGAAAGTGGAATTTCGAGCCTGGCTATGCTAATTCCAAGGCTTGTCACCCTAAGCTCTCATTGGCCAACAACTGAACCAATGAGCAGCGATTTTAGACGTTATAACCACGGCGGGCCGCTCTCCGGTTTACATTGAAAGAAAACGACCAGAGAAGCGTGCAGCCGGCAGTAGACGTAGAGGTAAGTGTTCCAGTTAGACGCTATTTCGGCAATCAGAACCTTTGAATCTAAAATCTTCTAGAACACTTACTAAACGCCTCCCTCTTTTCTGATTCTTGTCTCATTTCTGACAGGGAACTAATACTCACGTCACTGGGGCAAGACTTAGGCGCCTCTGGTGAGACACAGCGCGTTTGAAAATAAAGTGCTGTGCATCAAGAAAGTTTGGCATTACATTGCCACCTTACCCAACAGGTATGACAACACAGTATACATTAGGGATAGGTTAGGCTTAATAGAGCACACCGGAGCGAATATTAAAATCATCTCATGATATTAAATTGCAGGTAGATTCAACAACAAAACTAGAATACAAGCCAATTCAAAAGGGGCGGAAGGAACCATATGCGACTCGCTCTGCTATAAATTCCCAACATATTAAGGACAAGGTAAATTTAAATTTGATATGTACAGCTCAAGTATCAGTGTAAGATGTCTCAGCCATTATATACAAATAGGGTAATCTTTCCCCTCTGTATTTTATCATGTGTATCTCCCTACTAGGGACACTTACAAAGACATAGCTCGAAAATTCTCTACGAGCATCTACGGTCTGAGTAACAACGCCTCTCTAGAGCACGACCGTATAAACACTGTACATCGGTCCTTCACACTTCAGAGGTAAATTACACGTTTACGTTTTTCTGACATTTGAAAGTTATCCCTCTGCATCAATGCTAAAACCAATATAAATGAATGGGTCATTGATACCCTAAATAATGAATTTAACCAATCATACCCAGGCATAAATAAGCATTAGGGGTAATAGCCTATCTATGTTTGGCGGTAAGAATAACGAGCTCCAGCTACTACAGGGGCTAGCCACACAGGGAACAAAAACATCATCATGGAACAAACCCTGCCCCCTGGGATTTTACAACAGCTGGCCTGAGATACATATGTAAATACCTGGCCTTACATTATGCTAGTAGGTTACCCCTAGAAACCAATATAGGATGCTCATGAACCAATACAAAAGACAGATCCTTTATTAAAACTTCTGTCAGATCTGAAAGGCATAATGTGTTATAACTGTGTAGTCTCTTATGATGTTATGAAAACCTGCACCTAGAGATGGATTGTGAATATTAGTCAATCAATGTGAACAATAGAGTCTTTGTAAAAATGTAAACAGGCTTATGTTAATAACGAGTTCATTGCCATGTTACTGTGTATCCATCTTTTAGGAACCTATGTACACTACGACAGAAATTTACTCTTTGTCTTGATAAAGGTGGATAGAAGTTCAACAAACCACCGAAACGCGTTGATGCCCTAGTACAGTGTGATTCGCGGCTCAAACACCGTTGTTGACATAATAATATCCCAATGTGCATAACACCGGTGTTTTAAAAGAATAACAGAACACACACCCTGTATTGCACAAATTGTATGTCTTACTGTTGTTTCTGTCTGTTTTCAGCAATATTGCTGGTCAATATTGAATGTGGATTGTTATTTTACTGTTTTTTACAACCTCTTTTAATCTGTGCCAAGCAGCCAACTATGTTCTCTGCTTTTTTAATTTTACTGTATACAATAAATTCTGCCAGTTTTTTACTCCTAATTTAGTTGTTATAATTATTGCTTTTTTCTTATTCATGATGTTTATGTAAATGACCTTGTTCAAGGGAATTGCTCTTTTATATCGGTAGGATTGAGATACAAGAGGTGGCAAAAACAAAGGGGGGAATTGACCATAAGGGGGCAGGGTAGACCCCCCCGACCCCTAGGTTTGATGTGGGGGCCATAAAAGGGCCCCGCAGGGTAAAAAAAATGTGGGGTTTTTTTTCGATTTGCGCGGGGGGAGCGCCCGGTACGCGCACCGGGGAGCGGACCAGGGAGCGTACCATGGAGAAAAAAGAATGACACTTTTAAAAAAAAAAAATAGCATTTTTTTATAAATTGGAGGTAGTTCTGAAAATAACTTTTTTTTTGTTTTTGATGTTTTATATTTTCTTTATACTTTTTAAAACGATTTTATATTTTTGAGGATTTTTTTCAGGCTGAAAAACAAAAACGGATTCAAAAAAGGCTCAACAGGAGCAAAAAAATGAGAAAATTTAGAGACGGGAATTGGTGTTCCTGTCTCTTTATTGCAATGAGTTCAACGCTCTGCTCCCCATAACAGAGTAGTTCGTCACAGTCCACGCATAAAAATGTTATGCCTGCAAAGACCGGCTGCACGTTAGGGACCATTCTTGCACGTGTTGTTCCTGAAGGTGTTGCTCCACCAGTGGGGGTGCTGCCGTCATCTCTTGGTAAATTCCGTGCCAGCTCCCTGACACTCTCCCTGGAATAATTTTTTGGGTGTCTTCTTTTGACATGCCTAATTAAATTGGCATTTCCAAAGCTATATTTTTTTTGAGGATTGCCTCTGGATAAAATACTGCCACATATTTTACAAGTTACTTTACTTGCATTAACTTTTTTTTGTCCTTCAGGGATGTCATCAAATTTCCAGATGAAGTGGTTCTTTTTTTTCTGGTGAGGAGGGTCCTCTTGCAAAAAACCATCTGAATCACTGCTGGATGACTCCCTTGCAGCCATTGCTGTAGATCAGGAAAATTATGAGTAGATAATTCACAAAACACCTCTTGCTCTCTCCAAGTGCAAATCAATAGTGAGAGAAATGGGTGGGTTTCTCAAAATTTAGAAAAAAAATGTATTGAACCAATGAAAAGTGTTATTTTCAGGTCACATGACCAGGGGCTTCATCATTATGAAACCAAAACTGTTATGAACCAATAAAAAGGGTTATTTTCAGGTCACATGACCCGACGCGCTTACGCTACGCGCCCCGGGTTTTTACGAAAATTAACTTTGAAAAAAATATATATTGTGCTACATTGGGCTATATATATGTTAGAGCCCAAATGTAGCCCAATGTAGCCCAATGTAGCCCAAAGATGGCCACCAGAGACAAAAAAAGCAAATGTAGCCCAAATATCAGCCAGATGTAGCCCAACTGTAGCCCAATGACAGAATGTACCAGAGTGTTCTAAAGAACAACTAGAGCGCTAACAGTCTTACTTATAAAGTGAGACTTATAGTTAGGAATTAGCATTAAAACAAACTATGAAATTCACTGAAAAAACCATAGGTTTCACACCAATTATAGTTAGGAATTAGCATTTAAAAAACCTATGAAATTCACTGAAAAAAACATAGGTTTCACACCAGTTATAGTTAGGAATTAGCATTTAAAAAACCTATTAAATTCACTGAAAAAACCATAGGTTTCACACCAGTTATAGTTAGCTGGAAGTTTTACTCGCATTAAACCATTGAAATTCCCACGTTATAGTTAGATGGACTCACTATAACTTGCATGTGCAATGCACTGCTGATGACGTCACATATTACATCACTCATGACATGGTCAGTGACATCACTCATATATATAAAGATAAAGATATATATGTACATCTGTTATATAAATAAACATAAAAACAATTCATCTTCATTGCTATATGTACATTATTTACAATAAAAGACAAGATGTCAAATATTCGATCTATACAATTTCATTATAAAGCACAAAGCACACTATCCAAGATTATAAAAGTACAAAATCTGTCAGACTTAATAGCATCCATAACAAATAATCGTACCAAAAACTAGGCAACCATGAAATAAATTACATCATAAATCTACCTGTCTTTCCTAATTGTAATTTTGCTGAATATGCAGACAATCAAGATGTATATCAATACAAATAAATATATAGGGGCCCAATTCATCATGGTTAATACAAACTCCTATTTAATACTAAATGTATCTCCTCCATAAATTTCCCTAATACCCTAGTGCAAAATAATGTGCAAAATATCTAAACAAAAATGTTTAGAATTTCTTCTGTGTGATTAAAAACAAGTTCATGGGAAAATTAGAGGGAATGGTCAGAGGAAAACATATAGTTCTTTATCATCCTGAAATTTAACTCTCTTTACATATAGAAACCAACTCTCGATTACGGTGAAACTGATATACCAAAGGAAACATGAATTATAAAGTGTGTAATGACCGGTAACTCGACCCTGTAAATAGATTTATAAACAAGTATATAAATCTTTGCTCGCGTTCAGGCCCCGCGGGGCCTTACTATCGAGCTCTATTATATACCTGGTCTCTAGTAGGCGAAGTTGAGCATCTCTGTCACCTCCCCTCTTGAGGGGCATTACACAATCAATAGCATAGTACAGCAAGAAAGAAGGATCACTGTTGTGTAGACTCTCAAAATGGCGAGCCACAGGGTATGCCTGATCTTTTCCAACAATAGCCCTAATGTGTTGCAGCACACGTTTGTGCACTGGCAAACGTGTGCTCCCCACGTATCGGAGGTCACACGGGCATTGTAAAATGTATACTGCAAAGTCCGTTCTGCAAGACATGCGTTTCTTAATCATTACGGGCTTGGTTTTAAATGGCACCGTATATTGGGTTTTATTACATCCATTTTTGCATGCCTTGCAGACAGTACACTTCTTAAATCTTCCTCCAATGGCACCCCAAGTGTCAGAGACTGGTTTTTCGAGGAAGTTACTCATTAGTCTATCTCCCATCGAAATAGATTTTCTAAATGTAATGTCAGGTTAACTCATTACAAATTTCCCAATAACAGGATCCCCTGAAATTAGGTTCCAGTTCTTATAAAAGATACGTCGTATCTCCTTGTGCTGTCTGCTGTAAGTTATGATAACTCTCGGTTTTATCCGGTTATCCTCTGTTGTTTGTACAATCATTTTTTGTTTGACTGCTAATGCTTCTTGTCTAGTTATAGATGTCGCTCTATTGATGGCTCTCTGGATAGTATTGATGGAATAGCCTCTGGATAGAAAACGTGCCTTACTTTCATCCTGTGATTTGGTGCATTCCTCATCTGCGCTACTTATACGCCTGATACGCAGCATTTCCCCAAAGGGAATGCTGCTAATCAAGTGACAAGGATGCTGGCTAGACGCATGTAATACTGTATTACCTGCGGTAGGTTTTCTATGTAACCTAGTGGCAATCCCTGTGTTCCTTATATATATTTCCATGTCCAGAAAAACCACTGATCTCGCATCTATGTTCGCAGTGAAATTCAAATTCAAATCATTGTTATTCATCTCTTTAACAAAGTCTTTTGCTTGCTCACGTGATCCCTTCCAGACCATAAATAGGTCGTCAATATACCTTAAATAAATCGGTAAATGTTCCTGAGTAATGTGTTTAAGGATGTTGCCCAGGACCCGCTCCTCCCACAGTCCCATATGGAGACATGCTAGACTGGGGGAGAAGCAGGCCCCCATTGCAACACCCCTGACCTGTTGGTATATTTGATTATTAAACAGGAAATAATTCTGCTCTAGACACAGCTGGATCATAGATAGCAACATTTTGTTGTGAGCTGAAAAATTAATTGGTCTTTTGTTTAAATAGAATTCAACTGCTTTTACCCCATCAGAGTGTTTGATAGATGTATATAAAGAGGTAACATCTAATGTAATGAGCAAATAGTCAGTATTCCAAACAATACCATCAATTTTCCTGATAAAGTCTGCAGTAGCTTGTACATATGATTGTAAACCTTTTACCCACTCGTGAAGGAAAAAGTCGATATATCGAGAGATATTCTCTGTTGAGCTATTAATCGCCGAAATGATCGGTCTCCCTGGTGGCACACATATGTCTTTGTGAACTTTCGGTATCAAATAGAAAGTTGGTATTGCCGGATGTTCTTTTTTCATAAAGTTATATTCATCATTGGACAACAATTTTGCACTTCGCCATGCCATTAACTTCAAATTTTGATCTTGCCAAGCAGTTTTGATTGCTGTTAAATTACTTTTTTTATAACATGAGGAATCGAAGAGCTGGCTTTCTGCCTCTGCCACATACATATCCCTTGGCCACAGAACGATGTTCCCGCCTTTATCTGCTTGGTGAACAATTATGTTTTGCTCATGTTCTAATTTTTTGATCAATCTGTAGTAGCATTGATTTTTCTTGTCAAAAGATCTTCGTTTCCTATTTGTAACGGCATAGAGTTGTTTTAAGTCCTTGATGACCAGCTCATGGTATACCTCCAAATTATCGTGGGTTAGAATGGGTTGGAACGTCGATCTTGGTTTGAATGGGGTGTGACTCATTGCTTGATCTTCACTTGAAATTATTAGCGGTAAGTCGCTCATTGTTGCTCCCTCTTGTTGTAAGTTCCAGATCTCATCAAAATCCATTCGGTCTTCAACTTCTAGTAAAGAAGGATTCTTTGATGTTCCAGTCGTTTTTTTCTTTTTTGGTTGTAAAAGAAAGAATTTGTTCAATTTTAACTTTCTTACAAAACGATATGTATCCATTCTAGCGTCCACATAATTGAAGTCCGAGGGTGCGCAGTAAGATAACCCTAAGCCTAGGATCATCTCGTCATTGGCGGAAAGGGTGATATTGGTCAGGTTTATAATCGATTGTTTGTTCATTTCGGGGGCTACTTCCGATTTGATTTGTTCCAGCGTCCTCTTGCTGCTTGATTCGCATTTGATTGTTTTGCGCCTGCGACATTTCCTCCTGGCACGCCGCTTTTGATTGGCCCAGTAGCATTTGTCTGTTGGCCTCCTTTGACACGAGACCTCAATGTGTCTCGTCGATCTTGGCATAAGCAGCTTACTTCCTGTGCCAGTGTTAACTTTTCTGACCCTGCCGTGGAGGGTCCCGCAGCCTCGTTTTCCGCCTCACTCCCCGATGTTACACTGATATCTGTCGAGGAAACTGACACCATTTTGTTGTTTGTATTCATTTGTCTAGTTTTCCTCGCATGTGCTTTGACATTTTCATATTTTTTAGCATATGTAAATATCTCTCCGTTTGAATAATCGAGGCGGTCTCGCTCAAACTTGAACGCTTTACGTTTTTTGATTATTTCTTCCTCTTTTTTCACCCTTTGCATCATTTCATTTCTGAATTTCTCCGCCTGTTCACTGGGTCCCAAATCTTTTATGACCGTTTCAAGTTGTTCTATCTCTGATTGTATTTTTAATCGGTCACTTTCCGCATAGCGGACCAGGATTCCCATTAGTTTAGCTGAGCACTCCAAGTTTGTGTCCGCCCACTCAGAAAGCATAGCGGGGTCTGGTATCTCATAACTTGGGGCCAAGGTTATTCTCAAACCCCTCGGGACTCTACCAACTTCTATATAACGCGAAAGTGATTTGTTTTTCCACCACTTCGAAGTTTCCTTTTTAATCAGCTTCTCCAGTTTTCTAAAGTGGTCTCTCAAAGTGGGATTTGCATTCTCCGTATTGTTGGTTGCCGCCGTACCTGGCGGGTTCGTCTCCCCAGCCGGGGATTTATCGAACATGCTTTCCGCCGCTTCTTCCCTCTCTCGCAACGTATCCGTGGACATCTCTTATGCTTGCAACCTACGTTGAATGTTACGGGTAATTAATTTAACGAATCGTTTCACTGCCACAGCTGTAGCCGTTTCTTCTCGAACTCCGAGTTAACTTAAGCTCAAACAGTCTGTGTTACTCCCCACTGATACATCCAATTGTGTCCTACCTTTCGTACAGGCTGTCAGTACTGCCGTCAGATTTCTTTTGCTTTCTGATGGACTCGACTCCCGTTCTCTTCAGGCAGGCAATTCCTTCGGCGATCAGGGACCATACGCGGTGTGCTTCTTGCCGAAGCCTTGTAGTAGTTCCGGGTTAGCGGAACGGCTGCTTCCTACCGCCAGGCCAATCCAAAGGGGAGGGATCTGCCTTCCACCGTTGAAGCTGATTCCGGTGCTCAAAATTCCTTTCACTTCGCTCGATACCGCTCTCGCAGCATCCACAGTCGAATCCAGACTGTCAAGAAAACGACTAAGGCAGACCCAAAAATTCGAGTGCAGTGATTTTAATTCAGTTTAAAAAATGAAACCCAGCAAGCCCGCATGACGCGTTTCGCCTCTAGCCAGAGGCTTGATCACATGATACATTGCTTGAAATGGATGAGGGTATTTAAGGAGTGGAAAATGCATGGAGGGCGGTACTAATCATGTTTGACCCGCCCTTTCCATTAACCCCATAATGATCATCACTTTTCATATATTTACATTTTGGATTTAGGAACCATAATGGTTCACGTGAACAAGCGACTGTGGGTTGCGAAATGCGTTGGTTTTGTAACTTAATATGCTGGAGTTTTGACAAAACAAATTAAAGAACTGGGAAAGAAACTCTTTTGTGAGTGCGGACTTATTCTCTTACCATAAGGGATTTGTGCAATATACGAAAGCGGGGCTCTGCTTAGTAGTCCTAGCACCGGTGGAGAGAGCGCCTTTGGACCGCAAAAGTTTGAGCCAAGGCTGTGTGTATATATCTATATATATATATATATATATATATATATATATATATATATATATATATATATATATATATATATATATATATATATATATATATATATATATGTATATATAAAACCTTCTTGCAGTTGCCAGTAAGTAGTTATAGTTACAACCTAGTATCCATAGAAGAAGCATTTTTTGATTTGCAAATAACTTTGGCGTTGTTTGACGAAAAAAAGGTCTATCCAGGTCAGCTCCTATCCTGAAAGTTTAGGGGTGATTCGTCAAGCAGGGGCTGAGAAAAAAGGGGGGTCCCAAAAAGGGTTTTCTCCATATTAATTTCCATAGGAAACTTTAGCCAAGGCTACAGCTCGAACTGCTGAACGTAATTCCACCAAATTTTCCAAAAAGGTAGCGCTTGGTTCAGAAAGCAACCTTTTTTTAAATGGTGTAAATCCGTTCAGTAGCTGCTGAGAAATTCGAAAAATAAAAGTCAAAAAATCAATTTCCTATAGGAAACTTTAGCAAAGATTACAGCCCGAACTGCTGAACGTAATTACACCTAAATTGGCAAACATGTACTTCTTGGTTCAGAAAGTGAGCTTTTGTAAAATGGTACAAATCTGTTTACTAGTTGCTGAGAAAATCCAAAACGAAAAATATCGATATCTAGGGGCGCAGTGGGTGCTTGAACCCTCCCAACCACGTGCTTCATTCTAATTGGCTGCCAACGCTCCAAACCAGGAATTGTTGGCAGCCATCTTGTGACTCAGTAGAACCGAGTCACAAGAAAACAGTGAAAGAAAGTGAAAATGAAGAAAAGAGGGCATGGTAGAAACACCCTGACCCCCCAGGCCTGCTCAGGGGATCCCACAAGGTACGAATGCGTAGTGGGTGGGTGAATCCGGACAAAAATGTTTAAAAAAATTAAGAGGAACTCCCCCACTTCATTTAAATGAGCCAGCAGGTTGGCCAGGTCCCGGGGGCAATTGTATAATTATACTGCCACCTCCACGGGGCTATGTAAATTTGGGCCGTGTGCCCTCTTGCAGCCCCAGGGAGCACCACCACCCCAGGGCTTTGAAATAGAGGGAGTGGGCTGCACGGTCCCCCTCCTGGAGTGCTTGATGACCCTGGGGACCGGCACCGCCCAGGGCCGGGTCCTGGAATGTCCCGGGGTGTCCACCCCCGGGACATTATCCATTATTTAGACACAAAACATTTACAGTCAGAAATCACACAGATTGCACGCTGGGTCACACAGTCCACAAATGCAGTGAATATGTCGAGAATGCACTTGTACATCTCCAGAAAATCATTGGCACTTTGACCAAGCCTTGGAGGGTAAATTGAGTAGTTTGCTTTCCTGGTGGTATTAGACTCAAAATCAGTGTGTCATGTGCCCCTCAAGGTTAGCTCCTCATGGGAGTGTGAGCTATTCATTTAAAAGTCCCTTTCATAACTTCAAAACGGCCTCCACAGATATAATGCACACAAATACATCAAATGCAGAAGTGTCTGCCCTGCCGACCGATTATTGAAAGGATGCGCTAGCCGCAGCCTACCCGATTCAGACAGAGCCATAGGCTGCAAGTTGTTATGGTGACAGACACAGGTGAATATTCAAAGGACGCAATAGCTGCATACTCACCGATACGGACAATGCCATATGCTGAAAGTTGTTATGGTGATAGACGCGGGTGAATATTCAAAGGACGCACAGCCACATCCTACCCGATTCAGACACAGCCATTGGCTGTTGGTTGTTATGGTGTCAGACACGGGTGAATATTCAAAGGACGTGCCAGCAGCATCCTTCCCGATTCGGACACAGCCATTGGCTGTTGGTTGTTATGGTGTCAGATGCGGGTGAATATTCAAAGTACACTGTAGCAGCATCCTCACCGATTCGGACACAGCCAAATGCTGAAAAATTGTTATGGTGACGCTGGTGAATATGCAAAGGAAGTGCTAGTCGCATCCTCACCGATTCGGACATAGCCATTGGCTGTTGGTTGTTATGGACAGACGCGCATTTCGGATTGTGTCCTTATCGTGTAGAAACAGACTCAGTAACCTCCCATTAACAATGTATCAAAGTTAATTGCAGTCCGATTATGAGTTTTCAAGCATGTCGCCTTCAAGCAATGTAATGCATTGGACTGATTCGGAAAATGCGACCGGCGCATACCAATATCTTTGGCCACATGGAATGAAGACCGTCTCTGCAAATAAGATATGTCTGTCTGTTCCTTACAGACTTCACTTGCCTGCACTACCTGCATCATTCCCACACCTCCCCATCTCTCTGCTACTTTGTCACATTCTCTGGGAGCTACTATGGCATGTGCAGTTTGCAGGGCCCCAGCGTTCACTGAGGAAGAAAACCAGGTCCTGCTGGACACCCTCCTGCCACTGTACAGCCAGCTCTATGGCAAATAGGAGGAGCAAGTAAGTGATGATTACTCTGCATTTTCATTGGACATGTACAATTGCAATGCACTACTAGCATTAGGAATCTCATAGGCAAGCATATAAACTGTGTTTTATTTAAGTCTGACAGTGTGCAGATAACTGTGCTGGGCAGGTACACTACTGTAGAAGTGTGTGTCTGGGGAAAACATCTTATCACTATTCTCATGGGATGGAGTCATCATTGAACACACATAATGCCACTTGCTTACCCCTTAGACATTGTAGACAATATGACCATGACCTAGGTGTACAAGTGTTTGACTCAGAAGCATGTTGCAAGTGGACTAAGGGTCTGTCACTGTGTCATCCTTGCAGGTCAACTCCCAACAGAAGGACGAGATGTAGAGGACCATCGGCTGGAAGGTGCGCTCTGTAGGGGCTGCAAATCAGTGTGTCCGTCACTCCCTCAAATGCTGGCAGGACCTTCATGGCTGGGCCAAGAAGATGGCAGAAGTTCAGCTGGGCATGTCAGCTCCTGACAAGAGGGGCGGATACCGAACACCGACCCTCCCACATGCTCCTCATTCTAGCCATGGTCTTCCCTGACCTGGATGGGAAGTTGAAAGCCACACAGCAGCAAAGAAGGAGTAAGTATGTGCCTTGTCACACTTTTTTTAAACCATGCATGTTGTAGTATCTTAGCCTGCTGGCCCTTTTATAGGTTGTAAGACACAAAACCACTGTTCATTTTAAAAAAATGCATATACACAAGGATTAAAAGATGCATGATTATGCCGTTTTCATCAGGGACATGTGAGGAAGTTATGTTCAGGGTAGTGATAGTAGTGCCATGCTCCTGTGAGCTGAACGCATTACAACAACATGTGCATGGTGATAACATTCAGGAGCAATGTGATTGCTCCAAATGTGCCAACACATTGACTAATGTATGACCTGTTCTCAGTGTGGTTTTAATAAATCTGCGAAGCATGTTGTTATTGGAACACTCAAGTGTGTAAAGCCTATGCTATACTTCACGGCAGCAGGTGTCGTCTATGTTGAGGCCTTGGTGAGTTTTGCTTAGTCAGTGTGCCAATGTTAGGTCCCAGCCATGGTGCTCAGTGAATTCAAATGCATTCCATGGGTCAATTACAGGTTTTCTAAAAAGGGTGACCTGTCACACTGGCCTTTCACATGGTCGGGTGTAAATTCCGTTCTCTCCATTCAAAAGAGTGAATCCATATGTCTGACTCTGCAACGGTGGCAACACATGCCATTCAGTGGCAAATACAGGTTGTCACTATTGGAAACAGGGCTTCAATTGTAAGGTATGATGTTAGATACACATTCACAAATGTTGACATGTGTTTAAAGGCACTTCACTCTTCATATTTGTTGGCTTTGTAAACCATGTTTTTGTTCTATCACTGTCAGATTCTGAGATGTGAAATGTACATCATTTTGGTGCGTTTACAAAATGAGATGATAAACACGAGCAATGTATGCTGTTCAAAGTATGCATTATGTCTAAAAGAAGTGAGGAGCATTCAGACTTGTCCCACACAAATGGGGACTTCTGCAGTTTAGACAGGATTGGTCGACAGTGTTGACTGGACTCTTAAATACTACAGGTTCATTAAGCCCTTCCCTGCGGCGTGAATTCCGCTGTGGTGCAGAGATTACATTAGGGAGCGTAACCCCTTGCATACCCAGAGTGACCCCCGGCCGTCCTACGTCATGGTAGACATGTGTGGAGGACGGCCGGGGGGCATCCGAACTCCGCCCACTAAATAATTATTCCGCCCAGGCATGGAATTTGCACCGCGCTGGGGAAACAGTAGCGTTTGGACAGCCCCCGGCCGTCCTGAGCACACGCCCATCGTGACGTAGGACGGCCGGGGCCGTCCTGAGCACACAAGGGGTTAAGAATGGTCTGTACACACAATGCACCCAGACGGACCGGTGGCATAGTGTTCCACCTGAAGCATTATGGAGATGTAGTCATCAGATTTGGAAGTTGTTGACCATTGTTCACATCTGAAACTGGTGAGCTTTCTCAAATGTGCACAACATTCTGACTCATCTTCATGACACTGTGCATAGATGGTACAAGGCAGTGGGACACGTGCCTCTCACCCTGGCTTTGCCTACTATCTTGGTGTCTACACAATAAGAGTCAGATGTGTGACCTGACAGTAAAGCACCGACGTTACAGGACAAATTATCACAATCACTGTAATCTGTGTGATGTGACTAATACAATGAATACACCAGCTTGATGTATGACAATAAAGTTGTATGACCTGTAACATTAGAGTCAATGCCTCACAATTTGTTGATTAGGGGTTGCAGAATGGATACCTTGTCTCAAATCAATTATGTTAATCCTCTTTCCATTGCAAGGTCTAAACTCCCTTGCATGAGATGATACAGGTATGTCATGTCACAAGACCATAAGGAGCAAAAGACGATACATCACCTGCTACATAGTGAAGTAGTTGACATTGTGGTTGTGGAAATTGTTATTGATACACCCAATGTTGCAGATAACATCATGTGTGAGGGACGAATGGTTAAGTGGCATACTGACAAGTGCCGCATTGGAACTATATCAAAATGTTATGGCACAAGTCCAAATGATGTATTTGGTTGATCTGTGATGATTTGTGATTATACCAGCGTGCCAAGTACATATGGATGACTTATTTGAATCTTTTTCATGCTTTGTCAGAGCATCAGCACCTGCCATTGGAGGAGGCAGCACCACAGACCAAGGGGAAGCAGCTCGCCAGAGTGGTTCCAGTGTTGAGTCAGAGCAGGAGGGAATCAGTGGCACGGAGGTTGAGTGGAGCCTCACTGAGTACACTTCTAATATGACATCAGTTGGATCACCAACCGGCTCCAGTGAAGACTCCCAAGTGGTGGTGGATGACCAAAGAACAGAATCATCTACATCTGAGTCCACCACCACCTCTAACGTCTCCACCCTTCCACCTGCTCCCCATCCTACTGTCTGTGGCCGCTCCCCATAAAGATTAGGGCATCTCCTTCGCAACAGGCACCTCACTCCCTGCCCTTGTCCACCCTGCTGCTCTGAGTGTGGAGGCCATCAACATTCTGAGGCAGATCTCTGTGGGTCAGACAGCAGTGCTGAATGTCCTCCAGGTGCATACCAATAATTTCACACAAATGGTATAATTCCTGGAGGGCATTCACTCTGACATGTCTGCCCAACAGAGATCCAATCAGGTTCTGGCCTCCACCCTGATGGCAGCAATGCCCCAGTTCCAGCTGTCGCTCCCACCCTCCTGCCTCTTCCACATCCACCGTCCCAACTACCCTCCCTGACCCAAGGACACACAAACATACACAGCACTCACCACAACAGCCACACACAGCACACAAACACACAGACACAAGGACAAACCCACACACATGTACACTGAGAAGACAGACAGCACACCCACTCCCACCCCCACAGACACACCACCAACCAACCAACATGCATCCACAGACACTCCGCAGACCTCAGACCCCTCTGCTTCCACACCCCCTACCCTTCCTCACCTGTTCCACCCTTAGCCCAGGCACCCCATCTTGTTCCCATTGAATTCTTCCCTACCAAATCCTACAAAGCACCTCCCAAGAAGCGTAAATTCACCCCAACTGACAAGACATCTACACCTGCTGCCCCACCTCCTGAGAAGAAACCAATCCCCAAATCAGTCCCTGACAGAACCCCCCCATTCTCCCCACATACTTCCCCTCCAGTAACCCATACTTGCCCAGCCCAGTACCTCCATCCCCAAAAATTCCCTCCTAAAAAGACCAACCCCTCTCTATTCTTGTCCACAACATCAAAGAGTTTAAAATCCACAAATTATGGAAGCCCAGTACATCTCCCCTCCCAC
The DNA here is from genome assembly GCF_964263255.1 of Lissotriton vulgaris. Lineage (NCBI taxonomy): Eukaryota > Metazoa > Chordata > Amphibia > Caudata > Salamandridae > Lissotriton > Lissotriton vulgaris. The sequence goes on along the minus strand of NC_141691.1, from coordinate 1,639,201,294 downwards.
TACAGCTGCCACCCCCCTTAAACTGAGCCAGTCACTGCAGTGGAGCCACAACCATGAAGTCACAAAGTTATTTTTTAGGAAAACACAGTTCCACATGGTTCATGCTTTCAGATGTCAACATAGTGCAAGTGTGGCAAAGTACCACAGTTTATGAGAAACATGCGGCATATGTTTGTAATGTGAAGGAAGACCACACACTCTTCAATGCACCTGGATAGATATGGATTATGACAACATGGGAGTGAGTTTGGACACACCCATGTACACAAAGTAATGGTATAAATCTTTCAGGTGACTTGAATCGGATAGGTAATGTCAAGTCCTGTTAGTAAATTCGGTGTGTATAAAATGTGGCTGTGCTTGGTAATCCAAAGGCCCTTCAGCCCCCCTCATGTGACACAGCTGAAGGTATACCTATTCAGCATGACAATGCAGAGCAACCATGCCCTTCTTGGCTCAGTTCATGCAAGCAGGCTGAACCACAGTTGTTGGTGCCAGAAGTGGGGTTGATTTATTTAGTCCAAGGTGGATGCTGTATGCCAGTCCGGGCTGATGCTGCTCATGGTCAGCTGGCCAGGGTCTCACAAATACCAATGACTACAGAGCACAGCAGCAGAGCTCTGCCTCGAGTGTGCAGTCACTGATACGAGGTACAGGTGGACAGACCTCTCCCTTGGGTTTTCACCAGCACCCCTCACCTGGGACACTTAGCAATGTGCTACGATGTCAATGTGTTTATCACCAACACACCTTTTGCTCATGGACTGGTAAGTTCTATTTTTGATGCTGCCTTGGAATGTATGCCACACTTTACTTGTGGTCACTCCACACACAGTGTACACAATGCATTGTCATCATTACAACATGTGGCCACATCACTTGTAAATGCTATGGATGTGACTGCAACTTGCTCCTGCCTGGATGGACTTTGATAAATCCTATGTTAGCCCCCACAACTGAAGTCTAACATGCATAATGAAATCGTATATTTTACGGCACTGCTCAATAGGGGTGAGTGCCAATTGTGGAGATTTCAGAATGATTATGGTGAGGTATTTTGCACAATCTTCAAATGATAAGTGTTTTGTCTGTCCACGCTTGTATTTTATTGTTTCAAACACTCATCATTCATAGTGTGGAGAAGCGTGGCTCAGTGGTTAGAGGCGGCAGACCCAGAAGCTGAGATCGGCCGTGGACCAGGGTTCGATTCCCCGCCTCGGCGGGTCTCGGGCTCAAAAATTCCACGGATTCGATAATTCTCGCTCTGGTGCCTACTCGACTCACGGGGTCACACATTGCGACTCTGGGCAATAGCTTGCTTAATCTCCACTACGGCCCCTCGCGGCGGGATGCCTGGCTTTCACCTTGTGGATACCTGGCCGGGATATCTCACAGGGGAATACCAGGACGGGTTCCCTAAGCAAGCGCCTTGAGGCCCCTGGGTTAAAGTGCGCTATATAAATCGAAACACATTTACACATTTACATTTACATAGTTAAGCTTATGATTTGTGTGTAGGTTGTCATTTGTGCATGACTGATATTTTAGTCATTTTGAGATATGCTTGATGCTGTTCCATTTCATACTGAGCAGAACTATGAGAGCTGTTATGTCTATTGTATCAGCCTATGCTACATATGGTAAGCAGAGTGGACTGTGAATGCACAAAAATGTTGTGGGCCCATGTGCTGTGCTGATGCTACAGGAGCCAGTGTCACACCCATGGTCTTAGTTGCCATGCAGTGGAGGATGTGGATTTTGGAATGTGAGACCTAGCTGCTGATGTGTTTAGCAATGTTCATGCTGCATGTGCTAAGCTAGCTTAAACAAGGATGGAGGTGAGAGAGACTTGTGTTCCCTTTTTGTGAATGAAGTGGAGACTCCTACACAATGGGGCAGTGCAAATAATGAGTGTTTTAGAGAGTGTAAGGTAGGAGTGTAGTTCAGAGGCAGTTCTCGAGTAGGAAACGGTAGTTTTCCTCATTGTGTTTGGTTGGAAATGTGGGGGTGTAAGTCAGAGTGTGGGAGCTTGTAAGACTGGTTGAATCCTGTGCTAGGAATAGGTACATGTTATGGGGTAGAACCAGCTAGACAAGGTTGGAGCCTGGTAGGAGAAAAGAATTGTAGTTTGTTGCACTACGGTGAGAGATGACTACAACAGGTTAGTGTAACTGAGTAAGGATAGTTGTTAATGTGCAGAAGTCAATGTAGGTATGGAGCATGGGACTCGGATGTGGATGTGAGAAGGCCATAGTGAGACAACATTAAACGTATCACTAGTAACAAAGTGGATAAGTGTATGTCAAGGGAATATACAAGTTTTGCAAGTTAGGGTGTTGTATGGTGAAATGTGAGGTGTTGTTCAGTTGATATATGTTGTGTTTAAATCTGTGGATGCATTTGTTTCTGAAATGACTATCTGTAGAACTTGATCAGAGTAGGTAGTGTGAATGTTGATATGCAAATGACTGAGGACATATTCATTAAGCAATGTAAGTGTCCTGTTGAGAGATGTGGTGATGTGTTAAGTGTGCTTGTCAGAGTGGGCTGTGATGGTACACATTGTTATATGAGTGCAGTCCAAGACAATACTGAGGGTGCAACTGGTGGTGAAAGTGTTCCATATGACCGATTACATTTGACATCTGCTGGGGAGGTAATGAGTACAGTACATTGTGTACATGTCACGTATGTGAGAGGTGTTGTGTACATAGTGATGAAGAGTGTTGCTGTGAATGTAGATGTGGATGTAAGAAGGGCAGCACCAGTGTGCGATATTGAGAATCGGTTTGGAGGAGTTTGAGTACAAGGCTAGAGCTTGTGGAGGAGACATGCTTTTCTAGAGAGATGCACCAGTGGGGGCATGTGATGTGCTTGTATCTGTATGATAGTTTTGAGAGATGAACATGGACTTTGAGGTGAACATGAGAGGGGGCATACTTGCACAATTAGAGATTATGCAGGCCAAGATGTTATGTTGAAATGTACATATGTGTAGATTATATGTGTATGTAAGTAGGCAAAAACAGTTGGCAGATGAAATGTGAGGATGTAGTATGTGTTTGCTGCAACCTGCTGTCTGCCACTGAATGTTAATGACTGATTGTTGGAATGGCCGCTTTGAGTAAAGTGACATGTGCAAACACTATTGTCCTCACAGGACAATTTGCCTCCACCTAGATTTGCCTTGTCTGAGTTGTGTGTGGGCATGAGTGCCAAGTGATCCTTTGCAGGTAGATGTTGTCATTAATTGATCATTCTTCCCCTTGGATACTGCCCTGGGATGGAGGTAGAGATTGCTTATATTGTACTGTCATGATGCTGAAACTTTGGATGGTAGTCGATTGCTTAGAGGGCTATAATCCCCCAACTGAAAAGTCAAGGATGTGTGTTGTTGGTCCACCTGGGGTCAAAATACTCCAGAAATGCATCCTCACACTTCCCAGGTGACTACACACACATAGGTACTAATGTCATTTAGACTTTGAATGTCACAGGTATGGGGGCACCAAGGGAGATGGACTCATTGTAATGATATCTCTGGTTGTGCTGAAGAAACAAAACACACATGTGACATTACACCCAATTCTATAAGGGGTTGCAATGTCAATGTATTTTTCCATTGGCATAGTGGCAGTCTTTTATGATGAATATAACAGCTACAAGGTAATAAAAGGATTCAAATTGAAGAAACTGCACAGAGTGGACTCTGTTTTTCTCGTATAACCTTGGAATGATCTTCACTAAAATGCATAATTGTTTAAGGAACAGATCTCTATTTGTGGTCTGAAATGAATCTCTGGAACTGAAATTTGTTTGTGGGATATATGAACATCGAAGGGTGTGCTTGAGTAGTGCTCTTTCCTTTCATTCAGAATTTATTTTTCCACCAGTATTCTGGTTTGGTAAGTGTAGCCCTGTGTGGGTCCATATGAGGTCCCATTTACCACATTGAAAAGTGCCACACAGCCTGAGGGCAATATGTCTTTGTAGAGGGTCTCCTTGATGTTTGTACATATTAGGATGCACTGTTTCATTATGAATTGTGGACAGAGCAAGCTTCATTCTCATCCTCACAAGGTGTACCTTTATATACACTGGCATGAGGATGACTGTGTCAATTGTGTCCGAGAGCCACAAGTTAAGCCCCACACCACCCCACATGCATCCTCAACAATGATGGCATCTCAGCTTACACAATGTGCTGTGCACTGGTCACTCCAACACTGTCAGTAGAACCTACGTCCTGAGACTCATGAATACTCCTACTAATCTGCTGTACACAATCTGCACATTCGTAAAGGAATTATTTGTTAGCAGCACACACTACAGACTGAGGAGGTAGATGCTGAAATTGTGTGAATGACATTCTCAGAAGATGACCCTAGACACATACAGATTGGGTGTCGAGTGCAGCGCCCTCAATCCACACATGGTGATTGATACCTACATTGTTGTTGGCCCATGCCCATGCATTGTCTCATTCCTGATGGATTTTGGCTCAAAATAATTTACTGACAACTTGGACACACCAACTTCTATGTTGTTTTAGTTGCAATACCTGAAATCATTACTGAGTGGCTGGGTCTGGGGACTTGTGTGTTGTCTGGGCCAACTTCTTCAGGGCTTTGCTGTAGACAGAGGCATCACTATGTCATCAATACACTGCGGTACAGTTGCAGTTTGTGATATTAGCAATGCTGACCGATGGACAAATACACCACAACAATCTAATAATAATAATAATACAAATAATAATAATCTTTATTGCGTGATTTAAAAATAAACCATTGAAAGTACAAAACATTTAAAAGGTTTCAAGGTTGCATTTAGAATGTTAAATTTATTAAAAATCAATACGTATAGATGATAACATATGAAACTTTCATTAAAAAAGTCATATTCATAAAAAGCCAGCAACAGCAAGTAAAATTTGGCAGCATTATTCCAATGGGGGGGTGGCAAACTCTGGCCAGCTCAGTAAGTTTTTTTGCAGCGCGCTCCATGAATCTTACTAGGGCACAATTTAATTTAGTGTTCCTAGGGTCGAAACAGGCCAAAACTGCTACTCTACAGCTTCTAATCATGTTTCTATTCCAATGATGCTTGAGTAGGGCCCGTCTCTCTGTCAAAAGTAGTGGGCACAGGCATATGATGTGTATGATATCTTCTTTGTGGGTCCCACAAAGTCGGCATTGAACTTTTCCATGTTCTCTTTTCCATTTTGGCCAGTGAGTCAACAGGTTAATAACTCTCAGTCTCAGTTTTAAAAAACGTAGTTTCGTCCGAGCACTAAACGATATGGTAAGGTACGGCTGTGGAGTTAGCAAGGCATAGGATTGAAGGGTCATCCACCCATGACTTCTTTTTGCAAGGCTGGCTTTGTCTTCCAATATTGATAATTGTTTGGTGCTGGGCACCACAACCATCTGATTGAGCAACTGGGTTGCTTTTACTTTGCTGAATGACAAGCTGTGATGAACACAAAGTGGGATACATCAAGGCAATGTGTGTCCTGCCTTCTCAGTTACTTAACAACAACCCAACAGATGTTGCTGATTATGGATCACCTTCCAAAAATTCCCAGGTGTCAGGCAACCATCCATGAATTCTTCACATTGTATTGTTGCGGCCTATACATTCACCCCTACTGTGAATGCATGGTAGACGTTTCATGATTCCTAATTGGATTCAATCTACATGAACTTGATCTGGCTACAGGTGCAGTGACCAACACCCTGTTGGCTGTTACAAGAGATACTCAGACTGATTCTGCGCCCTGCCAGGTTTACCACTCATGTGTCGAAGAGGCTCCCGCCCAGTCTCAATGATGCCTATGAGCTTGTACTTTAACACAGGTGCCACTTTGAGTGCTTGGAGAGACCCACAATCCATGTGTCAATTTCTTCACTGTACACTGTTTAAAGCACAACAGTGCCCTGCTGGCTGGCCTAAGTGAACAGTGGTGTTTGATAGGCACGGGTCCACCAGGGGTGCATCATCCTGGTCTGGCAAAGCATAGTGTGCCCCAAGATAGTTGTGTCCTTTATGTATTTGAGTGCAGTGTGTGTGCTATCTGACCTGTCTGCATGATAGTGATTTACCGCCAAGACACCACTGGTATTTGTGTGCTGTACACATTTTTTAACATAACATAACATATTTAAGGGGTTCATCTGTCTGAATCCTGCCCTGATTCTGTGTTGGGTCCTTCCCATGTTGTTATTCTTGACAAATCCAACAATCAATTCTGGTTGTGCCTCAGTATGGTGATTTGTTCTGACACTGGCATACTCATCATGACACAGGATGTGGGACTGTATGATTGATCTGATGAGGGTGTGGAGGTCCATGTCTGGACTGTAGGAGTCAATTTGTTGTTTGTAGACGTACATGGATCTGTCAACAATTTGTGCATTGGGTAAAGTGAGGTTTGAGATAGTAAATAATGTAGGCCTAGGTTATCCATCTTATTGGGTGGATGTACGGTCTTGCTACTTGGTAGATCAGCTATCGATTTTGGCTTCACTTTCCTGTGTGGTTTATACATGTGGTATTTTCTTTGGCGGCTATCCAGAGTAAACCATTTACTTCTTCTAGTGTGTTTGGGAAATGGCATGGTAATACAGAAGAATTATGTCACTTCCTGCAATGTACCTTCCTATGACGAGATGTAGTGGTCTTTGTATGTGTTTCAGATCTTAGAATTTAGCCTGTGTATCAGATGCATGTAGGTGTGGGCATAGTGCCAGTAATTTTGTCTCTGTGGACATATTTTTGTGAGTACATTGGAGTTCTGTTGCCCTGCAATGTTTCGTTTTGTGTTGGTGTGGACTCATGCATTCACTTTGTGATACATACATAACTGTATTTATGGGCATTCCTGTTCCAACGTCAAATGTGTGTTTCTAGTAGTATTCAGCGATCTGACTGTACCTACCTTATGATAACATTCCCTTATTTGACAGACACAACATGCTATGGAACATGGGATCCCAATGATGCAGGGGCACTCTGAAAGTCCCTGACACACATTCCATGATCGCCCCTTTCCTTGTAGCCTCTGTTCAATTCCTTGGCAAGGGATGTTTCAAAATAGCGGGCTGCTGCTGATCAAGGGGGTGTGGGGTAGGTTTGAATGGCCCAAGGAAACTTGCCTCCCTGCAAGGCCCCTACATGCTACGCAACCTCCATGCTGTGCCACGACCTAACAGTGATGGGAGGGTGGAGGAGATAACACTGCTTTAATCAGGGTATGCAAGGCATGGTGCCAAGGTGAGTATGTCCCAAAGGCTGGCCCCCCGCCTCAATTTACAGCACACATGTGGAACAGACAAGATACCAGCACCCAATTGCAATGGCCAGGTGGGGACTGTGGAAGAATGTCAGTCTCTTGGGATAGTTTTCATAGACCCCTAAATGACCAGCCCACTGGTGATCCTGGTGCTCCGGCACATTTACCAATGCCCTATTGCCCGCATTCCCAATCCAAGCCTATGCAGAATGCTTTCTGATAGAACTAAATGCCAATAGGGCTCAATATGCTTCAGCCCCCCATTGTGTGTGCCAACCCAGGCTGAGACAGGTTCCCCCCACACACACACACACAGACAGTTCTTGAGCTGCTGTGGTGGCTGTTCTGTTGTATTTGCACAGCAGCACCTCAGTATGTCACAAATCTTTAAGGGACCATTTACCAGCTGATGTGGCTTTGTTAGTTTTTCAACAGTCCCTAGAGCATCCGCATCTCCACTCTGTCTATTCCTTATAGTTGGCACTTACATTGGCTGCCACAGTGTGAGCATGAATTTCCTGCCAAGTAACCTTAAGCTTTGTTTTGTTGCTGTTTTGTACGGCTTGTACTCCACACAAAGGTATTGAGGAACTTTGCATGAGCACCAGTTACATTAGTGAAGGACATTGCTGGGAGTATTAGCCCCCTCAACCCACAATTTGACACTACATTGCTGGGGCTATTAGCCCCCAAACCCCCACATTGGCTCAACAATGCTGGGGGTATTTGGCCCCCAACTCCCAAATTGGCTCAACATTGCTAGGGGTATTTTGCCCCAACACCCAATTTGACACTACATTTCTGGGTGTTGTTGCCCCCCAACCCAACATTAGTTAAACATTGCTAGGGGTATTTGCCCCCAACCCCCAATTTCGAACTACATTGCTGAGGGAATTTTCCCACCAACTCCCTCATTGGCTCAACATTGCTGGTGGTATTTGCCCCCCAACCTTCAATTTGACACTACATTGCAGGAAGTAATTTCCCCCCTAAATTTGGCTGTAGTTGCACCCCTGCTTTTCTTGTGTTGTCTTTCGAGGGGTAGTTGCGTTATTGTGTAGGGGTAGGTGTCTAACTTACCAACTGCGGCGAACACGTCAGTTAGGGTTGAAGTACTCATGGTAAGTGTAGAGTAGAGGGTTCACATGTGCGATGGTATGCATATCTGCACACTCTCGGTCACAGGAATCGTGTTGTGGCATGATTTGAAGCTGAAATACTCCCCTTCCAGCTGCTCTGACGCGTTTGTTGGCCCGATTAATTCGGCGCTTAGGAAGGACGATTGGTCAGTTCGGACTCTGAAGTGCCTCCAAACTACTCCATTCTACATTTCTGGAGGCTTCCCGTTAGGAAAATTAAGTTGGATATGGTGTAACCGAGTCGTTCGGTAAGTAAGGGGGTTGTGGGCATCGTAGTGCGTCATTTGGGAAAACCGGATCCCAGTGCGAGTCAGTTGGAAGGTGCGACTCTGAAAGGCTCTATGATGCCCTTCCGGGCAACTTCATCATTGGGCCCTTGAAATTTGATTTGTAGAGTAGTCTCACATGTCTTCATGTCATTACAGCAGAGGTACATTGAGACATAATGTTCTTTTTGGGATCCCTTGAGCAACATACATAGTTCAGTATCATGGACCTACAGCATGAATCTCAGACAGTCATGAATACATTTGCTATTTAGGTTGAAAAACAAAAGAAATGTGGCAGTGCCATCTAAGTACACAATATTCAAGTGGGTTTTACTACAGGTGGTTTGATTAGTTTGTTTAGCAGCAGCTGATAAAGTCAACGTGATGCATACACTGTCTAAACTACAATATAAAATCAGGCTTCCAATCAGCAGGTTGTCATTTGTTTCAATGCATTTTTGTAATTGTTCTTGAACAATGACTTCTAATTTCTTTATCAGAATTTGAATACTGGTAAATGAAAGCTGCTTTTTTGGTTGTAAGGTATCTAAAGTGGAATATTTTCATTGCGTTTTTAAAGAGTTGCCCACCAAGATGGTGCCCATATTCCATGGGGGGATTAGCAAAATAGGCAAATATGATTAAAACATTGCTTGAGAGGAGGTCATCATGGTGCATAGTCTTTGTAGTAGAGCCTGATGATCTGGACGGTATGATGCTTGATTTATTACGACACTTAAAATATTCTTTCGTTTTTTTGTTTCTTTATTATAGCGCCCCTGTCGTTTTAAGTGGGCTTTGCCTCTATTTTAATCAGTACAATCTGTTAAGTAAATACAAAAAGATCATCCCCATAAAGTGGATCTGACGTGAGGTGGGTCAGAAAGTCAGTGTAAAGTACACTCAATCTAGTATGTGAACTGTTTCATGTTCACAGATTCCTAATATCCAAATAAGGACTTAAGATGGAGCATCATTCCATTAACATAGGGGTTTGAAAATCGATTAGACCCTATACTGCAGCCACCCTACAATAACAGATCTTTCCAGGTAGCAAATAGGGAAAATGGATTGCTTAGTTTAGCGTTGTGTTTAAACTTGTTGTCTTTGTGAGGAAGAATAAATGCAATACTGCCTCCAAAGTTTCAGCATTTTGCCTGAACTTGGTGGACATTGTTGCCAATAAGATTCCATTTTGTGGACCTACAGACTGGCCAACGACCCTGGGTGTTGCTGGGTAACTGTCGGTTGGTAGGTGGAGTCACAAGATGAATGAGACAGCACTGAAAAGGGAAGACAGCTTGAGGAACAGAGTGAAAAGGGAATGACACACCGGTTTGCAGAAGAAAAGCAACAAGTAGAAAAGCGTCCAGCCATTCAGTATGCAAAGCCTGGGAGGTAATAAAGAACCTTCAGATCCATCTCGAACCAATGTTGTACATTGGGAAGTTGAGATGCAACTTTGGTCAAAGGAGGATCATTAAATATGGAATACAAAATACTGTTGAAAGAGGGAAAATGAATGAAAAGTGCCATTAAAGGGATAGGAGTAGGCAGAGAGTTGTGATTTGGGCATCTTACAGGGACGTGTTCTGTGAGCCATCACAGTCTGAGCCAAAAGCAGCCCTGGCAAAAATCTTAATACCAGACACACTCACTCCTGGCTCTTTCTTTCTTGTCTCTTTCATTGTAATCTTGCTCTTTCAGTTTCGCTATCTATTTCTCTATATCTTTCTATTTTTGCCTCAAAGTACCTGCTCCTATAAACCCCAGACAGCTGGAGTCTGAGGCAGCAGGCCTCGACCTTCTTAAACTGGTCTCCAAAGGCTCCAGCCTCCTGGGGAAATGCTCTTTGGAATAAATGGCCAGTTAGCGAAAGATGAACAAAGTGCCCTTCTTAGGCAGCACCTTTGAAAATGTATGTTGATGAGTCACTTGTTAATTTCCTATATACCATTAAAAGACTTAAATGAATCCTTCTGCTTGATGGGCAGCCAAGCCTACTGGTAGTCCTGGCAGCCTTGGTGTGGGTTTCCCATGCATTTGTTTTGCCTTTGCCTCCTGTATTTTTACTGTGTGATGGATTTCATGTTGCTAGTCTAGATGCTTTGATTACTTAGCCATTGCTGATCAGTGCCAAAGTGCAAGTGCTCCCTTAGTAAATTGTTATTATGGATTGGTGTTTCTTTGATTGGTTTATTTGGTTAACTATTAAGTCCCTAGTACAGTGCACCATGTGTGCCCAGGGCCTGTAAAACAGAATGCTGCTAGGGGGCTTGCATCACTGATTGTGCCACCCATACAAACAGCTTTGCAACAAGGTCTCAGGCCTGCCATTACATGCCTGCGCCAGTCTAGTACTTCCATGTCGAGCTGGCAAGTGCACCCACTTACCAAGCCCAAACCTTCCCTTTTCTTACATGTGAGTCACACGTTTAAGGTAGGCCCAAGATACCCCTGTGGGCAGGGTGCAGTGTATGTGAAAGGTAGGACATGCACTGATGTGTGTGGCATGTCCTGATAGTGAAATACTGCCAATTTCGTTTTTCACTATTGTAAAGCCTTCCTGTCCCATAAGAAAGAATGGGGACTTTGCGCGTACCATTTTATGACAATGACTACCCACGGGAACAAGAACGGAAAATAAAGTTGGATATGCCTGTGCTCAGAATATTAAGATGGATCTTTTAGTGAGGGTGATTTTTCCATTTTGGGTTTGAAAATACCACTTTTAGAAGGTAGGTATTTTCTTGCATAACCAACCAGTGTACCTCTGCAAGGTTGTGTATTGACTGTCTGGCTTTGGAGTGACAGGGGCTGGGGATGTGCATTTGGTTCAGACAGCCACTTGGGGGTTGAAGTGTCTCCTGCATTTCCAGCGTAAGTCAGGGCTTGGCTGAATAGACCTAGGCTACGTTCAGAGTAGGAGGAGGAGATTTCTTTCACACCTGAATGGGCCTGGTCGGCCAAGGACAATGCTGCCCCACCTCCTGTCAGGAAGCTGCACCAGAGAGTACAGAACTGGTTTTGGCTGGGCAAAGAGCTTCTTTGCCACAGTGAACAAGGGGTTTTGAATTATAAAAAGAGGGACCCAGACCCCAGACATTTAGAATGCTTCTGGGAATCAAGAGGAACATTTGCCAAGGAGAAGAGCTGGAAAAACTGAGGCGGAATGCTGTCCCTGTGCTGTTTGCTGTCTGGGATTGGCCTGCAGTGGCTACTTTCTGCCACTATGTGCTGTGTCCCCTGCTTGAGGAAGATCTCCAAGGGCTTGAAATAGAGCTTTCCTCCTGTTCTGAAGTCTCGGGGACACAAAGACTTAACCCCAGTCCCCCATGAACTCCTTTGCTGTGAGTTCTGACCTGCTGAGATGTGCCTACCAGTGTTCTGGACCTCTGGAGGTTGTTGGGGCTGAAAAATGCATGAACTAGGAAAATCGATGCATCGCCTGTTTCTGACGCATCACAGCAGTGCAAGAAGAATTTTCCAATGCATCACTGCTGCCGAAGAATGGTCACAGTGCCTGCTCGTGGCTGAAGTGTTTGCTGTGCGACAAATCCTGTGCACCGACGTCCGAGATCAACGCACCGATTCTGATGCAGGCCCTGTTGTGGAAGAACTGACACTTTGAGGGGCAGCAGCTGAAATAAGCATAGCGCATCCCAGGTCTTCATGCAGCGCATTGTACAGGTCTGTTGCTTTGTTCGGGGTCGCAGTAAGAAACCGACACATCACCTCCTCTCCGGTAAGGAACCATGCATCACCTCCCCTGCGCAGCAGTAAGGAACTGACGCATCACCTCCCCCGGAGCAAGGAACCAACGCATCACCTTCCCTGAGTGTAAGGAACTGACACAACACCTTACTTGCAACCCTTTTTCTTGCACTTTTAGAAGCATCCAAGGTACTTTGTGTAAAAGTCTTGCAGCCAACATTTTCTTGGAACAGAACAGTCTCTACTATTGAAGAATCATATTTTTAGTACTGTATTGTGGATTTCGGTCATTTTGGTCTTGTTTTGGTTAAGATAAAGATGACTTTTTTCTAAACTTGTGTGGTGTTCATTTATAGTGTTTTCACTGTATTACTGTATGTGTACATAAATGCTTTATTCACTGCCTCTGAGATAAGCCTGTCTGCTCATGCCAAGCTACCAAGGGGGTGAACAGGGGTTATTTTAGAAGTGTATCCACCTTACCCTGACTAGGAGGAAGGGTCCCTACTTGGACAAAGGTGCAAACCCTTGCCAACTAGAGACCCCCATTATTAATACCTACGCTTGCCAATGGTGTTCCACTGAGGGCTAAATGGTTTACAGAGTAGAATGATACTTTGTTTGCGTTGAGCGCTATTGAGCATGAGCATAATAGATAGGCAATAGAATGCATATAGATAGACATATGACCAGCCCATATATGAATGATGGAGTAAAGCATAGCTTTTCCCAAGGAACATGAATGATACCTTGGTAACCTGTGCAGCAGCTGATGTAATATTATCAATTGCTGTTTTTATCAAACTACTTGTTCCTTTTATTTATGCAGGTTTTTGTAAGCACTAAGTGCAGATGATAAAGCCTTTAGGGGCATTCAGTACGCCGCAGCACATCTAATACAGGGTTTGAAGAAACATGATCACATTGACCCTCATCTTGATGAACACCATTGGCTCCCCTTCCTGGACCACACCATCTTCAAAAACAGCCGCATTATTTTTAAAGCCATCACAACCAGTATTCCTGCTTATCCTAAAGACAGGCTCACCATCTCAGATGGTTCTCACAAACACACCTTCAGACCACAGACTAAAAAGGGGTCAAAAAGACAAAACAAGACAAGACGTGCTTGCCATCAATGCACCAAGGATCTGGAACAGCAACTCTGTATCCATCAGAACCACACAACACTACTCGAATTGAGGAAAGAGTTGAAGACTCACCTCTTTAAACTACATCACAATGTATTAACCATCCATCCACAACCCAGCTTCCTCTTCTATTACTTGTTGACTTTATACTTGTCTTTGACCCTGTACAGCACTTTTCTGCCTTTTGGCTGGGTTTATGTTATAGAAATATCAAACACATACAAAATACATACATACACATACACGTATAGACATACATACACAACAAAAAACTATTGGTGTTCTACCCGCCTCAGCTTTCCGTAGAGGCATTTAGATAGTCAAATCTTCTCTGGGGAAAGATGTTCCTGTTGACCAGACTTGAAACAGCTTGGAGGTTGCCAGCACTTTCTTGGAAATAATTGACATGCAATATTATAAGCAAAACAGCACCACCCTTGTGCTAATAGTTTCTGACATTCCTGCTCTAGCATTGGAGAGATATCCAGTATGATGTAGGCGGTGGAAATGATCTATTGGCCCGAGACTCAATGGCACATGTACTGCTTAGGATTAAGCCCATATTTCCCACCAACTCCACCCAGAGTATTTAGCTGCTGGATCAGAGCACCAGCTTCACTGCATCCAAGTAGTGGAATCTCAGTTATATGACCATTTTATGCTGTAACACCCAAAGCGCTCTGTCACCTTCAGAGATTCTCTGATTCGCCCACACCCTGTGTGAAGTCCAGAAGAATCTGAGCATCAGTAACATGCAACTAACGTGCCCCATGATCATCTTCCTCAGGAGAAACATACAAACATTAAAAATCAAAGGAAGGTGTTCAATTATGGCCTCTCAATGGGTTAGAGTTTGAGAGGGAAAAACAAAACGTCCCAACTGTGTTTGGCCTCATGTTGTGAGGGGCAACTGCATTTTCCCCCAGGGTAAGTTTCTCAATTCTCATTTTCAGTACTGGGTGGTCACTGAAATTACAATAAACTGTAGTGTGGAATGTTGCCAACTGATATAATAAAACCAATACACACTCATCCCTGATTTCATGGATTTTGTAGTTTCTCATTGACATCCATTATTGCTATCCATGCGCACTCGTAACGGCTAATATCTGATTACAATTCAGAGAAGGCCATGTTGCCTTGCAGATATTCTTGTTGTTGCCTGTTGACCTCTGCTTTCATGATTTCCCGAATGTGGATATGGGTCTTAATTCTGATCCGGTTGTTATTCAGAGCTTTGTTTTATTTAATAAAGTAAAACAGTTGCTTGGAATATTTGACACACATTTCTCTTAAGGAACTGTTAACATGCAATTCAGTGAGGGATGTCCAGTTGGATATTCATAGCCTTTAGTCTGTGTGAAACACCCTGACTGCTGAGTGAAACAAAAGTTTGGCTTCACTGTACATTCCTTACAGAACTTTTCAGTGACATAAAACCTTTTTGGTTTGAGGTGGCTGTTTGTACTAAACTGGAAAATACTTTTTTTTAATAGATCTTACATGGTATCTACCTGTAAGTTTGAAGTCATGGTCTCACTTTTCCATTCATGCCAAGTGCTGGTTAAACATCCCTTCAGGTTTCAGATTCCTTGAAAAAGTGAATTCCGCGTAGCACTTTATCAGCTACCATGCTGAAATTGATCCCAATTAAGCCCATGTGCTTATAGGAAGCTCCTCACTTAACAAATGGATAGCAACCATGTTTGCTTCTGGTCTGGCTACAAATTGATCAAAACATGAATGTTGCAATCCCTGAGGTAGACTGTAGTGTAAGCCTTAATGTTTCCTATTCATATACTTCTACGACCATGATGCTTATGCTCACTCCCTTGTCAGTGAAAATGTTGTTAACTTCACCAGTCTCTTCGTTGGCAGTAACCAGACCTCTTGAGTATACTCATTGGCCTGTGCAGTCAATTAATGTCCTTGCTGATAATCAACTCTAACCTCACCAACATTCCTACAATGCTTTTGCAGTGTTTGGGTTTACATCCCATGACCCTTCTTTGTCACTTGCTTGGATATTTGCGTTCACTGCTCATTTGTAATTTGCTTTTAAGCTATCCTCGTTGTCACAGGTTTCACCTGTGTGTCTCTTTAAAGGGCATAGGTATTTCCACATGGAAAGGCTTGCTAGAACTGGTAACTTGATAACCAGGGCACAGTGGATTGGTGCACCTTTGGAGATCCTAGACATTCTGTCTTAGGTCAGGCCCACTGTTTGTGCATGCAGATGTCACGTTAGTGCAATCCTTACTGCAATGACAGAGTGGGCACGTGTGCATCCTGGTCAGTATCTGAGATGATGCCATCCCCCCTCAGACTCTCCATGCCTGCTTTCACCATGAGCTCCATTCCTCCTGTGCCGCCACACATCTGTCTGGTGGGAATCTATTGCCACCGTTTTCCCCTCACCATGCTTTAAATATGAGCATGCACAGGACCAAAGTAGACTAGCAAGATGGAATACGCCATCTTGAATGGGCAGCTGCACATTCTTAAATCAGGAATTCAGGCTCATTGCTAATAGCTTTCAACATGCCATCTTTAATCAAAAAAACAGCCCTGTTTCTTTGACCCTTCAGAGTCAGCATCAGATAAATACGTTCACCTTGTAGTGCATAGGGTGCATTGCGGCACTGGGTCCCTTTGTGAATGATTCCCAAAAACGTGGGATGTTTCTGAGCAAATGGCCGATTCCAATGCCAATATTTAGTATATATGTTACTCATGCTCACGTAGGATGCGTTCTGAAGGTATGGAGTGTCTAAGTACAGCTAGATCCATCCACATGCAGGGCAATGGTTCGTCTCAGTTTTGCCACGGTAAATGTCACCATGTTCTTGCTGATATGAACGCCATGACATGTGAACTCTTGCAAAGGTGCATTACCAGAGAAGAAATCAACATCGGTGGAATTATCTTTCAACCACATGCTCAAGTGAAAAGTCATCGATTCCATTGTGCTGTGTGGGGTCTACATTAGGTTTTTGGTGCAATTCTGCATTTGAAGATCTGCTGGAATGAGGAAAGATTGTCATCTGTCTAATCTCCAAAGTTTTTTTTCGGTGAGCACCTGCGGGTTGCATCTGCCTTGAGTATGAATCCATCCTAACAAAAAAGATAAACGAGTCTGGGGCCGGAGTTAGCACGCACATGAATAAGATGCGCCACTGGCTACCAATACTCCCAAAACATGATTTAACAATCAGCTGTGTAAATTCTGTTGCGAATCACCCTCATTATTCAGCGAAATCTGTTCAGTGTTCCTAATGTATGCGTATCGTTTTCACTGAGAAAAACTTTTAAAACAAATAAGTTTAAATTTGAAGAGCGATTCCGACAAACTTGGTACTGATTTGTTAGCTCTGCTAAAATACATTTAGATATTTCTGCTAATCTTTTAGAATATATTCAAACACCGACAACTCCTCCTATTTGCCACTGGACAAACCTGCATCTCGGTAGATAAATATCCTCTCCCTGTGTAAACCCATCTCAAGAGTCCTGACACAAATTATCGTTCACCTTTCCTCACACAAAGAGCTCGTGCATGCACAGTCCTGCATTTGTAGCCGGCCAGTGTAATCTGATGCCCCTTCCTTCTGACACATTCACAATGAGGAGCACATTCTGTCTTGTCACCTAGGCTACACATTTCTACCTCTCAAGACGAGGCTGTTTTGGGCTCTTGCTCTGGTCGATTCCAAGTGGCAGGCAGGAAGGAAACATATTAGAATTATGAAGGTCGCCACAGTCAAGCTATATGAACGAGTATTTCGCAAGGAAGTGCTGGGCAAACTTCAGCAGACGGCACAATGTCGGCTCTGTGGTGCAGCCCCGCCCCCGCACCCATCCTCGTTTCAAGGTTGGCCCTGTCTGCACAGGAGCCGCATGAGAGACCGGCCTTATTCAAAGAGGTAATCTGAGAGCAGAGGGAGTCCCGCAGAGCCCGGCTCTCTTGATGTTCAATGGAATTCTTCTGCTGATTGTGGGACTGTGTGTGGCGTGGGTGGGTGGCAGGGAGTGCGGCAGGTCCATTAAAGTTGTGATACAAAACTAAAACTAGCACGGGAGCACTCATGTTTGGAATAAGGGGCACTGGGCAAACAAGCATGCAAATGTCATCGTTTTCTCTGCCATCCGGGTAGATGGTGTGTTCCCCCCACACTCACCACTGATTCTATGGCAGGGATGTGCCCATTTACTAATTTGTAATAAGATAAGTTGCTTGTCTTGAAGCTTAGTGTGCTAGGGAAAATATAATAAGGCCAGATTAACAAATACTGGGGCAGATTTACAAGCCCCTTGCGACATATTTAGGCCGCTGTTGTGTCACTTCTGTGACGCAGTGGTGGCATAAACCATGCGCCATGTTGCGCCTTATTTACAACGTGAAGCATCTAGGGAGATGCGTCACGTTGTAAAGCCCTGCGCCGCATTAAACCCGCGGCAGGTTTAATGTATGCAGGGTGGGCGTCCATCATCAGGACAAAGCAATGGTTGCCTTTTAGGTTATTAGCCTCTTTAGCCTATGGGGGGAAAAAGGAGGACAAAAGGTACATTAAGTTAACTCACACGCATAATGGAGGTGACATTGTGCCGTGGTGATAGACCTGGTGAAATCAGCGAGTGACTTAATTCAGTTTTACAGGCATGTGACCGAGTGCGGTCGCTGATGGTGATTCAGTAGTGCTTAACTGTGAGTGGTTCAAGGAGCCAAGAGTGACATCAAGGTCAAAGAAGAGAGGCGACGCAGTGCACCTTGAGAATTTCAATTGAAAAGGAAATCAAAGTGGTGGTTGGTGCTAAGGTGCATTCAATTGCAGATGATCAGATGGGGAGACGGCGCAGTGGGTTGGATTCTGAGGGATTCGCAATGAGATTAAAAATGAGATTAAAACCGGCGTTTGAGTGCAGGATCGGCGCAGTGATGTGAAACGCAGTCAATAAGATAACAGTATTTACACAGTGCAACATGGGAAACCGTAATCTGGTGAAAAAACGTTACAGTGATGTGAATAGCGGTCATGAATACAACATTGATTATTCCGAACGGAGGGTTGCTCACCAGGCCAGCGGTACGCAATCTCATATAAGAGCGCGAGGGCGGTTGACTAGAGCAGGAACAGTTGAATAACTTGGTCCAGGAAAATACTACGGGGGGAAGTAGATTATAATCGGTTGGAGCAAGGGACAGCCTTGTAATTATAGTTGGCGGTCATTGAAAGGAGTGGCTTACCGGTATTTCAAAATAGAACTTATGAGGGTCCAGAGGCGGGGAGGGGATTGGCAACTCGTGTCCGCTTGTACCTGTTTATAAAATATAGTATAAGAGCGGGAATCTATGGAGAAAAATTGCGAGGCATATTCTGGTAAAACCGAGTGGGGCTTACCTTGGAAACCGGATAATACCGGGAGCGCCGTGTCGCGCTGGGGTCCTGGAACCAGGGGGCCTGCCGGTAAAGGAAAGGATTGTCAGAGGGAGGCATTTTGGCAGGGTGGAGAAGGGCGAGCGAGGGGATTGTATGGGGCTTACCGGATCAGTCGGCAAAACTTGGGTTCCTGGTTCGACGAGTCATGTGAGCACACCAGTTTTATTGTGCTCAGCTATTGGATGGACAAGGGGCCATAGGCATAAAGGAAGGACAATGCTAGCGGCCATTTTGGGTGAAGGAAAGTTAAAATTACCGAGATGTAGAACCACCAAGGAAGGAAGGGGTACGGCGCAGTGACATGTGTGAAAGTAGCAGTTGTGACATTTACACAAGCAATAATAAAATTGGAGTACATTAATTATACATAGGAACATCTGTAAAGGCCAAAATGTTTTTAAGTTCAGGTTCAGGATTTTAAAGTGTTCATGATCAGATTAGTGAAGTCCAGTCCTCTTGCTGGTTAAGACCAGAATTCAAGCTATCTGTCTTAATTATCCACTTCAGTTCCTCTTTATTGAGAAGGAGACTCAAATCCCCTCCTCTTGGTGGTAATGTCACTTGGTTAATAATGGTCCAGCGGATATCGTTTTCCGTGTGCTCCTTAGAAATGAAATGTTCAACCAACGGAGCGTTGAGGGTCTTGCAGCGTATTCTGCTCCTGTGCTGGGAAATCCGCAACTTAACCTTTTGTTTAGTCTGGCCAACATATAAGAGGTCACAAGGACATAAGATCGCATATACAACATTACAACTATTGCAGTTTGTAAAAGTCCTCAAAACATTTTTAGATTCCTTATAAACAAATTCTTTACTTTCAATAGTGTATTCGCAAACCACACATGTTCCACACTTCGCATGACCAGTAAGGGGTGTTGTGGCCCAATGGTCATTGATTGTTCTTTTGAGTGGGGTGGGGGAAGGTAATGCTGCCCTCACTAAATGATCTTTGATATTTTTGTTTTTTCTGAAAGCAAACAAAGGACGTTCCCAGTTTAGTTGGCCTGAATTCAGAATGTGCCAGTTTTGTTTAATGGTTTTCGTGACTTTATTGGACACGCTGGAGAAAGTTGTGACACAAACCAATTTGTTTGTGGTGGGCTTAGGTTTATTTGACAGGAGGGTCTCGCGGGGACAGTACCAAGCTCACTTCATTGAATTTTTTATGAGGCGACGAGAATAACCTCTTTGTCTCAATTTGGTGGCTAGAAGACCAGCTTCATGGAAGTAATCCTCTTTATGGAAATTATTCCTTCGCAACCGAAGAAACTGCGAATAAGGTAAACTATCTTTTAAGGCCCTAGGGTGGCAACTGTCATAGCTTAAAAGCGTGTTTTTCTCAGTGGGTTTATGGTATAGAGAAGTATAGAGTAGGCCATTCTCATGTTGGATAGTCAGGTCCAAAAAGGGGATAGAGGTCTTACTGTGAGTCAAAGTGAATGTTAGGCCACTGCAGTTGTTGTTGAGCCAATGTAGTAGGGCTGGGAAGGCATCGGTGTCATTACCCCATATCATGAAGACATCATCTATATAGCGTCTCCACGTGAGGATGCCCTGGTGGAATGGATTACTATCTACAAGAATCGTGTTGCACTCCAACCAGTCCATGTAAAGAATAGCCAACGTTGGAGCAAAAATAGCTCCCATGGAGGTTCCCCGAACCTGCTGGAAGTATTGGTTATCATATACAAAGAAGTTTTGTGTAAGGCAGATTTCAAGGAGCTGGATTATGAAAAGCGTAGGGACCCTATGAGGACGAGTTCTTTAGTCAAGAATGGTTTCCATTACAAATAATGATTCTCTCTGGGGAATGTTTGTATACAATGATTCAACATCAAGGGTACACAAAGTCTCAATATTAGGGTTAAATGGAAAGTTTTCAACAAGGTTGATCATGTGAGTACTGTCTTTTATATAACAACGAGTTGTTGGGACAAAGTCCTTTAGAAAGAAATTCACGTAATGACCCAAGGGTTCTAGAACCGAGCCACAACCCGATACAATGGGGCGGCCTGGGGGTTGGTCTAGCCTCTTGTGCACTTTGGGCAAAGTGTAGATTACTGGTGTTCTGGGATTTGGAGTGTTCAGGAAGTTATATTCGTGTTTACTCAGGTAACCATTATCCAAAGCCTCAGTAGTAATAGTTCTGATTAGGGCTTGGATTTCCTTGGTGGGGTTCGTGGAGAGTCTACAGTAGTGGTCTGTATTGGATATTTGACGTAGTAACTCACTTTTATAGTTAGCAAGGTCTTGCAATACAATTCCCCCACCCTTATCAGCTGGTTTAATGATTAGACTGGGGTTATTCTTAAGGGTAGAAATGGCCGATTTCTCATCTGCAGAGATATTATATGGTATAAAAATGTGAGATTTTGCCAGATCGGTAGTTTCTTTGAGAATCACCTTCTCAAATGTTAAGATTTCCTTGGGAATCATGCCCGCCGTAGGGGAGAATTTGGAGGGTGGTCTAAAGGGTGTGGAGACAGGTTTTGGATCAGTTGGGTTGAGCTCAAAATAGGCACGCAGCCTAATTTTCCAGAAAAATGTCAACAGTTCCGATTGTAAATCAAGAAAATTTGGGTAGGTAGTAGGAACAAAAGATAAGCCCTTACTGAGAATAGAAATTTCATGAGAGGATAGTATATGGCTTGACAGATTAAACAGAGGGATAGTCAGTTCTGTGTTTACAGCCTCTGTCACCATTGGTAGAATCTGTTCCGGGTCTGTCGTTCTCCCGGGGGATTCTGCCATCGTGTTGGTTGTTTCACGCGGCCTCTCTTGGGGGGTTCTTGCTGGCCTCTGGCTAAAAAATGATTTTGATGTCTTTGTGGTCCGCCACTTGGGCCTTCACCTCCGTCTGAATTATCTGAAGAGTCGGCTGAAGAGTCTGTAAACCCTACAACCGTGTTTCTTCTATTATAACGACCCCAAGGCCTAGGCGTGAATTGGGTTTGGTTAAGGTTGCGGTTAGTATAAAAGTCCTTCTGAAGGTAGGGATATGCACGCTCAGAAGTAAACTATTTGATATCCTTCTTTACTTTATTGGCTTTCTTATTTTGTTCTATTCTATGGAACTCCTGGACCGTTTTATCAATTTTTTCAAGGAGTTTTTTGGCTTCAGTATTAGTGTTTTTTTCGGATATTTGTTTCTCTAAATCTTTGATTATCCCATCTAGTTTTTTAAGTTCTTCAGAGGCGGTTTCAATCCTTAGGACTAGCCAATGCCGAGAGCAGGTAGTCCCATTATTACTGAATCCTTGAATATACTTCGGGTTGTCCGTAAACACCCCTGGTATGTTTCTAACCTGGAGACCTAGCGGAATAGTATTGGACCTTAAGTAGTCTGTCAGCATAATAGTCATTAGTTCCAACCGGACATATTTCTTTTTCTGTTTTTCCAAATCCTCACTGAGATTAGTACTTGCAACCGTTGTTGGTTCCTCTAGATCAGTGAATAGGGATGGACCTTCACAGATTTTTTTAATATACTCTAAAGAATAAAGGGGGGCGTCGTCAGACATAACAAGGTGAGGTGAGCAGTGAAGTGAACCACAGGGAGGTGGGAGGGTAGCGAGGGGAGGACCCACTTAGGTGAAGTGGAAGGGAACAAAGAGACCCTTGCAATCGAGCGATTGCGCACAGTATCTATTTTGGACAACAAGGGGACCCCAATTGGTATCAGCGAGGGACCTCGGGGAGCTTAATCATATAAAGACAACAGTGGTCCCTAGCAGGGAGACAAATGAATGAGAATAAATATAGACTCAGTCAATTCTATATTAGTGAAGACATACCCAGCCGGGCAGAGGTCTTCAAGGTATATATTTCAATCAAAACATACAAAACAAAATAACACCTTCAGCAATTCACGTGCGTGGGGCACAAGCCTGTACCCAACCACGACCAAACACAGACAAAGACATACAAAAAGGGCTTACAAGGCAAAAATCAACAGTCTCTGTAAAGTTCCAATTTTTGGACAGAGAATTACTTATTGGTCCATTACATAGTTTTCAATTCAGAATGCCACAGGTATATGGTACACAGTGGGTCGACGTGTAAATGCAGAGCATCTGTGGTGGCTCAAGAGTAAACTTGCGTGACGCATCACACCTGGCGCATCCCTGCTGATATGCAGAGATGCACCAGTCCTTGTAAATCTGCCCCACTGAGGGCCAGATTTAGAGTTCGGTGTGCGAGTTCCTCTGTCACATACACAACGGATATCCTGTCCGTCGTATTACAAGTGTATTATATCCATTATGTGTATTATGTAATGTACATGGGCATGCTCTAGGGCAGGCGTTGAATATACTGCACTGTGAAGGAGGAGCAAATTAATAATCTCCCCTCCTCCAATGCCCTTTTGGGAATGGGATGAAGCAGACACCATCTCTGCATTGACACCCTGGGACACCCTGCAGTTACAATCCTCACATCCTCACCCCTCCTCTCCAAAAATGTACTATGGTTGACTTTGCTCAGGCTTCTGCAGTGCAGGAGAAGCCATGCTGTTTGCTGGGACACCCAACACCCCAGTCCTTGAGAGGGTTTTGAAATCGCCCAGATAATTCAGTCTTTGGCTGCCGGGACCACATGCAGACAAATACAGATGAGCTGGAGACAGTGATAGGCGTTTGTCTGCTTCACACTCTTCTGCTCATAGCTAGGCTGGTAGGTGTGGTGCATGTTCAGGAGGCTGTGCTCTTCCCCGTTAGTTGAGTGTTTGGCCTCTCTTATTACATGGCCAGTTTGAGAACGCTCAGGTGCAAACCAGGATATTGTTTCCATTTTAATATTACCGCCCCTGGTTCACTAAAAGCTTAAAAGAAAGAAAGCAAGCCACAAATGACTGGTGAGCCTGGAGGATTGCATTCCTTCTGATATAGTTTTCTTAGAGGTGTTGACACCATTAAGTATAAGCAGGCAAGACAAAGGGCACAATAACATTGGAATACTTAATTAGATTACAACATCAGGATCAAAAACACTAGAAAAAGGCACAGCATTAAACAAAAAAAGGAAGATGAGAATAGCGAGACCCACAAAGAATGGAAGAACAATTTGGATAAAAGAGAGAGACCTGCCTAAATCAAAGAGTGCAGAAATAATATATGACATGAAAATGACAATGATAAATCTCTCTAAATATAAATTAAATGACACAAAGACCACTATTTTGAAAAAAGGCTTGTATTTCTGTCAATCATTCATTGTAATTTTAAAACTCATATACACCTATATAGGTATGTAAGAAATGTTAAATTGACAGAATTCCACTGTGAGAAAGATGAACATAGCAAAGAAAATATCAAAAGAAATCAAAAAGAATGAGTAGCTCGAAGCTTGATGACATCCAAATGTGATATACACTGGAAGATTTATAAACTAAC
Organism: Lissotriton vulgaris; assembly: GCF_964263255.1. Taxonomy (NCBI): domain Eukaryota; kingdom Metazoa; phylum Chordata; class Amphibia; order Caudata; family Salamandridae; genus Lissotriton; species Lissotriton vulgaris. The sequence goes on along the minus strand of NC_141691.1, from coordinate 1,639,176,896 downwards.
ACATAATCTGTATTAGATAAAGAATAATCATTTCCCCTTTTCAAAGTGGCAGACATGAATATACTGGGTGCATGAGAAAATAAATTAAAAGCATTTTTAAGTTTTTGTGCGATGTTTTTCATACAGGAAATAAAATATGTTTTTACCATGAGCAGGCAGAAAGAAATTGAGAATAAATTGGAAAAAAGAGAAAAGCTCAAAAAAAGAGCAGCCATCAATTAATTACAATGAGAGGAAACAATAGAGGTCAAACCAGCAGATAAGGACAGAAATATTGTGTTGATTGATCAACAAAAATACATAAACTGGCTTTGAGAAAGTTAGAAGACCTAGAGTGCTATGAATAATTAAGTTACAATCTTATGAACACATTTTAAGAATGGTACATCAATAATTAAATACTAGGAGAGAACACGACTTAATAAATACACTTTTCAACAAAAGAGATTCTATACCACAGATTATGTACTTTTTGCCAAAAAAGAGTAAACACCAACCCCCATTAAGACCTATTGTGCCTGCAAGAGAATCTCTGTCTGGAAAAAACATTAATCCATACTTAAAATGTCAACACACTACTAGTATAGAATATCAGTCCTTACTTTATGGATATCACTTACTTATTAGCTCATCTACAGACTATCCAATGGAACAACACATATCAGCTTGTCCCCGTTGATGTCATGTCATTGCATACATGTGCAGAACATGAAGTCAGGTTGCAAGCCTGCAGATACTTTTTAGATCATAGGAACATCCATTTCTGGCAATACAAATATGTTGTTAGTGCTGATGGAAATATGCCTGAAAAACAAGATTTTCCTCTTCAATAGAGAAATGTTCAGACACTTTCATGGGAAAGTCATAGGAGGTTCTTTCTCCCCAAGTTTTGTAAATTGAAGATGGGTTGTTGGGAGAAGGAATTCGCATGGGGAAACAGCAGTACAATTATGGAAAAGGTAATCCTCTCGCTGCTATTCATAGATGTTAATGTGGGTCTGTACATATGAAGAACTGAAAAATACTACACATATCTTGATACAACTACAATGTGAGTTTTACATATGCAATTGAGCAATACATGAATGTATTTCCTAGACATTGAAATCTTCAATGTGAATGGGCACAGATCATGTTGCTGAAAGTTCCCATAATGAGAGGTGTCCCTAAGGACAATGTCTCAGTATTTTAAAATAACCGCACAACTAAATCAGAACTGAATAAATGAAATACGAAAAGAACTATGATTCAAGCAACATGAAATTCGAGAAAAGCAAGTGAAGTAGGATTTGAAAGATTGCCCGTAGAGATAAGACGAACTAGTAACAAAAAAAGAGTTTGCAGTGCATCTACCCATCCGGGTAGATGGTGTGAGAAAGAGGATAATAAAATGCAAGTGATCATGGCTCAGCAAGAGAAGTGAATGCAGTGAAGAAAAATATGAAAAGGTATTGGAATAATTTAATGAGTTATCCAACCATAAAAATAATATTAGGGAAAGTAGCTACAATAGTCTATGGGGAAGCAAAAAGTATAAATGACACATTGGTTCATAGCAATTTCAAGAAAAAGACAACAACATGATGGTTGAAGAATCAAAAAGACTTTATAAAATGTAGGTGATGTAAAGTCTGCAAAATTGACTTTAAGATGCAACATTGGTACACAAGAAAAATAGAAAAACAGATTACATACAACATTAGATTTGTAGTCTATGCTCTAATCTGCCCGTGCAGACTGATATTTCCGAATCACAAAATCTGACCCAAAAAAAACGTTGTTTGGGCCATGCATTCACAATCACCAAGAGATAAGAATTATCCGGTAAGATGACACTTTGAGAACACACATGAAAGTGCCTTGCACAAATTTAGTAAATGGGAAAGGGAACAGAAACTCTTTGTAGGGTAATGGATGGTGGTTCACCAAAGAATGAGATCAAGTGTAAAATTAATCAGTGCCCACAGGAGGGCTTGAGTAATTTGATAACACTGGCTGTCTGTTTCAAAAAATAATTTACATAAAATTGACCCAGTACACTAAGGATTTATAAGTTACTGTTTGAATGATTAGATTGACATAAAACATTAATCTTGTGTTAAAAAACATAGATTGGATTCCTCGCACAACTATATCAAACTGACATCAGGTATAAAATGGGGCAAGTACAAGTTCCACAATTCTGAGAAATGAGGAGAAATCCACTGCAATGACTGTAACAGAACAGAAAGGCCTAATGTGTTTTTAATTACACCCCCCATATTATCATTGCTAATTGGCAACTGAATTGTGTACAGTAAATCTTATTAAATATTATGGTGTCATACTAGTTCAGTTCAGTTCAGTTCAACTTTATTCGGATACAATAGTACCCATAAAACCACAAAAACATAAATACTTCACAACAGTTGATACAAAGAATAAAAATCATGTTCATATATCCAAAGTGCCGAGTTTAGAAACAAGCCATCATTTTAACATAAAATGGTTAAAACAATTCTCAAGTTATATCACATATAATCAGGGATCCATCATAGACCTACGTGCCCTGATCGCAGTCTTAAGAAAAGTGCCAGTACGGAAAATCAATTCAACATCATCTGAATTTAATATGCACTGATACGCTTCATCCATGCTAATTGGTCTTCTCTTTTTAAAATATGGATAAAAAAATCTGCTTAGAGTATTTAAAATAATATTTACAAAAGAATATAAAGTGCATAATAGATTGCTTACTCCTCCCATCACAAGGGCACAAATTATGGCTAAAATTTGGGCTATGGCCCAGTGGAAAACAAAGTGCAAATCGAATTGTGCCACCTCTTAGTCTGAAGAAAAGGCTCCTTTACCAACGACTCATGGCTAAATTAGATACATATCAAGCGGATAACAGTGCTGTTTAATGACCATATAGTTGCGCACAATTATTTTCCTAGACTCTACAGCATCACGCTCGTTGTTATAAAGGGAATATAAGGCATTCCGCAGTTCCTTCTTTGGAACTGATTCTGCTAATATGGGGTCCAGGAAAAGATTTTCTCTTTTTACACTGCACAAACTTTGAAGCACGCCTCTTAGTCATGGAATTTCTAAACCTTTGTCACAGTGTAAACAATCCATGATAATCTGATGTGTCAGGGATGCCGCTTTGTTCCTCAACACTGATACCTAGAAAAGTGCCGGTCGGGCACGGATAAAATCAGTTATAAAATTAATATTGAGCTCCTTATGACATATATATTGAGGGGTTATACTAGAAAAGGCATTGTTATGCCAAACCTGAGACTTCCTAAAAAGAATGACCTTAAGAACGTTACAAGAATGGAATGTTCTAAATAAAGACTTCAATTGCCAAGATTCCCAGCAAGGACTTGATGGTGAGGTTTGAACATATTACCACACTATACAAAAAAACACTGATGGCAGACAAGAGACAACAATGAACAAGACTGATTAAGTCGCAACATGTTGGCTGTTTATAATTGTGCCCTGGTTGAATAAAATATCTAAATAAAATCCCCCACAGAGTGTGTCTTTCCTTGCAAAAAAGGGTATAGCCAATACATTACAGGGAGAGTTTCTGTAGTTTAGTTTATATGGGATGCAAGATCCCAAAAACAAATGCTCAAATAACTGTCAATTCAGAAAGAAGGGAGCATTGCCAATATTATGTACCATAATAGTAAGAATAACATGTGTGACTCACTTATAAATGTCCGAAGTGAGGCACCACATGACTGATCTACATTTAGATTTCACTGGCAATATGTACATACCTAAGCATTTACACTTGTCAAGAAAGCAACCAATGAGGGCTGATGTAGATATTGAATATATCAGATGTAACATTGGTCTCTACTAACGGTAAGATATCTAGATTATTGGTTTCCGGATAAGGGAATGTTCTAAATTAAAGTTAATCATTCGAGCAAAACACACCCGATTAGGATCATTGCACTGCACTAACAGCTTTGCCTTGTGGCCTCCACATTGATGTGTAACTACAAAAGCCCTCAGATAAGAGCCACAAACATGCCTGTGATGGTAATGAGGGAACTATACCATTAACTCCTAGACATATTCTTAAATAACTGCCCAATCCAGAATGAAGGCAGCATTGCTAATATAATGAACCACAGTATTAAGGAATGCCCTATGCGGCTCATTTATGACATTCATGTGGGAACCAACACATGACTGAACTATATTTAGACTTGAATCAGGAAGACTTCGGAGTAAGGTGGTGCCTCTGTCAGGCTAAGGGATTCATTGTGTATCAGATGTTCTTCAGAGACAGGGATTGCTTAGTTGTGGAGAGGATGTTCAGTTAATACATTGATGTTTGGCTTTTCCTGTTACTATAGTCCTAGAATGAGAAGTTTGTGTCTCTGGGGCAACGCAGTTAATGTGAGATCAACAAAGGCTTATGAAATGGGTTTGAGAAAGCTTATTTGATTTGAGGTTTTACCATTCCATTGTTGATATGTGCAAAATCTATTTTAAGCTGTTTATTATTACAGACATCTATACTTGCTTAGTGTAATGTCATACTGTGGGGCTCCAAATGTAATTTGCCAATGGCACTTTGAGTTAAAGTAGCATGTCAATATAGTGTAGGTAAATAAGTAGGGCCTGATTCACAAAGAAAAGTATGACTCGTAAAGTTACGAATGTCTCCACACTCATTCAGAATTTCCTTTGTAAGTCTCTTTTTGAATTGATCGCTTGTTAGCAGGGCATAACTCAAAGGAACCTCAGCCATAAATTAATCGTCATGGTTTCAAGTATGGAATAAGATGATGCCAGGAGGATTGCCAGAGAATGTCATCTGTACAAACGAATATTTGTCTGAGTGAACTAAGGGAAACCTGTTCAGAAACAGAACAGAGTAGGTTTTGATTTGTTCACGTGTAAGGAAAGGACTTTCTCATTAAGCAAGCTGACATATATAACTAAGTTCTTGAGTAAACAGTTAGCAAATGAACATTAAAATAACGTGCTGCTGATTGAGTTAACACACATTCAGTTTATTATGCAGGAGGTGAATAGTAGTCTCCAATTTGATGGAAGTAACCATGTGCATCATGGAGACATATGGTTTGCTATCTGAATGCATTATTAGAAATGTTCTTAGAAATGTTCTTTCAAAGGTAAGTGGTCAAACAGCCTGTTTTTTATGAACACATCAGTGGCAGTGCTCCACTGTAAAACAACAATTACACTATAGGCACAATGTCACAGCATATTAAAGGAGCTAGAGAATTACAATTACAAAGACTTGAATCACTATATATCATGCATTTAGAAACTAAGTATCTTTTTAAGCTCAAGTAAGAGGAAGAACTAAACGCTCACTTATAATTTATTTGTTAGACTTGGCCCTTTTGGCAGGTTCACCCTGAAACTTTTTTGCATTTGCCTAGCCTGTTTCTGTAACCTGGTGGTGGTGATTTTGGGCACTTTTTCACTGTGGTCTAGTGTAAAGTGTGTGCGCTCTCTGTGTATGTGTGGTGAGAGTGGCCTGCCCTCCCATAGGAATGCATGGGGAATATATGTGTCCATGGTAGTTCCTGATGTGTGGGGAGTGCAGGGGCGAGTTTGGTATGTGTGAACTCGTGAGATTAAATGCTGCACGATGATGTGTGCGGATTTATGGTGTCTAGAGGAGAAATGCCACTTCTAGAAGTTGGCATGTCTGAGCATTAAATGTGAATTGACTGTATGGCTTGTGATTGGCTGGAGCTGGCTGGTGTGCCTGGCTCCAGGAGTCAGGATGGGTCTGTCCCGGTGGTGAATGGAGAGATCTGCATGTGTTGATAGGAGGGAGGAGTGCACCTGGAACCTGAATAGGGCTGGGCCTTCCCTCCACAATGCTGGCTCCACCCCCGTGGTGTGTCTGATGTCCCTGACCCACCCTGTGAATAGGCAGAGGGGCTGAGCAAAACAAAGTACTCAAGAACCAGTTGCATCTGGTTCGCTCCTTGCCTGCACCTTTGGAAACAAAGGGATTTTGTGTATAAAAGAGGGGCTGTGACCCCATGAAAAATGTTCTTGTTCCTGCTTGTGACTCGAATCTACCAGGGGTGTGCTGCTGCTTGGGCCCAGGGGAAGGCTTGCCTCCCTGGGCCCTGCCCCTGAATGCCTGGGAGACTTTAGTCCCTCTGGACCCTACTGCTTTGCCCCAGGATTCCTTCTTTATCTTGGAGGACCCTTTTGCTGTCAGCGCCCTGGGAGGGCTTTATTTCCACTACAGCAAAGAGCTCTACCGATCCTAAAGAAGGAGCGCATGAATTGATGAAAAGAAGGAGCGCGAGGGCTCCACAGCGCAAAGCTGCCCGTGCAGGAGGGAATCCCCAGCGCAGGGATTCCCCCGAGTTTTGCCTATCATGCGGGTGCCCACCCCGCTGTGTATTTGGGATTTCAAGGGAGCCTACCCCTCACTTCCCACCTTATATTTTATTAATGAAGCGGGAGCCCACCCCGCGTTTCACCGCCGCAGCCGGAGCCGGTATTGAAGCCTTCACCGGGCTGCTCTCCGTGCGAACCGGAAGTCAGGCAACACTGGTTGTGACGTGGGCGGGGCGCGAGGCAGAAGTGCAGCCAGAAGTTAAGGAAGCCGGGCGGTGTGCGTGCGAGGAGGTCGGGAGCCTACCCCACCTCCTCGAGTGCCAGTAAGAAGTCCCGAGGCAGGTGAAGAATCAGAGCCTGCAACGCGGGGCCCCCAGGAGCAAGGAGAAGCCCCGTGCCGCAAAGGTAATGCCGCCTGTGGAGAGATCCGGCCCCTGGGAGCGGGACCGGGTGGAGAGAAGTTCCCCACACAGCCAGAGGGAAGCTGCACCAGTGCGGTAACGGGCGAAAGAGGACATCATCGCTGCCTGGAGAGCCCGGTAAGTACGGGTCTCTCCGCTGTGTTGGGTGAAGACCGAGTCAGAGCTGCCCAGTGTGTGCGCAGTGGGCCACTCCAACGATGGGGGCAGCAATTGTTTTACAGAGCCCTGTGAGGTGCCAGAGAGGGCACTGTGGTTTTTCCTGAGCGGCCCCAGATGGCAGCGGGCCGCTCCAACATTGGCATCGGTATTTAGGGCCAGATGGCTCCACGAGGGAGCAAATTTATTTAAAAGCCCCGTGGGGTGCCAGTGAGGGCACCATGGTCGTTTCCTGAGCGGCCCGCTAGCTAGAGGGCCGCTCCAACGTGTTATTCATATTCCAGAGCTAGATGGCTCCACCGCTGGGTGCATTTGATTACCAGAGCCAAAGGGCTTCAACGTGTTGCCAATAATTTAAGGGAGCCCCAGAAGTGGCACAGAGGTGCCAGGCCTTCCACAGCTGTGCAGCACTTAGTGCCAGCTGCAGCGTTTAGGGACAGTTATTGCTCTCAGCTGCCCAGCAAGTAGTGGGCAGCTGCAATGTTTAGGTTGGCGCAGATGGCGCACCCCTGACTGGCGCTGCCTTAGCAGTGTGCCCTGACATTCTGGAAAAAGGGCATTTGAGCCCCTTCTTGGATGGACAGTTGGCCAGGGTATATGGATAGGGCGCAAGGCCCTAATGTGATTGATGTACTCATGCAATGTGGTGCTAGGAAATGTAATGCGTTTAGTATGTGTTACACACCCTATCTGATACCTCTAAACTGTGGTTTATGATTATGAGGTTAGTTTGCATTTCAAGTGGTTATGCTAGTGAGATTATGTTTAACTGTGCTTTACGCCCCTAATGTGAGTTGTACTTAGGAGGTAGGGTTTAATGTGTTTAGACTAGTGAGGAGATTGCATAATGTGTTTATGTTGGTGAGGTTGGCGCAGGATGTAATTCGCGCCTGAGGTGACTCTGCATAATGCAAAGTTATGTTACAGGTTGAGGTGGAGTACAGTGATTACCAGTGGCTACTGGTTGTAGGTTTATGATCTATTTTTACTTGTACCAATTTCTGCTAAGTGTTGATCCTGACAGTGGCCCACGTGGCTCTGTCCAGTGTACATAATCGTTTGTGAATATTGCCCATGCCAGTTGGCACAATGTATATTGTGTGATTGCTATCTGAAGTGTTTTGAGAATACAAAGGCTATATTTATATAACCTTGTGTGGAGTTTCTTTTGTGGTGTGTCTGGGATGTTGTTGCTGTTTGCGTGCACAAATGCTTTACACATTGCCTCCGGGATAAGCTTGACTGCTCGTGCCAAGCTCCCAAGTGGGTGAGCAGGGGTTATCTTTGGTGTGTAACTCCCTTGCCCTGACTAGAGTGGTGGTTTCTGCCTGGCTTTGGCGCAAGCCTTAGCCAACCAAAAATCCCAGTTCTAACATTATTCACAAGTTGTTAGAGAATGTCATCAATTCCTGTCCTGTCAGTGCTCTAAATAATCATGTGGAATTATTTTTGCTGAAGGATATAATGAAATTAACTATGAAAGTAATCCCAGAAAGGAATAAATACAGCAAACAGACCTGTATACTGGCTACAGTATGTAAACATATGATATTAGAGGGTGGTATTAAATTAATGACTATATAAAATTATATAGTATGAATGTTATATGTTCCACATGAGCAAGATGTGAAAGGCATAATATGCATTAAAGAAAATAATTGCTGAGTTGTTAAAATTACAGACATGTCACAATTTATACACATGTAAATAACTATCAAAACCAGTAAAGACATAACCTATGCAAGGCACAAGGGCACATATTTGTTATAGATTTGTGCTGGTGTTATGCAAAGTGACACAATTTGGTGCAAAACTGTGCAGACAGCAGTGACAATTAACATTTATGTGCAAAACTTTTTTGCACCTCAGCTTAACTTTTGTACTGAACCCAAACCTCTGTACATCAATTCCCTTTTAATGTATGCAAATTGATTTTTATGATTGTCTTTGATCAATCCATATAATTTCACATATGTTTGATCATCCTTGTGTTCCCTTCATGTTCTTTTTTCAATTTTGTTCTTTTCTTTTTTCTTAGTTTTTTCTTTATCAAGCAATTTGTTCTATTTTCATTATGTGATCCCTTTATATTTGCTTAGTTATCATTGGAATATATTCCTCTGCCAGATAATTCTGGTATTTTTCTCTATTATTACCAGGTTTACATTTTCTAATCTGTAATCTTCAGTTTTTTTAATAACCACCAGAAACTTTAATTTGAACTTGAGTAAAATTGTCACACATCATCTTCAAAGTCTTCCTTCCCATGCCCCATATGTTAATTTAGTTTTCACATTCGTTCAAGCATTTTAGAAATATTGGTCTTAGGGATATTATGTACCATGATTCACTGTTTCTCTTTCTATGTTCTATACTTCGTTGTTACTCCACCATGTCAATTTCATATTATTTAACCAGCCTTGATTCACAGTTGTGATCATTTTCACAGTGTTTAAAGAACAAGAACCTTCAGCCTTTGTTTGCAGTCACCTTATATGCTCTATAATTCTCTTTTTTAATTCACATATTCTACTCACAAAATATTTTAAATTACTTGACCATGGCAAGACATATACCAGAGATATGCTTTTACCTATTATTCTGCACGTTGTCGCCTTCTTTTACTCATATGATGTTTCATAGTGTGGCCTATTTGTACTGATTTTAAAAGCTTTGGAGTAGTTACATGACAATATATTTTGATAACAGACACAAGTCAATTTTGAAGTTTGAGTTTTAAAATGCACTTTTCACTAATGTGTCTTTGTATAGATTTGCTTCTGTTGTATATATGATGTGATGTACATGGGATTTCCCATTATAACTTCGATTTATGGATCCATGCTCAATGTTCTCCAGTCCTTCTGCATAATTCTTTTAATTTGTCCTGCTTCTTTGTTCCTTTGAATATTTTGATCTTTTTCTTTTCTTTCTATGTTTTCTTTCTCTCTTTTGCTTACAAGTAGTTCTCGTTGACTTTTGAATTTTGCTTTCTTCAATCCTTTCAAAAGGTACCACAGTATTTCCTAGACAGTACTGTGATACTACATTACCTTTCTTGAAAAAATATAAAACAATAATAATACTTTTCTCTAACTATTCACACTATTATAAAGTGCCTCATGCCTTCCTATATGTGAAAAAACTATTTCTGACTTAGATACCCTGTACACAGCCAAGGGGGAATACAGTCATAGCAGCAAAATGGGTAAGGTTTAGGTTTCCACATGAGATAACCCTTATTACCTTGCTTTTTAACCTACAGGATGAAATGAGGCACCTCACCAAAGTCAGAATAGTTATGCAAAAGTATTTTTATTGCTGTATACGTTTTTTTTAAAGGTAACAGAGTACTACAGTACTATGTTGAAAGTACCGCTGTATACCTTTGAAATAAAAAAACACGATTTTATCACAAACAATAAAATAGTACTTTTTTATTGTTGTTTAATATTGTTTTACTGTTTGCCATACATACATATTTTTTTACTTTGATAAGGTACTGCAGTACTTCCTAGCTGGTATAGTGGAATTACTTATTTAAATCTATAGAACAACATAAAGATTTTCCCTATTACCAATTTTATAAAATGCCTTTAGTTTTCCTATATGTACAAAATGTACTGCAATCGTTTATCTCACGTTCAGACTCAGGATGAGCCAGAATTTGGTACAAACAATATGGTTGCCTTTTACTTTTTGAAAGACAGATATTAGGCAATAATATTGTTTTGTGTCATTGTTATCATCGCTATGTACCACAGTATACTGTGAAGTTCCACTGCATACTGCGGCCCAATATATCACTAAGTTTTGGTCCCTTATTTCTACAATACTACTGAACCTATTTTCATGAAATACAAAAAGAATTATTTTCAGATCATTATCTATATTCCTGCCAAATTTCATGAAAATCTGTTCAGCTTTGTGCCTCTGTCTGTGTAAAACATCTATGTTAAATGCATTGGTGGAAAAACTTGTTTTGGGAACCCTCCTTTTTCTTTGCTCCCCCTTAGCTAATCACAACATAACCTTGTAATCATCAGTCAATGTAGAAAAAGGAATAGGTCTGCAAAGTTTCTTGAAATTATTAGCGATCAAAAGTTTAAAGAATTCCTATCACTGGGAATCCTAACTATATATACAAATACATCCACTCACAGACAAACTCTGAGACCTATGCACCCAGTCCCTCATACACTCAAGTACCCTCTCACAGTCCCAATCAGAGACCCATGCACCCACTCACAGAACCACTCAGGCACTCTAACTCCCAGTCATTGACCCACTGAGAGACTCATGCACTCTCTCACAGACCTACTCAGACATTCATGCACCAACTTACTCACCCACTCAGACACCCTCTAAGACAGTCATGTATCCACTCACAGATCAAATCAGACAGTCACATACTTACTTTCAAATGCACAAAGGCATTCATGCACCTACTCTCAAACTGAATGACTCGTGCATTCACAGATTCACAGAAATGCTTAAACAGTGAATGAGAGACTTGCTGATAAAGTCATGTATGCAGTCCCAGGTTTCACTGAAAGAGTTAAACACTGTATTATATAGATATTAAGGGAGTTATACCTGCTAATATAGAGTTATTTTAGATAGTGATATGTTTAGTGTGTTGTTTATAATCTATTTTGCTGCTTTAAGTTTTGCATCTGGTGGTGGCTATTGAATGTCTGCTTTTGTTTTGTCATATTGTGATGTAATCCCGATGATTGCGGCTACCAATATCATTGCAAAACAAATGTTTGCATTTGTCACCCCGAGTGGGATGGGTATGCTCAGACGTGAGTCCCATGCTCTGCACACCACTGGAGTCCAGCTATCCTGGCTGAAGACGGCTGATAGCCAGAAACCGGTCCTAGGATGCTTGATTCCGGTCCAGGAAAGACATGGCTTGGCAGTTCGGGCTGGACTGTTCCCATGAGGCACAGGGTCAAGGCTGATTTGCATATGGCCATGTCTGAACTGGGGTGGTGTGGAGTGCAAACAAACAATGGATGTAGGCCCAGATCTCTGTACAGGGGTGAATGTATGACATTGTTCTGCATTCTGTCCATCAAGTGTTATTTTTGCATTTGTCACCCCGAGTGGGATGGGTATGCTCAGACGTGAGTCCCATGCTCTCCACACCACTGGAGTCAAGCTATCGTGGCTGAAGACGGCTGATAGCCAGAAACCGGTCCTAGGATGCTTGATTGCTTGGCAGTTCTGGCTGGACTGTTCCCATGAGGCACAGGGTTAAGGCTGATTTGCATATGGTCATGTCTGAACTGGGGTGGTGTGAATGTATGACATTGTTCTGCGTTTTGTCAGTTTTATCAGTCTCAGCTATTGCTGTAAACGAATCATGAATTCCTTGAATTTTGTTATAAAAAAAGTCAGCCATACTTTCACACAGCGACAGGGAAGATTTCACTTCAATCTCAATTTTTTCGGCCTAAGAAATGAGTTCACAACCTTAAATATTTATTTACTTGAGTTATCTACCTCCTCAATGCTTCTAGCCACAAAGTCTCTCCCGGCCTCCCTCATCAATTTATGAAGCTCTTTCAGCGCTTCCTTATATATCACTTTAACTGTAGCACAGTAATCCACCTGACACAGCCGTTCCAGGCATTTGCATCTACTTTTGTATGTTCTGAGGTTCTCTGAGAACCTGGGTTCCAAGGGAGATTGCCTCTGTGTCTTCGAAATTCTGGCCTGGGCTGTGGCTTCCACAGCAGCGGAAATTCATTTATGTAAGGTACATGAGTCAGCATTGGGGTCGTTCGATAGTGAAGGTAGACTACCCTGTAGGACCGGCCCTATGGACTCAGTGGTCAGCTTTTCCCAATTTCTTTTTTAAGAGATTACGAGAGCCCCCTTGCTGTCTGGACATTTCAAAATTAAATGAAAAAGGGATCAAGAAATGATCATTCCACACCAATTGCCTAGGGGACTCAGTTTTATATATAACCTTAGAAATTCCCTAAAAAAAGCAAAGGTTGACGGGAAATTGTAGTTAGGAATTAGAATTTAAAAAACTTTAGAAATTCACTGAAAAAACAAAGGTTGCAGGGACATTATAGTTAGGCATAGATTTCACTCATACAAAATCAGGGACATTCAGCAGTTATCCTGAGTTAACTATAAATTACGCTCATGTAATGCACTGCTTGTGACCTCATATATTATATCACTCATGACATGGTCAGTGACATTTGATGGCATCACTGATGACATCATCCAGTAAGTGTAAGGGTGATAGTATTTTTAATATATGTCATCTGAGTGGCTGTGAGACTGTAAGTGGCTGTCTGAGTGGCTGTATGGGTGAGTGAGTGGCTGTGTGAGTGGATATATTGGTGAGTGAGTGGGTGTGTGGGGGGTTGTATTGGTGGATGACTAACTGTAAGTGGCTGTATGGGTGGGTGAGGGGATATGTGAGTGGTGGTATGGGTGGGTGAGTCAGTGTGTGAATGAGTGGCTGTATGAGTGACTAAGTGGGTATGTGAGTGAATGTATTGGTGGGTGAGTATCTGTTTGAGTGCCTGTATAGGTGGGTGAATGCGTGTGCTAATTTGCTATATGGGTGGCTGAATGGCTGTGTGAGTAGCTGTATGGGTGGGTGAGTGTGTATGTCACTGGCAGTATTGGTAACTGAGTGGCTATGGGAGGGCCTCTACTGGTAGATGGGTTGATGTGTGAGTGGCTGATGAGTGACTGAGTGGCTGTGTGAATGGCTCTATCTGTGAGTGACTGGGTATGTAAGTGGTGTATGGGTGAGTTAGTGGTTATTTGAATGGGTGTATGGGGTTGTGAGTGGGTGTGTATGTGGTTGTATTACACCCTAAGTGTCTGTGTGAGTGGCTGTATAGGTAAGTGAATGGGCATTCAAGTGCTTGTATAGATGTTTGAATGGGTATGTAACTGATTGTATAGATGAGTGAATGGGTGTGGAAGTGGCTGTATGGATCTGTGAGTGGGTTTTTGAGTGATTGTATGGATTTGTGAGTGTTTGTATGGATGTATGAGTGGGTGTGTGAGTAGTTGTGTGGGTATGTGAGTGGGTGTGAGAGTGGCTCTATAGATCTGTAGATGATGTCATCAGTGATGTCATTTGAGATGCCATCAGTGATGTCACTGACCATGTAATGAGTGATGTAATATGTGAGGTCATGAGCAGTGCGTAGCAGAGGCATAAGTTATAATTAGCTCAGGTAAGTATACCTGCTGAATTTCACCTGTTTGTATGAGTGGCCCCAACCAGGGTACCCAGTGTGCATTTTGGGGACTGCAGAGGGAACATCAAGGCCCTGTGGTCCCAGATGGCTCCCTGCCTCCTGCGGGAGCCAGCATTGATCCGCACACATGGAGCTGTTGGAAATACAGCTCCTTGCATGTGGGAGCCACACTGTCATCTATTTCCCTGCCTGCATGTCTGCATGAAGGGAAAGAAATGAAAACTCAGCTTCTAGCATGTGGGAGCACTTTGACAGCTCCCGCTTGCTGGAAGCAGAGTTTTTACTTTTGCTTTGCGGGTGCTGTCACAGCTCTCACCAAGCAAATAAAACAGTTATCTCCTGAGGGTAGGCACCTAAGGAGACAGCAAAAGGTGTCCTGGGGGTTGGCAGTTCTAGGGACCGTATATGACCCAGGAGGGGGCACCCTCCCTCTTTTTAAAAAAGTAATTGGCCCCGGGGAGGTGGTTGCAGCCTGGTAGGGCTGTGTGTGGCCCCTATATCATTTTTTATTTATCGCCCCAGGGAGGTGATGGTCCCTGAGGGCGGTCGCTAGTAGGTAATCATAGTTAAGCCCATGGATCCATTGGAAAAGCATTTTTTGACTTACCTATATCTTTGGCGTCGTTTGACAAATCTTCACAAATTGTTCCCAAAAAAGTGACTCTGTGATTCTTGTTATGTATGGAAAGTTTTGGGCGATCCGTCAAGCAGGGGCTGAGAAAAAGTGGGGGTCAAAATAGGTGCATTTTCCCATGTTCATTCCCATAGGGTATTTGAACATGACTACAGCCGAACCGTTGGACAGAATTACACAGAATTCAGCAGAATGGTAGATTTGGTTCCGCAGATCACGCTTTAAGTTATTTGGTGTAAATTAAAGGAAATCCACATTTGTATATCTGTGGTCATGAATAATTTGCAATTATTTTACAACAACTTGTGAATGCCCTTGCCAACAGGAATGCCATGATTAGATGGCTGAAACCTGAACAGAGAGTTGTGGCCACCATTATCCTCCATCGGATCACTCCCCGGGGCTCAATCAAAATGACAGAAAATGGCATAAGGGGTTAGGTTGGATGTGCCTGGACCCCATGAGAGGAATATAAAAGTGTCCGGCTGATGTGTATAATATGTCAAAATCAGGGTTATTTTTACCCATGATATTTGCAAATTTGCCGCAACCATCAGCGCTGCCCCGTGTAACAGCACAATGAATTTGTGAATATTGGCGATAAAATAAATAAATACATTCCCAGACTCATTCAGACACTAATGCATTCACTCATAGAGAAACTCAGAGACTCATGCAGACACTCACAAACCCATGCAGAGACTCATGCACCCACTCATTGTCCCACTCTGTGACTCACACAACTACTCACACACTCACTCAGAGTCTCACACAGCCATTCACAGACCCACTCAGACACTCATAGACCCACTCAGAGACCCAGGTACCCACTCATTGTTCCACTCCGTGACTCACACAACTACTCACACACCCACTCAGAGTCTCACACAGCCACTCACAGACCCACTCAGACACTCATTGACCAACTCAGAAACCAAGGTACCCGCTAACAGACCCAGAGACTCATTCACACACTCAGTGTCCCACTCAGAGAACTACACACTGACTCGCAGACCCACTCAGACACTCACTTATCTACTCACTGACTTACAGGGAGACTCATGCACCCACTCACACACTCACTTAGAGATGCACACACCCAGTCAAAGACTCATACACCCACTAACAGACCCACTCAGAGACTGATGCACCTATTTACACAACTACTCAGAGACTGATACAACCAATCATGGACCCCACTCAGATGTTCATTCACCCAATGACAGCCCATTCAGAAACTGACACACTCACTCACAGTCCCAATGAGAGAACCACACACCCACTCACAGACCACCTCAGAAACTCACTCACTCACATATGTAGTCAGAGACTCATGCAGGTGCTCACGCCCACTCAGACACTCTCACACCCACTCACAAACCCACTAAGAGACTAGTGCGAACAACTCACAAACCCATGCAGACACTCACACACCCCCTCACAGACCCACTGGGAGACTCACAACCCCACTCACATACCTACTCAGTCATGCACCTACTCACAGACCCAATCAGATTATCATGCATCCACTCACAGATCAACTCAAAGACTTCTGTGCTTGCTCATGGATATACTCAGATACTCATGCACCCACTCACAGACCCATTCAGAGACTCACACACCCACTCAGACTCACTTATAGACTCATGCACCCCCTCACAGATACACTCAGAAACTCATGGACCCACTCAGCGACTCACATGGAAACTCATGCACCCACTCACAGACTCATGCACCCATTCACATACCCACTCACTTCATGCCCAGTCCCAGAGCCACTCAGAGACCCATGCACACACTCACAGGTCCACTCAGACAGTCACACAACCATTCACAGACCCCACTCAGATGCTCATTCTCCCACTCACAGCCCACTCAGAGACTCATATGCCCACTCACAGTCCCACTGAGAGAACCACACACCCACTCAGAGGCCAACTCAGAAACTCACTCACTCACATATGTACTCAGAGACTCATGCAGGCACTCACACACCCACTCAGGCACTCTTACACCCATTCACAAAACCACTCATAGACTCATGCAAACAACTCAGAAACCCACTCAGACACTCACCCCCCACACAGACCCAGTAAGAGACTCACACCCCCACTCATAAACACACTCACACAGTCATGCGCCCACTCACAGACCCACTCAGATTCTCATGCACCCACTCACAGATCAACTCACAGACTCATATGCTTGCTCATAGGCACACTCAGATACTCATGCACCCATTGACAGAACCAAACAGTCATGTACTCACTCACAGACCCATTCAGAGACTTACACACCCACTCACAGACTCACTTACAGACTTGTACACCCCTCACAGATACAGTCAGACACTCATGGACCCACTCAGAGACTCACATGGAAACTCATGCACCCACTCACAGACACACACACACTCACACACTCCTGTCTCGAATTGCTAATCTGGACATCAGCGAGCTGGCCCGCCAGTGGCTTGAGTCATTTTGCGAGGGCGGTCCCAAAGGGTCCAACTGGGTGACCAGATGTCAAATAGTGGTGCTCTTACCTGTGGGCTACTCCAGGGTTCAGCTCTATCCCCTCTCCTCTTTAATGTGTATCTCCTGCAATTAGTGGCAGCCTTAGCCTGTATGAACTGTCAAGTTTTTAATTATGCGCATGATACCCAACTGAAGCTGCAGATTAACAACCCACACCAACGTACAAAACATCCTTAGATACACTGTGACTTGGATGACAGCCAATTCACTAAAAGTCAGACCACATAAAACAGAGGTCCTTGTAATCTCCTCTAAAAGTATCCCCTGGAATTGCCTTTTTTGGCATTGAGAGCTCGGCACTGCCCCCATGCCAGTTCCCGTTGTAAAGAGCCTGGGCATTAGGATTGATGCCAACTGCTCCCTGACCAATCAAGTTGCCTCTGTGGTCGGCACCTGCCTGGGCCTAATGCGACAGCTGTGAAAACTGGCCCCTTTGCTCTCGCCCACTACTCTACAGATGATTGTGTCGGCCACAATTGTATCCAGGTTGGACTATGGCAATGCCTTGTACATTGGCCTCCGTGAGAAACTAATCAGCAAGCTGCAGGTGACCATGAACGACGCAGCTAGGCTGATTTTTAGGCTCCCTAGAAGGGCCCATGCCACCCCTCTGCAGCATAGGTTGCATTGGCTCCTGGTCAAGTAGAGAGCAAAGTTCAAGGGCCTCTGCATTGCACACAAAGCCATCTATGGTGAGGCTCCTGGCTATATCAAGGAGTGCCTGGTGAAGTATTCACCAGGACGCATACTTCAGTCATCTGAGACAGGTCTTCTGGCTCACTCTGAAGGACTGGGTTTTCTTAAGACCCAGCGGTGCCAGGGGACAACACCTGAAACCTTCGTGGGTAACCTGTTCCGGCGTACAAATGACAGAGACACGGGACACTTCCTTCGGCGTCAAAGATTCGAGGTTTATTACTGCAGGGAACACAGAAGTCACGAGAAGTACATAACATGTAGGTTCGCGGAGCCTGCTTCAAATTGCTACTGTGGGTCGCTCCTTTTATACACATTTCTCTCATAGGTTAACATGATACACAAAGGTTTACAACTTGGTTCCCATCATAAACCACAAGGAGGTTGCTTTCATGCATTCAGGGCCCGGAACATAAGTACGGAAACATTTGGTGGTTTCCAACTGTAAAAACCCATCTTCCCACCATTAGTACATTCCAATTGGCAGTAAACAGATCGAAGAAGGAACAGGGACAGGTGCAGAGGAAGGCAGAAACAGTGGGGAGATCGGAAAGGGTGTAAAAGGGGTGGTGTCGGGAAACACGAGCTGCAAGCATCAAAGAGACGTGCCTAATGAGATGCACGGCTGAGACAATAGACCGGCACGGCAAGATGAGCCTCGAGCGGGGCCATCTGCCTTACAGTATCATCCCCCTCATCATAAAGACACTTTCAAAGGAAACGTGTCTTCCGCAAGAGTCTTGGGAATCCCAGGGTCGCGAAGCGGACAGCGTCCGTTCGCTGGCTACTTGAGGGCAAGAAACAAAATGGATGCCGTATCTAAGATGGAACCCGTGGGTACAGATAGATAAACCCACGAAACAGACGAACGGTTTAGGTTAGCACAGTGAAACTGCGTACATCCACTAAACTCGTCATTTGCGGTTCATAGATACCAGACTCGACCATATTCGTGCGAGTGGAAAACACCACTTACGATCGTCACGGAACCTCAGACGCTCCTTTTGCCCTCATGTAGGCAAGCACTAGTCAGAATCATATTCGATATTCATCAGACCATCTAGATGTTGCTGTAGCATAATTCTATCCATCCGAGCTCCTTTGGTAACAGGCGGCTGTCTTATACACGTCGTAGCACAGAGGCCACATAAGGCAGGACCACACTGCACACAAAGGCAACACGTGAACAGAAACGCTACAACAGCCCCGATGATCATCAGAATCTTCCAACCCCAAGTCGACATTAGGCCCCAAAACCACCCAAGTAGCGTCCAATCCCCTACGTCCACGTGTATGGACTCAGAGATTTTATGCAACTTTGAGATGGCTTGATAGACAGTCGGAGCGTTATCTGGAATGAAAATACAGCAGCTCGAATGAATCACCTTACATACTCCACCTCGATCTGCTAAAACAACGTCTAAAACCATACGGTTTTGTAACGTCATGAGCCTATCCGCCTGAAGTTCTGCGGTGATATTACCAAGGGCACTGGCAGTGATATTAGCTGTCGATTCCACTACTCGAGTCAACTGTCTCAGGTTCCTACTATTGACCATAGGCCCCCAAAACGGAAAGAAACCCTTGAAAAAGTCTCCTGCCTCTTAACCGGCAGTGTCCTCTTCGCTAATCACGCCCCTCACAATTCTAGTCTTGTGGTAATCTGCATCTACGGTAAACGTCGGAGGCAACAAATTTGCAATATAACATGTGCCCGCAAAGTCGGAGGGCAACCACGTATACGCACGATCATGGCAGACGAAGTACGTACCCTTGGCAGTCAGAAACACAGGGGACGAGAGCATCGGCAAGACATATGTCTCGGAGCAAGCACTCTCTCCAAGATGAGCTCTCGGTTTTCGGCCACGACCTTTCAGACAGAAATTACCAAGGTGGGGTACGATCCATATCGGAGACGAGCTTCTAAGCTGTCTTTCACCCACGAGCGCACTATACTCAGCCTCACTCAGGTCCCTATAGGCTCGCACCTCCTCCTCTGGGATGAGCGACGGCTCATAGATATCCCTATCTAACTCAGCGATCGCTATAGCCAAAGGCTTGTGGTACGGACCAGGACCAAAGTGGGAAGGACGTGGCTCTCGATTGGGGTAGGAATCTAGTGCGCTTCGAAACATTGTTTGGAATGCTCGAGCTGAACCCTGGGAACTATAAGGAAGGACCAGATATGGAATTCCTTTATCCGTGGTATGTGGCATCAACCCACACACCCAACAATTAGTAGTATTAACCACTAACTGATGCTGATGAAGGAGCTGAATAAAGGAATTATTTCTAAATTCCGCACGTCTAGCCTGCTCGTGTTGAGGTAAGATGTGGAAGGAATGAGGAGACACAGTGGTGGTAGATTTAGGTTCAGAAGTAGGAGTAGGTATGGCAGAAGGTAGGAAGTACTGTATCATATAATACACCCCACCCGCCAATAACGAGGAAACAATTAAAAACAGAAGGAACACCTGAAACATAAAGCATTTTGTACGAGTAATTTGTTGCAGTTTGAATCTTTGCGCCTGAGCTTTTTCCGAGTCCATCAGCTTAGAGAACAGCATCCTCTAAGACCGTCCGCAACGTTTCTTGACGCACTTCGTTCTGTGTAGCAATAGTCAATCCCTAGGAGTTCCCAGGAACCGACGGCCTTTGACCTAGTGTCAAGACCTACTAACCAGAAGGAAGTACACGCGCGGCCCTACGGTACACTCGGATGCAAGGTATCTTAATTCACAAATATATACAAAGTCTCTCAGCTGGGGAAGCAAAACACAGATGTGAAAAAACTCAATATTTACAAAATCATAGTTATACGAGTGTTTAGACTGATCGTGGCAATGGGGTAACGTAAATGTCGAGGAGCAAAAGCAAATTTTATTTGTCCTTGGTGTTAGATCGCAAAAAGTATCGGCTCTTTCCAGGACGTGTCTGTTCGTCAAACAATGGATCCGATGAGGGAACAGAGTTCTGTTGATCAGTCAATTGTTCAGATCTTGAGCTTTGCGGTGACAAATGTTCAACAATGTCGTTCTGCTGCACTGAGGATTCTCCGACAGGTTCGGCGTCGCTAAAAGGTACGAAGGTCTGCAATCTTTCTGTTTCAGATGAAGCAATGCCTTTCCTCACCCACGAGTCCGCCGGTAAAGGTATAGGTACCTTTTTGGTGTGGGTGGCATGCACCCAGTTCTTCCGGCCTTCCAAACGGACAGCAGTTCTCGTGGCAAGGAGGACCTGGAAGGGTCCAGTAAAACGAGGCTCGAGATTTCTTTTTCTTCCGAAATTCCTCGTCACCACCCAGTCTCCGAGCTGGAGCTGGTGGCCTGGACCCTCCGTCTGCGTCGGCAGTGCTTCAAAGACCTGTTGGTGAATTAACCTCAGTTTAGCAGTCAGATCATGAAGATAATCGATCAACATTGGATATTCAAGATCGGAAAACACACTCGGTCTAGGGACCCCCCAAACATTCGCAGGACGGCCGAACACTATTTCATAGGGACTGAGCCCTACTCGGGAGTGTACTGTCGCCCTTGTTGACAACAGAGCTAGAGGCAAAGCGTCAGGCCACGAAAGACCAGTCGTAGCCTGAATCTTTGCTAGTTTGAGTTTAAGGGTGCCATTATACCCTTCAACCAAACCTGCTGACTGGGGATGATTGGCGCTATGGAATTTCTGAGTAATACCAAGGCCCTTACACACACTCTTCATCACACTCCCTACAAACTCACTTCCGTTATCAGACCATACAATCCGTGGCATTCCATACCGAGGAAAGTATTCCTTCAGTAGGATTTTCGCAGTGGACAGGGCAGTGTTGTCTTTAAGAGGGTAGGCTTCAATCCATCGGGAGAATGCGCAAACCACTACTAAAACGTATTTAAGGTTATTGCATCGCTCCATATGGATGAAGTCTAGCTGGATCACTTCAAAGGGACATGAAGGGGGAGCAAAATGGCCAGGAGGTGTAGGGGTTCCTTTTCCAGGGTTGTACATTATGCATATCATACAATTCTTCACCAATCTCTCAGCACACTTCGTGATACCATCATTCTTCCATACAGGGGACAACAACTTGCAGATACCTTTCGCACTGATATGTGCTAACCCATGTGCCATCGTCACAACAGCTAGCACATACGCATCTGGCAACATCCATCTCTTATGTTCCGACAAATCAATCCAACACCCATTCGCATCCAACTTTCCCGTACTTTCTTTCCACTTCGTCTTTTCAGTCTCAGTGGCCTCATTCTGTATCGTTCTCACACTCTCGATGGTATCCTCGCACATACTAGTCTCTGTAGGCCACCTAACCGAACTCGTCACATACATCCTAGTGCTAAGGTTCCGGGCAGTCTCTTTAGCAGTCTCATCCGCAAATGCATTACCACGACCAACATCATCCGTCACCTTACGATGCGCACTACATTTAACAATCGCCACCTGCTTAGGTAACGTAAGTGCATCCAAAAGATCATTCACAAGCTGTCCATGTTGAATCTTAGTACCATGCGATGTCATAAAACCTCTCTCTCTCCACAATCGTCCAAAGCTATGAGCGACGCCAAAAGCATATTGGCTGTCGGTAAACACATTCACCCGTTTCCCTTTCGACAACACACACGCTCTAGTCAAAGCGATCAGCTCTGCAGCTTGGGCAGAATTCTGATTCAGTCTCGCAGCTTCCACAACAGTGTTCACAGTTACCACAGCATACGCAGTCGTCACATCACCATTCGGTAATTTAAAACACGAACCATCCACATACAAGGTCCCATCGGGATCTTCCAAAGGAGTGTTTTTAAGGTCCACACGACCTTTTGTTTCCTCCTCAGTCCGCAAGTAGCAGTCATGAGGTGTTACTTCATCTGACTCCATGCTAATGGGCAACAAAGTCGCCGGGTTCAGGACATTACAACGTTTTATCTGAATATGACTTGCCAAGAGCGTCAACTCGTACCCAGACAACCTTGCGCTCGTCAAGTGCTGAGTTTTCGTACGATTTAAGAGAGTGTCAACTGCATGCGGAACCATCACCGTAAGCATATTATCCATGACCAATCCTGCTGATTGTCGGATGGACACTGCAGCTGCCGCAGTTGCTCTCAAACAACTCGGCAATGCTCTAGCTACCGGGTCCAAGGTCGAGGAAAAATATGCACATGGACGCTGCTTACCACCAAAAGGTTGCGTCAAAACACTCAACGCACAACCTTCTCTCTCGTGAACGTATAGTGTAAACGGCTTACTGTAATCAGGGGTACCTAACACAGGAGCCGAACACAACGCGTCACGCAATTCAGAAAAACTTTTCTGACATTCTTCCGTCCATGGTAAAGGAGTTGAAACATCCTTGCACGTAAGAGCCACCAATGGTTTCGCTAACAGTGAAAAATTTGGAATCCACTGCCTGCAGTATGACGTGATACCTAAAAAGGCACGCACATCTCTCTGAGTCGTTGGCACAGTCATTCGGGCAATTGCTGCAATTCTCTCTGGGGTCAACCTTCTTCCCTCCTTTGACAATAAGTGACCTAGATAGGTTACTTCTTGACAACAATATTGAAGTTTAGAAGGAGACACCTTGTGATGTAAGTCACAGAGATGTTGCAACAACGATACCGTGGCAATTTTGCAAATGTCCTGAGTATCTGCAGCCACCAATAAGTCGTCAACATATTGGATCAAGGCTGCACCAGCCGGCAACACAAACGCATCTAGTTGGCCCTTCAAGGCTTGACTGTATATCGATGGACTTTCACAGTAGCCCTGAGGAGCACGTTTAAACCGGAAACTGCGACCACCAAGAGAGAAACCGAAAAGGTCTCTGCTTTCCTCAGCAATCGGGATGCTGAAGAACGCATTCTTCAGATCGATCACTGAAAACCAAGATGCCGAGGCTGAAATCAGAGTCAGTAGCGCCGTGATGTCGGGCACAACAGGGAACTGAGGAATCACAATTTTATTTACCTCCCGTAAATCGATAACAAAACGATAAACAGGTGGTTTCGAAGGATCAGTACGTTTCAGAATGGGCAATACAGGACTGTTGCACACGTTTCCCCGAGTCTCCTCGATAACGTCTTTCTCAATCAGGTCATAGATAATAGCTAACAATGCTCGTTCACCATCAAGGGAGATACGATACTGGGGAATACGTGGCAATCGCACATTAGATTTCAAATGAACAACATAAGGGGAGATGTCAAGCAGGCCCACGTCATTGGGACCTGTTGCCCACAAAGATGCAGGAAGAGAACTCAATTCCGGTGGAAGCTTATCGAGAGACAGGTACATTGGAGAGATAACTCTCTCACCCAAAGTAAGCTTCACTCCCGCAGGAGAACAATACAAAGTCGCATACAGACGTTTTAGCAAATCCAGGCCCAAGAGATTTTCACCACAACCAGTGGTCAAAATCAGCGGAGCTTTCAGCTCACGCGGCCCGATTGTAAGAGGCAAAGGGCACAAAACCGTATTGCTAACAGGGGCGCCAGAGAATCCAACGGAAACATTTGTTAAGCCAGACAAAGGTGCGCCAGGGAGTTTCGAATGCATTATGGAACTTTTCGCTGCACCAGTGTCCAACAGAAAAGGCTCAACGACGCCTGAGGTGGCAACTGCGACGTAAGGCCCTCTCTGATCAACCGGAACTGATACTACTCCCTCTCCATGTCTATGGCTGTCCTAGTAATTACCGTCGTCAGCATCCTGATCGACGTAATAATCATCCACATTGTACTGAGCAGATCGCCCTTGCGACGATCCACGTTGATCAAAACAATTATTGGAGTCAGAAGTGTTAGTGGAACGATAGTTCTGAGCACCGCGACCTCTACCACGTGAAGTCTGTATAGAACCACCACGACCTCCTCTAGACGAATTACCACTATTACGCTCATTGAGGACCGGACAATCGAATTTCAAATGGCCCTCTTGTCTACAATAGGCACACTGATTGTACCCTAACGATGATCTCTGCGAAGGGGAATCATTTCGTGATTGTGACCTATTTGACTGAAACTGCGATCGATTACGTTGTTGCGAGTCATTCTGATTCGAACGCGGAGGATATGCCTGTTGCAACAACACTTTAGTTTTAAGCTCTTTTGTTTTCTTGTCAGCACGATCGTTCTCCTCTTTCTCCCTATTCTCATAATATTGAGCCGTAGCCAATATTTGAGCAGAAGTAGAAACAGCCCACGCACTTTCAGAATTTCGTAATTTGTTGCTTAGGTCAGGCAGCAAATTCGAACAAACTTGTCCACAAACAACCTCTGACCACCTTCGGTACCCATGTCTTGACCACTGTGGTCGATGAAAGCCTCCTCAAATCTCGTAAAGAAATCAGAGACGCTTTCATCCTTCTACTGTTTGCAAGCGGACAATTTGTCCCAATTTACCTTCATAGCTGGCATAAGTGTTTTCATCAGGGTAATTATTCTCTGAGGGAGATCCGTAATGAGCTGTTCAGGTTTAGCCCCACCAATTTGTAGTGTGTCTGCCGCTACAAGAGCAGCCCAAGCACCACCTAATTCTGCCGCATGGTTTTCTTGACGAATCTTTGCCCATACCGGTTGCGGTACGACATTGCCAAACAGCATATCGATATCGGCAAGATTCATTATCGTAGCGTCTACGAGCTGCGATAATTCTTTATAATACCCTGCAGGATTTTTGCGAGGGTCAGGCAAAGATTGTTTTACCTGCAAAACTTCCGATCGTTTCCACGGAAGATGGATCCACACTCTCTGGAAATGCGGCGGAATGATAGGGACAGCTTGTGCATCACCAGGCATCCATACTGGCGGGACTTCGCGCATGGGATACTGACCAGGCGCGTCTAATGGTCCCTCAATGTCTTCCACAAACAATGCTCTAGGCATTATAGAAGGACGTATAGATAACAACTGCTCAACAGCGCGTCGAACATTTGAATCGACTATCATTCCGCTCGAAAACTGGAGCTGCAGATTAGTCAAAGCAGTCACCACATCGTCCGATGCATCTGCCGATATTTGGTCACGTAAAACTTTACACATTTCTTCGAAAACGTATCTTTGTGTCGGTATATTGAATTGGCAGAACGTCTCAAGCACCGCACGTGGAGGATTTCTAAGAGGGTATTTCATCCAAGCCATCGCTATATTATATAGTGCAGCACGTTCTCTATTACCGGGAAGCTGACTACGTCTTTGGGGACCGTCCGAACCAGCGGACTCAAGAATAGGTCCAAGAGAATTGAAAAAGTTAGCAGCAACAGAGGGGGTACGACGTCGGGTAGATGGAGAAGTATAACATAGGGTATTAACAAGAGAAGAGTCGGAAACAGACGAAACAGCAGGAGTAAGTAGAACAGGAGCAGCAGCGGAAGCAGGAGTATGAGGAAGTACAAGCGGTGGAGCAGTAGGAATAGAAGTAGGCAAAGGAGCAGGAACAGTCGGAAGAACGGGTACAGGTTGAGGAACAGGTTGAGGAACAGGCACAGGAGCAGGTACAGGGGGAACCACAGAAGCTGCGGTACCCTGTGCGTACGGAGGTGGTGATTTCAAAAGGTAGGACAGTAAAGGGTCCTCAACTGATTCCTCTTTCTTATCTGACTCCATTGGCAAAGCGGGGTAACATTTGTCTATAGACATACGCTGAAGCCTATCAAAAACTTCCTTTTCCTTTTTCTCCTTATCTCGCTGAAACTGTTCTGCTTTCTTCACTATGGTAGCAACTCCATCTCTCTGATTACGTTTTGTCTGTCTGATTTCTTTCTGTTTGGCTTCTTTGCGCCACAACCGAAAGGCATCAAACATGGCCGGCCTTGATTTTTTCTTAAACAATTTAGCCTCGAGGTTATCTAAAATCGGGGTCTCGAAACTACCATGAGGTGGCCAACTAAGGACACCGTCTTTTTTGGTATAACGAATCCAATATTCATTAAAGGTAATCGGACCTAACCCATGCTTGCTATATAATTCATAAGTTGGAGTCCCAACCGGAGGTATCGGACACGAGTCCTCCAGTCGGGAATCCGCACCACAACGACCAAAACAACTGAACAAAGTACTACGGCCAGGCATCTTGCACACTAGCTGAGTTTCACAAACTTCAAGGGTTACGGGATTTACCAAGTCCCAGCAAAGAGCAAAAACCCTCGGTTTTTGGCGACTGCAGACGTCAAATATTACAACAAAGAACCAAGTACTAAGAACCACAAATGCAATGGAACCATGCAACAACTAAGCACCCACAACTAAGGACTCTGGGAGCGACCCACAAATACTTAACTCAAAGATCAATGGCGTCACCAGGAAGGCCCGTCAATCGTCTCGCTGTACCAAGGTCTACGCCAGGCGCCAAAACAGGTCTACAGTCAGGGCAGCAGTCCGTCGCAGCCGTAAGGAGGCGGGAATCTTCGCGGGAAAAGTCGTCGGGCCACTTGTTTCGACAACAGGATCGATGAAGCGGGGTGCACCTTCCCTCGGAGATTTCACACGAAGTTCCTCATGATCGTCGGGCTTGGACCGGTACCACTGATGCAGCCCTACGTTGGGCGCCAACTGAAGGACTGGGTTTTCTTAAGACCCAGCGGTGCCAGGGGACAACACCTGAAACCTTCGTGGGTAACCTGTTCCGGCGTACAAATGACAGAGACACGGGACACTTCCTTCGGCGTCAAAGATTCGAGGTTTATTACTGCAGGGAACACAGAAGTCACGAGAAGTACATAACATGTAGGTTCGCGGAGCCTGCTTCAAATTGCTACTGTGGGTCGCTCCTTTTATACACATTTCTCTCATAGGTTAACATGATACACAAAGGTTTACAACTTGGTTCCCATCATAAACCACAAGGAGGTTGCTTTCATGCATTCAGGGCCCGGAACATAAGTACGGAAACATTTGGTGGTTCCCAACTGTAAAAACCCATCTTCCCACCATTAGTACATTCCAATTGGCAGTAAACAGATCGAAGAAGGAACAGGGACAGGTGCAGAGGAAGGCAGAAACAGTGGGGAGATCGGAAAGGGTGTAAAAGGGGTGGTGTCGGGAAACACGAGCTGCAAGCATCAAAGAGACGTGCCTAATGAGATGCACGGCTGAGACAATAGACCGGCACGGCAAGATGAGCCTCGAGCGGGGCCATCTGCCTTACAGTATCATCCCCCTCATCATAAAGACACTTTCAAAGGAAACGTGTCTTCCGCAAGAGTCTTGGGAATCCCAGGGTCGCGAAGCGGACAGCGTCCGTTCGCTGGCTACTTGAGGGCAAGAAACAAAATGGATGCCGTATCTAAGATGGAACCCGTGGGTACAGATAGATAAACCCACGAAACAGACAAACGGTTTAGGTTAGCACAGTGAAACTGCGTACATCCACTAAACTCGTCATTTGCGGTTCATAGATACCAGACTCGACCATATTCGTGCGAGTGGAAAACACCACTTACGATTGTCACGGAACCTCAACTCTTGAGCCAAAAGTGCATCTAAAGGTGGCAGAGCCTTCTCTGTCCTAATTCCCCAACTCTGGAATGAACTGCCTGAGAACCTCCGTAAGGAACCTGCCCTCCTCCCCTTCAGGAAACGCCTCAAAACCCTTCTGTTTAGAGAGGCTCTGGACACAGTTTAACACATCTGTTTGGTGTTCATCTGGGATGGTAGAGGGTATCTGAGCTCTCTCTCCAAGCGCTAAGAGACCTGCAGGTGATTCCGTGCTATATAAACTATAGTTAACATAACATAACACACAATCAGACTCATGTCCAGTTCCAGACCCACTCAGACACTCATGTACCCACTCACACACACACTCAGACACACATGCACATACTCACAGGCCCACTCAGACAGTCACACATTCACTCACAGAGCCACTCAGAGAGTCATGCACCCACTCAAAGACCCACTCAGACACTCACAGACCAACTTAGAGACGGATGTACCCACTCATAGACCCACTCACATACCCACTAAGAGACTCATGCATACACTCTCTGATGCACTCAAATGTGCAGAAACCTAGTCAGAGCCTCCCTCTGACACTTATGTACCCACTTACAGACCCACTCAGACAGTATTGCACCCACTCGCAGATCTACTCAGAGACTCTCACACCCACTCAAAGACTCTCACAGCCACTCACAGACCCACTTATAGAATCATGCACCCACTCACTGAGAGACTCATGCACCCATATTTATTTATTTATTTATTTTTCACATTTGTAAAGCGCACTGTTACCAGAGGATGTCCTGGAGCTGAGTGACCACTGGTATGTATGACAGGAAGATTAATGTGTGAATAGCCATGTCTTCAGGGCCCTCCTGAAGGGCAGGAGGTCTGCCGTCTGCCTAAGGGCCAATGGCAGAGCATTCCAGGCCTTGCCTGCTCCCAGAGAGAAACTCCTACCCCCCCAGCGAGCCTTCCTAACTCTGGGGACTACGATCAGTCCTTGATCGGCAGACCTTAGTGATCTTTGTACCACTGGAAGAGAGGGATCATGCAGTGAGGGGCCAGCCCTTTTAATGCTTTGAAAACTACACAGAGTGTCTTAAAAGCTATTCTTTTACGTACTGGCAAACAGTGTAGCTTTACCAGATCTTGTGCTACCGAAGAAAATTTGGGTGTGCCCGTGATCAGGCGGGCAGCCGCGTTTTGTAAAATTTGAAGTTTGTTCAGCAGCCCCTGTTGGGCATTTAAGAGCAGTCTATTACAGTAGTCTAGCCGAGATATTACTAATCCCGTTACCACTGTCTTTCTATATTCGTCGGGAGAAAAGGCAAAACTTTTCGTATTGTTTTTAAGACATAGTGGATGGATGAGGACAGGGTGTTAACTTGAGGTCTAAAGGAGAGAGTGTCGTCCATCAGAACCCCCAGGTTTTTGACCTTAGCGACTTGAGAGGGGACTGTCCCCATTTCCTCAGGCCACCATCTTGGGGACCAAAAATTGTCTTTGGCCCCGAACAGCCGAACTTCAGTTTTTGTTGAATCCAATTTAAGACAGTTTTCTGCCATCCAGTTGCTGACCTCACGCATACAGTTCTTAAACCTGTCGGCTGTGTCTTCCACTCCACCCGGTTGCAGCGACACTACAATCTGCGTGTCGTCTGCGTATGATGTTAGATTGAAGCCGAAAGATCTTATAACTGGCGCCAGGGTGGAGACGTACACATTAAAAAGAGTCGGACTCAAGGAAGAACCCTGAGGGACTCCACAGGGGAGTGCAAAAGGGGCTGATTCAAAGTCTCCCAGTGCCACCACCTGAGTCCTGCTGGAGAGAAAGGCCTGCAAGATCTTAAGGGCCTTACCTTGAAATCCGCAGGCCCCCAGCTGGTCCACCAACAACCTGTGGTGGACCGTATCGAAGGCAGCGGACAGGTCCAACAGGATCCGGGCGGCTCTGCGTCCTGCATCCATCACTTGTCTTATATCTTCGGCGGATTTTATCAGAGCTGATTCTGTACTGTGCCCTGTCCGGAATCCATGCTGAGACGGGTCCAGACATTGCTCTGTCCCCAAAAACGCACTCAGCTGAGTGTTCATAATACCCTCTATAATTTTAGCTGGCAGCGGTAACCTGGCGATGGGCCGATAGTTGTTCAAATTGGCCACATCTAGGTTATATTGTTTTAGAAGGGGTAGAATCGATGCTTGTTTCCAGCGTATAGGGAACTCACCACTTCCCAGCATGTTATTGAAAAGTGGGGTGAGTTCCACTGCTATGATGGATGGGATTGTTTTTACAATGGTGGCTGGGCAGCGATCACCAGGGGAGCCTGATTTAATCCTCTGTATCCGGTTCCTAACCTCCTCCTCAGTAATTGGGGAGAAGTTAAGTAACCTTTCCCTGTGCCTATCAGACTCTAAGATCTCTGGGTTAGTCACTGGAGGATTGACTTTAACTAAGTGATCCAGGGCATGAAAAATCTTCTCGACCTTCCCCTGAAAGAATTTGGCCAGATCTTCACATAGTTCCCGACTAGGGGGAGCTTCCACTGGTTTGGGGGCTGCTAAAGATGACACTGTGCGGAAAAGTTCTTTGGAGGAATTACCAGCTACCTGAATACGATTGGGGAAGAAGTTTCTTTTGGCCGATCTGATCATCTCTTTGTAGACTCTCAACTCTGCATTTAGTAGCTTTTTGTAATTTTTCCGCCAGTTTATTTCTAATTTTTTACTTTTTACTTTATGATCCCTGATTTGTTCAGAGAACCATGGGGCTGATGGCCTAGAGCGCGTAGAGTGGTACATTTTTGGAGGTGCTAATTGCAAACATGCGGAGTCTAGCCAGTTTGTGTAAGTTGTTGCCAATTCCTCAACAGTTCCTGAGGGGTACGAAAACGAGGAACTAAGAAGGGTCTCGAGGGCCTCGTCGTCTATACTTTTCCATTTCCTAATCGTTCTGGGTGGGTTCATGACCTTACTAGACCTGGGGAGAGGGACTAGGGTAATACTAAAATGGATAGCGGCATGGTCCGACCAGGGAACAGGGTCAACTGCCGTGACCACCAGGTTAGGATGGTTGGAAAAAATGCCATCTAGGGTGTGTCCAGCCTTATGAGTCGGGCCCGTGACTTTTTGACATAGCTCCACCCCCTGCAACAATTTGAGTTCTCGAGTGTCAGTGTCAGATATACATTCCAGATGAAAATTGAAGTCACCAAGCAGGGTGAATGTTTTGGCGCATATTGCTTCTTCCAGCAGGCTCCCCAGAGTCGAGAAAAAAGGGGCCTTAGCCCCCGGGGGCCTATAGAGTAGGCAGCCTTTTAGGGTTTGGTGGGTTGATAAGGTGAGATTAAATGCAAGCGCTTCATCCGAGCTCCTTGCAACGGGCTTAAAACTTCCTTTTACTGAATTGTGGTAATTACCGCCAATCCACCACCTTTCTTCCCTTTTCTGTTCTGTACAAAACAATCATAGTTGGGGGGGGGGTGGCTTTGACAATGTCTGGGCCAGAGGCTGCATCCGTCCAGGATTCAGTTATAAATGCCACCATTACCTTTGACTCCAATATCAAGTCAGCCAGTTCGATGCTATGTTTCACCAGGGACCGGGCGTTGAGCAGCATGCATTTTACTGTCACCTGCTCTTTACTTTGATTGACTCTATCTGAGTTCATAATAGTCTTACTGGTTTGCCATCGAACCTGGGGGAGAATTTGCTTACAGCTTGCACATTGATGTTGAGTTGTCCGTGTGCCTATGCACATTTCCAACCTAGTACAACCTGATGTTCTGTCTTCGCCCCCCAAAGCCCACAGCGTACTACGGTTGTAGGAGAGGCGACTTGCTGTGTTCGAGTTAGACTCCAATCGGCCAGGGGTATTGGCCCTAGGCGCGGGCCAGGCGCGGACGGGCGCAGACGGGCTTGCCTTTGGCTGCGCCCGTCCGCTGCGCTTCACCCATAGACATACCTACTCAGAGACTCACACCCAGTCACAGACCCCCTCAGAACCTCATGCACCCACTAGCACACCCAGTCAGACAGTACTCATAGACTGACTCAGAGACTCATACATGAACTCACAGACCCACTCAAATACCCACACACCCACTCAAAGACTCACTCAGAAACTCATACACCCCCTCACCCACCCACTCAGAGACTCATGCACCCACTTACAGACTCACTCAGACACTCCTGCACCCACTCCCATACCTTCTAAGACATACATGCACCCACTCACAGACTCATACACCCACTCACACACTCACTCAGTGACTCATGCACCCACTTACAGACCACTTAAACAATCATGCACCAACTCCCAGATCCACTCAGAGAATCTCGCACCCTCTTAGAGATGTATGCACCCACTCACATGCTCATTGAAAAACTCACAAACTTACTCACACACCTACTCAGAGGCTCATGCCCAGTCATAGATCCACTCATAGAATCGTGCACCCACTCACACACCCACACACAGAGACTTATGCACCCAATCACAGACCCACTCAAGTACCCATGCACTAACTGACACACCCAATCAGACAGTTAATCATCCACTCACAGACCCACTCAGAGATTAACACACCTACTCACAGACCAACTCAGACTCATGCACCCACTCACACACCCATTTAGAGACTCATAAATGATTTTATAATGTTATTTAGATAGTGATGTAAACAGTGTGATGTACAGAATCACTTATATAGTTATGAATTTTGAATGTGCTGGTGTCCATTGAATGTCTGCTTTTGTGTTGCACATTCATGACATTGTAGGAAATATTTCAAATTTTAAAAAATTATAAAGAAAATGAACAACCGTTTGGGCAATATGGTGGCTCTAAGAAGAGCATTTGTGTTCATTGTGAGTATGTGACAGCAACACATAAGAGAGGATGCAGAGTTTCAGGTTGCTGAGAAACATCTTGTTGCCTTTGTTTGTGAAGCGAACTCCATAACTTCTATAGATTTCATGAATGTCAAAATGCAGGTTGTTGTTGTAGATAGAGCCCATGTTATTGTCGCTGAGGAATGTAGAAACAGTTTTATTAACATGTTTTCTGGCTTTGTCAATCAAGAATTGATTTGACCTCTTCCATGCCTGTCTTCGGAATATGTGAGAGTACATCAAGACAGTGTAATTAATTGTGCAAATGTATCCTTCATTAGGATTTCCACATTTATCCCAGTCAGTGTGCCTAGGTCTTTGCCAGCACAGTGCACAATTATGAGGTCAGGGGGTTGGCAATCCATATTGCTTTCATCCAAAGGCAGCAATTGATGCAACTTCAACCCTCTCTGTGCAATCCAAGTAATGTTCAGATTAGCAATGCCCAAGTCCCTGTCAATACCACTTTTTCTAGCAGACTATCTAGCCCAAAACACACAGCTGTGGTCTACATTCCACACTCTATCCATTTTGAAGTGAAGCAGCAGTGGCCGACAGGAGAAGGCTACAGCTGAATGAGACAGTTTTCAAAATGAAAGGCAGTTCAAATGGATGCCAGATGCTGATTAAAAAAATACATTTGATTTGTTGTTGTAAATATGTAGGTTAATAAACTCCGGTACTGTCTTTAGACGATAAGTAATGCTATATTTCATATTGGTACCATAATATAGGTTCAGGGAACATCGTGCAGGTTCCCTACATTAGCTCCCATTATTTCATATGAACAAGCCTTATAAGGATATAACTCCCAGTAAGGACAGGATGCCTTACAAGGACATAACGCCTTATAAGTTCTACAGCCTTTTATGGATTAAACCTTTCACCTAGTTCATGATGAGGGTGGGTTTTGCCCGATCAATATTGCTAATCCGTCATCTTTAGCACATATGAATAATTATTGAGTACACTATCCAGGAGGTACACTTCACCTCTCCCGTCAACGCACAAGTTTTTATCCCTAAAGTCATCCTCATACTGATAAATGGGTAACACACGTGCATAGACTGTATAAATACAGCACCTCTTGCTATCAGTAAGTAGGAGGAACCCGAGACTTCAAGGCCGACACACTGACCAGAGACGCTGCAGCTCCGACATGACATTGCTCCTGCTGACAGTGGTCTGTCGATTCCTTGCAGGGTGTCCATCTCAAGTCCAGGACAAAGTCCCACACTCTCACTATTCAGTTATGGGGGGTTGACTTAAGCCTAGCAGGATTCTTGGCTCTTAGTCTCTTAGGCTTAGGCTCTCTAGCAACTACTCACATGCTAGGTACACTTAGGTACATCTAGTCAGTGATCTTAGGGGTACACACTTTATTTAATAAATGCATTTTATATTCATGTATAGGTTCATGACTGTAGCAAAATGGTAGAACAATACTATCTCTTCTTATTCACTGTACTGCTGGTTCTATATCTCTCCTACTGTGTTACAGTTGTAACCGCGCACTTATTCTACATGAGAAGAATTACTGTACAATACATTCTTATTGTAAACACGTTCGACAGTTTCTTCTCTGTATCTCTCTGAGAGCAAAAACAAGCAAGCACGAGCGATTGGGTGAAATGTAATACTTTGTATACATGAGTCTGAGGTTTTTGTGTTCTAAGGTTGCAAAAACGAATCTCTCTGATAACAGGTGATTCTAGTGGCACTGCGAGCTAGCTAATGGGAAACATAGGCTAATATATGCGGCGGGGTGTACAGAGTCCGTCTGCCACCCGACCCACAGTATATGTTATCCGTAAACATCATAGGTCCTGCATGACAGAGTACTTTTTGGGACTACACTACATGACGCCCAATGTGGTTTAATGACACACAACGTGTCAAACATGGTTTGCCCAATGTGGTAAATACATGGCGCACTTACTCAACAGTAGAATCTGTATAGCTCTGTTGTGCTTACTGTCAGAGACCCTACTTACAAAACCCAGAGACGTCTGGAGCAGGTGGGAAAAAACTCCGCCACAGCTGAGTAGGCGGGATATCCAGTGTATTGGCTGTTGATTAATCAAGCTTGAAAGGAAAATTCCCAAAATTGTGCATAAAACCTTTTCATAAAATCTTTTTATACTTTTCTTAGACAGTAATTCTGTGTCTTAAAAAACACGATGTCTGAAGAGAGAGAGAGGTTTAAATCAGGGACTTAATAGGTCTGGTGAGATAGATGCAGATGCAATATATATTGCACCAAAAGTAACACAAACTCTTACAGTCAAACTACTCAAACATGGGTTACCACCCAGAGGAGGTGTAGTAATATTTGTGATAAAGGCACACGAAGATTGCAAAACATAAGTATTCTACTCATATGTTACAATCCCAGAAGCAGATGCTGTAACAAAAACTTTTCGTTATTACACACATGAAGAAGTTCCAGCGGCTTACACTTCGTTTGAGGACATTGAGATTACGCTTTCCTACCAGGTACATATTTTCTGGTTTAATGGCGCCCTACCCCATACAAGAACAATAGCAAGGCTGGTCTTTTAGGAAGACCAGGAGCAACTTGGCCGATATTAGCAACCTATGCACCACATCCAGACATTGACACAATGCCAGGTGATGAACTACTTGTTCAAATCAAACAGTTGATAAGACTACAGAAACATGACACACTTTGTCTTAAGAACACTAGCGGTTCAACCTACAGTAATTACACCTACTGCAGCAGTTATACAGAGCCAGGTACTAAAATTACTCCACAAACTTTATGCGCGCTAATGTGCAAAGTGCCCACAAAACGTGAACAAATTCCTTTCTGGGTATCTCAGAAAATAACCCTGTTAGCATCATTTTTTCCAAATACAACACCATTTGAAAAACACAGAATGTTAGCAATCCGTTTGCCCATGGGGACACACCACAGTTAGAGGATTTCACCTCTTGGGGTACATTCTTTGTTGCCATATATACCATAACTCATGGTAGTCCTTCATTAGCAGGAATACCAGATGTATTAAGACAAAATGACTATGGAGCAGAACCTGCCCTAAACTTAGGGATGAAGTTATTAAATAACTGCGACCAGGTATCAGCCATAATACTAGCTAACATAAAAGGGGAAGCCGCATCGGTGGCAATCCGCCTAAGGGAGGTCGGCCCATTAATTCAGGAGGCTGAACTACCCAAAATAATTGAAACTGCATACGCAGAACAAGGCAAGGATAGTTTGGAGGAAAATTTTTTAAAACCTCAACTCCAGGGCAGTACTGATAAGGACACTGTTAAACAAACAGCTACTTCATCTAAAAAGAAGTGGGATAAAAAAGAAAACTCTAAAGACAAGAGATCTCAGTCCTGAGGTAGGTCTCCTCCATTGGAGCCTTCTGAAAAGAGGTATAACCTCAGGAATAGGGATAATATTAGAAAGCCTGACAGGTATCAGGAAACTGATACACCTTCCTCTCGTTCCTTTCAAGGCTCAAAGAAAGGCTCCGAAAGAGATAGATGGTCAGAACACAGAGAGGAGCGCACACAGTCCAGAGACAAGCAGCGCGCTTCAGACTTTCCTTCTAAATAAGAAGATAAGCAAAATCCAAAACCTCAATTTAAGAAAAAGAAAGTTGCTGGTCTGAAAATCAGACATGCCCAGAATACTGAGGACACAACTTCTGAACGAGGAATGGGCTCTGACGATGCTAGACACAGTGGCAGAAGTAACAATAGCTTGCCTAAACCTGAAGGAATTTCTGGTGACAGTGGCGTTGAATGATTACATCACAGTGGAAACACCAGACACCAGGTTGAGCGTCCCACGTAAGTTATATGAAAGAACACTCCAGTTGGAGGGGGACAAGCCCAGCAAAGTAAAAGCTCTCTTTTGGAAGAACCTATCATCTGGTTATGACATCCTGTTAGCAGAGCAAGATTGGCCTCCTGCACTCGTTATGGAGTGCCCCACGGGAGACGTATAATTTTTCCTGCATTTTCTAACTATGTTCCATTCACTTAAAACATGCTTATGTGCAGGAGTGGGCAGTATCCCAAGCTCCAGCATTATACAAAAATTGCGCAGGGTGGGATGAGAACTCAACCTACCACATGATCCCGTTAAAAGTTTTACCTAATGCATAGAGGTAATATCCTATAAAGAAAGAAGCTAAAAAAAGGTCAGGGAGACCTTAGATCAACTTGAATACCAGGGGGTAATTGAAAAATTTACCTCTTCAATGAACAATCGTTTGTTTCCTGTCACTAAACCTGACAATACATATAGTCTAGTTTTAGATTACAGACATCTAAACTCATGAACAAAGACATTTGCTGTCCAAAATGCACATAGTGCCGCATTAATGAATAACATTGTGCGCAAAAAATACAAAACCACTCTTGTTATCTCAAATGGATTTTTCTGCCAAAATATAGCGCCTGAAAGTAGGTATTTGTCTGCCATCAGTGTGTTGGGGTTCCAGAGACAATTCTGTCATCTAGCACAAGGGTACAAAAACAGCCCAGGTGTATTTTCAGCAAGAGTAACAGAGTTACTTCACAAATTTGATGAAGAAATGTTGTCCTAAGTGGATGATATTTATCTAACAGACGACGACTTGATCAGGCACTTGACGAGGGTAAGCACCATTATTATGGGATTTGCCGCAGAAGGCTACAAATTCAACTTTAAAAAATCGAAAATAGCCCCCCTCAACGTCCTATTTTTGGGATTTGAGCCGTCAAGTGAAGGCAAAAGTCTGGCGGATAACTTTTTCGAAAAGTGTGCGCTGCTCCAGCCTCCAAAATCTTAAAAAAAATTACAATCAATACTAGGATTCTTAAATCTTGTCAGGACACACATTTTAGATTACACACAAAGGGTAAAACCTTTCTATGACTTAATAAAACCTGACTTTTCAGCCAGAGATCAGACACAAGAACATACTAATATTCTTTGTTCACTCCAGGAAGACATGATAGCTTTCAAACACTTACAAACATGCATAAACGTATGCCACTTAGTGATCCGAATCATAGCGGGTCTATGCGGGTACACTTATTTAACCTTTAATGAAGGAGAAACAGTACCAATCACTTACGAATCACACCTGTACACAAATGCAGAAATGTGTTTCACTTCAACATAAAAAATCCTGACAGCAGTTCAGACAGCAGTAGCAAGAGAAAGAGCACTGGCTCAGTGGAAACGCATTATTGTTGTAACTCCAGTACCAGCTTTAGAAGCTGTTACAAAGGCCAGCATCTGAAGTGCGAAAGCATTACATCCCAGGTGGATACAATGGACAAATTCTCTAACTGCAACAGACGTTGAATACAGATTTGATCCAAGTTTAAAAACACAGGCATTCCTGAATACGAACAAGAATATCCTCTACCAAATGAAATCTTGCCTCTTGAACATTATGAATATATTATATACACTGACGGATCTGCGCAACCGGCCATAGGGAGTGAGCAACAATATTTTTCAGCGTATGCAATCGCAAAAGGTTGCATGCATGATGGCAAGTTCCATCCTAGTTGTACAAAAACGCAATTTCTAGGAGACTGCACGGCTCAGTTGGTAGAATTAAAAGCACTGATACTGGCACTTGTAAATACAAATCACAAATTCTCCACACTAATCGTGTGTGATTCCTTTTACTGTGTACAGTTGTACAACGAGTACTTACAACATTGGGAGCAGAACGGGTTTAAATATGCAAAAGGTGGCACAATAAAGCACAAAATGCTATGGGAACAGGGAGCGGAATTAAAATCCGAACTACCAAGGACTCACGTGATCCATACAATGAGTCATCAATGTGATGACGTGCATGTTGAAGGGAATTCATTGGCTGATGAAGCGGCAAAGGGGGCTGTTCGCACGGCTTCTGTATCTGCGCAGACTCGTTCAAAAACAAGAATAGATGGAGATATAATGGTAGCTGTCATCGCATCACGCAAAGGCAGGACAGCAGTACCTAAAAAATTTCCACTCAACTACTCCTATAAATTAGATGCAAAAAACATTCCATATGCCCAGATTCCTGAGGTGGGGGATAGACTAATACCAAATATTGACCGTAGGTAGGGGTTAACACAAAATTCACACCAGGGTTTTGGCTCTGCGCACACAGGTGCTACAGCAACTATTTTTTTACTGAAACAGCACTATTGGTGGCCAGGGTTAACTAATCAAACTAAAGACTATGTCTTGAAATGCCACATCTGCCAGCAGATGAAAGGCTCCACCGTTGTACGGCTGGCCCTAATGCCATTACTGAAGTCAGACAAACCTCTTGCATCTGTCTACTTGGACCACTGCGGCCCCTTACAAATGGAAGGGGCTTACAGATATATCATGGTAGCAGTGGATTCCTGCTCAAGATTCTTATGGGTTTGGCCCAAGCATTCTGCTGATGCTCGAACTGTTATAAAAGATTTGCAAGTCTTCATTGGTACATACACAGTTAGCACGTCACACTCTGACCGCTGCCCACCGTTTAGCTATTGGGCTTACAAAGAGGCCATGGAAGGGATGGGCGTAGCATTGCAGTTCTCACTTCTCATCTCCGTATCATCCTGAGGGAAATTCTGTGGTGGAGAGAAAAAAACGGGACTTAAAGGAGTCTTTAACAGCTAGGGTATTAGGCAAGGGCGGTAGTTGGGTCACACACCTTTATGGGGTTCAGCGTGCATCAAATAACCAGCCAAGAAGCTCTCTAGAGTGAGTCACATCATATGAGGTCCTCTTTGGGACTCGAATGTGGGTACCTGATCTTGATTGTGTAGGCACAGTGGCGGAAAAAAAAACATTTGAAATCCATGAGCATTTGGCTGTTTTACAGGATCTGAATGAATCTAGGACAAAACAAAGCAATGTCCATCTAAAGCAGACCACCACTAAACAAGTCAAGGTAGTCACAGCAAGACCTGTCTGTATCCCAAAAGTCGGAAATCTGGTCAGGGAGAAAATTGCGGACAAAAAAGGAACTTACAGAAAACCTGTACCAGTCCGTGCAGTACATGTAACAAGAATTGTGCTGCTACCGCCTCTTGCCGGAGAAAAGGAGAAAAGATGTGTCTCAATTGACTTAATCAAACCACACTATGTGGCCGATACTAAACAGTAGGCCTAGTGGACTCCGATGTAGCAGACGTCCTTCTCTACCTACAATCCACTTGAACAAGACATTCAAAATCAAAATGAAAATCTGAATAATTCACAGGTTGCAATTAGACCTAACGATTCAGAAAAGGGGGTGGTGATGAACAGAGTGTCTGAATTAAGCAGACCACTCTTACCCAGTCCAAAGATCAGGGCTTGATCCATCACCGTTATTTATCTCACTGCCCCATCCGAGCTCAGAACCTGGCTATATGCAAATCAGTCTGTCCCTGGCCCAGTGCATCATGGGAACAGGGCAGACTAAACTACCAAGCCAATTCTTTACCAGAAAGGAGACAAGCTACCGGGGACCGGTTTCTGGCATTTCAGCCGTCTTCGGCCCGGCTTGCTTGAATCCTGATGGAGCAGTGAGAAAGGGACTCATGTCTGAGTATACCCTGCCACACCTATAGTGGCCAAAAACGATTCAGAAAAGGGGGTGGTGATGAACAGAGTGTCTGAATTAAGCAGACCACTCTTACCCAGTCCAAAGATCAGGGCTTGATCCATCACCGTTATTTATCTCACTGCCCCATCCCAGCTCAGAACCTGGCTATATGCAAATCAGTCTGTCCCTGGCCCAGTGCATCATGGGAACAGGGCAGACTAAACTACCAAGCCAATTCTTTACCAGAAAGGAGACAAGCTACCGGGGACCGGTTTCTGGCATTTCAGCCGTCTTCGGCCCGGCTTGCTTGAATCCTGATGGAGCAGTGAGAAAGGGACTCATGTCTGAGTATACCCTGCCACACCTATAGTGGCCAAAAACGATTCAGAAAAGGGGGTGGTGATGAACAGAGTGTCTGAATTAAGCAGACCACTCTTACCCAGTCCAAAGATCAGGGCTTGATCCATCACCGTTATTTATCTCACTGCCCCATCCCAGCTCAGAACCTGGCTATATGCAAATCAGTCTGTCCCTGGCCCAGTGCATCATGGGAACAGGGCAGACTAAACTACCAAGCCAAATCTTTACCAGAAAGGAGACAAGCTACCGGGGACCGGTTTCTGGCATTTCAGCCGTCTTCGGCCCGGCTTGCGTGAATCCTGATGGAGCAGTGAGAAAGGGACTCATGTCTGAGTATACCCTGCCACACCTATAGTGGCCAAAAACGATTAAGAAAAGGGGGTGGTGATGAACAGAGTGTCTGAATTAAGCAGACCACTCTTACCCAGTCCAAATATCAGGGCTTGATCCATCACCGTTATTTATCTCACTGCCCCATCCCAGCTCAGAACCTGGCTATATGCAAATCAGTCTGTCCCTGGCCCAGTGCATCATGGGAACAGGGCAGACTAAACTACCAAGCCAAATCTTTACCAGAAAGGAGACAAGCTACCTGGGACCGGTTTCTGGCATTTCAGCCGTCTTCGGCCCGGCTTGCTTGAATCCTGATGGAGCAGTGAGAAAGGGACTCCTGTCTGAGTATACTCTGCCACATCTATAGTGGCCAAAAACGATTCAGAAAAGGGGGTGGTGATGAACAGAGTGTCTGAATTAAGCAGACCACTCTTACCCAGTCCAAAGATCAGGGCTTGATCCATCACCGTTATTTATCTCACTGCCCCATCCCAGCTCAGAACCTGGCTATATGCAAATCAGTCTGTCCCTGGCCCAGTGCATCATGGGAACAGGGCAGACTAAACTACCAAGCCAAATCTGTAACAAGAATTGTGCTTCTACCGCCTCTTGCCGGAGAAAAGGAGAAAAGATGTGTCTCAATTGACTTAATCAAACCACACTATGTGGCCGATACTAAACAGTAGGCCTAGTGGACTCCGATGTAGCAGACGTCCTTCTCTACCTACAATCCACTTGAACAAGACATTCAAAATCAAAATGAAAATCTGAATAATTCACAGGTTGCAATTAGACCTAACACAGATGTCTACATCAACACGCCTCATCGAAAGGAAAATAACATTTCAACCAATCCCGATGCAATTCAAACAATTGATCGAACAGCTTCTGGCTATTTCATTAACTTTGATATGTTTTTACTGGATCCAAGCGAGCAGGAAACAATGCCAGCCAAAACACCATTCAAGCAAGAATTAAAGAACTTTCTTCTCTTTCTTCAAAAGACATACCTGGTATGACCTTGGATTGAACTCTGGGTAATTTTTGGGATAATGTTTTTTCTTTTATGGCTAGGCTTAGTATTGGCTTTCAGTATGCTTATTAATCAACATTATCTTCAACAAGATTCCACAGCCCATAAGGTCAACATCCTCCTGAAGCCACACACTGTTACATTCTCCTGTTTCAATGTTTACTACTGTTCCTTTAATTCTGGTGGAATGTTGGTGACTCCACTGTGTGTACATAGGAATGTAAAGGTCAGTTGGAGCTAGGCTTTTCTGCCAGTGACATCTTACTGGTAATAAGGTGACTCCTGCATGGATGCTTAAGATTTCTGCTGGTCGTAATTATAAAGAAAATCTCAACAGTAGGATGAGCTCTTACCAGAAGAAGTATGTAGACAGGCATAATGACAAAATTATGAAACGTGTAAGTAGTTTTCATGTTGGTGAT
Organism: Lissotriton vulgaris; assembly: GCF_964263255.1. Lineage (NCBI taxonomy): Eukaryota > Metazoa > Chordata > Amphibia > Caudata > Salamandridae > Lissotriton > Lissotriton vulgaris. The sequence continues at coordinate 1,639,133,806 of NC_141691.1, read as the reverse complement.
TTAGTGAGATCTTCTCGCTTTGGGTTATCCAAGGATGGTTCTTCCAGATGGTCTCGTCCCAAAAAGGTGTTAAAAGTATTGGGTAACTGCGTACTGCTAGATGATGGACAAAAATGGAATTTATGCAATGTTGTTAGGTGCAATGATTTGGAACGTGATCTTTGGTTGGAAAAGGGGTCTGGTTCTAATTCTGTTTCAAATTCTGTTCATTCTCCCCTTGTTCAATCCGCGTCATCTGAACTTCCAAAGGAGGATGTTCCCAAGCCCAGAAGATTGTCGGGACGAATTATTGTGAAACCTGTCAAGCTTAAAGATTACATGATGTAACTTTGTATATATATATAAAATGATCCTATATTTCTTTGTAATGTATATAGTTTTTTTTTTATTTGTTTTTTTTTATTTAAGAGGGAAGATGTGTTACATTCTCCTGTTTCAATGTTTACTACTGTTCCTTTAATTCTGGTGGAATGTTGGTGACTCCACTGTGTGTACATAGGAATGTAAAGGTCAGTTGGAGCTGGGCTTTTCTGCCAGTGACATCTTAGGGTCTAACCTTACAATAAACTACAAATCTACTCCAGTTTCCTGTTCTTCTTACTTGTAAAACACACATCATCACATTGTTAACAAAGAGACTTGTCATCAGTGAACATCACAGCTGTTCCTATACTCAATGGTATAGTATGGCACAAAGTTGATTTCAACATATTCGGACCGACCAAACTTAAAAAAATTAATCTTGGGCCCGACGCACACAACAAACTTAAGACAAAATACTAAACTTACTACCATTTTGGTACTCACAGAAGGCACTCACTCATTTTCGTATTCACAGAAGGCACTTACTCATTTCAGTATTCACAGAAGTTAGGAGTCCTAACTTTAGGACTCCTAAATGCCTTCTGTGAATATCGAAAGTATTAAAATTAGGATTTTTCTCAGATTAGTAGTAGTAAAGTTAGGAGTCCTAACTTTACTACTCCTAAACTGAGAAAAATCAAAATTTTAAGAATTTCGGCATTCACAGAAGGCATTTAGGAGTCCTAAAGTTAGGAGTCCTACATTTACTACTACTAAACTGAGAATAATCCTAACTTTAAGAGTTTCGGCATGCACAGAAGGCATTTAAGAGTCCTAAAGTTAGAAGTCCTAAAGTTAGGAGTCCTAACTTTACTACTCTTAAACTTAGAAAAATCCTAATTTTAAGACTTTCGGCATTAACAGAAGGCATTTAGGAGTCCTAAAGTTAGGAGTCCTAACTTCACTACTACTTATCTGAGAAAAATCCTAATTTTAAGACTTTCGGCATTCACAGAAGGCATTTAGGAATCCTAAAGTTAGGAGTCCTAACTTTATTACTCCTAAACTGAGTAAAATCCTAATTTTAAAACTTTCGGTACTCACAGAAGGCGATTAGGAGTCCTAAAGTTAGGACTCCTAACTTCTGTGAATACCGAAATGAGTAAGTGTCTCCTGTGAATACCAAAATGAGTAAGTGCCTTCTGTGAATACCAAAGTGGTAGTAAGTTTAGGATTTTGTCTTAAGTTAGTTCTGTGAAACCGGCCCACTGTATTTAAAATCTCATTAAGTGATTTCATTACTTCCAGTACATTTTCTGATGATTGGAACACTGAAACAGTTAATAACATGTTATTTGATATAGAAAAAAATTGCTGCATTTTCTAATAATGAAATGTTAGAGGGTTCATCAGGCTATGACAAATTGTACTGCTATCAACATTTTGGTCATCGGGGGTGTGGCCAGCAACATGACTGAGTAGGACGTGTGCCTGCACTGCTCCGGCAAACTGAAGTGATCCAACGTATGTATTGGTGGCCCAAGGTCCCCACAAACAGCATAAACATAGCTCTGGGGGTCCATATCCATCCCGATGACAAAAGGTGGCGAGTAAGGGACGCGATTTGCCTGTAATCCGCGGCGGAGGAGACTGGTGTGCAGGCCCCGGAGAGCCTTTCAAGATGGTGATGCAGTGGAGCTGGGAGAAGAGACGGTGCGGCCGAGGACATTGAAGGCAGTGTGGAGCTGTGAGTGCCCGGCGGTGCATTACCGCTCTGCCGACAATACCGCTGTGGGAGGTGGAGCGACTATGGAGCTCTGCATCGGCTCCGGAAAGCTGGCCCGATGGAAAGTGGAGGAGCTGCCGCCGAGACCGAGACCCGCCGGTCGGACTGCTGCCGCCAGGCCGGGCGGCGAAGGCGGTCAGCGGAGGGCGCGGTGCTCTGAGTAAGCAGCGGAGGGGCGCTGAAACGGGGAGATCGGCGAGCAGGAGCCGCGATTCGCCCACGATGGAGACCCAGTGGAGCTTAGAGGAGGGGCGGTGTGGCAGAGGACATTGAAGGCGGTGTGGAGCTGTTGGTGCCCGGTGGTGCATTACCGCTTTGCCGCCAAGATCGCAGCGGGGGTGAAACGTCTACGGAGCTCTGCATTGGCCCCGGGCAGCTGGCCTGATGGTGAGTGGAGGAGCTGCTGCCGAGACTGAGACCCGGCGAAGGCGGGCAGCGGGGGGCGCAGTGCCCGGAGTAAGGAACGAAGGGGCGCTGTGATGGGGAGGTTGGCACTGAGGAGCATTCGACCGCCGGCAAGCCCAGTGACAGAGAGGGTTGGCGAAGACCCTGACAGTAACCAGCGACAGAGATAGCCACTGAGAGCCCGGTGGTGTGGAGGGTGGCCCAGGGGAGCTGCTGGCCCGGACAACGAAGGCCTCGACCCTGGTACATATCATCCGTCCTGAGGCACAACTGGGAAAAGTAGCTGGGACGGCGACAATCAGTGAGCCACAGTGGGGACGCGCATACCTGGCCTGCGTCACTTGAACGCCTGATCCCTCCGGGCTGTGCAGGCCGCGAGTGGCTTGTTTGATCATGGCCAGGTTGTTGTGGTGAGACAGGTCCCAGACCCCGCTGGACTTTGCTGCTTGGGGTTGCGGATTTGCCTGCTTCCCTTCTCCCATATTGCCCCCTTCCCCCCATGTGGGGACAAGTGGCGACTACGGGCTGGAAGCCAGGACAAGTGTATAGGAGGGTCTGCAAGCCGAGGGACCTGGGAGTGGCCGGTTGAGGTGCAGGACTAGACAGCACTGGAGCACCGTGGTTCCTGAGGGTGCATGGTGCGCAGAGAGGCAGCATGGGCAAGCTGAAGGACAGAGACCCCAAACCTCCCAAGCAGGGAACACTGGACCACTATACCAAGACTGCCCCTGTCAGGTCCCAAGCAGAAGGGTTAAATACTCAGAGAGGATCAAAGAGAGTTCAGACAGGAATGGTGGTGGCAGCGCTGGAGAGGCTATGTAGACAGAACTGGTTGCGAGGGAAGGTGCAACATGGCAGCCGTTTGCCCCTCAGTAGGATTTAAGTCAGCGCTCTAGTCTTCTGAGTGAATCGGTGTGTTCCAGGTGAAGCGCGTCGAGAACTGCGCACTTCACCGGAGCAGCTGAGGCAGTGAGAGGTGTTTCTGTTCACGTCGCTTAGTTAGGGAAAAAGGCTATGCGTCGCGTGTCTCTAGAGCAGAGTACGAGTTCGTCAGAAGAATAGAAAATTCAAGTAAGAATGTTCCAGTTGTTACCAGAGTACTAGTTCGTTTTTTCTTTTGGAGAAAAAGGCATTTTCGAGTCTTAAGCATTGTTTGTTGAAAAAGGAACAGTTTATTATCGAGTGCGATATAGCGCATTAATTTTGTTGCAACAGTCATTTTCCAGAACGAGAGAACTTCCTGAGTTAGAGAGTAGAGTCCCAGAACCCAATCCAGAATCAGTGATGCAGAAAAGTATATTGGCTGACATTAGGGCAGAGTACGGAGTACATTCTCACTTAGCTAGGTGCAGTGAAAATAAAATTAGCACTATCCTTTTACACAGTATTTTTCCTCACGCACAAATCACTGTTGAGGAGAAGCTAGAAGCAAGAGAAAGAAATTGATTTCAATTAATACTTCAGTGAGGTTAACTGGAGTGAAGAAAAGATTGATGAGACTGGGAAGCGGAGTAGGTTTTCCGACTAGAAAGAGTCTCGTAACAAGTGTTTACGTGGACTCCATATCCTTTCCCACGATTGACCATGACGCCCAGTATAGCCTTATAAAAACATACGCCATTGAATTGCAGATAAATTGTATGTATAATTTCATACTAAAATAGGCATATTTTTCACCTTTTTGGAGTGGCACTCACAGGGCGGGACCCTGTGATGTCCTGAAGAAGAGCTGAGGGGTACAGCTCGAAACTAGTTGACTTTTTTACTAGGGTCCTGTTTTTTCATAATAGAACCAGCCCACCTAGTAAACCACCCCATTTTTAATGTATCCGCTAGGCGCATGAATAAAGTTTGTTTAGCTCACTAGTAGGATATTTTTAACCCACACCTCTCCACTCACTTCCCCCTTTTTCAAATGACACGACACATAGTCTACAATTAAAAGTGCTCCTACGCAATACCGTTAGTCGTAGCACGCCTCAACCCGCAGCGGGTCGGGAAGGCCCTATGATGAAGCATGTCACCGTGAGGAAACTCCGGTGAGTGAGGGGACTAAAGAAAAAAAGTTTTTTTCCCCTTGCCCAACTTGTCTTCCTTGAGACATATCCCATTCTGGAAGTGCCTCATTTGCCAGCTAGGTTCTCTTGATCTGATTCTTTCAGATTGTTGTTTACATATACTAGGCTGTGGAGGGCGAACCTAGCTGTTTTTTCCTCTACCCCCCCCCCCTTTTTTTTTTGAATTTTTTTCAGGACTATTTGTACTCTGGGGTTGACAGATGTATGGAGATGGTTGCATTCAGACGTACGAAGTTATTCCTATTTCGCGGGGGTACACTACGTACATTCCCGCCTAGATTATATCTTCCTTCCCCGACACGCCCTTAGGGCTGATGACGAAGCTGACTACCTGGCACTGGGTATCTCGGACCACTCGCCTCTGCTGGTCCGACTGGGGGGAGGCCACGACCTCATGACGGCGGCTGAAGACTGACGCTGTGGGACCTACAAAACCCTAAGATAATACAGGGCCTCCGGGCAGACACGGAGGTTTATTTTTCTGAAAATATGGGCTCCGTACAGTCAGGGGTAACCTTATGGGAAGCCTAGAAGGCGGTGACAGGGCACAGAAAAGGATATCCTGGGAGAAACGGAAAGCCCAAGAGGAATTGTGCACGTTGGAAACCAAAATTTTAGATCTTGAATGGCAACACTTGACAGACAGAGATCCACAGGAGTTTTGGTACCTGCTGGACACCCAACAACAGTACAGGGACCTGGCCATGAACAAAGCAAAGGAGTAAGCACTTGCAACCCAGCACAGGTTGTACGATGTTGGAGACAAGTCTGGAAAGCTCTTGGCTTGGATGAATCGTAGGGAGAGGGACACTCGGTGGGTAGAGGGCGTGACTGATAGACAAGGACAGGTGCAGAAGGGAGACTCCCAGATTGCCCAGGCGTTCGCAGCCTATTTTCGAAATTTTTATACGGCCAGGGAACTGGGTGGCCCGGTCGAAATCACGGCTTATCTGACCGAGATCTACACCCCAGTCTTAACTGATGACAACAGTGAGACCCTCGAGGATGACATAACCGCCACAGAAATAAGGGAGGCAATAGCTAGGCTCCGACCGAGGAAGGTTCCTTGCCCGAATGGGCTCCCGGCAGAATTTTTCAAGAAAGGAGCAGACTTTTTAATACCCCACCTTCTGGCGCACTACAGAGACGCAACCCTAGACGGTGCTCTCCTGCCGGACCTAAGAATGGCCACAATCGTGCCTGTATATAAACAGGGCAGGCCGCCTGAAGCCTGCGATTCGTATTGACCGATCACCCTCCTCAATGTGGAGGCTAAGGGCCATATGCATGAACACATTATTCCATAGACACAGAATGGGTAAAACCATTTGATGCATCTGGCCCTAAGCTCTTGGCTACGGTTCTGGCCCTCTGACTATGTCAGGTGATTTCTGGATTGGCACATCAGGACCAGACGGGATTCCTGCCAGACAGGGCGACAAGGCAAAACCTCCGGTGGACCCACAACTGGCTCATGGAGGTGAAGCAGAGGTAAGACCCACATATATTCCTCTCCCTAGATGCTGAAAAAGCGTTTGACGCGGTCCACTGGCCCTATCTGGAGGCGAAACTGATCAAATTCGGGGTTGGCCCCAATTTTCGAAGATGGGTAGGTCTTTTATATACTGATCCTAGCGCCCGGGTTAAAGTAAATGGACTACTGTCTGACGATTTCCCGGTTCGAAGGTGGACCCGTTGCTATTCGCCCTCACAGTCGAAATAGTGGCTTGTGAAATCCGTCAAGCGGAAGAGGCGCACGGCTTCCGTATAACACAGACAGACCTACAGGAAGAAAAGATTTCGCTATATGTGGACGATATCCTTTGTACGTGACACAGCCGGCGACCACAGTCTCGGCATTGTTCAAACTTGTAGACAGGTATGGCTTCTTTTCAGGCTACATGATTAACTGGCACAAATCGATTTTATACAGCCCGTGCCTGGAGGTCGAATGTCCCCCACTACGGGGGGCCCTACAGGTTACCCAGTCAGGGTTTACATACTTGGGGATTTATCTGACAATCGACAAACAAGTCTCCTATCAAAACAATGTTCACAGGGTGATAAAGAACATTGCGAAAGACGCCCTCTGGTGGAAGTCCCTCCCCCTTATGCTCCTGGGCCGAGCGGCGATGCTTAAAATGAATACATTGCCCCGCTTTCTAGGGGTGGGCGTAGTTCGCGAAGTAACGCTACGTGAAGTGCACTTCGCTCTACGCGAGCTACGCGTAGCACTACGCGAACTGCGTAGTAGCATGTTTGCACTGTGCAAGGTGTCGTTTTCAATGATTTCACAGTGCGGACAAGCATCCGGCACTGTGCAATCATTGAAAACGGCATCTTACACAGTGCGAGCTGTACTTTTCTGCCGCTCGAGTAGATTTTTACTCGAGCTGCAGCTTTCTCAACGCGGACTGGTAGTTTCTCATCTCGAGCGGTCGCAAGCATGCGCGACCAGTCGCAATGAGAAACCTGACCTTCCCGCGTTGAGAATCTTGCCGGTAGGTTTATTTTCCATGCTTGCGATCGGCAACTTGATGTTGCTGATCGTGAACAAGGAAAAAGTCTCATAAGGATGTAATTTTGCTTGCTCGCGGTCGCCAACTTGACGTTGAGGACCACGAGCAAGCAAAAAATGACCGCTGCACTACGCTACGCATGTTCGCACTGTGCTACGTGCAGTTCGCGTAGAGCGAAGTTGAGCAAACTACGCAAACTATGCGAGCGTAGCGTAGTGCTTTGCCCAGGGTTACCGCTTTCTGTATGCCCTGAAGAATGAATACTTTCCCCTGCCTAGGCAGACATTCCAGTCAATAAATGCTCAGCTGCGCGCCCTCTTATGGTTAGGAAAGCAACCCAGAATAGCCCTAGCTACGCTCCAACGGAATCAGTATAATGGGGGGATTTTCCTACCGGAAGTGGAGGCATATTATTGGGCCGAACATCTCACACCGATAAATGAATGGCTCCATGCGCCCCCGGATCACCCGACCTATAGGCTGGAAAGGGCCACTATGGAATGCCTGCACTATTTATACGGGGGAGTTGGGAAGCAACGGCTACTACCGGCCACACAAATTACCATAGAAGTATGGGACAGGGCGATGGGGATGATGGGATGGACAAACAAACCGACCAAGCAGACACCGATATGGACTTGCACGTGACTGAGAGAACTGCATAAGCTTGCTGGCTTTGGTGGGTGGGATACCATAGGGATTTCAACGTTGGGGGACTTAGTGGCGAGAGGAGAGCTTAAGACATATGAGTCCCTAAGGGCGGAGTATGGGTTGACCCCAGCGCAGTTCTTCAAATATGCACAGTTACACCACGCCTGGAAGGCTGAGACGGCGCTCGCCTCCCCGTTACAACTATCCCCCGTTTGGGGGCCGCCTGCTGCAGGAACATGTTCCCAATAAAATGGTGTCCCTGACATATAAAACGCTGGAGCAGGACGTGGGCGACATGGACAGCATAGACTGGGAAGCGGCCCTGATGGATCATAGAGAGGTTGCCATCAAAAACCCGACTACGTCTTATCCAGTATAAAATACTGCATAGGGTTTATTATGACAAGGCCAGAATGCACCGCATGGGCAGAGCTAGTGATCCCTGCAGTTTGAGATGCGGACACCCACACTTTATGGGATTGCCCTACCATGAACACTTACTGGACACTATTTTGGGAGAGCTGAGTAAAATTCTGGAGGTGACGCTTCCACTGGACCCTAAATTTGTATTACTGGGAATAACTACTGAGGTGGATCTGAGTCGCCCACACCTGATCTTTGCCCTACTGGCCTTAATGGTGGTGAAGAGAGATTTGGCACGAGAGTGGGGAGCACCCCCTAGGGTGGGAGACTGGAGGAGGGGAATGGATTTGTACATGGCAGCTGAGAGAGTGACTTACAAAGCTAGGGGCTGTCCTCAAAAGTTCCGCAAGGTATGGGGGAAATGGAGAAAGTACCATGGTTTTGATGTGGGCCTGGGGAATGACTGACATGCTCATAACCACGCTGATTGGGATGTTGCCCCTTGTTCATGGCCTGTTAGTCAAGAGACTGGGACTTGCAAAGCCCCCCTGGAAGACGAGAACATGTGGCGACCTGGTGCTTGGTGGACCGGGGATGGACAATGTTGAATTGCTGTTTGTGATACTGTTGGGGTGGATGGAGGGTGGTGAGGTGGGGGGGTGCCTGATGGTGTGGAAAATCAACTGTGATTTGCCAATTATGCTTATGTTGATTCAAAATGCCAATAAAAAGTTTTTTGTTTTTTTAAAAAACATTTTTGTCATTATTCTCTGCACAAATCCATTTCACCTAGGAATGTATTTGAATACAATCAGTGGGAACATTGCCCTACACCACCAAAAAGTAGTCCACAAATGTTTGCTCAAAAATTTGCATACTTTTCAGGGCATCACCACACATCCAGCCTCATTTTATTATAAGAGTGCGCCATCATTATCACTGAAAATTATGTTAACCAATACTAAACAGATTTACTCTGCTTCCTTTTGGCCCAATTGTCTGAACAGGGTTTCAACCTATGGAATGACGAAATTTACATAAAATCGATTTGGGGTACAAAGGACTGGCAAGTACAGAGGCACCATTTAGAGCATGCCTAATTCTACAGCAGATGATCTTTTTATATGATACTGTGCAACAGACATCCTGTCTTGGGATAGCCAAGACTAAGGACCTGAATACACCGAAATTTCATACACCAACACAGGGGTGGCAGAATTCTTCTTCAAAGGAAGAGGCAACAATTGATCACATACTAAAGTACAATAGATCAGACCCAATCTGAAAGGAATGGGTGGTTTGGCCCTTAGACACAAACACATATCATAAATGGTTCCTACATATCACCAAGGGACTCAGAATGCATAGGCCTGACCCACGATATGTACAAAGAGAACATCTAGGGTTAGTGACATCCTACAGTGTTGGGAAGTTGTGCCTGCAATGGCTAGAGACCTCAACACTTGCAGAAGTGAAACAACACTTATCTTTACTCACACAGTACATGGATCTTAGGATCTTTTTACTGGGACCTAGGAGACAATGTCAAAAGCGTTTCACATATGCAGGCATTTATGCTGCCTATAATGAAATCTGGAAGATTTCTCAACAAGAAGCCGCAGAGATATTGGGGAAATAGACCGTATTAACTTAGACAAAGCTTTTGCTTTAGTAGATAACGGGTTAACAACTTTGACCTCCAGAGTATATTCGTTGGGCAACATTGTATCTTCTGCTATTGACAAACTGGAACAGGATTTAGCCATATTACAACACGGCCAATCACAGTTATGTTCTATTATGTTATTGAGCTGGACGCTGCAATCCTTGTGTGCAGGTCTTGTGCCTTAGGATTTTATAAACAGTACATCTCTGTTTTCAGAATATAATTGTTGTAATCTAACTGTAATGGTACGTTCCTCCCACCCCCTGTCTTTTTCCCGATTTGGTACAGTCCCCTGAATCTCACCTTGGAATGTTGACAATTCTATGTTCTGTTAGGAGAGTTGGATTATCAATAAAGTAGACTTACCATCTTCCTTTTAGTCTTCTCTTGAATTACAATAATAATCTAACTGATACACAGATAGAAATGGTACAAAGGGGAGCTAAATATACAATGCTGCAAATTGAGAAACTGGACAGGCTACCATTTACAGTGGCTGAATTACCATCAACTGAGTGGCTGATCCACAGCCAAATCACTCTCCCAGTCACTACATTTTAGTTTCACTATTGCCTTGAGCAAAGGCCGGCAGGCAGATATGAAAGGTTGGGTAAAGAAACCATTAAGAAATCCTGGGATTTACCATATAGATGCCGGAGTGGGGATCGAGAGGTGTTTCTTAGTGGTACCAACTGCAAGAACGCTTTAAACTGTTCTCTCATATGCCAAGACATTATTTTGCACAGAGCCTGTAATGGTTCAGTTTGAAATCTGTCTTGCCACATGAAAGGAACACCAGCTGCCGTGATATCGCCAGTGTTCGAGTTGCTTTCCAATGGGAGTTACTTGATGCTGAACGATCAAGGTTGTTGGGGCATGCTTTGATGCATTGCATATCTAGTCACTATGAATACCCGGGTTACTTGCTGTATGCAAGTATTGTTTCCTCTGACAGATACAGCCAGGGAGGCGCTAGTATGGCCTTCACCGAATCTTTCGTTGGTACAGTTTGGTGCTTTGTGCAGAATGAAAGCCATGCTTTTACAGCAAACCATGCCGTTAACCTCCACTCGAGGAACCTTTAAACTTCAAGTTGCAAGGACCTAGACAAAGATACAGGTAATAATCCACACCAACGGCCCCCCACATTTCATAGAAATGATGGGACGTATCTTTAACATGTCTGATACGAGTGTCATTATATACCTATTTATGACCATAGGGTTCGAATTCCATAGCACTTTTCAAACAATCCTCAGAGTTATCCCTAACTTCATTTTCGGAAGCATTTTCGGGGGTCTACCTCTGATACTTCTTGTTGTAGCTAGAATCCTGATTGTCGCTTACCTACTTTGCAATGGACGGACCAACCGCCAGCGAGATTGCGAAAGCTCTCCTGGAAAGATATTACAGTGAGCGCATGGTACAACATCTAATTGCGCCTCACCTTCGAGAACTAAGGGGCATATTATCAAGAAATGGCATTAAAATTATCGCTGCTTTAGCGGCAGGAAACTGCTGCTAAAGCGGCGATAATGGGCTTCATAATATGCCGTAGAGAATTCCAATAAAAGCCCATGTTAACACCAGAACATGAGCTCTATTGGAATTCTCAAGAGCATATTATCAAGCCCATTATCGCCGCTTTAGCAGCAGTTTCCTGCCGCTAAAGCAGCGATAATTTTAAAGCTCTTAGGGCCAGATGTAGGTAACTTCAACTTAGCGAGTCCTTAATAGCGATTTTTACTGAATCGCTATTAAGGACTCGCTAAATTAATTGTAGGTAGGAATCGCTAAAATATTAGCGATTCCTTAGTATTCCTTAATAACGAATCGGTAATTGAGATTCCTTACTAAGTAATACCTAGCCATTTATTCCTATGGGCTAGGAGCCCCATAGCAATGAATGGGAAGATATCCACTATTAGCGATTCGGTATTACAGAATTGCAAATAGCAGGAGCTATTTCAAGGGTGCCAGGGTGTCCAAAGGACACCCTGTTGCACCCCTGAAATGTGCATGTGTGCACATGTGACGCACATACATGCACTAAGGGCATGAATGTGTGCCACGTGGCACATTTAAAAAAGCAAAAAAGTGTTTTTTTAAAGGGAATCGCTACTTACCACCAACTTGAAGTTGGTGGTCATTAGCGATTCCTTAAGGCTGAAGTGCACTTTTTTTAATGCTACGTACATTGCATTTAAATGCAAGAGCAAAATAAGGAATCGCTATTTTGCGATTCCTTATTTTGCAAGTAGGTTTAAACTCACCTACATTGCATTCAGCCAAATACCAGTCAGTAACGCAGAAATTCTGCGAATTTCTGCATTACTGCTCGGTATTTGGCCACCTACATCTGGCCCTTAGTCTCTTAGGCTTAGGCTCTCTAGCACCTACTCATTTGCTAGGTACACTTAGGTACATCTAGTCAGGTATCTTAGGAGCACGCACTTTATTTTATAAATGCATTCTATATGCATGTATAGATCATGACTGTTGCAAAATGGTAGAACAATACTATCTCTTCTTATTCACTGTACTGCTGGTTCTATATCTCTGATACTGTGTTACAGTTGTAACCGCACGCTTATTCTACATGAGAAGAACTACTGTACAATAAATTCTTATTGTAAACACGTTCAACAGTTTCTTCTCTGTATCTCTCTGAGAGCAAAAACAAGCAAGCACAAGCGATTGGGTGGCATGAGTCTGAGGTTATTGTGCTCTAAGGTTTCAAAAACGAATCTCTCTGATAACAGGAGATTCTAGTGGCACTGTGAGCTAGCTAAGGCGAACCATAGGTTAATATATGAGGCAGGAGTGTACAGAGTCAGTCTGCCACCATAAACATTGTAGGTCCTGCATGACAGGGTACTTTTTGGGACTACAGTAAGTAGATCTTGTACTGGCTCTGGTAAAAAAAAAAAAAGTGTAATGCAACCATGGATATGCTGTTAATTGTGAATAGTCAACCACACGTATTACAGTTGATTTTATAACTATTATGGTGCTTGTAGAATGTGTTGAAAATGTGTGACCTGCTAGTTCTAGTGGGTTGTAATGGAGACAGTACTAAGAGTGTACTGGAGAAAGGCGTAAAATAGATATTTGTCTGTTTTTAGAAATTAGATGTCTTTGAACTCATTGTTGAAACAAGGGTTTGGTTTCCTAGTGAGGGCCTGCTAATTAAGTGTACTGTAGTTTTAAAGTAGCTAAACTATTTAGGCATATGTTTTAGGACCTCCTTTATTTTTCGCAATTCAGTTGCTAAGATTGTGACTAACTCACAATTATATAGAAATACCCTACCACATTGGGCTTCTTTAAATAAGGTCATGAAAGGGTTAACCCATACTAACCATTCAGAATTTGAGTTACAAAACTAAAATATTAAAGATGTATTTTTATTTGCTGCCTTCCACAGTATCAGAGAGTGTGACGTTGAAAAGGTTTCCATTAATGGTTGCTGTGTATTAGAGTGCTGTCCTATTCTTATACTTAGTTTTCACATTTCGTGAGTGTATTGAATCCATCTAATAAGTGCATAAAAACCTTTTTCTCCAACAAACTCAATCTTCTCTTATGTGAATTGCATTCAATTTTGAGAAAATATTGATTGAAAAGGTATATGTATATGTGACGTTGTTAAAAGTGAGTATGAAATATATAGAAAGGTGTATTGAAACTACATGAGATGATCTATGAGTGGCAGTGTGAATTGTTTTATATACTTATTTATTGGTGAGTTAGACACTTTCTGAGTGTGTGAGCATATAAGAGTTTGTCTGTGGCACAGACTAGATGTTTGAGAAGTGGGTTCACAATGTGTTGGCCTGGAACTGTATTTTGTAAATGTGCTGTTTTACTGCATGCTCTGACTTTTAGAAAAAAAACTGTTTGCTAAGAGCTGAACTTATACTTAGCAATGTATTAGAAGATGTGCAAAGTTTTACATGTCTATACATGATGTACAGCTCAAAATAATGTTTTTCTTTAAACTCTAGGACTTGTAGTCCTATTTATTACATTTTAAAAGAGGACTACAATAGTCAGAAATGAAAGAAAAAAACATGCACTGTGGGTGTACATGTTGTATGTACATGTGAAACTTGACAGCTATGTATAAGATACCCTTTAGGGTAGGTGTTTGTTAATTATAGGGCAGGTTTGTATGTGCTTAGATGCTTAGATGGTAAGACCTACTCTTTAAACTATTACTATGTGTAGTATGAAAGTGTCAGGCATAGTTAAATATGCAGGGCCTTATTTACAAGGAATTAACGCAGTGCCATGCCGCAAACCATTAGGCTGCACTGTGCTGCGTTAATTCCGAAGCACATGAATGTGTCATATCTACAATGATATGACTGATCCCTGTGCTCTCCCCTGTGCTGGCTCACAATTAGCTGCTGTGTGCCGAAGCAGACACCCTTGCACCATAGTGCAAGGGTGCCTGTGTTGCGGGGAATTATTGATTATGTGCAGGAAAGTGTCCCTTCCTGCACATAAACTATCTGAAATGGCGTTTTGAAACTTCTATGTGTGATGTTTAAAGCAGCACACATAGAAGTTGCAAAATGTCATTTTTTTAAATGATTGTTTATGCGCAGGAAGGGATACCTTCCTGCACATAAACAATCCCAAGAAGAGCTTTGCTTGTTGTATTTGGGCTGCAGAATGCAGCATGCATGGAAAGAGGAAAAGACAAGGAGAATTGAAAAAAATGTCTCCTCATTGCGCCTTCCTACGCCTCCCCTGGGGGGGTGTAGCATACCAACACATTTCCATGGATGTTGCATGGGATCACGCACAGCAACACCCATGGCACTCCCCTTTCATGCAAACAGTTGCGTGTAAAGGGGTCATATTTACAAGGACACGAAAAGCCACACAGGGTGGCTTTACGTGTCCTTGTAAATATGGAGCAGCAGGTTGTGCTGCCGGTGTGTTACAAAAAGTGACACACCATAGGCACAAGGGGCTTGTAAATAAGCCTGCAGTGTTTAAACATGGGTCACGCCTATTAGTGCAGACCCTGTCTGTACAGTCTCACTGCCACCTTCACTTGGCTTGTAAAATATAGTGATGAGGTTGTACACCAAGTAACTTCAAGTAGGCCTATATTCTTAAGGCATGGACTCATGGGTACGGTGACCTCTCAAATGGTTAGCAGGCAACTGCCTGTGAATAGAACCCACACATAGAACAAGGTAAATTGAATATGAGCTGTAAGCATTCTAACATAGCATTACAACAAATCCCCTTCCATTCCCACTGAAACATGCAAAGGATGGAGATAAAGAGAGCAAGGACATAAACCAGAAAAAAATCAGAAAATGAATTGATAACACATTAAGGAAAATGAAGATCTCTCAGAATAGACATAAGAGCAGACCTTTATACCAGAGTAAATAAAGTAAAACATTATAAGCAATTTTAATATAACTATTCACTAAGTAAAATCTTGTAAGTATGTGGGTGGTCTCCTGAACCTAGGAATTCGACTAGGCCAAACCCCAGAACTGTTACTTGCAGATGAACCAGCACCACCACTCATCCTGGTGGCATAACTCGAGCCATTTCCACCATTCAACGAAGGTACACAATCACATTATCCCTTATCAACATATAACCACTACACTGATCATCCTCCTTTCCACCACTTCCTCAACCAGATGAAGCATACTTAGCTACCCTTCTTAAATTCCAACACTCACCATTGGTTAAAACAACATGCCATCTAAACACACTCTTCACCTTATAAGGGCCTCAAAATATATTCAAACCTTGTGTTACTCTCCCTGATTTGATCGTGATCCAATCCCAAGGGGCAATTCCAGAATCCAGAATCACAACTAAAGCACAACCACTGGGATTCACACACTTTCCTTCAATCAAATCAACCATCCATGAAGGCTTAAGTTTGGAGCTGGGTTTCCTCCCCCTCATCACACAAAAAGGAACCTTCCCCATTGCACAATTCTCCATGGTACAATAGGCCCAAACCAGATCAAAAACAGTGGACTCCACATTCAACGTACTAGACTATCTGAAGAGCCCCCTTAATCATGCAGTTAGTCCTCTCAACAATTCCAACAATGTAAGCAAATTTGGTCGTATGCATGCCTAAGGTAAAGTTTGAAAAAGAACCTCCCTCCCCACATCAGCAAAAGAAGGGGAATACATACAACTGAAGTGGCAGAGTGAGGCGTTAGCCATCATGGCTTAACGCCTCAATCCGCCACTTCTGAAAGTAAAGACTGCACTACATTTACATGGATATGGTGCAGCCTTGTGTTTCCCCCTGCGCTGGTGCTACACCAATGCAGGTACACTTGCAGGGTGTCTGCGTGCAGGGGAGGATTGTTTATGTGTAGGAAGGTGTCCTATCCTGCACATAAACAATCCTAAAATGCCATTTTGTCACTTTTATGTGTGCTGCTTCATGCAGCACAGATGAAAGTCACAAAATGGAATTGTTTTACATTTTGTTTATGTACAGGAAGGAGGACCTTGCCGATTAGGTACCACGCCAATAAAATGTCCCTGATCCTTAACCAATCAGGTACCATGCCGCTCAGCTGATACCGTAACCACTTATAAATATGAGTCAGGTTACCTCGCACCCTACACAGTCCACATTGTTGTAGGCTGTTTTGACTCTTTATGACACTAGAGGCACATGATTCCCTGAGCACGTATCACAGTTCATGTGCTCTAGAATGTGATAGTAGAACTGTCTCCCTGGACACGCAGAAAGCATGCAGCCTGATGTATCTCCCCGTAGAGCGACAAAGTGGTTGGCAGCTTAAAATACCAGGTTATGCTCATTAACGTAATATGGCATTCTTGTAAGGTGAAGTCTTGTCATATCTGTGCCATGCTACATGCTGCAAATTCATGCACTGCAGGAAACATCAAACACTGGAAACCATGACGCACACTGTGCTCTCTTGCTTGACTGAAAAGGTTCACAACAACGACGTCCAGAGCGAGTCCCAAAATGTAGTGATGAGCTCTGAAGTTGTTGTGGGCTTCTGTGGATTTGGTGTTCCTCCAGGCCTTTTCGAGGTGGCAGCAAGTGCGTCTGGACTCTCGAAGTTCGGTGGTGAACCATCTAGCTTTCTTGGCGTGGGTGTTGTTGTTTTTCTTTTGGGGAGCTATGGTGTTGGCGCTGTCGGAGACCCATCTGTGCAGGGTTCGGGCTGCGGTGTTGCGTCTTCGTTTTCCACGATGGTTGGGGTGGAGTTGCTGAGTGATGAGGTTAGCTGGTCGTCGGTGATTCCGGTCCAGTTTCTTCGTGGGAGCAGGTGCTGGTGTCTGTGGATGGTGGGTGTTCTGAAGGTGAAGTAGACGCGTCGATGGTCAGTCCATGGGAGTTCGGTGGTGTGGCTGAAGGTGATGGAGTTTCCTGTTGTGAAGAGGGGGTTGAGGGTGTGTCCTGCTGAGTGCGTGGGTTCGGTCACAATCTGGCGGAGTCCAATGTAGTGGAGGTTGTCCAGGAGGGATGTTGGGCTGGGGTCCAGTTGGTTGTCGAGGTGGAAGTTGAGGTCTCCCAGTAGGCTGTTGGCAAAAAGTCAGCGGGGTCCAGGGGGGCGGTAGATAAGGGTTCCACAGAGGGTGGAGGTAAGGCTGGGCAGTATCTTGAAGTGAAGGTGTTCCATCAGGTCTGTGGGCTCGTCGGGGAGTGTGCTCAAGCGGAGGGTGGATTTGTGGACGATGGCGATTCCTCCTCCAGGGCGGGTGGGGCGGTTCTTCCTGTAGATCTTGTATCCTTGGGGAATGGCGATGGCGATGGCGATGTCCAGTCCTGAGGTGGTGTTGGTCCAGGTTTCGGCAAAGAATGCTAAGTCCAGGGTAGTGCTGTTGAGGAGGTCCCTAATTTCGGTGGCGTGTTTGTGGAGGGATCGGACGTTGAGGAGGATGCATTACAGGGTCTTCGGTTCGACTGTGTTATTGTGGGCGGATTGCGCTGGGTCAGTGGTCTTGGCAGTGCTGCAAGTGTGCCGGCAGCGGTGACAGCTGAAGTGTCTGTGGGTGTCGGCTGATGATGCTAGCTTGCAGTTGTTTTAGCTGCCTGGGTTTAGAGCGTGGAGTGCCGCTGGGTCATAGCGTTGGTGGTGCAGAGATCCAGGGTTCCTGACGCTGGTCGCAGTTGGGTCGCGGGCGGGCGCAGACAGGCTTGCCTTTGGCACCCCGGCAGAGCAGCCGCTGCACGGCCATGCAGTTGCCACCATTAAGTAGGGGTCAGGGAGGGCTGGACAGCTGTGAGGCAAGAGTGGGGAGGGGAGCTGGATTGGACCGGTCACATTGGTCGTGCTGGGGGGAGGGGCCGCCGGGTCAGCAGTGGCGGGGAAAAACGGGCTAAAAAAGGCAAAAGGAAAAATGCAAAAAGATAGAGAGAAAAGTGCAAATAAGGCAGCAAAAGTGCAAGAAAGAGTGGTGGAAAGACACAGAGGACACAGGAGAGTGAAAGGGGGAGATTGATATGAGGGTAAAAACCGAGTGAAAAACGGAGGACGACACAGGAGAGTGAAGATGGGAGCTTGAAATGAGGGGAAAACAACAGAAAATGGAGGTTAAGACCCAGAATGAGAGGGAAAGGGGAGATAGAAGTGAGGGAAAAAAACGAGTAAAAAAAGGAGAGAAAAAGCAGAGCAAGAGAATGGAGACAGAGGTCCACTGGACCACCAGGGATGAGGTACAGGGAAACCTGCGGGTGGAGTAAGGCCTCAAACACCAAAACTCAAGAGTGCAGGGGCTCGGGGAAGTGCAGTCTGAATGCCAGCTCCACTTGGCATGTAAAAGCCGTTTGTCAAGTCTTAAATCCATGCACATAACTCGCCTGTATGTATGCCAGAAAGTGCAGTGCTTTGTGCTTAAAAGATTGGGATATAACCTTATGAGTTTTATTAACTTACTCATGTACTTGCAGATTCTTAAGCAATGCACTAAATAGAGTAGAGCAACTGACATACAATTTTCCAGAGCATAGAGCCTCTCTCTCACCGAGTTACAGAGTGACAGAGGGACTTACACATTTGCTCACATACTCAGAAACTGCTTTTGTATACAGCAACATCAAAGGCAGTTCCATACAAACCTGCATAGCCCTTTAGCCCCTAATACAGGCAGTGAGGTATTCATTCAGCCACTTACATACACGTTTGGGGGGGGTTTACAAATATTTTGCATTGGGTTAGCTCCACAAAAGTGATGCTAACCAGTGCAAAATGTTTTTTATGTTATTTACTTTCCAGTGCAAAACTTGTTTTGCTCTGGAAAGCACCCTCAAAGTAGCGCAAAGACGTGCAAAGCACTGCTTTGCATTACTTAGCTTTGAGGGGGCGTTACAAGGGTGGAATATGGGTGTTCCCATGCAACCACCCACGCCTTTTAATGTGAAACCATATTTACAAATATTTTTAAACATGGCTTTGCACCCAAAGTTAACGCCCCTTTAACACCTTAGGAGCGTCGAACGTTCAGCGCCCAGTGCTGAACGTTCGAATAACGGGTGCGGCCCCGTCGGCCAACGGTCGTGCGCAGCACTGGCAAGGTAGTGCTCGTGACGACCGTTGGCCGACTGCAGCACTTAAAGGGTCAAAGAAGGCGCTAATAGGAGAAATGCTTTAAATTCTCCATTCTTTTCCAACCTTGCATGCTTTCTGCACTGTGCAGCATGCATACAATGTGGGAAAAGCTTTCCATCATGTTTAGGCACAGTATTTTGTACAAGAGGGGTACCCTTCTAGTACTAAACCAATGCCAGACTCATGCACACACCCTAGCGCTATGGCGCTAAGGTGTGTGCATGGCGCACAGCCACTGAAATCAGTGCCGGCACAAGGAAAAGTGGATGAGATAACCAATTCTCTGAAGATACAGTGCTCTCCTGCTTCCTCTTGTCGCACATCTCAGTGCAGCCTCGCGGGGGCTGCACTGCGTTGCATTACATTTTTTGTAAATCTCCACCTCAGAGAGCAATAGAGGTACTAGTTACATAGCAATATATTTATTTTAGCATCTCATGGCACTGCTATAGCTGGACTCTTACACTCACTCAGACATATAGGCAAGTAGTAACACAAGCTCTTCATACATCCAGAGAAATAGCCCTTCAAAAATGGGTCAGGCCTAATAATGCAAACCCTCTCTGTGCACTCTTACTTCCAGCTTCACTTGTCTAGTCTTAACTATGTTTGTACACATAATTCACCTCTGATATAAGCCATAAAGCACGCTGCTTGAAATTTGAGAGATGTCCTATTGTTTCAGTAAGTTACTTGTCCACTTGCAGACACTTATCCTATGTCCTCCATAGTGCATTACAGCCATAATGCAACTGACATACATGTTCACAAACGCATAGATCCTCTTTGTCACTCACTGAGACAGCAACAGAGGGATTTAACATTCATTCACATACTCATAAACTATGTATGCATTAATCAGCATCAAAAGCAGTTGCAGATACACTTACATAGTCCTCTATTACCTAACACTGGCACTGAGGTATTTGTTCAGCCACTTACATACACGTTTAGAGAGCCGTAGAGTTACTAAAACAGAGAGTCATATACCGGCACACTTACCTAAACATCTGCGCCTACAGATGCAGATGTGTAGCCAAATACTGACACAACCTAGTCATGCAGGCACATGATCTTTGCAAATGCCGAGGTCATCTTGAACACCAGCGTCATTGTAACTATGTGAAATACAATAGAAAAGTACTGTACATTAATATTAATTTTAAAAAATACAAGTTTAAACACTATATTAGTAAACAGCTATTGTCAAACATTATTCATAACATATGTATATGTGTATATATGTATTTTACACTGTTTCAAACACACCCTATCTTTGCAACATTTCCGCACAACTGGAACATACCTGCTGTGATAAAAAAAATTAAAAAACAATACACAGTTATTAACCCACTGAAACAAATGGCAAGGAGAGACACAGAGTCTTCTTCAAGAAATTAGGTTCCATTATGGCCCTGATACTCATTTCAGATCAATTGAACCTCAACTGGAAACACATATAAACATAACAGCTGCCCCAGGTAAAGTTCCACTTGAGGGAAGTGCAAATTAACCTAATATCTTGGGCAGGCAAATGCAAAGCAAATACGTTTCCTGTAATGTTCTACTTTGAAAAATTACCTGAAATCCTAAATAGAAGTGATTTGTAATGAGTGATGCTACTTGTACCATATATTATGTGTGTCTGTGTGACTGTGTATCTGTGTGTAAGTGAGTGTTGAGTGGTTGTATGGGTGTGTGAGTCAATGTGTCGGTGTATAAGTGGGTGTGCGAGTAGCTGTATGAGTGGCTGTATTGTGAGTGAGTGGGTGTGTCAGTGGCAGTATGTGTGAGTGAGTGGCTGTGTGAGTGGCTTATAGTTGGGTGACGGTGATTGAGTGACTGTATGGGTGAGTGAGTGAGTGGGTGTCTGCATGGCTGTATAGGTGAGTGACTGGTATGTAAGTGGCTGTATGGCTGTTTGAATGGGTGTTTGGTTAAGTGAGTTGTGTGCTCTATTGAAGAGAGTATTTGTGTGAATGAGTGAGCGGTGTGGAAGTGCTTGTATAGATGTCAGCATGGGCATGTAAGTAGTTCTATTGGTGTGTGAGTGAGTTTGTGAGTGATTATATGGGTGAGTGAGTGGCTGTATTGAGTGGTTGTATGTATGAGTGAGTGGCTATGTGAGTGGCTGTATGGTTAACCCTTTCGATGCTCATGACGAGCTCAGCTCGTCATGATGCACAGTTGAGCTGTGCTGATGACGAGCTGAGCTCGTCATGACACCAGCAAAATGGCAATTTTCAGCACAGGAGGGGGAAAACGCCTAGCAGCCAAGGTGTTAAATGCATGGATGTGTGGGTAGCTGTATGAGTTAAGGAGTGGGTGTGTGCGTCGCTCCATGGATGAGTTACTGGGAAATGTAAGTGGTTGTGTGGGTTTATGAGGGTATATTACACTTTCTATGGGGCTAAAGTGGGTGTGTGAGTGGTTCTGTGAATGATGTTATCAGTGATGTCACCAGTGATGTAATTTGAGATGGCATGAGTGATGTAATATGTGAGGTCATAAGCAGTGCATTGCAGGGGATAAGTTGAAGAGAAAAAGGATTAGTAGCAAGGCTTTTCATGCACAAAACGTTTTCAAATATTCCCCTATGTTAGGTGCAATTTACTTATACAGTGTGCTCCAAGGATGGGGACTGCCACTCATATCCCCAGAAATGGACCAGCAACCCAGGCCAGTAGCATAAACAAAAAACGGTCCTGTAGAATAGGTTGGGGAGTACTCTCTGCTGCTCGGGTAACAGATAACTCATTTTGGTTATTTGTCTTGTCCTGGAGGAGGACTTCAAGAAACTGACGTGCAATACTTTTGTCTAATTGCGAGCTTTGACGTTTAAACTTCAGTGGCCTTTATGATTAGGACTTGGATGGACATTCTATTAGCCCTGATGAAGTCACAGATGCGGAGGCATCAGAACTGACGAAACACGTGTTGGCTATTTGTGATCTGGAGAAGGCTGTATGTGATTGGGAGAAGATTTTATCAAACATCAAGAATAAAATTATTGTGGATAAAGAAGATTGATTGGACTTCTTTGTGATACACATGGTGTGCTCAGGACAGTTTTTTGTTTATGCAAAGTTTCCTCCAATAACTATAAATGTTGCATTTCACTTGTTTTGTATGAATGAAATCTGAGCCTAACTATAATGTCCCTGTAGGCTTTGTTTATTTTCAATGAAGTTCTGAGTTTTTTAAAATTCTACTTCCTAACTATCACATCCATGTAACCTTTGTTTTGTTCAGAGAATTTCTGTGTTTTTAAAAAAATCTATTTCCTAACTATAATGTCAATGGAACCTTCGTTTTTTTCATTGAATTTCTAGTTTTTTTTTAACATTAAGTAAGATGCCCATCACAATGCACGTGGGGGGGTCAGACACAGGGCCTGGCCTGGCATTGTGCTGCCCCTCTTCAAGCTTGCTGCTCCTGCCTTCCCTGCTCCTTGCCATCCATTGTCAAAGCCCATGCCTCTGCTCCCTCATTGCAGCTCTGTATGTATGTATGTATGTATGTATGTATAAACCGTTTTGTAACTCGCTCCGTTACATGGGAGTATCCAGGCGCGAGTTTGGGAGAGGCGGAGACACAGAACAGCAAGAAGACAGCTTAGATTACACTCTTGAATAGATGGGTTTTCAGATTTTTCTTGAATAACGTCACAGTTTGCATAGAGCGCAGCTGGAGAGGAAGGGCGTTCCAGGCCCGAGCCGCGATCACGGAGATCGACTGACCGCCGAGTCTGGCTCGTTTAAAGCGGGGAAGAGACAGTTTAAACAGAGTAGATGATCTGAGGGTGCGGGCGGGGGCATAGCAAGTGAATCTCTTTCTCAGATACAAGGGGCCTTGATCATGGATTGCTCTGAACGCGAGCACCAGGGACTTAAACAGAATGCGCTGTGCAACGGGAAGCCAATGAAGAGTGTGCAGATCAGAGCGCACACTCTTCCATCTAGGGATGTTGAATAGAAGACGGACAGAAGCATTCTGAATAATTTGCAGACGTTTCACCAGGTAGGCCGGAATGCCACTGAACAGTGCATTCGCGTAGTCCAGCCTTGCCAGTATGAGAGCCCGAGCAACCGTCTCCTTGGCATCCCTTGGGAGCAAAGGGAAGAATTTGCGAAGCATTCTCAGCGTGGCAAAGCAGGTACCCGTCAGCTTCTTAATATGGTCCTCGAATCTAAGGTCCTCTGCAAACCAGATGCCAAGGTTTTTCGCAGGTCTCCCCATCTCTTTCGGGCTGGGAATGTTTGGGGGCCACAGCATATTCCTGAACGAGGGGGGAAAGGAGCCATAAAAGAGCACCTCGGATTTGTCCTCATTGCACTTTAGCTGGGCCTGAGTTAACCAGCGAAATACCAAGGACAGACACAGATGGACTGCCGACGTATCCAGATTGTCGTCTGGCCAGGCAAACAGCAGTTGGGTATCATCTGCATACCCTATGATCTTAGCCCCATACTGTTCCGCTAGATAAACCAGGGGGGTGATGTAAATGTTGAACAGTAGGGGACTAAGAGTGGATCCCTGAGGGACCCCTGTGAGAAGTGGTTTAGGCTCTGAGGCGTGGGGTGGCATCCAGACCTGCTGTGTCCTATCGGAGAGAAAAGAGGACAACCAGGCCAGAACAACCCCCCCAATACCAATAGCAGACAGCCTGGCGAGGAGGAGCTCGTAGGGGACGGTATCGAATGCAGCAGAGAGGTCCAATAAAATCAGGACCGCTCTGCCGCCTCCGTCTAGACACTCCCGAATTGCCTCAGTCATCTTCACCAGCGCAGTCTCAGTGCTATAGGCCGCCCTAAAACCCGATTGGGCAGGATGGAGGGCATTGGAGGTTTCTACAAAACTCTCCAATTGCTGAAGAACCACTTTCTCACAGATTTTAGCGAGTGCTGGCAAAAGGGATATGGGACGACAGTTCCCGGGGACCGTGGCATCCAGTCCCGGTTTTTTCAGGAGCGGCAGAAGTTTGGCTCGTTTCTAGTCGAGAGGCACTTTGCCTGAAGACAGGGAAAGATTCACTATCTGCGTGATCTCACTACAGACCATTTCCGCCACCTCGAAAGCACACGGGCTGGGCACGGGTCAGCGGGGGAGCCGGATTTCAGGGACTGGCGAAGAGGCAGAACAGCACGCTCAGCAACTTGCACAAAGTTCGTAAGGTGCTGTCCGGAGCACGGGCATACTGTAGGACCCGCGTCGGCCGCTAAACAGTCCGCATGCAGAGCCGCTAGGAGGTCCTGCTGAATCCTGGCTATTTTGCTGATAAAGAAGGTGGACAGATCCTCGCACCATTGCGCAGAGGACGGGAGAGTGGCAGCATCCGCAACAGGGGATACAAAGCTCCTAACAATAGCAAAAATCTCTCTACTATTGTTATCAGCTTTAGCGATACGCCCTGCATAGTAGTTCCCTTTAGCAACCTTAATGGCTGCGTAATAGTCTTTTTGGGCTAAACGTAGAGCAGACTTGGCCTTAGAGCTATACCCACATCTCCACGCTCGTTCTAGTTTTTTACAGCCTAGTTTCATCTCGCTCAGCTCAGGGGTGTACCAGGGTTGGAAGGGAGAGCGCCGGAGTCTAGACACAGTAGTGTGTTTAGTGGATACAGTAGCCGCCTGCAACACCCACTCATTGAACCCGCAGACCGCCTCATCCAGGAGCCTCGTAGATCTTGGGTGGACTCCTGACGGGGCCTGTTTAAACGCGGGCAGGTTGATCTTTTGGGTGTGGCGCATGGGGGGTGTTAGACCGGATTCCACCATTTCCCACGCGAACCTAACCAGATCGTGATCAGACCAGGTTATTTTTTCAACGCTAACAGTCTGAATGGGGAAGTTGGAGCAAACTAGATCAATATGTATCTGTATGGCCATTGTTTTGCCACTGCCCTTCCTGGCTGCCCTGAACAGTTAGCTTGCTGCCCCATCTACCTCCTCTCTACTCTCTGTTGTTCGAGTTCATGTACCATTCTCCTCCCTCCTGCCCTTCATGGTCCAGTGCGCTGCCACTGCCATCCATTTAGCTTGATGTTCCTGCCCACTCTTCTTGCCCTTTGTTGTCCAGATCTATGCCCGATCATTGCCCTCCTGCTTAGCCACTATGGTTGACTTGCTGCCCCTACTCTCCTTCTCCCTGCCCTCCAATGTCTATGTGCATGGCCCTGCTCCCTCCTTTTTTCCCTCCATGTTCCATGTACCTGCCACTGCCCGCCTTTCTAATAATGAGTATTCTTTTGGGCTGCCACTGCCCCTCCCACCTGCCTAGCATAGTCAGATGGCTGCTGCCTGTCTCTACCACCTTTAGCCTGCCTGTCCAAGTTCCATGCCCCTATCCCCTCCCTCCTGTCCTCCGTGGCCCATTTTGCTGCCACTCCCTTCTGCCCTCCATGCTCTGTTATGCTGCAACTGCCCCTCCTGTCTTCATCTTGCATTCAGCTAATCAGACTACGTATTTTGTACTTGCCGTGCTGCGGTGCTCCGCTTGACTACCATTGAAGTTTCTGTGGACTGAAATATCTATACATTTTAATTAACATCTAACTTCTGGCTATATTTGGTGTAATTCTGTTCAACAGTTATGGCTACAGCACTTTTCAGAATTCCCATAGGAAATTGCATGGAAAAGTCATGTTTTGGGACCACCCCTTGATTTGATTTGATTAATATCAATATTTGTACAATGTGCCAAATGCCCAAAGGCCATTTTTTCACCCCCTGCTTAACATATCACCTTTAAACTTTCCAGAAAGCTGCTGAGGGGGATTCACTTTTTTGACAAAAATTGCAATACAATTTGTCAAATTGTGCCAAAGTTATAAAAAAGAAAAAAAAATCCTATGAAACTGTTGCGTGGTCGATAGGAACATTGTCGACATCACTAAGCTAGCATGAACTCTGCAGCCATGATGCCGTTTTTGCGCACATTACTACACAGCTTTATATTTGCAAGATCTGTTTATGCCTTTCACATGAGAACTGTTTGCTGTGTTTGTTCTCTGCTAGTTCCTGGAGTTTAGTCTGAACATTCTGAGCAAGGTTAGTAAACAATGCCCCTTGTTATTCTGTTCTGGTCAGGCCCTAGCACCTAGACAAAACACACTAGCGCAGCTGCTGCTGGAAGCTCGTACTTTGATACTACGGGGATAGATGTTTAGGTAACACACACTTGGAGAGGGACCTTTCCAGAGAGAAGAGCAACATGCACCTATGATGTAGACATACCATCTATGGTCTAAGGTATGGTGGCTGCTGACAAAGCCCAGAGTTCTTCTATTATATAATAATATTCCTCCTACCCAAGGGGAGGGAGGATAGGCACTATGCTCCTTTCTCCATAGTCTATATAAGAAGACAGCTCCCCTTTAGATATATGGCCTAGCTACAATAATAACAATATTCATGTTATGCATTTTTTTGCTTGCTGTGGCACGTATACTGCATGTTAGAGCACGTTAGTTAAAATAAACATTTAAAACTATATTCGTGTCTCAGTCCAATCTTATTGTGGACAGATACAAGAGTGTGAGTGAAAAGGAATGTCTTGTTACTACAATTCCTGAGAGAAACAGGAGTGTTGTGTTCTGGGGTGTCGAATAATTTGCTTCTCTTTGAGTGAGAAGGAGGGTGAATTAGACACTATAATTAGTCGGTCATGGGCTCGAGGGAACTAAGGTGGTAGGAAGGCACAATCCCTATACGCCAAAGTCCCATAATCCTGTGCATAGTTCTGTGTATGTTCAAAATCCCTGCAACATAGAGCCACCAGCGTTTGGTCTGGTACTTAGCCATAGCTTAAATAAAAAATAAATATATATGTCTCAAAATATTTTATTGATGTACAACGCGAAACAAAGGGGGCTGCGGATCTATACAGTCTCAGCCTATGAACATCCAGACCCATTGCTCCTCAAAGAATGGGTGGAACACACTGCTAATTCCTCCCAGGGAATGCTAACAATTGTGATTAAATTTACCTGGAGCGATTGGGCCCGGGCACTAGAGGAGATTAGCATTCTAGAAAGTGACATTGCTACATACACTGACAAGAACAAGGTGGAGGAGCTGACTGGAGATATGAAAAAACATTTAACAAAGTACGAACAAAAGATAAAACAACTTAAGCATGACAAATTTGAAAGCAATGCTCAAGATTACGAGTTGGGTCGTGTCTTAACTTTTGCAAAAAAGTTTGATGCACCGGGGCGTCAGTTACAAAGTAACAGAAACCAGAAGGCGGTGGAACATTTGGAGACCTCAGAATCTGATGTCACAGACTCAGAACAACCCACGGACTGGAGGGTGGCACCACAAGCCTGTGCGGAACCATCATCCCTCTTTTTGCGAGGAGTTTTGTCTAATACGAGATACGTGGGGAAGAGGGGGGGGAACGGCAAACGACCAGAAGTGAAAAGAAACGCCCAAGAAGGAGAGGCAGCTGGCACAAGCACCAGCAATGCATCGCCGAGGGTAACAAGAAGCAAAGAGGGAGCCAAATGTCTATAAGTGACAACCTGACCATCGTAAATCTCACTCCAAGGATTCTTACTGACATTGAGAGGTCAGTTCTTTAACTAGGATTAACTTTTTGTCCATCCAAGAAATTCGAATACACACAGACAAGAATTGATCTCTTTAAATTTGCTAGAAAAATGAAATTAAAGAAATTCTTTAAATTGCAAGGTTCAAGAAATCTAGCTAGACCAACTCGAACATCGCTATAGGATTGGATTTACTTACTGTTCATGACCTGAGCACAGTAGCCATCTTAGAGGAATTGCAAGAGGAGGGGGCCATCACCATATCAGATCATGTGGCTCCTTTAAAATCAGGAGACGAGAGAGTCACACAAGAAAGTGTTAAGAGCCCTTTCAAGCCAGTCTCCAAATATTTTCCCCAAATGCCAAATAATGCTATTGACTTATTCACTGATCAGGTCACCAAAGATCTGATGAAGCTCAGATTGAATTTAAGATAAACAGAGAGTTAACAACAATATCACGGTACAACAAAGAAAGGCAATTCAACAATTATGAGAAGATCGATCAATAGCCTGTAAACCTTCTGACAAAGGGGCAACATTGTACTCTTAACATCTGAGTATTACTGTAGGGAAGCATTCGAACAATTAAACAATGTTCTAACTACACACGGGTCACCATGAAGGAGTACTCAAAGAGTATTGAGTCTTATGGACATCTCATAAGGCAATGGAAACAGAAAGGCATGTTGGACAACAATGAATTTATGTTCTTGGATTGCAAATACCCAGTTATTCCAACTTTT
This sequence comes from Lissotriton vulgaris, assembly GCF_964263255.1. NCBI lineage: Eukaryota > Metazoa > Chordata > Amphibia > Caudata > Salamandridae > Lissotriton > Lissotriton vulgaris. The sequence continues at coordinate 1,639,105,143 of NC_141691.1, read as the reverse complement.
TATCATTTGCTGAAGCTTCATAAGGATAGTGTGAACCCCCCTGGGTGTCCTATTGTTTCTTCGAAGGGAAGTTTAACCAAGAACATGTCCACATTTGTTGCTTTCTTTCTGTTTGATTTTGTCGTGGAACGTGATCTCTTACATCCAGGACACTAAAGACTTTTTAAAAAGAATTGAGAATATACCTTGGGAGTCAGACTTTGTCATGATCACCTTGGATATTTCCAGCCTTTATACAAGTATTCAACATAATAAAGACTTGAAGGCTATTGATTTTTTACTCAAGGGACGTTCCTTAAAGTACATAGAGCATAACACTATGTTCCTTGAATTTGTTGAATGCTGTCTGACGACATCTTTCTTTTCCAGGAACAATTGTTCAGACAAACACAAGACACGGCCATGGGCACCTGCTTTGCCCCCAGTTATGTAAATCTTTTCGTAGGCTGGTGGGAGAAGCGGGTGGCCTGGTCAGATGCCAATGAAGAATGGATCAGTAGACTGGTCAGCTGGAACCAATATATTGATGACTTATTTATCATATATATAGTGGGTCGGAGGAATCAGCTAAGGAGTTTTTCACGATATTGAGCACCAAGGATCTCAACCTAAAATTTACTGGAGAAGTGAGTAAGACAGCAGTTCACTTTTTAATCTGAAAGTCTATGTATCTGAGGGTAGACTTTGTACCATCTGACATAGAAAATCAACAGCGGGCAACTCTGTGTTACACGCCAGCAGTTAGATAAACTGATCAACAGTAGTCCGTATGGCGAACTGCTGTGAATAAAAAGGAACTGCACTAGGGGATGTGATTTCTAAGCAGCTTCCGATGACAGCATAGCAAGATTTCAAGTACTGGCTACTGCAGTGAAGTACGTTTTAGTGCTAAGAGAAGGTGGACATCAAGTCTAGAATAGAACTGATCACTGGGATGTCTAACACCAAAAAGAAAAAAGAACAGAATGGATTATCAAAATCTAATGATTGTAGAATGATCACCAATTATTCCAGTAATACCAGCGAGTTAAGTCACATGCTGAGGAAGAGTTGGCACATTCTCAAATCAGATCCAGTTATAGGTGAGGATCAGGCTTGATCCCCACTATTGTCCTTCAAAAAGGCACGAACTTTGAAGGATCAGATAGTGCAAAGTCACTTTATCAAGAAGAGCAGTGATTCCTGTTTTGGCCAGGTCAAGGGTTTTTACTCTTGTAAAAAGTGAAAGGCATGCAAGACCAGTAACAAGGTCCTGACGCATGATGTACCAGGTCTGAGGTCTCCTAGTAAAATAGACAAGTTTATGAATTGTAACACCAACCACGCAGTATACTGTTTAGTGTGTCCGTGTGGGATCAGGTACATTGGTAGTACCACACACCTCACCAAAATAAGGATTTTGGAGCACATGAGAGCTATTGTTACTAAAGATGTAACATATCTGGTGGCTCGACATTTCGAGAGCCACCATAGCAGCAACAGGGATCTGTTGAGCTATTTCTGTTTAGATTATGTGTCTGGTAACATCAGAGGAGGGGACAGACAACTTAAACTATGGAGACTGGAGTCTAGATTCATCATAGACATGCACACCAAAATACCTCAGGGACTCAACAGTGGGGAGGAGTTGTCCATACCTCTTTAAGGCAACTTAGTATGGTTCTGGATTGCTTGTAGCTGCAATTATGTCATCCGAAAATTTTAAGTTTTTTGTTTTATTTCCTTTTTTATTGATGATAAGCAGTGTCTAAGTGTTGCACAGTGATAGTTTTGCTGTGTATTTTTTATATAGGGTATACCCATACACGTTTCAATTATGTTTAAATATCCATATTTTGCTCAGAACAAATGGAGGTCTGAAATGGGTGTACACAATGAGTGAAATGTAGCTCATACAGGGCGAGATAATTATTACGTGATTTTTATTTATTCATTTGAATTGTCCAACACAAACATGACAAAAATAATGAATTTTGCATGCTACAAGATGCCCAAATTGCTTTTGCTTTCCCATCAGCATTGAAAATTTAAAAGATGCTGTCGTGGGCTACTGATTTGTATTGAGAAAGGCAGTCGACGAAACGCATCTTGTGTGTCATTGAAACTTAATAAAATCAAGGTAAAGTCTAGTCGTGACAGTTTGGTCATGTTTAGTCAGTTTAGTCGTATTTTGAGATCGATCAAAACACGACTAAACTGTCGATGTATGTGAGGAATATGTCTGGGCACGTTAGAACTACACTGGTAATGGAAGGTGTATATGTTTTACGTTGCGCAACATGACGAAAGTATTGTACTTTAAACATGGCACCTGCCATACGGTAAGACGCAATACCCCTCGTTTGTTTTGATTAAGTGCCTGTCTTAAAAATGGTGCCGTGCAGAACGTTAATGTTTAGACACCGAGGAAGGGAGCTTTCCCGAAATGCGTCTGTCTTGTCAATAAACCCCGCTACACTGAACTGTCCCGGGAGTGCTGCCTTTTCTTTTCCAAGGATTTGGGTATAATATTGAGCGTGCATTGATATTGCGGTACCCCACCGCGTCGCAGCACCCCCCGATATAGTGCCTTGCTATTTGGTGTGTTTGTAGCTGTAATATTTTAAGCGAGTGCACCGCCGCCATCACCGACAAACTGAGCGGAGAGTGAGAACCCCGCTTAAGGAAGGAAGACACAGAAATTTGGGGCGCTGGACGGACCGCCATGATCTGGGGTAAGCCCTGAAATATATTTTTCACGCGCCATTCACAAAGGAGGTGGGCGGCTAGGCGAGGGACTGACACAGTAATACAGAGACAGCACAGGGTGTGGAGCCCAGGATCGGAGCACCACACACCCGAGACGAACTAACAATGTTTAATGTAATGGAACGCAGGGAAGGGGCAGCAGGGATGTTTAAAAACAAAAACCCAGATATTACGCTACCCACTCAGAAACTAGTAACAGAGTCAAAAGCACTCTGGTCAATCAGTACATGAAACTCGAGAAACGGTACGAAAGGGAAATACGCAAGTGGGTACCTCACTGCAGAGTTATATAGAGGTACAAAGAGACCCCAGAGGATTGCGTATTTTCAATATCCCAGCATATGAGAACCCAGATCCTTTGCTGTTGGAAGCTTGGGCAGCGTTATTAACAAGGGGTAACCCAATAGGAGTCAAAACACAGGGTATCAAGTGTTATAGACAAAATGGTCCTAGACGTTGATTCAACATATGCAATGTCAACATAGATTAAATATTCATTTCACTTTTGATCACCATCTGATTCAATCCATTATGGTTCATAACAAAGCAAACATGTTCGCCCGAGATATTTGTTGAAGCAAGAAAACCACACCTGAAACAAAAGAAATTTTCTCCAAATACTGGGAGATTCTCTTATTTACTATACATTTTCAAAAAACACAATGGATTTTGTACAACGTAGAAAATCACAATTATTTATAAAAGGGGGTTCGTTTGTCACAGAGGACGTGCACAGATGAGAGTAAGAGAACGTGCTCGTGTATGAAAAAGCGACCAAAGAGGTCAGTGAATAGATGTAGGTTAAAATAAATAGAATTCTTTAAACAATGCCTAATGCTTGAATCCTTAGTGTAGGACATGAGCCTGGCCTAGATGTTAAGTTAGCAAAAAATGTCAATCTTTCTTGCTGGTAAGTAATTGAAAGATCCTCCGTATTCTAATCAATACAAGGGAGAGGGGCGTGGGAGAAACAATACAGGTACAGGCTCCGGGGAATTATGTCGACGTTTCGACCCTAAAACAGGAGCGGGTCTTCATCAGGACGGGGAAAGGGGGGGGGAGAGCTCAATATGCACGGAAACAAAGTGACCCCAACAAGGGTGGGTACCTGCAACAACAAATAAATAACCGGGCTAAGTATTTCCACAGGTGACACATATCTAGTGTCAGACATCCATGAAAAGGTTTAATTAGCCGCACTCACCCTACACTGATGTGCTCCTTAGTGCGTAATCAATCAGCATACCACAGCTTGGTAAGGCTCAAGCGGTTCAAACGCGCTCAGTCAGCACTACAAAAGTAGAAGAAAAATGGCCATCAGTGCTATACATTAAAACCAGCCATATACATATGGCAATCATTACTCGATGTAAATTACGACTGCCATGGGTTCTATTAATTATAGCGCACAACCGCAATGTTAATTCACGGTGTGTGAGTATTGAATACCCATACTCTATTGGTTATGCTACTCATCATAGAATGATACACAAGAACAAAACAACGTACTGTGGTTTGCCATGAAATGCTAGCAACCACGACATAGACCAGCAATATCTCTATCAACATCATTTATCCCCAAAAATTTGAGTGTTATTCACCCACGAACGAAATCACTTGCATAAATCCAGAGGTTGATTTAAAATGATGTAACTGTAAGTAAAACAAACACACTCCCGTCAGAATATCCACTACGCCTACAGATGCCATTAGATAGAAACGCTAACCGTCCTATTTACTAAATAAGACTGTCTGGGCCTAGATATGCCTCAACATACCTTAGTTGACATCCTATGAGGCGAAAGCCGTCAGCTAAACTCCGTCCGCACTCTCTGCTGGTGGAGCCGTGACTGCGGAAAGGAACGCGGAAGTGGCGTGCACGCTGCAGCTAAATATAACCTGTCAGCGCTAGCGTCCACGTCACTGTGAGACGTCGCTGTTGAATACCTCGGTGGTTGCCTAGTAACCACAACGCATCCACCATCTTAGAGACCAGGGCAAGTGCCATCAAAGTGTATCTGGCATGCATACATGAAAGTGATCGAGGTCCTGGAGGAAGAGCTACTGAAAAACCCAGAAAAAGAGCAATAAGAACAACTCAGAGCAGCAATGAAAAAACGGCTGGAGAAGTATGAAATGAAAATTAAAGTTCGAAAACAAGAGAAATTTGACCGTGATGAACGGGACTATGCAATGGGAAGAGTCCTGACATTTGCAAAATAATACGATCATGGTACAGGTACATTGATGCCTGTTTGTGGTCTGGAATGGCTTTACAGAGGAGGCTGAACACTACATTAGATTACTCAATAATAACAGCAACAATCTAAGATTCACCGGCCAAGTGAGTTTAGTGGCAGCAAACTACTTGGACCTTAGTATAGAAATAGATAAAGGGAGAATCAAGACAGCTCTCTATAGGAAACCGACTAAACTGTCGATGTATGTGAGGAATATTTCAAGGTACGTTAGGACTACACTGGTAATGGAAGGTGTATATGTTTTACGTTGCACAACATGACGAAAGTATTGTACTTTAAACATGGCGCCTGCCATACGGTAAGACGCAATACCCCTCGTTTGTTTTGATTAAGTGCCTGTCTTAAAAATGGTGCAGTGCAGCGCGTTAATGTTTAGACACCGAGGAAGGGAGCTTTCCTGAAACGCATCTGTCTTGTCAATAAACCTCGCTACACTGAAATGTCCCGGGAGTGCTGCCTTTTTCTTTTCCAGGGATTTGGGGAAAATATTGATACAACTGGGGTACACTGTATCTGATGGCATGACGCATGGTAGGAATCCGCAAGCCACTACATTCTAGCTGATTCACAATTGAGGCACGAGCAGGAGAGGGAGCTTGAAGGGACTGCTGGGAGCGATTTATAAGTTGTCCATTTATGGCCTCTAACCACCACCCACCCGGTGTCTGTTCGGTGGTGGGACTGCTGGGGTCCGCCCTAGGGCGCATGTGCGCCATGGGATTAGTGGGTTACTAGTTGCAAGGAATGTGGGTCCTTCACACGTAATTAGTCTGCAAACTTCTGTCTTCTGGGAACGTAGGGCCATATTCACAAAGAAATGGCGCAGCGCTGCACGCTATTTAGCAGCACCACACTGCATCATTTAAAAAAATGCAGGGATGCATCATATAACAAGAATACGGCACATCCCTCTGTTTCCCCTTGTGCCAGTGCTAACACCTGCCTAGCGCCAACACAGACATCCTTGTGACATAGTTCAAGGGTGTCTGTGTTGCAGTGATGATTGTTTATGTGCTTGAAGAGACGTCTTCCTACATATAAACAATCACTAAAGTGGATTTGCTCCTTCTCTGTGTGCTGCAGAAACACTGTCAGATGGCTCTATTGAATAGCCAGGGCTTTGATCTTACAGCTGGGTCAGAGGAAAATGATCAATTTTGAAGTGCTATTAGAAGTGAAGATGTGGAAATGAATGTAAAATTTACAATCTTGATTGTGCTTTACAGTAATATTGATATGTCAACAGAGTCTTTAGACTTACCTATTGAGAATCTGTAATTTACTGTAAATTTCACCCAAAGGGTATAAAACCATGCAGCACACAGACTTTTCAGTAATTGTTACAGAAGTACATACTCAGTATTAAGGCCCACTGACATTACAAGGCCTACTCCTGAAGGCTCCATTCTGAAATAGGCTATCAGGCTAAGCTAGATGACAGTCTCACATGCTCAGCGCACATGTGTGCTAATGCATGTACATACATGTTCATGTGAAACCAGCCCAGAGCTTTTTAACTTAGCTGCAAATCCGGAGACCTTATCTTAAAAAGCAGATTCTGAGGGACCGTACTCCCAACCCATGAAAATAGTAAGCATGGGCGCAAAATCCGTTCCGCTCGCGGATTTTGCGGATTTTCGGCAAATTCGCAATACGCGAACTCCCGCGAATTTGCCGAAAATCCACGAATCCGCGAGTGGAACGGATCCGGGGGGCAAAAGTTCAAGCTTCAAGCTTGTAACTATTTTAGAATGGCGCCAGCAAGCTGCCAGCGCCATTCTAAAATAGTTACTAAGTTAGCTTCAACAGGAAGCACTAATAGAAGCAGGTGCTCGAGTTTAACTGAATTCGAGCACCTGCTTTATTTTATCTATTAGTGCTTCCTGATGAAGCTAACTTAGTAACTATTTTAGAATGGCGCTGGCAGCTTGCCGGAGCCATTCTAAAATAAAACAGGAGAGGGGCAGAGCGCAAATCACCCCACGAACACGCCAAAAAACAAATCCGCAAATTCGCACAAATTCGCGAATTTTGCGGATCGCAAATTCGCAAATTCGCGAATTGCGAATTCACAAAATTCACCCATGCTTAGAAAATAGAGCTTATAGAGAATGAGACTCAGGTAGTGAGACTCATTCATGTGGAAGTCCATGAACCAGGTAGTCTAAAATGTGAAAAATCCAGGTGGATTAAATGGTTACAGAACTCATTCCTCACACCTAACAAGTGGACTAATAAGGAAAAGTGCATATTATCTCTAACAACAGTCACCAGAACAAATCACCCATCAATTATTCCAACTCCTAGGACAACTCTTCCACTTGCCTTTTAGCTGCATAATGGCCACATTACATCAAATCTTAATTAGGTGTTCAAGGCTTTTTTTTTAAACAAATTGGTCGCCTGACAGAATTTTAGGAAAGAAATATCGTGTGGACAGAATATTGTGTCAAAACTATTGACGACCAAAATATCGAGAAGGGAAGTGCAATGAGGTAAATATAGATTTACTATTCTTATCTCCACATCTACGTACTTTGAAAATATATATATCGTTAAGGTACACATATGTGGAGTTAAGTATAGTTAAAGTTTGCTTACCCATAAAAACTTACCTTCACAATATTTTTGTCTTTGATATTCATGACACAACATTTTGTCCACACAATATTTTTTCTCTGATATTCTGTCCCCCTCTGGAGGGGACCTAGTCTGGCAGTTCGGATGGGTTTTCCTATTGGAGCAGCACCAAGACTGATTTGCTTATGGATGGTTTCCGATTAAGTGGCCTAGTGGGTAAAAAGCGATAGACTGGAATTTCTCAGTAGAGTGATTATCATTGGGTGAGAAGTAATCCAAACAAAATATATTCTACAAAAGGCACTGAACAAACTGAGACGGCAGTGTTTTTTTTTATTCATGACCGTCCTCGTTGAAGTTACAACTAAATCCCTGGAGGTGAAAACCATGCAATGGGCCACTCTGACATGGTTTTTAGCCACCGAGATTCTCTTTTCTGGGAAGAAGAAAGTATTTGTTGCAATTTATCTTCAATGCTGTTCTAGATGTACATGTTACCCCCGCAGCTAAAGTGTCATGTCCGATGATAGCCAGTAGCCTGGTTGGTGTTGAGGTGGGCCATCGTTGCCCATCCCTGAAGCAGGTGCCCACTACTGCAGCACATATTTGTTTTCCCGTTTTCTTTCACCATCCCAGAGCTGATGTTTATGAGGAAATACACAGCGTAGGCAAATTGGCAAAAGTACTTTCCAAATTAAAATTGCTCTTAGCTAGGGCGATGTGTCATGTTATCACACTTGAAATCATGTACAAACATGGAAAGAACAAGCGAGCTGGCAGCAGCTGGGATTTCAGTACAAAAGCCTCGAGGACTGAAGCTCGACTGTACACGTCAGAGACAGGAAGTATCTTGCCTCTTGCTTAAGTAAGTTTATTCATCACTGGTGAAAGAGTTGTATCCTTCACTCCTTCGAAAGACAGTACCCCACAATGTCAATGTCAGCATTTGCAAGTGGAATCTTGAGGACAATAATTCCAAGGCTAGTAAAAAGATATAGGGGCATATTACAAAGCAATAGCGATAATTATCGCTATTGCTTGGTTAGAGACAAACATTTACCGCAGAGCTGCGGCAATTTTTACCGCAAATAAACCTTGGTATTACCAAGGTTTATCGCAAATGCGATAAAAATCGCCGCAATGCATGAATATCGCTGAAAAGTCAGCGATATTCATGCATTACCGAGCTAATGCTCTTAGCCATGTTATCCACCTCCCATTGAATAACATGGCTAAGAACTGCTCAGGGCAGTGTTAGCTTTTGGAGATATTCGCGCTTAGCGCGAATATCTCCAAAAGTTGGTAATAGGAGATAGCGATGTTAGCGACTTTTTTCAGTCGCTAACATCTTGGCACGCCCACTTTGCATGTCATTAGTGATAAATATCACTGACATGCAAAGTGGGGCCCAAGATGGTCGCTATCTCCTATTAGCTGTCAGTAACTGGTGTTAGCGACAGCTAGGTAATAGGGAGATAATTTTATCTCCGCTTTCTTGGCTTTTAAAGCCAAAAAAGCGGAGATAAACCCCCTTGATAATATGCCCCATAGTTCAATGGTAACTTTAGGAAGTAGAGAACAAGAGCGTAATACCCGTACTGCTATTTCACTTGTGGACTTGCATGATTTCATGCTTGTTAGCCCGTCTCGAATGAAGTCCAAGGTAGTCATAACCAAATCTTCAATTTTAGCCACAAGATATGTATAGGCGTGCTAAAGGCATTTGTGTCAATTATAGCAAAGTTAAGAAAAAAGAATCTCAGCCACGAGAAAAATGTGTGTAAATACAGGTGTTCTGGGAGTGGATGTTGAAAAAATAAAGAACTTAACGGTGGTGTTAAATATCTCTGACATATTCTTAAAATAATAGCTCTCATAAAGTACAATATTTGGGGCATATTTATAAGAGGGTTGTGTCTTATTTGCACCACACAATGTGGTACATGTTCGATGCACATCTCTAGGACAGATTTATGAAGCCACGTAAAGCCACTTGTGTAGCTCTGAGTGGCTTCATAAATCTGGAGTAGCAGAACCAGGGGCGGCTCCTCTGCTAAGGCGCCCCACAGCCTTTCATCACTTCAAAAAAGTAAAAATAAAATGGTAATAATGTAATAAGGCAGTGGCACTCAGAGAGTGCCACTGCCTGGCACTCTCAGAGTGCTCATGACTGTCTGGCCAACCAGTCTTTGGCCAGCCAAACACTCATTTGCATTGCATGCTCTCCACCCAGGCTGTTTTACAGCTTGGGTGGAGAACATGCCCAGGCTCCCATTCCCTGTCTTAGTGCTTAGCATTGCAGCATTTTGATTGGCTTAGGGGGGCCTGGGTGCTTCCTGCTTCCTCTTCCCACAGATGCCATGAAGAGACAGAGAGGATGGAGGAGAGGCGGCAGCAGCTGGCCAACCAGCCAGCAGGTAAGTGCTCTCTTTTTGTGTTTTTTTTAACCCACTTCCCTGTCCCTCTACTGCTTCCTGGCAGCAGCCGCCACTGAGCACAATGCACTGCAAATCGCTGTGCTCCGCTAGCCTGGACTAGGTAGGCATTCCATGGGAGTTGTGTGGCTGTTCCCACGCAACTCCCATGGATTGTGATGCAGTCCTAGATTTACAAGAACTTGGGAATGCACCAAAATCTTATGCCTTCACAGGGGAAGTGTAATTAGGAGAAATTCTTTCCTTTCTCCTCATGACTTCCTCTTTCTGTGCTGCATTCTGCAGCACACATTATTAGAGAAATATGGCTTTCAGGATTGTTTATGTGCAGGAAGGTGTCCCTCCTGCACAAAAGCAATCTTGCCTACAATACAGGCACCGCAAGGGTTCAGGGTTCCTGCATTGGCACTAGGCTGTCTAAAGTGTGTTAGTGCAAGGGAAAGGCAGGAATGCACCATTGTTTTTTAAATACTGTGCATTCCTGCACTTTCCCTATGGCGCAGCAAGATGACTTACTGCGCTGCGCCATCATTTCATAAATATCCACCCTAGTGTGAAAACAGTGTACTATGGATTCTGCACACAATCTAGCACTGCCTTGGATTTAGAACATTGCAGGGTCATTACAATGGAGTGCTGACTTGTCTGTTTACTCTGGTCCCTGCACTTCCAAGGACTCTGTCAGTAGCGAGGTTTTGGACAGTATGCAGAAGAGGGTGAAAAACGGCTGCTGTTCACTTAGGAGGCTGCAGTTCTTTCTAATGATGCTGTGTTTAGAGGAGTAGTTAACTATGACCTCTCAGGTTCCCTACTTTATTATGCCATGTGTGCTCCAATCACAGCATGAACTCTAAGGACCTTTATTGTAATTTTTGTGGTGTGGGAACTGGGCCGCCACACTGCCAACCCTCTCCCATACAGCAGAAGTCAAAACAGACAGCCTGCCAGATTATGACTTTTTAAGTCACTGGTGGGCAGTTTTCTTAGCATTCCCATAAGGGTGCCTTTGAAATAGGCACCGCAATGGGAATACCAAACCATGATTCTGCACTATGTTGTGCATATAGTTCTGTGTAGGAACATGGGGTTGCATGCAGACGGGGGCACACCATGAGCCCTGCTGCATACACCCATTGGGCCCCCTTTGTTTCCTCACCACTACACTATTCATGGCAGGTGCACTGCCACGAAAAGTGTGGCGTTTTGAAACCCCTAATAAGCTTGGTTGTGTCGCAGCGACATATAAAGGGCCTCAGACCGCTGTGCCACCACCAGGGATTGTGCATTACTAGTGGCTGCAGTGGTCCCATGGCCGTCCAATTGCCACAATCCTAATGCAGCAGGTGGATCGCCACCATGAGTTCGGCGGTCCATCGGACAGTTGAACTCATAATAAGGCCCTAAGACTCTTGCAGCTGAAAAGGCCTGGGAAAATCGTCCAGCATTTGAGCAAGTTCTTCCATGTCTCTCTATCACCCAATTTGTGGCAAAAGGCAGTTGTCAGATTTGTGTTTTGAGTTTGTTTCTTCATTCTTTGTACCCAGAAATGTTTTTTTCATGCATGTTTTTTTATGGTTTAACTCTTTTATTAAAGTTTCAGAAAAAACCAAACAAAAGGTCCCTATTTGTCCCAACAGGCAAAGCAAGACATGTTGCAATGCAGTAAGGACCTGCATATCCCGTTTCCGAAGGAGCTGACCAGCGATACAGTTCACATAAGACTCTCCAAAGCAAGGCAGCATGACCCACCCCCACCCTCTCCCCTCTGTCCATAACTCAAAAAGGGTGGTCCCGCTAAGGAAAACGGGGAAGGTGATCGAATTAACATTGTGTGGCTTTCTGTTTGCGCACATGTTCCCTTCGTTCGGGGATTGGAGTATCTGCCAAACGAAGAAGGCGTAGGTATCGTGGGCAACTCAATTCACGGAACTCCCCGGTGAGCAGTGTCAGAAAGGGCCGCCACAATGCCGGGAATTCTTCCCCCCTCCCTGCCTGTACAAGCAATAATTTCTCCATACCCAGCACCATCCACAACCTGTGTAGCCTGCCCATGTGTGGGGGGCCTGTGGAGTCTTCCAGTGTGCTAGAATGTTTTGCATAGCTGTGCCTAGTGCAATAGCGATGAGAAGATCCCTCCACGTTTTCAAGGGGTACATCAAGGCGTTGGGTAGCCCCAGGAGGATGTATGCTGGGAACCGGGGAAGTTGGGTATCTAGGTGGGAGTCTATGTCATCTAGGATGGAGCTCCAATATCCCTGCAGGCGGTCACAACTCCACAGCAGATGTTCCAATGTGCCTCGTTCCCAACATCTTCTCCAGCAGCGGTCGCTAATGCGGTGGTCAAAGTGATAAAGGCGCTCAGTAGGTGGCAACCTTGGTGAGAGCTTTGGTCAGGCGTGTGTGATATGCGGAGTGTCTGGCTCTATGGTATACCCGCGCCATTCTTTAGGTGTGAGTGTCCTCCCCAACTCCCGCTCCCACCGATTCCTACCAGCATTGTATGTGCAAATGTTCGTGGTAAGGAGGTGTTGGTACAGGTCAGAGATCAATTTTTTGTCAGACGTGCGAGTGACTAGCCACTTCTCGTAGGGAGTGAGATGGCGTTGTGCTCCTGGTCTAACCTGCGGGTGAAAAGCCCAATGTCGCACCTGTAAGTAAGATTACCTATCACTCTCTGGGATGCCATAGTCTTCTCTCATCTGTTGGAAGGGGAGAATACCGTTCAGGTTAAAAAGATGTCCCAGGGCCCTGCAAGGGGAGCGTCGTCATATCGCAAATGCCTTAGGATCAAGGCCCGGGGTGAAGTCAGGGTTGTCGAATAACGGAGTCAGATGGGACGGGAAGGATGTTAATTTGTGTTTGGTGGCAACCCGATCCCACACCTCCATGACAGTGTTAGTGACCTGAGATGCGTAAAGGTTGGGCGGCCAATGTTGCTTGGGGAGAAAAGGAATCCTTTGTAAGGGCATGCCCGCCACTGCCTGGACCTGGAAGAGCCAATTCTTGCCAGATTCCAGTTGATGTATAACACAAAAAACAGGGGGGTCTGCCAGTTTAGTTATGTGGCTGCACTGTCAATCCGAGTTAACAGAATCTCTGGGTGGATGAGTCACATCAAGACAGCTTATTTCAAAACAAGGTGAACACTATATGACCAACACGGTACAAATCATTCATACACGGTTGACAAATCCAAAACAATTAGCAAAGGGTTACCATCAAATTGACTCAATGATCAGTCCTATCATATGGCCAAACCCCGGTGCAAATCAGGCTAGTCACCTGATCATTGGGACTTAAAGCACCGCACCATTAGTTGCTGGTCAAGGATTTGGTCCACCCATACAAACAGACCAACAATGATGGCTGATCTTTGATGGTCAAGTGAGAAATCGTGCAACAGAAAAAATAGTGGCTTTAAAATAGAATGGAGTGTCCTACTATTTCTAACTTTATTCTACGGACGAACCACACCTCCTAATTAAAAACATAGAACAGTGCAAAAAAGGACAGTCAACAAATATCTGTGTAATAACGGGCCAACATGTTTCTGCCTAGCGGGTATTTTATCCCATGGCATTCGTCAGGGCCTCTGTTCTTACAATAGTTGCAATAAGTAGTGATGAAACAAAAGAAACACCACCACCACCAAAGTGAAAAAGTAGAATGTAAAAGGGTTGAGTACGATACAACCTGTACCAACCATTGACATTAACCCTCCATGTCAGATAGTAAATACGAATTCTATGGAGGAAAATGCATAGTCATTACAAACTTACTATGTCAATCACCTATACAATGTGTTTCACCAAAAACAGTTTCAAAGAAAATATTGTATTTATGCTCACCCTTCATGGTAGGGAAATGGACCTCACCTCACCTGGACCTTGCTCAGGTTCTACGAGGCCCCGCACTACATAAATATAAGAGGTAAAACAGAAGTAGAGCACCCATAGAGCATAATTACACAGTCTATTCTAGTGCCCAGCATTCCTGTCCATTAGATCCCCTTACATCTAGGGACCAACATGTGAGGAGACTCTAGTAACTGAACTATGTGTGCCCAGCCCCTTGGACTCCCAGGTCTACCTACCAACACACGTATATCCTCATAGAGGTTAATTATCTATTTATAGTGGGACTACTACTGAGTTGCAGACTCTAACAACAGCATTCTTTCTGGCTGTATTATCCATACTGAGCTTCCTGTGGCTTCTCATACAATGAATCAGCTACAGACGCACCTATATTACCTAACAACAAACGGGGTGAATAATAATGCTTTCTGGTTATACAATACCAACAACCCCCGAGTTAATTATTTAAGGAGAGACCATCTACAGGTCGGTGCCTCCCCCAAGACTCAGATGTGAGCTTTGAGGTACCGACGGATAGGTGAGTCTATAGCTTTAAGTCCCAATGATCAGGGGACTAGCCTGATTTGCACCGGGGTTTGGCCATATGATAGAACTGATCATTGAGTCAATTTGATGGTAACCCTATGCTAATTGTTTTGGATTTGTCAACCGTGTATGAATGATTTGTACCGTGTTGGTCTTTCCTATACATATAGTGTTCACCTTGTTTTGAAATAAGCTGTCTAGATGTGACTCATCCACCCCGAGATTCTGTTAACTTGGATTGACAGTGCAGCCACATAACTAAGCTGGTAGACCCCCCTGTTTTTTGTGTTGTACATATGTAGGTAGCTGGGAATAATAATCAGGTAGGGGTCTTTAAATTAAATATCCCTTGGACCCTCTCTAAACGGTTTGGTTGTAGATTCCAGATGATGCCATTCCACTAGGCTACGGAGCTGAGCCGCGTAGAAGTAGAGTTGTAGATCTGGTACCCCTACGCCACCGTGTTCAGGCGGAAGGATTGCGATGGCATGCTTAAAGCGTGGACGTCGACCCTGCCAAATGAAACGCGCCAGTTCAGACTCTGTCTGTTGGATCCACCCCGTCGGAGGGCGAACGGGAAGGGTCTGAAACAGGTAAAGGATCTGAGGTAAGAGCGTCATTTTGGTGGCAGCTATCCTCCCCAACCAGGAGAGGGAGTGGCGCTTCCATCTCCGAAGTTCACTGTGGAGCTGTGTGCGAAGCCTAGTGTAGTTTGCTACTATGGTAGTTGGGATGGAGGGGCCTAGAAGGACCCCCAAGTAGGGGACCGTGGAGCTGGACCACTGTATAGCGTGTTCCTCCTGCACCTCGGCCAACGTCTCGGGGGACATGGAGATATTGAGGGCGATTGATTTATCGATGTTGATCTTGAACCCTGAGCGTGAAGCTGTGTAATTCAATAAAGAGCGTGCGGCGGGATTGGACGGGATCGGTGAGGGAGAGTAAGATATCATCAGCGTACAGGCTGATCTTGTGTGTGTCCCCTCCAAATTTGATTCCCTTGATTAGGTTGTGTCGCCGGATCCTTTGCGCCAATGGCTCAATATAGAGGGTGAACAGGTGAGGGGAGAGCGGGCACCCCTGCCTGGTCCCACTGCCAATCGGAAAGCGGGAGGAGGTGTGTCCATTAACGCGTACTGTGGCATTGGGCAGCCTGTAGCAGTTCAAAATACGGGTGCTAAGAACGTCCCCCAGACCAAAGAAGTGCAAGACCTTTTTAGGGCCAGTGCACCCTATCAAAGGCCTTTTTGGCATCGATGGCCAGTAGCATTCAGTCTGGCCGCGTGCGCGACCCTGCTTCGATGAGGTGGAGAACTCGCCTCGTGTTCTCGCTGGTTTGGCGCTGAGGTATGAAGCCGGCCTGATCCGGCTCCACCAGCTGAGACATATAAGGTGCTAATCGGCTTGCCAGAATGCCTGTGTACAATTTGAAATCAATGCTTAAAAACGAGATCGGTCGGTACGAGCTGCACCGGGTTGCGTCTCGGCTGGGTTTCGGTATGACCGAAATTGCGGCTTCTAAAAGTTCTGCAGGAATCGCGCCAGGCTGGGCAAACAAGTTAAAAAAATCCCGCAACAGGGGGGCCACCTGGTGACAGAATGTTTTGTAAAAAGCTGCCGGATACCCGTCTGGGCTGGGCGATTTCCCAAGTATCAGACGTGAGATTGCCGACAACACCTCCTCGAGGCCAATGGGTCTGTCTAGAAAATCCGCCTGTGCTGGGTTCAGGAAGGGGATGCACGCCCCCCGCAGGTATCCCTGACCCGCTTGTTGGTCAAGGGTGTCACCGGTGTAAAGGGACTCATAAAATGCGCCAAAGGTTTCTGCTATCATTGCTTCGTCCGAAACTAAGTCCCACTGGGCGGTGTATATGGCCTGTACCCCTTGTCTCTGGCGCTGCTCCCGTAGTTTGTTTGCCAGTAGGCATCCGCATCTGTCCCCCCTGTGTAGTAGGCCTGCCGAAGACGGAGGGCGGCATATTCCGCTTTGTCTTGGTCCAATGCAGCTAGCATTTTCCTCTCCGTGCACAATTGAGGCTAGGCCCGCGCCGCTCCCGTGCGCTGATGCATTTGCTCCAGCTCAGCCACTCGCTGTGCTATTTCAGCTCGTTTCTGCGCCCTCTCTTTGTTGCTGGCCGTGGCGATAGATATAAATTCGCCCCGTACGACCGCTTTAAGAGCAGCCCACTGTGTTGCCCGCGTAGTGTCAGCGTTGTTATTGTGGGTCAGGTAGTGCGTAATAGTGGACATGATCCGGTCTATTGTCGATGGAGTATGGAAGAGAGCTTCTCTAAGGCGCCAATGTATCTGCGGCCTTGTTACAGCCGGAAAAAGGAAGGTTGCCACCATCGGGGAATGGTCAGACAGGGACGCCGGCGTTCGTGGCACAAGTGCGGAGGCGCAGAGAAAATAATCGAGCCTAGCATAGGACTTATGGGCCCCTGAGGGATAGGTGTAGGAGGTGCTGCGTGGGTGTAGGTCTCTCCACAGGTCAATGAGGCCTAAGTCCCGGAGGTGCGCCTGTCCGGACTTGGAAAGAGCCTCCACCTGGCCCGACCTTTGTCAGGAGCGGTCGGCTGTGTTATGGAAGACTAAGTTAAGATCGCCCCCTAATAGTAACAGTCAGTCAGTGTTAGCTGTGGCAGCGGCTAGTGCTTGCTGGAGAAAGGCTTCCTATCTCTCATTGGGCGCATATAGAGAGCCCACTGCTAGTGTCTGGCCTGCTATCAGGAAGCGGTACACCATTAATCGCCCCTTTATCTCTGCCTCCCGCTGAAGTACCTTGCCCGGGAATGATCTGGACACATAGGGCCCGATTCACAGAATGAACTTACTACTTTTGGCATTCACAGAATGCACTTACTACTTTTGGTATTCACAGAATGAACTTACTCATTTCGGTATTCACAGAAGTTAGGACTACTAACTTTAGGACTCCTAAATGCCTTCTGTGAATACCGAAAGTCTTAAAATTAGGATTGTTCTCAATTTAGTAGTAGTAAAGTTAGGACTCCTAACTTTAGGACTCCTAAATGCCTTCTGTGAATATCGAAAGTCTTAAAATTCGGATTTTTCTCAATTTAGTAGTAGTAAAGTTAGGACTACTAACTTTAGGACGCCTAAATGCCTTCTGTGAATACCGAAAGTCTTAAAATTACGATTTTTCTCAATTTAGTAGTAGTAAAGTTAGGACTCCTAACTTTAGGACTCCTAAATGCCTTCTGTGAATATCGAAAGTCTTAAAATTCGGATTTTTCTCAATTTAGTAGTAGTAAAGTTAGGACTCCTAACTTTGCTACTACTAAATTGAGAAAAATCGTAATTTTAAGACTTTCGGTATTCACAGAAGGAATTTAGGCGTCCTAAAGTTAGTAGTCCTAACTTTACTACTACTAAATTGAGAAAAATCCTAATTTTAAGACTTTCGGTATTTACAGAAGGCATTTAGGAGTCCTAAAGTTAGTAGTCCTAACTTCTGTGAATACCGAAATGAATAAGTTCATTCTGTGAATACCAAAAGTAGTAAGTGCATTCTGTGAATGCCAAAAGTAGTAAGCTCATTCTGTGAATCGGGCCCTAATATTGCTACCCCCGCCGCCTTCTTGGCGGAGGACGAGAAAAGTTGCGTGGGAAAGGCACAGGATTTAAGTCGATGTTGGTCTTTAGGTAGCAAATGAGTTTCCTGTAGGAGGCAGAGGTCGGCTGTGGAGTGTTCTAAAAGGGACAGGACCGCCCGTCTTTTTATGGGGTTGTTTAGCCCTCGCACATTGAACGTGAGTATTTTAAGTCTAGTTTGGGTCATCATCTCTCAATGTTGACTCAGGGGCTCTGGATAGCCTGTGGGATAAGGGACGGAAGAAAACCCAGAAAAAAAGGGGGTGGACAGAGGGGTGCCCACCCTGCAAACAAACCCCCTTCCAAGGAACAACCAGAACTCCCCCCCTCCCCGGAACCCAACCCCCCTCCAATTCCCTCCTCCCTCGCCCACTCCCCCCCCAACTCCAATGCAAGTCAGTGTTTCAAACCTGTCAAGGCTCGTCCCCTCAACTCCAGGCATTCCCCACCCTCTCCCAAACCCCCTCCCGAACCCCAACGTGACGTTCCAAATTACAAACGATAGTCTCAGGCCAGTCACACACAGTTCAGGCCTGTAGTAATAAGAAGTAGAGGAGTGTGTGGCAGTGGCGACCTCGTTGGCCCACCGCCCGTTTCCTCTCAGGTCCGTGTAGTGGAAATGCGAATAAACCCCCTGTGATCGCTGCATCAAGTCTCGACTGTCGTGTCCTTGGACACTTCCAGTATAGCCGCCGCTTGTTTCTGCTCCATTGTCGTGGGGTCCGGTTTAAGATTATTTCTGGGCGAGCGTTGGCATCCCACGCGTTGCTATCCATCCCGGGAGGATTGGGGGGATTTCGTCAGCGATAGCCGCATTGAAGTCCCTTCCATTTTCGAACCCTACTCAAGGTCGATGCCCAGCAAAGCACACGTCTCCCGCATGGACCGAAGCTGGTGTAGAGTCCCCTTCCATTCAAAGATGAGTCTAAAGGGGTGGCCCCAGGAGTAGGGGATCCCGTTGTCTCGTAGGAAGGTTATGGCCACCTTGAAGGCATTCCTCTTTTGTAGGGTGATAGCTGAAAGGTCTTGATATAACGCCACTGAGTGACCTTGGAATTTGAGGGGTTGTTTATGGCGTGCCTCTCTCAGGATGCGCTCCTTTAATGGGAAATCTGTAGGAAGGCCAATATGTCAGGGGGGGCAGGTGCCCGGCATGCTAGGCCCGCTCTATGTGCCCTTTCAATGCGTATCTCGAAATCATCGGGTTCCCCCACTATCTCTCAAACAGCTTCTATGGATAGCAGGTTATATTGTCCCCCTCTGATTTGGAAGGCACACCTCGGACTCTTCTGTTGTTTCATCGAGAGCGGTTCTCGAGGTCTTCAGTGTGCGCCTGTAGGTCGACCTGTTGTTCACAGAGACGAATGACCTCCTGTTGTAGGAGTTTTACTTCTCCACTCCTAGTGTGGTCCGCCTCCTCCATCGCCGCCACCCGTTCCCCCAATCCGTCTGCGACGCAACTCCCGGTGTTTCCCTGCCATGTCCTGTTTGAGGGTCTGGAAGTCCTCCCTCAGGGAGTTGAATAAGGACTCTAGGAAGGCTTTGGTGATGGGGGCCCCTCCATCCTCCTGCCCCGGGGGCTCCTTAGCCGTTGCTGGCGGCGTCGGGCTTTTCTCACCTTTAGGGGTGCCTTTGATTAACATGTCCGAGATGGTGCGGCCGCCCCTGCGATTCGTGGTTGCCATGCTGCTTTCACTGCCTGATCTTCAAGCGCCTCGCTGGCCGGGCCGCACAGGCAGAGGACCCTCTGTTGAGTACAGACCGCTGAGGCTTGCCGGCAGCTTGGGGCGCGACGCAGGTTCTCCCCGTTGAAGGCCCCGGTGCAAATCAGTGTCCGAGCAAGCGTTACCTCCAAAGGCTCAATGGGGGGGTGGGTTGCGTGCTGTGAAGGCACCGCTGCCAGCCTTGGACACGGTCAAATAGTGCGATCAGTACCGTGGCCCCAGAGCGCCCCGGGCCAGAACCACATGGCCCCCTGATGTCGCCCTCCTCCCACGCTGCTCTCTGGCAATGCGCTGCAGGCGCTGGGCAGGTCTCGCTAGTCCCGGTTCCCAGGTCATCCTTTGCCAGTGCAGGCCCCGGTGTTGTAGGGTTGTGCGGGTGTACAGGTGTCCCGTGTTCTGGTGCTCCCAGGCGACGAGGCCTCTGCTCTCGCTCTTCACACCGCCACTCCTCCCTAATGCGGGTGCAGTCCGCAGGATAGGCCGCGCTAGGCCCCACGCCGGGGGCTCGAGTTATGCTTTTCCCGGGCTCCGCATCTGCCACTGCTGGCCCGGTATGCCGCTCCTCACCTCTGGGTCTGTGCCCTGCCGCAGCACAATTCAGTGCCGTCAGTGCTTCGCCGCCCACTGGGTTTTCTGTCTGTTACCCCAGCGGCTGCTCCGTAGGGCGGAGCAGCAGTGCACCGCTCCACTGCCCTCGGTGCTAGGCCCCGATCCCGGGTCTCGATTTTGGCTTCACCCGGCAGCACCGCCAGTTTCTTACACTGTGTGCCTCGCCTGTTCCCGCTCACTCAGGTCGCCACCGGTTCTTCTGCTCGCTGCAGCCCCGGCAGACGGCGCCGGATAGTGGCTCGCTAGGGCGGAGTCTCCCGTCGGGTCGCTTCAGGCAGGGCCGGCAGCAGTCACTTGGCGGGCTCAGCCGCCATTTCCCCACTCTGCATTCAGGGTGCGCTCTGTGTGGGAGGCGGTGGCCCCCAGAGGCTACTGAACAGGCGCTTGACCTCACCGGAGTAGCCGCAAGATGTCCCGCCACTGCAGGGCAAAGCGTACAACAGTTAGGGGGTTTGAGAGGCTTATTTAGGGGCACTAAAGGGGTCCGGGACGAGGAGCCTCCTGAACAAGTGTCCTCTCAGGCCGCCATTTTAGCCACGCTTCCATGCATGTTTTTTTAGAAAAAAAAGCATATGCACTTTTTGCTCATCTGTCATGGTAGAAGATGTACTACAAAATTTAGCGCCATGGACACTGCAGGTCATTGAAAACAAGGAAATAGTCCACAACAAACAGACATATTGGTGCTAGGTGACACTGTGAGCCTGACTTTTTTGATGGCAATGAGGATACTTCATCGCAATGGTGACGGAGTATCTTTATGGACAGCATAATCATTCGCCCACCTGATTTAAATGAGGGTGGATCTTTGGTGTAACCATGGTGAAGAGTACTCCGTCTCCACCATGGTTAGACCATTCAGATGCCCTGAAAGCATAAGGGCTGTCAGAGAATGACATCTATGTCTACCCACCCAATTTAAATGGACCAACATACAGGTCAGTTTTCACTGCCTGTCACAGTTGGGAAAACCCGGGCCATCTGTGAGTCTGCTCTGCCAAGTGGTGCCATCCCAGTCCTGGACCCTTGAAAGTGAGCCTACGGTGCTTGTTCAACACATTACCTCTGCAGAGATGGAATTGGTGCATCGTCACTTTTGCGTGGTCAGCACTGACATATCTTTACCACTGCATAGATAAGAACTGGCACATCGCCCCTTTTGTATGGACCAGAACAGCAACATTGTTGAATAAGTGTGGCTCGGAACCTCCTTTGGAGACACCACTGCACAAGGCTCCTCAAACAAAGACCTTGCATCTTCCTCAACAACACTATCGACGTCGAAGTTATGTTATGTTATGTTAAATCCTTTTATAGCGCGCAATAGCTATTCCAAAGAGTGTCCCAGTGCGGAAATCGAAAAGTCAACACATCATCGCAGTTGCACTGCTAGGACCAGCACATCACTGTCAATTCATGGATGAATCTTGACGCATTGCCTTCTGCATTCCAAATCTCCTCAATCGACATGAACATTGATATTGACACTGCCCGGACCAAGGTACTTTTGCTTAGCAGGCCCAATCTAATCCCTGTAACCGGCCGCACTCCTTCGCAGTCAACCTGAACTTTTGACTTTGCGCAGGTCTATTGCGACCAGATGATCCTTGTTGGTGCTTAGTGCTTTTTTGAATAATCAATAGCTCCGATTCTACTTATTGTATTTTTGTTGTTTTGGTCTTGTTTTATTTAGTAAATTAAGCTCTATTTTTCTAAAAAGGTGTGCTATCTTATTGTGTAGCGTTTTTACTGTTTTACAGGTTGAAGTATTGCACAAATGCTTTACACATTGCCTCTGATATTAAGCCTGACTGCTCTCTGCCAAGCTGCTAGAGGGTGAGCACAGGTTAACATATGGTGTGGTGGGTTATGCTGTGTTCATGTGTGTATATTAACAGAAAAAAACGAGGTTACAGGGACGTTATAGTTAGACTCAGATTTCACTCATGCAAAACCAGTGAAATTCAGAAGTTATAGTTAGCTGAGCTAACTATAATTTACTCCCCTGCAATGCACTACCTATGAACACACATATTACATCACTTATAACATGGACAGTGACATCACTGATGAGATCATAGATGACATCTCAAATGACATAACTGAGGACATCATCCAGTGGATGTTTTCTACAATATTTTAGGGCATATTCTCAAGGACTTATCGCCGAGTTATCAGCACTTTATCGCAGCCAAAGTTGTGATAAATTACCGCCCTATTCACAAGCTGGTGCTAACAGCCCATATCACCAGTTTACCTGTGACAGCACAGCAGTCGCAAAAAACATCGCCACAGATGACCCTGGCAACTAACGCTAATGAGATGCAGAGTAGGTGTTCCCATGCAAAAAGCCGCGACAACACCACATCGCAACATTCTCAACAAGCAGCCAGATTGACGATTAGATCACAAAACACAACATAAGGCATGGTAGTAGGAATTTTACACCTGCTCTCACCTGGTGTAAAGTCGGACTACAACCTGCACCAGAAAAGGGAGCCCAGCCCAGAGCCACACCTGAAGAACAACAAATGCCATGGACCAAACGATCATGCAGCTTGGACACCCAAGAGGGCCACAACACCCACGGCCACCACACCCAGGACCACCCCCAACCCCCCGGGGCTCTCCCCCAGGTACCTCCCACCTCTCCCGGACCAAGAAATTGCACATCAACGTCGCAAAATCATGAACCAAATAATTTCCCTGATGTCGCACAATTACAACAAATAACATTCATGTGAGTACAGAAAAGGCAGAATCATCCATTCACCATTGAAAGTCCAAACAAAATATCACAATCAAATTTGTCGCTAAACAACTATTTAGAAGAGTCATGGCTGGTCATCCCTGGAAAATATGTAAGTGACAGCCTGCAGGACAATATCCAAGATAAGAAGGTGTGTCCGCACTCATCAAAGGACAGAGAGAGAGAAAGAGAGAGAGAGAGACAACGAAAGAGAGAAAGAAAGACAAGGAGCGCAAGGCCAATCGGGCCATTGGCTCATACATGCACACTGTTGTGTGTGTTTCGCAATTGGTGCACCCTCACTCTGAGGCCTGACATCAATTTCAGCGCAAAGGCCCATTTCACATTTTAGAAATGCAAGCAGTAGTCAGACTAAAATTAGATATGAAAGTTCCTTTGTCTCAATACACAAGGCGAAAGGACATCTGAACCTCCAACCTTGGTCCTGAATGCACCCGGCATCCCCTAAGTGAGATACCATACCAGACTCTGATGGCTTCCACACCACAAACTGCGCTAATGAAAGACCAACATGTCAACACTCCACACACACTTGTCCCTGCTTGAGGTACACCTGCATGGGATGGCCTTGACACATTGGTAAAAAACAACCCATACGTCTAAACGTTGCACACACATACAACTCATTGCTCCGATCTGTGGCATATCATCCACGGACCTGCTGC
Organism: Lissotriton vulgaris; assembly: GCF_964263255.1. NCBI lineage: Eukaryota > Metazoa > Chordata > Amphibia > Caudata > Salamandridae > Lissotriton > Lissotriton vulgaris. The sequence goes on along the minus strand of NC_141691.1, from coordinate 1,639,081,333 downwards.
TGATCTGAGGAGTGCCAGTGCTATGAGATCAACAAACGCAATAGCAGGCAATCCCGGGCACATGCACAATGCCTGTCCCGTTGAACTGTACCATGCACGAATGCTGCACCTGTTGGGATCAGTGCCACTGGCAGTATTGCGAATCAGTTACTGTTAGATTTGGGGGTCTCTAGTTGGCACAGGTAGGTTCTTGCGACAAATAGGGACCATCTCCTCTAGTCAGGATAAGGGGATTACACTCCTAAAATAATCCCTGCTCCCCCCCTTGGTATCTTGGCACGAGCAGAAGGGCTTTACTTCAGAGGCATTGTAAGTTCAGCAGTTGTAACCACATACAGTAACCCAGTGACAACACTAAAAATGGACATCACACAGGTTTTATATCAAAAATAAGTAGACTTTACATAGAGTTACCACAAGACCATAAACGAAAAAAATACACAATAAGATTACTTTAAGATGGTAGATTTAAGCTTAGTTCAGTTCAGTTCTTAGATGCGTCACTCTGTGTCAATGTACCTTAAGTTGCGTTGCGCTTCCATGACAAGCAATGTCGCAGCGATGGGAAATGCTGCAAAGTTCAGATACAAAGAAATAAAGACATGAAGATCTTCCAGATGCGGCACGCTTCTCGGGGATAAGAGAAGTTCTCGGTTCGATGCGTGGACTGCAGCGGCGACACCTTTACGATGCGATGACAACAGCTCCAGCGGCGACGCTCTTCTCCCACGATGCATGAAGCTTCCGCTCGATGCGACAACTACAGCAGCTCCGACGGCGGCGCGCTTCTCTGGGATGTGAGGTGCTCTTGGTCAATGCGGTGCAATGCTACAGTTCCAGCGGCGACACCCTCCTTCGGAGTTGCGACGGCACGCACGGCGACGGCGACAGGCTCCGACCTTCTTGTGAGATTCTTCTTCTGATGCGGTGCAGTGCAACAACTACAGCGGCGACACCCTCCTTCGGAGTTGCGACGGTAGCAGCAGCGACGGTGACACGCTTCCTCTTCGTTGCGGCACACTTTTCTCTGATGCAATGCAGTGCGACAGCTCCAGCGGTGACACCCTCCTTTGGAGTTGCGATGGCAGGCACAGCGACAGCGACACGCTTCTTCTTGTTGAGTTGCACTTCCAGCACCTTGTGACACGCAGTTCCTCAGAAGGCCAAAATCAGCAGCAGGCACTTCCAAAAGAACTCTGGGGAGCTGGGGGTGAAGTCTGTTGTCCCTGAGACTTCAGCAGGAGGCAAGCTCTTTTCCAAGCCCTTGGAGATCCTTTATAAGTTGAAAGCAAAGTACACAAAGTTCCTTTCTCCTTCCTTTGGCAGTAAGGCAACCACTGCAGGCCAATCCCCCAAGCAGCACTTCAGCTTGGGAATAGTCTCTTCTCAGTTTCTTCAGGTTCCTCTCCTCAGTAAAGGTGTCTTCTTGTGGTCCAAAAGTGATCTAATTTCATGGGATCAGGGTCCAAATATTTATAACCCAAAATCCTTTGTTCTCTGAGGGGAGAGGGGCCGTTGCCCAGTCCAAACCAGTTCTGAAGCACTCTGTTTACCAGACTTCTCCTTTCCTTTCACAGTGCATGGCAAGCACATCAGACGCCCCACAGGAGGTGGAGCCAGCATTGTGGAAGGCAAGTACAGTCCTGGAGCACTTTGGTTACAGGACTCCTTCTCTTCTTTCAGTGTGCAGGGCAAAGACATCAGCCGCTCCCCAGGGGGTGGAGCCAGCATCGTGGAAGGCAGGCACAGCCCTATTCAAGGTTCAAGTGCAACTCCTCCCTCCGATGATCTAGATGCAGATCTCTCTATTCACCACCGGGTGACTCAGCCTGTCTCCTGGAATTCCCCAGCCCTGTCACTCACAAAACCAGACATAGGAATACACAACCGAGCAGAGGCAGGTTTGAATGGTTAGACAAGCAAATACCTACTATCTAAAAGTGATATTTGCAAACACAGAATATTAAAACCACTTCACTAAAAGATGTATTTTATTATTCTGAGTCAAGTCATACTAAACTCGAATTGCTACCATGTTCTCTGAGACAGTTAGGATTATAAAATGTAATAACTTTAACAGCCCATTCTGGACTATGGAGAACAGGTAGCCTTGCAATAGTGAAAAACGAAAATGGCTATAATTCACTATTAGGACATGCCACACACATCAGGGCTTGTCCTACCTTCTACTTACAATGCACCCTGCCCTTAGGCCTACCATAGGGGTGACTGATATGAAGAAAAGACATTGTGTTTGGGATAGTTGCTGGTAGACCTGTGCTCTTACGTGTCTTCAGCAATGTGAGTATATTGTACAACTTTTTGACATGTGGATCAATGTGATCCATCAAAACAGGCTGGTCATGCGAAGAAATGTTCTGTTGCCACACGTGATGGGGACACTACTTCAGGCCTGCTACCGATTTTGATATTTCTGCAAACAGCCCTAATTTATACATGGACGTGGGGCTTCGAGGTTGTTGTACATGTACAATGAGGCCCCAGCTAGTTCACACCTTCACAATCATCTAATTGGCCATGTGGGCCAGGGTCTTACAAGCGCATTGATGTAATTTACTAGGGTGTACAATTCAGTGCAATCAATGTCCCTACATATATCCATACTTTATACTTGAGTGAACATATACATGATTTTGAATGTTTTATTCACAATCTGTGGAGTGTCGGTGCTGGAGCAGTACATGGCTATGCCAGGCCGACATTACATGGTTGCCCAGTGGTGGGCCGACCAGAGTCCTTGGATGAATACAAAGTTAATTTAAAGAGGAAGAGTTCAGTCCACAGTCGGATTGCTGTGTCATTGGTAACAGCAGCAGATATGGCAGTCCATGTCGGGGTCCAGGTGAATGTCGCAGAGTGTTTTGGGGGTCAGTGGGAGGTGTTTTTCCAGGGCATGATGCAGAGAACTGAACCAGGCAGGGACAGGCCATGTGGCGAGGATGGAAGCTACTACCTCCTACCTCACACAGTCATTACCATCCACATCTTACTCCTCTGATATGTCTTCTGTGTCCGGTGTATTAGGTGTGTGTGGTGGTGTTATGACTGCATCACTGTGTGACACAGACACATCAGGGGGCGAAAGTGCTAGGGCTGCATCACTGTGTGCCAATGGCACATCAAGGGGCGGAGATGTGTGTGTTGAAGTTCCTGCTGCAGTCATCTGGGACAGGCTCTGTGGCAGCAATGGCAAGCTGAGGATCTGCAGGGCATGGACGTAGCCAGCTACATCTCGCTGGTATTCAGCCATGGTAGCCATACTTCCATCCTGCATCGGTTCCATGGTCTCTATTTGTCCTCTGCAGCTGTGCCAACTCTGTGCAGTCATCTCTGGAGCCTGACTGACTAGGCAGTTCTTGTACCAGAGTAATGGCGCCAGTGAGGTCAGCCAAGGATTGTTGGTGAGAATGGAGTGGGCAGTGGGTGTCAGTTAGGGACTTAAGTGGTTCATGATGGGACTCAGACACCCACGTGTGGCATCTAGTTTGTCTGCCATGAGGTCGAACCCAAGCCGCCGCTGATCAGTCATCTTCTCCTGGAACCCTAACACACGGCATTGGAAAGCCATATGTTGATCATGGGGGTCCTGTGAGCCAGCCGTGGTGGTGGGTTCCTCCTGCTGTGTGGTCTGTGAAAGAGGTGGGGCCACCTCGAGGCAGCTGGGCTACCCTGCTCCTTGAGGTGGGGTGCGGAGGCTGTCTACGATACGTTGTAGAGTGTTGGTTCAGATTACCAGGGTATCCTCTTCATCATGAAGATATGTCTGGTCTGCTCTGCAGGAGGTGTTGATTGTCCCTCTGCAAGGTACATGGGAGATTCAGGTAAACAGTGTGTCCTATGTATGTTGATGCATTTTACATGTTCCCAGACAGACAGCATGACAATGTACTTTGTGACTGTTTTGGAGCAGCTGGTTATTTGATGGGAGACAGTGGACATTTTGACTACATGACGGAGGTGCGGTTGTACTCGTACATTATCATCTCACAGTTTCATGCAATGCCAGATGTGATTGGCCAGCTGCTGCGCACAAGCAGCACCAACTGTGTACTATGTCCTGTGGTGTAAGTGTTGCACTTTGTACCACATTGTCGACAATGTTGATGTGCTGTGATTACTATGGTGTGTGCTGCATTGTGGGAGAGTCTCCCCTGCAGCTCTGATTTAGCGGCCCCTTATCCCTTTGATGCGGTGAGCCTTTGACTTGTGCGCTTTTCGGCTGCTGATATGTGGATGAATGGGTCATTTGTGCTCCTGGACGGATTTTGTGCTTTTGTGCATTGTTTGTCTGCTGATGTGTTGTTGATGTCAGGGGTTGTATGTGCACTTGGATGTGTCAGAGTGTGACCTGCTACTTTGAGGATGTGATCCACACTGGGCCAGCTCAGTGTCGTATTGTGCACCATGTCCTGTATTTTGGCTGCAGCCATGCTATCGGTCATGCAGTGTCACTTGCATTGTCAGTGTGGCTCACAGAGCCGCAGCTTTGCTGGATTCCGCACATGTGCATAGGTAGATTGTGGGATTGGTGATCCAGTGGGGGGCCCCTTTGTGCATGTACTGGACTGGGGCCTACTTGGTGTTTCTATGTGTGCTGCAGTGTGACAATGGTATCAGGGACATGTTGCACACTCATTATGGGTGTGCAGTGTGCTACACTTGATTGTGCATGTGTGCCATTGTGCCCATCTCCCTATGTCCCCCCAGTCGCTGGTCGTTACTCACTCTGTTGGGTCAGGTCATGTTGAGCTGTGTCTGGGCTCCTGACTCCTTGCACCTTCTCCACATTGGTGACGGTGGCCACAATTTACTCCAGCTCATCCAGCTCATCCTGTAGCGCGGGACTCCCATCTCCTGTCGCCTTTACTGCCTTCCTGTTGGCAGCAAGTTTCTGTTTGGTTTGGCTTTGCAAATCATGCCAGCGCCCCTTGACCTCCTCCATTGACCTCCTCAATACTCTGTCTGCATCAGCGTTGTTGAATATGGACTGCCATATTTCCGTTTGTGTTGCCAATGACGCAGTGGAGGTGATGAACAGTTTTTGGTAGTGTTCTATCACCTCTGTGACGATGATCCGGTCTTTCTGCAGACTGAACCCCGTCTTCCTCTTCCTCTTCTCCTTGCACTTCCCTGGACACAGGGTTTCTGGCTGGTCCGCCATGGGGCTTGTGGGGTTTGAGTTGTCCTCTGCACTCGGTCCGGGTGCATCCATGGTGCTACGCAGTTTGATTTGGTTTTGGTGTGTTTTTTTGTTCCTTTTAGGGTGCATTTTCCCGCATGACGCGTGGGAATTGCAGGCCTATCGCTGGTTGTCGCAGATTTTTGTATCGCGATTTGGGCCATCAAAACTTTTTTCTCATTTGTTTTTTGCATTTATTCGCTGTCGCGTTGCTTTTTACGCTGTTATTTGGCGTGTTCTCCTGCTACTTTCACATGGTGCCGCTGGGTTGGTAATACAGGGTTAAAACTGTGTTATTTTGTTGCGATAGACTGCGATGTGCAAAGTTGTGTTAAGCTAATTTTGCGATGTTTATCACACGTTCTTGTGAATATCCCCCTATGAGTGTTAAAAATGTATTCCAAGGTTCTTCAAAGGTTAAAATAGTATACTTTCTGCACTACTAATGAGTGATACTCTTTCTAACATATGTTATGTGAGTTCTTGTGTGACTGTGTGTTTTTGTTTTTTTCAGTGGATTTCTAAAGTTTTTTAAATGTTGTTTCCTAACTATAATGTCCCTGTAAACTTTGGTTTTTAAGGGAACTCTTAAGGTTTTTTACATTTTATTTCCTAAATGTAAACACTACCTTTTGACAGTGAATGTGCAACAGGAGTTCAGACAAGACTGCCAGCCTGCAACTTGCCAGCTCCTGGTGTGCATGTTTGGATCTTCTGCGGTGGGACTAAATCCCCTAGCATACTCTGCACTGCTGAGGTGGGGCCAGCTGAACAACATGCTGAAAAGTGCCCAACATCTCCCGCTGCACGGGACACCAATTAAGTCGGGCTGCAAGCCTGCAACTTGCCAGCTCCTGCTGTGCAGTTTTGGACCTGCTAGGGTGGGACTAAGTCACCTAGCATATTCAGCACTGTGGAGGTGGGGCCAGGTTTACAATGCGCTGGGAAGCGCCCAACATCTCCTGCAGAGCAGTATACCAATTCAGGAAGGACTGCCAGCTTGCTACTTGCCAGCTCTTGGAGCGCATTTTTGGACCTGCTGGGGTGGGACTATGTCCCCCAGCATGCTCTGCACTGGGGAGACAGGGCCAGCCTTACAATGCGACATCTCCTGCAGAGTTGAATATGTGTGGAACGTGCTTGTGACCTGGAGAAGAACGGGCCAAGATGGGCCTCTCTTTGCCCGTCATAGCTCAGCATAGCCCAGCATAGGCTGGGCTGGACCCCATTTTAGTCCTGTGACCTTGCTACTTGGAAGCATACATTTATCTAAAGGTACTGTGTGTTTAGTTTTTCCTTGTCATTCTGGGATTCTTCTTTCTCCTCTCCCTCAGAAGCCTTGCTGCTTATATCAGCATGGGAAAAAGAAAGGGTACCTCAGGAGTCTCCATTGTTCCTCCATTACGTACATGCTCCACTATTTAATATTTCTGGAAGCGGGCAATGGACATTGTATCCTTTTTTTTAGTTTTGTATATTTTTTATTATTATTGCAAAGGGAGATTATTATAGTATATACAGATAAAAGGAAAAGACTCCAATTAAAGCTGGGTGACAATCAAATCACATAGTATCCATTAACCAAGATAAATACATCAAAAACATATAAAAATGAAGAATTGTATTTAAATTATTAATCCTTGAGAACCCTATGCCAACTAGTTTGGAATTTACGGGTAGCACGAATATCTCTGGCTTATGCCACAGCGTTTTCCCTTTTGCAAATGTCAACCAACATGGTCTATCATTCTACTAAGCTACTGGGTTTAGGGGAGATCCAAGCCCTGGCAATAGTGAGCCTTGCTGTAACAAATAAGATGGCCAAGAATGCACGACATGCGGCGCTGGGATCATTCTTAAAATCCATCATTATCTCCTGTGTAGTAAATCTTAATTCTAATCCCAGTCTCTCTCCACAAACATGGCTAATATCCTCCCAGTATCCCCAAATCGACGGGTATGTAGCAAAAGTGTTCTATGTTGGCTGAAGTGGCTCCAAATTTGGGACATTTTGGGCTTGGTCGCCTCTTTTTCCCTGCCAACTTGCTATCTTCTTGCGAGTATAGTATAGTAAACATAGTGTCTTGAAGAGTTGCAGCTTTAAATTTACTGACACTACTGCCTCTTTTAATGTATAAAATGCATTCTTGATCACTTCAGCAGAGATATCTGACCCCAAAATTTGGCTCCACTTCAACGCAAACTGTACACATGGATCTATTCTAGGCTGTGTAAGATGTTGGAAAGCAACTACATATATTGAATGCTTAGGGAGTGCTTCATGAATAAATGTCAGGATCTCATGTGTAGAAATTGATACAAGCCCTGGCGCCCTAAAAAAAAATCACTGATCTGAAGATGCTTATAATAGAAATGTTGAGGAAGTGAAAATACATTTTGGAGACTTAGAAAGGTCTTAAAGCCAGTAGTGTTGATAAATGACCGAATCTCTCCACCCCGTATATAGCCCATCTTCTAGTCAATTTATCCTTAAAGATCTCAGGCAGAAATGGATTGTCCCAAAGAGGGAACCTATCATGAAATTTGGGAGTGAATAGCCATGAACGATGTCCCGCCAGATAGTAACTGTGTCTCTGATAGTCATAAAACGAACACGTTTATAGTAATTCAGATCTAGCGTGCGATATTCAAATCTAGCACTTTCTTGGCCCAATAAAAACTGATGATAGACATCTCGGCCTTTATTTACATAAAGACTATGGAAGCTCCCTGAGAAAGAAGCCCAGAAATAAAGCTTAAAATCCAGTAGTTGGAGCCCACCTTGGATATAAGTATTTTTTATAAATGTAATCGACCGCCGAGCCCGCTTGTAGCCCCAAATAAATCTACTTATTATACAGTTGAGTTTTTTTGAAAAAAGAATAAGGAACTCTTAAAGGAATAGCTCGGAATAAGTATAAAAATTTAGGTAGAATTGTCATCTTTATTATGTTGCATCTACCAATAATGCTAATGGAGAGATGATGCCATCGGCTTAGCTTTTTAATAGTTTCCTGTAACATTGATTCATAATTCAAATTAAATATGTTTCGTATTTCGTATTAAGTAATACGGACGCCGAGATAGGTTGCTACTTGACATAAGCCTGGTATGGGTCTAACAGGTTTAAAGTTAACAATCACTAAAGTCTTACTGGTATTTTCTTTATAACCAGAGAACGAGCCAAATAATTGTGCCTCTGCCTTAAAAATTTCTAGAGAGGCTGCTGGATCAGCTGTAAAGATCGCGATGTCATCTGCGTAAACCGTAACCTTAAGAGCTGATGTTCCAGAGCATAGTGGTATAATTCTATCATTGTGTTAAAGATTGCAGGGATCTGTTAGCATGAGCTGAAAGCCATTTTGTACTTGGCAGCCATCTTAGTTAGCCATGTGCCATTTCCCTCTTCCAGAGACTTGCACATGCTCAGAGGGGCCTAGCTAGTAGAACACACCTTCCCTTATGTTATAACTGTCAGGCTATTCTTACTGATGTGCTCAGTTTGGTCTCTCCTCCCACTTTGTTGAGCAAGCAAATCTTGTATACCCATATTAGTCATTTTGCATGCTGGTACATGCCAGGACCTCCCCTTGGTTTTATGCTGACTATGTAAACCTATGCATATATAAGATCCCTGTTCTATGTACTCCTTAGAATGCCACCTACAGTTTCCTGAGGGTACTGTGTGACGTAGTCTCCCTCATCTGAGGTTAATAAAGATGTCTTTTATATTACAGTTTCAGTACTATAGACAATAATCAAAATTACTCAAGAAAGGTATTGTAGTTTATTTTCCAATACCCAGTATCATACACTTAACAATACATTCATAATTCATTTCAGAAAGCCCCAAAGTCGGGGGAGAAGAGGGAAGGGAAGTGAAGGAGGGGGTGTGCTCATGGCAGGGTGAAGATAAAAGGAATAAACGTAATTAGAATGGACACAATCATGAATGATAACATCTGAATCAAAACAAATTTGACACAATCGCCTGAAGAATTAGGGCATTCAATATAGAATTAATACACAAAAGACCTTCAACGGTCACACATAAAGCAATTGTGCTATTTGAAGGACTAGTGCCGGAGGTCTGTGTCGGAGAGAAGAGCCGTCGACGTTTCGACCCCTGGCCGTAGGCTAAGTTAGGTCCTTTAACGGGGTCTTCATCAGGACAGAAAGGGCGAGGGAGGGAGGGGCAGTAATATCTGTGAAATTAAAACACTAGATCAGATCACTATTAATGATGCCATCATTCTTTTAGACAGAGTAACAGCGATTTACCATGGGCTTAGGGCCAAATGGGCCTCTAAGTGTGGAAGAGATTAGAGTGAGAACAGCCAAGGTCATGTTCAGACTCAGGTGATATAAATTCACTAGAACACAGAGGGGAAAGCTAACTGATTGTCACATACGGGTGGGACTTTTAAGAGATTATAAAAACACTCACTTAGTTTGTCTACCAATCAGCCGATTGGTGAGATTTCCTGTTGTCAACCCACACTGTTGTCAACCATTGCGGGGAATTTTGGATACCAGGCAGTTTCCACGAACTGCAAGTGGAACGTTGAAATTAGTGATAGATCTATGGGATTGGCATTGTTAATTACCCCTTAAGACATGCAGACTTACTTAAAAGAAAGGGGAGCGACCCTAATCGTCACCATCGATCTGTATCTTGGGCGCTTGCTTCTTCTTCAAGCTTACATTGCTACGGAAAAGAAATGCAAAAATTGCAAAAGGCTACATGACTGTAAACCCCGCTGTGAGCCCACACGGGCGAACAGTCACGCCTGTTTACGTACCAATAATGATAATCTGTGACTCCCACAATGTTATCACCGGGATGTACTCGAGGGTCAGGATGAATCAGCCTTCCGAACAATTTCGGCAATGTGGACGCCTTTTGCCTATGCAGAGAAATTCAAAAGTGTCCATATAAAGGCCCGCTGGTGATTAAGACGCTTTAGTGGTAAGAAAAGAATAAAACCAAACTTACACGCCGTAGCACTAGTCTATTAATGCCCGTTCAGCATCACCACCTAACTCAGGGTAATTTAGCAGAGTCGGTGCTGGGGTCGTATTTGTAAGATTTAGCGGGAAACTCCGTCCTGCGGAAAATTAAGGGAAACGGGTTTCAGAGTCAAGCGTAACCATGTACATATTGGTGCATATTCGGTTGTAAGCACCCGCTCGTTTGAAAAGGACGTTAAATACCTGTGGGAGCTAGAGCTTGCCACCGCCGTATGTGTACATCCCGGGAAACTCCGCAAGTCCGCTATGCGGAGTTTGGGGGAGGAGTCTACAGGTGAACGGCTCCTGGGACATAGAAGAGTTACTCATAAGGTTGCGCAATCGGGGATTTGTAGTTTAGAAACAAAAGTGAAATACATTCGAGTGGCGTATTAGAAGAGTTACTCATAAGGTTGCGCAATCGGGGATTTGTAGTTTAGAAACAAAAGTGGAACACATTCAAGTGGCGTATTATTCCTGGAATACACAAAGTGATAATTTCAAAATTACTCGCGCACCTCTGCAACACGAGGGTGTAGGCGAGCGGGATCACACGTGATATTATTCAAAACATTATGATGTTAAATTCGAGCAGTTCCGTGACATGAGGGTGATGGACAGATTGTCTTATGCATATACCAACATTGTCATTCTGTTGTTGGAGAAAAGCAATTTATCAAGTGACACTCAATGTTGTATACTGCTGACTCATGCACTTCTCAAACATGAGAGTGTAGATGAATCTATTACTACATATTTAGAAACAAATGTATCCCACAATATTGCAACACAATTTTTGAGACTAAATGCAACACATGGAGACCATGTGACTATATATGTCCATGAATGGTTTAACCAAGTGCCGCTAACTGTGCCAAACTGCTGTCCTGTTCGTTCAGACCATTTTTTATGGAATCCAGAAGGGACATCCATTTGGATTCCCGTGTATTGAGGGCTACCTGAAGGTTACCTCCTCTGGTGCCCAACGATACTTTTTCAACCACCCACCATTTGAGGTCAGGCACCACATGACCAGCCTTCTGCCAATGATCTACTAGAGGGGCACCTAATACCTTGCACCGCAGCCTACTACAGTGGGACGAAATGCGGGCTTTGATCTTCTGTTGTGTTTGTCCCACGTATATGTGATCACATGGACATTTTATAATGTAGATCACACTGCATGAATTACAGTTCGTGTGATGTCTCAATGTGTATGTCCGTCCGCCATGAGTAAATACCTTGGTTTGAACAGTAGTGTCACAAGCAGTACAATTTCCGCATCGAAAATGACCCAACAAGGGAGGAATATTCCATAATGTTGTTATTGTCGGGTGACTATCTGGTTCCAAGTAGGAATGGACCACCATGTCACGTATGCTTTTTGCTCTTTTAAATGAATGAAGCGGAAGATTTGTTTGTCTTATTTCTTCTGCCACCAGATGCCAATTTTTATTGATGACCTGTTTCACCTCATTGCTCCGCGTAGAGAAAGTTGTAACACAAATGATGCGTTCACATTCAGTTTGAGCGGGGAGTGCGGGATTCAGTAAACTCTCTCGTGGGTTGTACCAAGCTCTCTTTCTAGCACGTCTGACCATTCGTGTGGGGTACCCACGTGCAATGAGACGATCATTGAGGATTTCTGATTCTTTGATGTAATTCGCTCTAGTGGAGCAATTTCTCCTGATCCTCAGGAATTGTCCCACAGGTAAGTTGTCTTTTAAACCTCTTGGGTGGTGACTCCCATACTGCAGTAGAGAGTTGCGCTCTGTGGGTTTTCTAAAGAGCGTCGTCTGGAGATGATCCTTATCCACATAAATGGAAATGTCTAAGAAAGGAATGGACTCGTTACTGGATTCCATTGTAAATTGAATGTTCGGGTTCCTAGAGTTCAGCCAGTCATGGAATGTGACTAATTGTTGTTTGCTGCCTTTCCAGATACAGAGAACATCATCGATGTATCGGACCCAGACGGTCAAGTTGGTATAAAAAGGGTTACTGATTGGAAAGATGTGCTGGGTTTCAAAGTGATCCATATAGATGATGGCCAAATTAGGGGCAAAAGTAGCCCCCATCGCTACCCCCTTTGTCTGAACAAAAAACTCCTTTTGGAAGATAAAAAAATTTTGTTTCATAGAAATGCTCAACAGCTCAATGATGAAATACGTAGGAACTTGTACAGGAGCAGGTCTTCGGTCTAATACTTCCTGTATAACATCCAAAGCTTCCTGCTGGGGGATGCTGGTGTACAGCGATACTATGTCGCAAGTCACTAAGAGTTCCCTTTGTGGATCAAATGGTCTTTCATCTATCAAGTTTATCGTTTGGGTAGTGTCTCAAAGGTAGGCCCGGGTATTCAATGCGATAGGTTTAAGGAAGAAATCAATATATTTACAAAGTGGCTCTAACATAGAACCACATCCCGATACTATCGGGCGGCCAGGTGGAGCATCCAGGTTCTTGTGAACCTTTGGTAGGGTATAAATTGTGGCCAATCTTGGGAATTTTTGATTTAGAAATTTAAATTCCTGCTCACTTAAAAAACCTTCTTCCAAACCTTTCTGCGTGGTAGATAAGATGCTCAGTGCCAAATCCTTAGAAGGGTCGCTCTGTAATTTGCGGTAGCTGATTCCATCTGACAGCTGTCTATGGATCTCTTCTTTGTACTTTGTCAAATCCTGCACAACAATTGCACCGCCTTTGTCGGCGGGTTTGATGACCACGTCTTTATTGGTGCCAAGGTCAGTCAATGCCTGCTTCTCTTTTTTACTCAGATTAAATTTCACAAACTTTTTTTGTTTGAGGAGCTGGTCAACCGCGGATGTCACAATCTCTTCAAACGCTAGGATCTTATGGCTCATTGCATAGGTAGGTGGGAAGAAAGTCGACGGTTCTCTGAGTCCAGTGGTAGAGTTCTGTTGCCTGGTTGTTTGATTACGAAAATAATATCTCAGCCTGATCTTTCTAAAAAACCTGTATAATTCTGTTTTGAGCAAGAATTTATTGGCTGGTGCAGTGGGGACATAAGAGAGGCCTTTACATAACGCTTGGATTTCTTCATCTTGTAATTGGTATTTGGAGATATTAATTACAGGATTCTTTGGCAGCCTGCTGGGACAAAGTCTATCCTGTCCTGTGGTGGGGACGTGATTCACCACCTGTAGGTGTTGCGTCTGGTCGATATCTCTCCATGGACTTCCGGCCGGAATGTCACTCGTTTCTGTTTGCCCCTGTTGCCGTCCCAACCGGGGTTCTGTTGCTGGCCTCTCGCCTGACCTCTCCCCCAGTTGTTGCCACGTCCTCGTGGGGGTCGCCATTGTCCGCGGCCCTGTTCTAAAAAATGAGGTTGGAATTGTGGGGGGTATTGTTGGTAACTTTGGTCTGGTGGTGGGTAGTTGTAAGCGGTACTAGGACCAGGTTCCCCGTCACTGCCCGAACTGTATGAGGAATCAGAAAAGGTTGAAAAATTCCGCCTTCCTCTGTATCCACCGCGGCCGCGGTTGGAGAAGCGACCCTGGGTGTCCTGCTTGTAGTAGTCAGGGTGTAGATAGGGGTACACAGTCTTTTTGTCGAATTGCTTAAGGTCTCTGGCCAGTTTCTCCAATTTCTTCGTCTGTGCTGTAATATCAAACTCCTTGATAGAAACCTCCAGACTCTCTAGGGCTTCTTTAGCTTTTGTGAGTGTACTGTCACCCAAAATTTCGGCTTTGAGGTCAGCAATTTCTTTACTAAGGGTAACTACTTGTTCAGCAGCTGTTTCAACCCCCAGCACCATCCAGTGCCGGGAGCAGTTATTTGACACGTAACTGAACCCTTCTTTAAACTTAGGAACGTCCACGAATATTGCAGGCTCGATCTTAATCTGTAACCCCACCGGAATAATATTTTCTTGCAGGTACCTGGTGAACAGATGTCCATGCAGCCTGGTCCTAATGAGCTTTTTCTCAAGTCTCTCCAGACGAGAAATTTTGTCATTAAGGGTCACATCAATCGTAGGGACAGAGGTAGATAAAAAAGTGGTGGACAAGTCTTTCGTTAGCTGGTTGATATATTCCTCTGTGTAAGACAAAAGTTCAGATTCCACCATGGTTTGACTTAAATAAATTAAGAATCAAGGAACCTCGCAGGTCAGCACCTGCGCAGAGGACGTTACACAAAGGGGGGTTGAACCCATGCAGTCGCGGGGACCTGGGCGCTATGTGGTATGTGTAGAGAGGGGTCCCCGCAGGAAGGAAGTGTTATGTGCACCATACACCAGAACTTATTTATTACTTTTTCAGTACTATAGAAAATTACTCAAGAAAGGTATTGTAGTTTATTTTAGTTAATGGTGCACATAACACTTCCTTCCTGCGGGGACCCCTCTGGTGGAATCTGAACTTTTGTCTTACACCAGGTACCTGCAAGAAAATATTATTCTGGTGGGGTTACAGATTAAGATCGAGCCTGCAATATTCGTGGACGTTCCTAAGTTTAAAGAAGGGTTCAGTTACGTGTCAAATAACTGCTCCCGGCACTGGATGGTGCTGGGGGTTGAAACAGCTGCTGAACAAGTAGTTACCCTTAGTAAAGAAATTGCTGACCTCAAAGCCGAAATTTTGGGTGACAGTACACTCACAAAAGCTAAAGAAGCCCTAGAGAGTCTGGAGGTTTCTATCAAGGAGTTTGATATTACAGCACAGACGAAGAAATTGGAGAAACTGGCCAGAGACCTTAAGCAATTCGACAAAAAGACTGTGTACCCCTATCTACACCCTGACTACTACAAGCAGGACACCCAGGGTCGCTTCTCCAACCGCGGCCGCGGTGGATACAGAGGAAGGCGGAATTTTTCAACCTTTTCTGATTCCTCATACAGTTCGGGCAGTGACGGGGAACCTGGTCCTAGTACCGCTTACAACTACCCACCACCAGACCAAAGTTACCAACAATACCCCCCACAATTCCAACCTCATTTTTTAGAACAGGGCCGCGGACAATGGCGACCCCCACGAGGACGTGGCAACAACTGGGGGAGAGGTCAGGCGAGAGGCCAGCACCAGAACCCCGGTTGGGACGGCAACAGGGGCAAACAGAAACGAGTGACATTCCGGCCGGAAGTCCATGGAGAGATATCGACCAGACGCAACACCTACAGGTGGTGAATCACGTCCCCACCACAGGACAGGATAGACTTTGTCCCAGCAGGCCGCCAAAGAATCCTGTAATTAATATCTCCAAATACCAGTTACAAGATGAAGAAATCCAAGCGTTATGTAAAGGCCTCTCTTATGTCCCCACTGCACCAGCCAATAAATTCTTGCTCAAAACAGAATTATACAGGTTTTTTAGAAAGATCAGGCTGAGATATTATTTTCGTAATCAAACAACCAGGCAACAGAACTCTACCACTGGACTCAGAGAACCGTCGACTTTCTTTCTTCCCACCTACCTATGCAATGAGCCATAAGATCCTAGCGTTTGAAGAGATTGTGACATCCGCGGTTGACCAGCTCCTCAAACAAAAAAAGTTTGTGAAATTTAATCTGAGTAAAAAAGAGAAGCAGGCATTGACTGACCTTGGCACCAATAAAGACGTGGTCATCAAACCCGCCGACAAAGGCGGTGCAATTGTTGTGCAGGATTTGACAAAGTACAAAGAAGAGATCCATAGACAGCTGTCAGATGGAATCAGCTACCGCAAATTACAGAGCGACCCTTCTAAGGATTTGGCACTGAGCATCTTATCTACCACGCAGAAAGGTTTGGAAGAAGGTTTTTTAAGTGAGCAGGAATTTAAATTTCTAAATCAAAAATTCCCAAGATTGGCCACAATTTATACCCTACCAAAGGTTCATAAGAACCTGGATGCTCCACCTGGCCGCCCGATAGTATCGGGATGTGGTTCTATGTTAGAGCCACTTTGTAAATATATTGATTTCTTCCTTAAACCTATCACATTGAATACCCGGGCCTACCTTCGAGACACTACCCAAACGATAAACTTGATAGATGAAAGACCATTTGATCCACAAAGGGAACTCTTAGTGACTTGCGACATAGTATCGCTGTACACCAGCATCCCCCAGCAGGAAGCTTTGGATGTTATACAGGAAGTATTAGACCGAAGACCTGCTCCTGTACAAGTTCCTACGTATTTCATCATTGAGCTGTTGAGCATTTCTATGAAACAAATTTTTTTTTTTTTTTTTTTTTTATCTTCCAAAAGGAGTTTTTTGTTCAGACAAAGGGGGTAGCGATGGGGGCTACTTTTGCCCCTAATTTGGCCATCATCTATATGGATCACTTTGAAACCCAGCACATCTTTCCAATCAGTAACCCTTTTTATACCAACTTGACCGTCTGGGTCCGATACATCGATGATGTTCTCTGTATCTGGAAAGGCAGCAAACAACAATTAGTCACATTCCATGACTGGCTGAACTCTAGGAACCCGAACATTCAATTTACAATGGAATCCAGTAACGAGTCCATTCCTTTCTTAGACATTTCCATTTATGTGGATAAGGATCATCTCCAGACGACGCTCTTTAGAAAACCCACAGAGCGCAACTCCCTACTGCAGTATGGGAGTCACCACCCAAGAGGTTTAAAAGACAACTTACCTGTGGGACAATTCCTGAGGATCAGGAGAAATTGCTCCACTAGAGCGAATTACATCAAAGAATCAGAAATCCTCAATGATCGTCTCATTGCACGTGGGTACCCCACACGAATGGTCAGACATGCTAGAAAGAGAGCTTGGTACAACCCACGAGAGAGTTTACTGAATCCCGCACTCCCCGCTCAAACTGAATGTGAACGCATCATTTGTGTTACAACTTTCTCTACGCGGAGCAATGAGGTGAAACAGGTCATCAATAAAAATTGGCATCTGGTGGCAGAAGAAATAAGGCAAACAAATCTTCCGCTTCATTCATTTAAACGAGCAAAAAGCATACGTGACATGGTGGTCCATTCCTACTTGGAACCAGATAGTCACCCGACAATAACAACATTATGGAATATTCCTCCCTTGTTGGGTCATTTTCGATGCGGAAATTGTACTGCTTGTGACACTACTGTTCAAACCAAGGTATTTACTCATGGCGGACGGACATACACATTGAGACATCACACGAACTGTAATTCATGCAGTGTGATCTACATTATAAAATGTCCATGTGATCACATATACGTGGGACAAACACAACAGAAGATCAAAGCCCGCATTTCGTCCCACTGTAGTAGGCTGCGGTGCAAGGTATTAGGTGCCCCTCTAGTAGATCATTGGCAGAAGGCTGGTCATGTGGTGCCTGACCTCAAATGGTGGGTGGTTGAAAAAGTATCGTTGGGCACCAGAGGAGGTAACCTTCAGGTAGCCCTCAATACACGGGAATCCAAATGGATGTCCCTTCTGGATTCCATAAAAAATGGTCTGAACGAACAGGACAGCAGTTTGGCACAGTTAGCGGCACTTGGTTAAACCATTCATGGACATATATAGTCACATGGTCTCCATGTGTTGCATTTAGTCTCAAAAATTGTGTTGCAATATTGTGGGATACATTTGTTTCTAAATATGTAGTAATAGATTCATCTACACTCATGTTTGAGAAGTGCATGAGTCAGCAGTATACAACATTGAGTGTCACTTGATAAATTGCTTTTCTCCAACAACAGAATGACAATGTTGGTATATGCATAAGACAATCTGTCCATCACCCTCATGTCACGGAACTGCTCGAATTTAACATCATAATGTTTTGAATAATATCACGTGTGATCCCGCTCGCCTACACCCTCGTGTTGCAGAGGTGCGCGAGTAATTTTAAAATTATCACTTTGTGTATTCCAGGAATAATACGCCACTTGAATGTGTTCCACTTTTGTTTCTAAACTACAAATCCCCGATTGCGCAACCTTATGAGTAACTCTTCTAATACGCCACTCGAATGTATTTCACTTTTGTTTCTAAACTACAAATCCCCGATTGCGCAACCTTATGAGTAACTCTTCTATGTCCCAGGAGCCGTTCACCTGTAGACTCCTCCCCCAAACTCCGCATAGCGGACTTGCGGAGTTTCCTGGGATGTACACATACGGCGGTGGCAAGCTCTAGCTCCCACAGGTATTTAACGTCCTTTTCAAACGAGCGGGTGCTTACAACCGAATATGCACCAATATGTACATGGTTACGCTTGACTCTGAAACCCGTTTCCCTTAATTTTCCGCAGGACGGAGTTTCCCGCTAAATCTTACAAATACGACCCCAGCACCGACTCTGCTAAATTACCCTGAGTTAGGTGGTGATGCTGAACGGGCATTAATAGACTAGTGCTACGGCGTGTAAGTTTGGTTTTATTCTTTTCTTACCACTAAAGCGTCTTAATCACCAGCGGGCCTTTATATGGACACTTTTGAATTTCTCTGCATAGGCAAAAGGCGTCCACATTGCCGAAATTGTTCGGAAGGCTGATTCATCCTGACCCTCGAGTACATCCCGGTGATAACATTGTGGGAGTCACAGATTATCATTATTGGTACGTAAACAGGCGTGACTGTTCGCCCGTGTGGGCTCACAGCGGGGTTTACAGTCATGTAGCCTTTTGCAATTTTTGCATTTCTTTTCCGTAGCAATGTAAGCTTGAAGAAGAAGCAAGCGCCCAAGATACAGATCGATGGTGACGATTAGGGTCGCTCCCCTTTCTTTTAAGTAAGTCTGCATGTCTTAAGGGGTAATTAACAATGCCAATCCCATAGATCTATCACTAATTTCAACGTTCCACTTGCAGTTCGTGGAAACTGCCTGGTATCCAAAATTCCCCGCAATGGTTGACAACAGTGTGGGTTGACAACAGGAAATCTCACCAATCGGCTGATTGGTAGACAAACTAAGTGAGTGTTTTTATAATCTCTTAAAAGTCCCACCCGTATGTGACAATCAGTTAGCTTTCCCCTCTGTGTTCTAGTGAATTTATATCACCTGAGTCTGAACATGACCTTGGCTGTTCTCACTCTAATCTCTTCCACACTTAGAGGCCCATTTGGCCCTAAGCCCATGGTAAATCGCTGTTACTCTGTCTAAAAGAATGATGGCATCATTAATAGTGATCTGATCTAGTGTTTTAATTTCACAGATATTACTGCCCCTCCCTCCCTCGCCCTTTCTGTCCTGATGAAGACCCCGTTAAAGGACCTAACTTAGCCTACGGCCAGGGGTCGAAACGTCGACGGCTCTTCTCTCCGACACAGACCTCCGGCACTAGTCCTTCAAATAGCACAATTGCTTTATGTGTGACCGTTGAAGGTCTTTTGTGTATTAATTCTATATTGAATGCCCTAATTCTTCAGGCGATTGTGTCAAATTTGTTTTGATTCAGATGTTATCATTCATGATTGTGTCCATTCTAATTACGTTTATTCCTTTTATCTTCACCCTGCCATGAGCACACCCCCTCCTTCACTTCCCTTCCCTCTTCTCCCCCGACTTTGGGGCTTTCTGAAATGAATTATGAATGTATTGTTAAGTGTATGATACTGGGTATTGGAAAATAAACTACAATACCTTTCTTGAGTAATTTTGATTATTGTCTATAGTACTGAAAAAGTAATAAATAAGTTCTGGTGTATGGTGCACATAACACTTCCTTCCTGCGGGGACCCCTCTCTACACATACCACATAGCGCCCAGGTCCCCGCGACTGCATGGGTTCAACCCCCCTTTGTGTAACGTCTTTTATATTACAGCTTCTGTGCCAATCTCTTCTTTGTTTGTTTAAAAGGACCAGGTGTATCAGTGAGACCCCTGAGAAGGTTTCTATTTTCTTCAATTGAACATCAAAGGGACATTGTATCCAATGAAATTAGATTGGGAGAGTGTCATCTCTATTGAGGATTTTGTTTCACCTTTGTCATCCTCCATGGATAATTGCTAGGCTTTTGCAGGCACCCACTATTTATGTGCACCATGCCTGGTGATAAACAAGGAGCAGGATGAGGACTAATTTGCATGTAGCTGGGTCCAGAATGAGGTGACATATAGAGGAAAAGAACAATGGGTTGGAGTGCTACCACAAACTATTTCCAGTGTTTACATTTATTGTAAGCAGGCTACCATCGCCTTTTGTGTGTTTTATTGGCCACCCTTAGTGAAATGGGTGTGGCTAGACATGGCTTTTGAGCTCACTGTGTAACTACAGCCAAACTGTACCCAAATAATGACCCCATAAATAGGGCAAAAAAATTCCTTGGTATCTTCAGTTCAGGTTCAAGGAGGACCTTGCTTAGTATTTCGGGCTGTACTGTTTGTATGAGGAGCATAGTCGAGACAGATTTGTATATGGCTGGGTTCAAAATATGATTTAGGCTGAGCAAAACATTGAAGCCTTGGACTGCTACCACAAACTATTGCCAGTGGTTAGACATACTGCTACCAGCCTCCCATCACATTTTGTGTGTTTTATTTACCACCATGTTTGGCATGGATATGGCCGCACATGGATCCTATGCTCACTGTGTCACTCTAGCCATGCTGTACCTGGCAGCTGACCCCATAACTAGGGAAACCAGCTTTGGCATAGCCAATGGGTCTCGCCTTTGGGACCTTATAATTGTTTAGTTATCCAGCACAATATCCTTGGGGCAACAACATCAAGTGTTGCATGGCTAAACACTTTTAAGGTCACAAAGGTGAGACCTATTGGCTATGCCAATGCTTGTTTTAAATTGCTTCTAATTCTCTGTGGCCATAAGTGGTGGCATTTGTCACTTTACACGTGTATGCTAAGTCCTTATTTCTCCTAGACTGCTTGGCTAAATCCTGCTGTGCTAAGTACTTCCCTGAAAGTGAAAATGGATTACAATTTCTGCAAAACCACTCATGCCTTAAGCCAACTGGATGCTCTCATCATGACTGAGCATGACAAGAGACTGGAGATAAAACATGAAAAATTGAATCTCATTCGCATCAAAGTACAGCACCAGTTTATTTCTGAGCCATTGCCTGGGCGGGCGAGGCGGCGGGGAAGGTGACAGCTGTGTTTTACAACCGGAAACTGGAAACAAACAACATAGTGAAGGTTATTTTAAGAAGAGGCCAGGATTAATCACCCCCTTACCACACCCCACACCACCCTAATTTGAGTGTCCACCAAAGAAAAGTTTCCATGGAAAGTTATCAAACATTGTTTTCAAAGGTTTAACGCATGCGCACTGAGACGAGGCGGGCACCAGCCAACCGTAGTGTCGCGAGTGCTGCGTGTGCGCGCTCTGACAGACTTTTTATGTCCAACCCACTCAGCTGTAAACACATGATCGCCCACAACGGAGCGTTTTCTATATGCAGGTGCAATGGAATACCTAGAATCTAGCTGTGAAGGGCCGGGGAGAGCGCAGGGAGTAATTGGAAACATCCCAAAGTAGATGCCCTCTGGTGACCTCCGAGCTCATATCCTGTGACGCACGAGTCTCTCGGTTGTATTGTTACTGTGCTTTCGGTTTCTGCATTGATAGATGCCCGGAGGGTCTCTGGAGGGCGTTGGTGTTATAGAACACCTTCAATGTCCAATGGCTGCAAGACACACTAGCATTACTGCCATCAATCAGCGTCTTTCAAGAAACTTAAAGGCCAGCTGTGTGCTCGCTCATTGAAAGTGTGTGTGGACGGTGTTTGTAAACATGATCCCCACGCACTAGCATTACTGCTGTCAATTGACGTCTTTCAAGAAAGTTAAAAGGCAGCTGTGTGCTCGTTCTTTGAAAGTGTGTGCTCGCGATGTTTGTAAACATGATCCCCAAGCACTAGCATTACTGCCATCAATCGGCGTCTTTCAAGAAAGTTAAAGGGATCAATATTAAATAGCCATTATCAGGCAGACTTAGAATACGATGTGACTTGGTGCAACATGCTGAGGGGGGAGGGGTGGGAGGAGTGCGGTCGAGAGCACACACAGCGTTTGTCTTGCTGGAGTGGGCACCATCTGTTTGAAAGTTAATTACAAACAGATGTCACCAAAGCTCGCTCCCGCAGGGAATCGCCAAACACGCAATCGTTGCCATTGAAAGCAATGCAAAGCGTGCACGTTTTTGGGCGAAAAAGTGAATCGATTTCTAAAGGTCTTCTCCTATGCAGCGCATATGCGCTGCGTATGCGAGACCTATAAATGATGCAGGGATACTTATTTTCAGCTGTGTTTTACAACCGGAAACTGGAAACAAACAACATAGTGAAAGGTATTTTAAGAAGAGGCCAGGATTAATCACCCCCTTACCGCACCCCACACCACCCTAATTTGAGTGTCCACCAAAGAAAAGATTCCATGGAAAGTTATCAAACATTGTTTTCAAAGGTTGAACGCATGCGCACTGAGACGAGGCGGGTGCCAGACAACTGTAGTATCGCGAGTGCTGCGTGTGCACGCTCTGACAGACTTGTTATGTCCAACCCACTCTGCTGTAAACACATGATCACCCACAACGGAGCGTTTTCTATATGCAGGTGCAATGGAATACCTAGAATCTGGCTGTGAAGGGCCGGGGAGAGCGCAGGGAGTAATTGGAAACATCCCAAAGTAGATGCCCTCTGGTGACCTCCGAGCTCATATCCTGTGACGCACGAGTCTCTCGGTTGTATTGTTACTGTGCTTTCGGTTTCTGCATTGATAGATGCTCTCAGGGTCTCTGGAGGGCGTTGGTGCTATAGAAAGAAACATACCCTATGCACACACTTGAAAAGTATAAGATGGGCACAATATGTCCAATTACAAATGTTCAATACAGTGCAGAGAAACAACATTAATATGCAAGTTGATGTAAATAAATAAACAAGTGTTTGTAAAGAAATCTTGGTCTCCTTGTTTTAATCAGTCACAGCTTGTGAACAACCAGCCGACACGTGTTTCATCGCATCTTGCGAATCTTCAGGGCTCCAATGGTTGTGTTTGGACCAAGTGGTCGCTCTTCCGGTGATACTTCCGACCCGGAAGGGCCCAAGACCATCCAATCTCAATTTCGAAGTGAATTAAATTAGCTTGCAAGCGTAATGCGCTTGATATGGGTCGCCCGGGAGAAGGTAGAGGTTTTGGATCGCTCTGTATCTATGATTTTTTCTATGTCGTGAATGATAAGGAAAGCTCAATAGCCTCGTCCGGACTTGATGTCTTTTAGACGTCTTGTCTCTTTCGTTTTCTCCCGGGTCTCTGTGTTCGGAGTGCGGACGTTGGTGCTATAGGACACCTTCAATATCCAATGGCGACGAGACACACTAGCATTACTGCCGTCAATCAGCGTCTTGCAAGAAAGTTAAAGGGCAGCTGTGTGCTCGCTCATTGAAAGTGTGTGTGCACAGTGTTTGTAAACATGATCCCCATGCACTAGCATTACTGCTGTCAATCGACGTCTTTCAAGAAAGTTAAAGGGATCAATTTTAAATAGCCATCATCAGGCAGACTTAGAATACGGTGTGACTTGCTGCAATATGCTGAGGGGGAGGGGTGGGAGGAGTGCGGTCTAGAGCACACAGAGCGTTTGCCTTGCCGGAGCGAGCACCATCTGTTTAAAAGTTAATTACAAACAGATGTCACCAAAGCTCGCTCCCGCAAGGGAATCGCCAAACACGCAAGCCTTGCCATTGAAAGCAATGCAAAGCGTGCACGTTTTTGGGCGAAAAAGTGAATCGATTCCTGAAGGTCTCCTCCTATGCAGCGCATACGCGCTGCGTATGCAAGACCTAAAAACGGTGCAGGGATACTTATTTTCCGGATCAGGGAGGTTTGTCTTGGCAGTTCGAATTGCACTGTTCCCATCAGTAGCAGGGTCAAAACGATTTTGCATGCGGCTAAATCAAAACTAAGATGGCATGGAGAGCATAATATTGATAGCTTAACCTACTTCAACAGCATATTTCTAGTGTTTTCAGTGATTTAAAAGCTGCTTCCTAGTACCTTTTGTATGTTTTACAGACCACCATAGGTGGCATGGCTAGGCCAGGATGTGGGTCCTGTGCAAACTTTGTCATGGAAACCAAGCTGTACACGGCTGGTGAGCTGATACGTAAGGTGAACCCGGTCCTGCTTTTCTTTTCTTTTGCTAAAGGGAGATTTGGCAGATCGGATTGCACTGTTGCCATTAGGAGCACAGCGAAGACTGATTTGCATATGGCTGGAGCAAAACATAGACGTTGTGAGGAAAAGAATGTTGCATTTTAGCGCTAACCCCAGTTATTATCAGTGGATGTATGACGTTACAACGCATACTTTTACAACGCATACCTTTACAATGCATTTTTTGCAACGCAACATCCATTACAACGCATTTCATTACAACACATGCCGTTACAACGAATTTTTAAAAACTACCTTTACAACGCATTCCATTACGTCGCATACTACCTTTACAACACATACCATTACTACGCACACCAGGGGGGTGCAATAGTAGGGTAACCGTTGGGGTAAAAATTACTATTCTAACTCCAGGGGGTACAATAGTAGGGTAAGTGTTGGATAGTGTAGGGGTAAAAATTACTATTCTAACTCCAGGGGGTGCAACAGTAGGGTAAGAGTTGGATAGTGTAAGGGTACTATGTGTTGTAATGCCATGCGTTGTAATGGTATGCGTTGTAATGACTGCATTGTAATGACATGCGTTGTAGTGGTATGCGTTGTAGTGTCATACGTTGTAATGGTTGCGTTGTAATGTTATGCGTTGTAAGGGATGTTACGTTGTAAAAGTTTCGTTGTAATGGTAGTGCGTTGTAAAAGTTGCGTTGTAAAGGTTGTTTCCCATTATCAGTGGGTGGACTTATTGCAAAAAGCATCCCATTGATTATAGAGCGTTTTCGGTGATACATTAAAGCATATATTTGTACATGATTTGTTCATTCGTTCCATTTCCTTGCGAACAAATCTCAAGGTAATATTTAATATTTAATAAAGATACAAATGCACATCTTTATTTTATGTTCTTAAAACAGTACTGCTTTTCTACACGTACTGACATATAGAAACTCTTTTCTATACGTACTGACATATAGTAACTTACCCTTCACTTACCTTCTCCTCCACTCTTCCTTTGTATATATTAATAACTGCTCCTGTAAGTAAAATAGATACAATAACAAGCAGCGCTTTATTATACTGAATTGGAAAAGAGTGCTGAGAACTTTTTTTTATTTTTTTTACTGGTTTTTGGGTTTATTTTTCCTAACAATATTTGTTCCCTTCCACATTACAATTTGCATAGTTATACAAAAGAATTCACTTTAAAAACAACATGTCAATCTGCGTATTACAATCATACGGCATCTGTGTGTAAGTTATTGCTTTGCATTGTTGAGGCCTAGGTATTGCGTGTCGTTACACTTACATCCTAAATAGAACACGTTGCAGATCATGCAACGCATTTTTCTCTTGTTCAAAATGTTACAGCCTTATTTCCAACAAGCAGTGATAATTGCTGGCATCTCGTATCAGCGTTGTTGACCTTAAACAGTATGTTTATACACATCTGTCACGCCGTCAGAAGACGTAGTGGAAATCCGTGTGTGGTCGTTTTAATCACCACTAGTAATACTCCACAATAATAAGGAAGGAAAAAGGATTGAGGTATACCAATAGGACATGTACTTTCCAACAAACATCTCCTAACTATCTACGTAAACCTAAGAAATAAAAAGGCTGTCAATGTGTTAGTATTGTAATATTCTTCGCTGGGCTGCGTATAGGGCTGCATGTTACTGCCTCTGCAGTACGGGAGTGCATCAGAGAGAGACTCAGACTTGTAGAGGTGTCTGAGGACCAGTAGAGTGTCGGTGTGTGTTCTGATAGGCATGGGGGGTAAGTGATGCTCCACATCTGAGGACAACTATAATACAGCTCCCAACAGGTGATAACCCTGTCCCACTAATATCGCGGCGCCCAGGAACCATGGTCGCTGGCATGCGTATTATGTGCTAACCTGGGGTGTGCCATCCGCTCCGTCAGTGCTATCCCCATTAAATGTGGAAAGTATATTATCCCAATGTTGCGCCATGGGGAACTTGCGTAGCCCTACCGTTTCTTCCCTATGTAGTGTTGTGCTCTCTGCTTGGGACCAGTTCGCGAGAGACCGTTTCCAGCTGGTCAGCGCAGGCGGATCAGAATGCTTTTATCGCTTTGTAAGCCGGCGCTTCGCAACTATCAACCCCAAGTCCTTAAACCGTGACGTAACTTTGTTTATCTTGGTTCTCCCACGTAAATCCCCGGGGCCTTATTTATGAAGGCCTTGCGCCGCCGGTGCGTCACTTTTTCCCGTTTTAAAAGTGACGCACCGGTGGCGCAACGCCTTCATAAATAGGGCCCCCAGTATGCAAACCTCCCAGGACAGTGGCACGTTTGTGTCTGTGCAGAGCGCTAAGGATGCGTTGACCTTGCGCCAATAATCTTGGAGGAGGCCGAAGGACCACAGCATATGCATCTGACTGCCTACAGCGTGGGCACACAGAAGTAGTAATGTTGAAATATCTGTTGATGTTATCAGGAGAAAGATACGCCCTGTGTAGGATGTAGGTTTGTATTAACTTGAATTTGGAGTTTCTCTGTATATTTCTGGGGGAGGCTAAGACATTATCCCTTTCCCTGTCGGTGCAGGGTCGGCCAAGGTCTACTTCCCAGTGGGTATGGAGGGATGTCATTGGCTTCAACGAATGCATGAGTAGGGCTGTCACTAGCCAATGTACTATGTGCGACCCCGCCCCATGACATGCAGATATTGTATCAATAAATGCATTGGGAGCTCTATTACATCTTCCTAAAGATTCGATATGGCTCTCACTAAGGAGGTGTGTAGTAAAAATTGTCCCACAGGTAAATCTGTGTCATCCGACAGAGACTCAAACGTCAATAGCGCACCGTCCCTGTAAAGATCTCCTAAAGTGTCTACACCTGTCGCGTGCCAGTGTGTGAGCGCCTTCTCAGAAGTACCCATCCTCCCCTTGGTGTCCCTAGGAGGGGTATAATCGGGGCATATGGAAGAGTCGCACGGGTGACATATAGGCTCCTTCTGTAGTATCTGTATGCTAAACCTAAATATAGCTGGGACGGTCTTAAGGCCTTTGCCGCAGGTGAAACAAATGACATATTTGCATGTGAGTCCACGGTTGTTGCAAGGTTGCTTTGTCGTCCAAACCGTTGGCACTGAACCATTTTTTTACCCATTGCAGCTGGGCAGCTATATACTATAGCTCCATGTTAGGAACTGCTAACCCTCCCTGACTGGTGGGTGCATGTAGTTTCCACAGTGCATCGCGGGGCCTGCCTTTATTCCATATAATGTCTCTGGACATACACTCCAGGTCTCGGAAAATTCTGGCTGAGACATAAACCGGGAGGTTTTAGAAGTAGTATAGCAGCTTGGGAGGATTATCATCTTCAATGGTGAGACGACTCATAACATTTAGCTGAAGTGTTTTCCAAAACTGCACTTGTGCTTGCACCGCTGAGATCGCTTTCATTAAGTTTCCTTCCAGCAAATCCTCAGGTGACCGATAAATAAATAAACCTAAGTATCGGAAAGTGGTAGGGTACCACCGAAGGCATGACCCGTTAATGCTCGCGTCCGTCTCCTCCATGTGTGCATCAAAGGGGTACACTCCAGACTTGGCCCAGTTAACCAGGAGGCCCGACGTCACCTCAAAGATCTTCAACACGTCTTCTATGGATTCGGGGAGGGCAGCAATATCACAAACATATAATAATATATCATTGGCGTACAGGGACACCACATGAGTCCCATCCCCCAGCGAAATTCCCCAGTTTTCACCACTGCTACGTAGCATCATCACCAGTGGTTCCATGGCTAGGGCAAAGAGCAATGGGGACATCAGGCAACCCTGGCGTGTACCTCGCCTCACTCTAACAGGGTTGGATTAGAGCTTGCCAGTACGGATCCGGACAGTAGGGCGTTGATACAGTAACTGGATCATATCGAGATAGAGGCCTCCGAGTTCGTACTTATCGAGCGCCGCCACCAGGTAGGGCCACTCCAAAGAGTCAAAGGCCTTTACCATATCCAGCACCAGCCAGCCGGAGCGCGGCCATCTATGAAGTGCGTACTGCTGCACCCGAAAAAAATGACGGAGGTTCAGCGAGGTGTTCCAGGTCAGGGCGAAACCGTTCTGTACTGGATGTACCATTGTTTTCATCAATGGTGAGAGCCTTCTAGCTAGCAATGACGCAAAGATTTTATAGTCAGTGTTAAGTAGCGCCAGCAGCTGATAGGATCCTAGGGATTCAGGATTTTTGTAAGGTTTCAGGAGGAAGACCAACAATGCCTCATTCTGCGTATCAGCAAGAGTAGACATATGAAGGGCAGCCTCATACATCTTCCGCAATTGTGGAATGAGGATATGCATATATGCTTTATAAAATTCAGCTGGTAAGGCATCCGGGCCTTGTAACTTCCCATTAGACAATGAGAATATGCTGTCTCGTATTTCCTCTCCAGAGAGTGGAGCATTCAGATCTTCTATCTGCGCAAACGTTGGGTGTGGCAGCACTATCTCTTCCAGATACGACTGCAGCTCCAAGGGCGTGGCTTGTATCCGACATTTGTAAAGGTCTTGATAATGAGTCACGAATGCAGCGTGGATATTGCGCTGTGTATATTCTATGTTTCCTAACCCTGTTTTCACAGATGTTATGGGGACAGCAATTCTTCTTGATGGATGAGCCACGTAAACAGTTTTCCCGCTTTATCCCCCATATGATGTGTCCGTGCGAAGTGTGCCGCATAGTTAAGGCATCGTAGCCTTTCTAATATTTGTGCATGTTTCTCTCTCCAAGAGTCCAACTTCCCCCGGGTTCCATCAATTGCCTCTTTTTCGCGCTCTGCCAGTTGCCTCTCTAATACAGTAAGGTCTTTTTCCAACTGCACTCTAATGCCCGCTTGCGCGCCCAAGCAATGGCTACTGACCACAGGGCATCCCACTCCACCAACTGTGACGAGGCGTTGCCTGCATTGTCATCAAAATATTGAGCCACATTAGTGCCCAGGGAATCCCGAAATGGCGCATCCAATAGGACATCTGGCTGTAACCGCCACATGGGGATTGGCGGTGACTCTTCCTCCCAACCTATCTCAACTATATGCGGATTGTGATCAGAGTGTTTCCGCCCCATATAAGATGTTCTTAAAATGCCAAGTAGAAGATCTTTGGATTACCTTAAATCACTGATACAATTACACATGTATTAACAATCACGGAAGAGGGGCAAAAGCCTTTATATACTTTTCTCGTCTCATAATGCATGACAATACGTGGCATACACGTCATATACGTCATATGCCAATACACGCAAGTATTATACTTGCGTGTATTGGCATGTGACGTATATGAGACCAATCGGCTAGAGACAGTAATGTTCATCAGACTATGTTATCAGCTGTCTGAGGAGTGACATCCGGCAGTTCATACGAGTCCTACGTGGTGAGAAGATCATCTGACAAATCGTCAAATGAGCATTATAGCAAGTGCTCTGTTAACTGTTCGGATCATCCCCGCTGGGCATCTCAGTTTTGCTATGCTTAGACTACATTTCCCATGAAGCCTCGCGCATCAGGTATGATGTCGCAAGAAGACGGCTTAAGCAGGAAGTACATCACCAAGCCGTTGTTGGAAATTCTTTGTCCACGCCGGGTCTCCTGCAGCTGTTCCTGGTTCTCGTGTGTTGCTGTCCGGTAAGGGTGCTCTGCACCACTTCTTGTTCTTTTCTCTGCCAACCTCAGTTGGTGAGCGTCCTGCTCGTACGGAGGCTGGCTCATTTCCTTGTTGGTTCTTTGGCCTGCATTGTCGGCTGCCGGTGAGTTCTTATTTGTCCCTCCTCCTTGCAATGGGATTCTGTTATATCCGAGGAGGGAGTTTGCTTGGGTTGGCTCGGCCTGCATTGTTGGCCGGCGGTGAGTTCATTGGAGAGTAATTTCCTCGCTCTTACAGAGGGCGACCGCTTTTGAGCTAACTCTGCAAAACACTTCCAAAGGCTTAACAGTATACGTGTTGTATGCTGGTGCACTACCACATTTCTATAAGTACTTCTGGGTAATACGGATTACACAGGGAGTACTTTCATTTGGATACACAAACCTTACTGAGTGGTAAGTTACCTATGGTGAAATAACCAGTCCTGTGGCCGAGTTACACAGGAGTGTTTTGTTAATTACATGGAGGATTTAAAAGGTCTTGTAATATGTGTTATTCTGGCTCTATTTTTAACAGGGGTTTTATGAGTGATAGAGGACTACGCTCTATCCCTGTGAAGTACAGTGAAGTCTAGATAAGGGTAGGTTCATGGTGTAATGTCCGGTACATGGTTGCTGACATGTCCTGTGCATGAACAAGGGGAGTGAGCTCATGTGTATGTTGCTATATGTTCTTTCACTTTCATGTAGTTATAACACATCAAGTACTGTTCCACACAGAAGGCACCCCCTTATATCCAGGCAGCATCCTCTATGATGTTATTCTTTTTTGTTAAAGGTCTAGTAGGTGTCATCATTATAGGACTGGTGTTACTTATATGTACTCTATGATATGATAAGGAAGAGAAGGTATTTTATTATTTTGCTTTCTGTTACAAATCTTCTTCCCAGCTGTTCCCTTCCTTTCCTTCCCCCACTTGATCCTTCCGATGACCTGTGCCATTATGGCTATAAGGCTTGGTTAGATCGTGAGGTGGACCATTCCTAGCAACAAACCGATCCTGAGAACTGACCACTATCACACAAATCATCAAGATCTGCATCGCTGGCTTGATCTTGTAGGCTGGTGATGGACACATTGTCCTCCATCTGCGTACCGCTGATGCTTGCTATTGCATGTAGTGCACCCTGCTGTTACTGAAGTACCTGGTCCATATCTGGGTTTATCTTCGGTGAAGGTGCTGGGTTTCTCCGTCTCCTTCCCTTGGGGCGGAGGCGACTTGGCAGTTTACTGGTTGGTTTGCTGCATTACTGATTGGCCACAGTCGCTGTTCCCGATGGAGAGCACCTGTCAAGCCATCCCTCAGCTTCTTCTGGAGTGGAGAAGAAGTGTGTTTTCCCATTCGCCACTACTCTCGGGCGCGCTGAGAACAATAAAGAGTATTTCAAATCGTTCTGCCTGCGGCGTCTCTTCACTGCTATGTATGAGAACCTCTGCTTTTGCACGTAAAAGGTGTAGTCAGGGAAGAACATCACTTTATGATTATCTACTTGGACATCGTGGAGTTTCCTAGTTTCCTGCAAGATCGTGTCTCTATCTCTGTAATTCAACAGCAAGATCAGTAGAGGCCTGGGGTTAGAACCTGTCGGCAGAGGACGAGCTGGCACCCGGTGTGCCCTTTCCACCACAAAATGTTGGGAGACAGAACCTTCCGGCAGGAGACGGTGAAGTCAGGATTCCACGTACGCAATGGGGTTTCTCCCTTCTGTTCCTTCCGGCAAGCCCACCACTCGCACATTATTGCGGCGGGCCCTCCTTTCCCTGTCTTCCGCCCTGTCCTCAAGAAAATCCACTCTATTGAGGAGTTGTTGGATGTTTTTTTCTGCTTCCATCACCCGAGTTGTCACTTCTGACACTGTGCATTAGAGCGCATCCGTGCGGTCCGCCAACTTGCATTGATCAGCATGTAGTAGCATTAGATCTGAAGAACCGGGTTTTAGAACCCAGTGGCGCCAGGGAAAACACCCGATGTCTTCGGATTCCCCTGCCTCGGCAAACAGAGACACAGGACACTTCTCGATGACGTCAAAGACCAAAGTTTATTGGCTGCAACCAGGAACAGAGGTTTACGAAGCACAACACAGGTGGTTCGCTAGAGACTGCACAATTTCAATGAGCGAAGCATGGTCTTTTATGCCAAAAATCACATTTCAAAGTAGCATTGATTACATACAAACTGACCAATCAGAACGTGACTTTTTAAAAGTAGCGCATGACGACAATCCAATTTTCCGTTGTCCAGCCCAGCAGAAATGGCCAAGCACATTCCAATATCCTGTCGGATCAGGCCGGACAAACCCATCATAAAACCTCAACCCAAATCAGTGATTATGTCGTAAAGGAAGGAGCAGAAACAGATTAGAAGCAAGCTAGAGGGTTGGGTGCAGTGTACCATAAACTCAGCAATGTCCTGCTCTTTGATCTTTATCTGACCAGTTGCTTAACAAGGAACTGGCTCAGCGAGGTCAGCCTCGTGCAAGGGAGTCAGTTCGGCCAGGTCATTCAGGAGTCAGCTAAGGTGTACGTTTCCCAAGGACTCGCTCGGCCGTAGTCATCGGCCTATGTGAGGGCAACCACACAAAATGGCTGCCGTACACAAAATGGAACCCAAGGGTTCAAACAAAATCCCTGAATACGTAGTGTTCTCATTAATCGATTAAGACGAAAACACTCGTACACACCGCACTCGTGATTTGCGGTCCGCTGACACCAAAATCGTCTATTTCCGACAACCTTTATTGAACGGGTTTGGAACCACCGAACCACAGACCCTCGAACTACGGAACTACAGACCCTCCTTTTGCCCTTACATAGGCAACAAACCCAAACCCATATCAGTCTGAATCTAGGTCTATATTCATCAGATCATCGATATGTTGCTGTAGCATCATCCTAGTACTTAGTACCTCTCTCTGGACAGGTCTCCTCGTACACGAAGTAGCACAAAGGCCACAAATAGCGGGGGCATACTGTACACAGTGACAGAACAGGAAAAGGATAGCTAAGATCATCCCAATGACCATCAGAATCTTCCATCCTCAAGTGGATATCAATCCCCAAAACCATCCCATTAACGACCAATCTCCTTTGTCTATATGTACAGAATCGGAGATCTTATGTAACTTGGAAATGGCCTGGAAGACTGACGGAGCGTTGTCTGGAATGAAAACGCAGCAGCTCGATTGAATCAGTTTACACACTCCACCTCTGTCTGCAAGTATGACATCAAGAGCAACTCTGTTCTGAAGTGTCATAAGTCGATCCGACTGGAGCTCAGCAGTCAAGTTACTAAGGGCAACAGCAGTTTCAACTATGGTGGACTCAACCACTCTCATCAACTGGCGAATGTTCCTGCTGTTAGCCATCGGTCCCCAGAACGGCAGAAAACCCTTAAAGAAATCTCCCAACTCTTGCCCTGCGGTATTTTCCGTACTGAAGACACCTCTAGCAACTCTCGTCTTATGGTAATCTGCCGCAGCAGTAAAAGTGGGAGGCAACAGGAAAGAAACAAAACATGTGCCCGAAAAGTCAGGGGGCAACCATGTATATGCTTTGTCGTAGCAGATGAAATAGGTACCCTTAGCTGCTAGAAACGCTGGGGAAATCTGATACGTAAATACATAAGTCTCAGTGCAGACACTCTTTCCTAACTGAGCTTTCGGATTCTTGCCATTACCCTGCAGACAATAGCAACCCTGATGGTGCACTATCCAAATCGGTGGAGAACTTTTTGCTCGCTGGTTAACACTCAGACTAACTCCATATCCAGTAACGTCCCAATCAATATATGGTTGTCTCTCATCTTTCGGAATAGACTCAATCGCATTAGTCCCTTTGACCATGTCGCCTATACCTCTAGCCAAAGCACTATTCTTCGGGTTATCTTTCGGTGAACGTTGGGGATAGACACTATGGGCATAAATGAACATCGTTCTATATGCCCAAATAGAACCATTGAGGCTGAAAAGCAAAACCAAGTAAGGAATACCTTTATCGGTCGTATGGAGCATTAGGCGACAAATCCAACAATTTGTCGTGTTCCTAACTAGCTGGTGTTGGTGCAAAAGTTGAATAAAGGAATTATTGTCAAATTCCAATCTTCTGACTACTTCATGTTCGGGCAGAGGGTGAAAAGAATGAGAAGAAATAGTAGGAGGAGGTGTAGGTTGCACAGTGGGCTTGAACGTCACTTTAAAAGAGAATGTCACATAACCAAATAAAAATATCATTAATCTCAGCAACATAAATAAACACAGTATTAAAAATCTCTTTCGGGTCATTAGTTTGTATATCTTGCTCTTAAAGCTTATTGTCTCAACAGGTCTCTCCAACTCGAAAAACTCCATCCTCACTAAATATGCTGCTCGCGGTGGTACGGTGTTCTATGATAAGGAATGCCTCTGTCAGCCCAGGGCAACTCCCTTAGGCCAACCAGAACCGTCGACCTATTGCCTCAGGCTTGCACTCCAAAGACTTGTCGACCACGACCCTACAGCTGACGGTTCGAAAAACAAAAATCAAAGTAGTTCCTCGGAGGAGAGTTAACCTGCAAACAGAAAAATCATAAAAAACTTCATTTATTTATTAGTCCCACGACTCTCGGTCGCAAATTATAACGGTCTTTGCCAGGCAATGTCTGCTCCCGAAACAGGAGTTCAGGCTCAGTAATGTCCAATCGATTCAAAGGAGGCACAGCTTCTTGAAGAAGATCGTCACTTTCTTTCTCAGTGTTCGTTCCAATTAAACGTGCATCGCTGAATGGCAGAAAACGAGGGACGGTTTCAGTCTCAGAGTCTGGAAGTCCCTTCTGGACCCACCGGTCGTACGGTAAGGGCAACGGAGCCCATTTGCAGTGTACGCCGTGGATCCAGTTTTTCTTGCCGTGCACTCGAACTGCGGAACGTGTAGTCAATAAAACCAGGTGTGGTCCTGTCCAGCGGGGCTGCTCGTTCTTGCTCCGCTGAAAATTCTTTACAAACACCCATGCACCGGGTTCAATGGCGTGACCTGGATCTTCAGAAGCCTGTGTTAAGCTATTGTGTACCTGTTGGTGTAAGACACGCAGTTTAGCCGTCAGTTCATACAAGTAATCAAGTAGCTTTTGCTGTGGACAAGGCAGTATTGTCCTTCAAATGGTAAGCTTCCACCCATCTAGAAAAGGAGCAAACAACCACCAACACATATTTCAGGTTGTTGCACCTCTCCATGTGGATGAAATCTAGCTGCAAAGCCTCAAACGGATACGTTGGAGGAGCAAAATGACCAGCCTGGGTTGGAGTTCCCTTACCAGGATTGTACATCAAACACGCCATACAGTTCTTAACTAGATTCTCTGCACATTTGGGAATTCCTGCATTCTGCCAAACCGGGGCCAACAACTTACAAATCGCTTTCACGCTGATATGTGCCATCCCATGAGCCGTTGTAACAACTGGAAGCACATATGCATCGGGTAACAACCATCTTTGATGCTCAGACAAATCAGTCCAACAACCATTCGAGTCCAATCTACCCTTACTATCTCTCCATTCATTCAACTCTTTCTCTGTAGCTTCAGCTTGGATGGATTTCACACTCTCAATCGTATCTTCACACATACTTCTATCTGGAACCCATCTCGCCGAACCTGCAACATACATTCAACTCATCACATTTCTCGCAGTTTCTTTCGCGACCTCATCTGCAAACGCATTACCACGACCAACATCATCCGTAACTTTCTTATGCGCACTGCATTTCACAATCGCTACTTGTAATGGCAAAGTAAGTGATTCAAGGAGTTCATTCACCAACTGGCCATGCTGAATTTTCGTCCCATGCGAAGTCAGGAACCCACGCTCTCACCACAAACGTCCAAAACTATGAGCCACACCAAACGCATACTGATTGTCAGTGTACACATTCACTCGTTTTCCTTTCACCAACCCACACGGTCTCGTTAATGCAATCAACTCTGCTGCTTGCGCTGAATTGTGTGGGATACGTGCAGCTTCAACAATCGTATGCAAAGTCGTAACAGCATATGCTGCAGTCGTATCACCATTCGGCAGCTGGAAGCACGAACCATCAACCCACAAAGTACCATCACACTCTGGAAGAGGAGTATCCCTAAGGTCTATCCTCCTTTTCGTTTCTTCCTCAGTTCTAAGGAAACAATCATGCTGTTCTTCAACATTATCTGTCTCAGCTGAAATTGGCAACAGGAAAAGGAGGTGTGTAGTAAAAATTGTCCCACAGGTAAATCTGTGTCATCCGACAGAGAATCAAACGTCAATAGCGCACCGTCCCTGTAAAGATCTCCTAAAGTGTCTACACCTGTCGCGTGCCAGTGTGTGAGCGCCTTCTCAGAAGTACCCATCCTCCCCTTGGTGTCCCTAGGAGGGGTATAATCGGGGCATATGGAAGAGTCGCACGGGTGACATATAGGCTCCTTCTGTAGTATCTGTATGCTAAACCTAAATATAGCTGGGACGGTCTTAAGGCCTTTGCCGCAGGTGAAACAAATGACATATTTGCATGTGAGTCCACGGTTGTTGCAAGGTTGCTTTGTCGTCCAAACCGTTGGCACTGAACCATTTTTTTACCCATTGCAGCTGGGCAGCTATATACTATAGCTCCATGTTAGGAACTGCTAACCCTCCCTGACTGGTGGGTGCATGTAGTTTCCACAGTGCATCGCGGGGCCTGCCTTTATTCCATATAATGTCTCTGGACATACACTCCAGGTCTCGGAAAATTCTGGCTGAGACATAAACCGGGAGGTTTTAGAAGTAGTATAGCAGCTTGGGAGGATTATCATCTTCAATGGTGAGACGACTCATAACATTTAGCTGAAGGGTTTTCCAAAACTGCACTTGTGCTTGCACCGCTGAGATCGCTTTCATTAAGTTTCCTTCCAGCAAATCCTCAGGTGACCGATAAATAAATAAACCTAAGTATCGGAAAGTGGTAGGGTACCACGGAAGGCATGACCCGTTAATGCTCGCGTCCGTCTCCTCCATGTGTGCATCAAAGGGGTACACTCCAGACTTGGCCCAGTTAACCAGGAGGCCCGACGTCACCTCAAAGATCTTCAACACGTCTTCTATGGATTCGGGGAGGGCAGCAATATCACAAACATATAATAATAGATCATTGGCGTACAGGGACACCACATGAGTCCCATCCCCCAGCGAAATTCCCCAGTTTTCACCACTGCTACGTAGCATCATCACCAGTGGTTCCATGGCTAGGGCAAAGAGCAATGGGGACATCAGGCAACCCTGGCGTGTACCTCGCCTCACTCTAACAGGGTTGGATTAGAGCTTGCCAGTACGGATCCGGACAGTAGGGCGTTGATACAGTAACTGGATCATATCGAGATAGAGGCCTCCGAGTTCGTACTTATCGAGCGCCGCCACCAGGTAGGGCCACTCCAAAGAGTCAAAGGCCTTTACCATATCCAGCACCAGCCAGCCGGAGCGCGGCCATCTATGAAGTGCGTACTGCTGCACCCGAAAAAAATGACGGAGGTTCAGCGAGGTGTTCCAGGTCAGGGCGAAACCGTTCTGTACTGGATGTACCATTGTTTTCATCAATGGTGAGAGCCTTCTAGCTAGCAATGACGCAAAGATTTTATAGTCAGTGTTAAGTAGCGCCAGCAGCTGATAGGATCCTAGGGATTCAGGATTTTTGTAAGGTTTCAGGAGGAAGACCAACAATGCCTCATTCTGCGTATCAGCAAGAGTAGACATATGAAGGGCAGCCTCATACATCTTCCGCAATTGTGGAATGAGGATATGCATATATGCTTTATAAAATTCAGCTGGTAAGGCATCCGGGCCTTGTAACTTCCCATTAGACAATGAGAATATGCTGTCTCGTATTTCCTCTCCAGAGAGTGGAGCATTCAGATCTTCTATCTGCGCAAACGTTGGGTGTGGCAGCACTATCTCTTCCAGATACGACTGCAGCTCCAAGGGCGTGGCTTGTATCCGACATTTGTAAAGGTCTTGATAATGAGTCACGAATGCAGCGTGGATATCGCGCTGTGTATATTCTATGTTTCCTAACCCTGTTTTCACAGATGTTATGGGGACAGCAATTCTTCTTGATGGATGAGCCACGTAAACAGTTTTCCCGCTTTATCCCCCATATGATGTGTCCGTGCGAAGTGTGCCGCATAGTTAAGGCATCGTAGCCTTTCTAATATTTGTGCATGTTTCTCTCTCCAAGAGTCCAACTTCCCCCGGGTTCCATCAATTGCCTCTTTTTCGCGCTCTGCCAGTTGCCTCTCTAATACAGTAAGGTCTTTTTCCAACTGCACTCTAATGCCCGCTTGCGCGCCCAAGCAATGGCTACTGACCACAGGGCATCCCACTCCACCAACTGTGACGAGGCGTTGCCTGCATTGTCATCAAAATATTGAGCCACATTAGTGCCCAGGGAATCCCGAAATGGCGCATCCAATAGGACATCTGGCTGTAACCGCCACATGGGGATTGGCGGTGACTCTTCCTCCCAACCTATCTCAACTATATGCGGATTGTGATCAGAGTGTTTCCGCCCCATATAAGATGTTCTTAAAATGCCAAGTAGAAGATCTTTGGATTACCTTAAATCACTGATACAATTACACATGTATTAACAATCACGGAAGAGGGGCAAAAGCCTTTATATACTTTTCTCGTCTCATAATGCATGACAATACGTGGCATACACGTCATATACGTCACATGCCAATACACGCAAGTATTATACTTGCGTGTATTGGCATGTGACGTATATGAGACCAATCGGCTAGAGACAGTAATGTTCATCAGACTATGTTATCAGCTGTCTGAGGAGTGACATCCGGCAGTTCATACGAGTCCTACGTGGTGAGAAGATCATCTGACAAATCGTCAAATGAGCATTATAGCAAGTGCTCTGTTAACTGTTCGGATCATCCCCGCTGGGCATCTCAGTTTTGCTATGCTTAGACTACATTTCCCATGAAGCCTCGCGCATCAGGTATGATGTCGCAAGAAGACGGCTTAAGCAGGAAGTACATCACCAAGCCGTTGTTGGAAATTCTTTGTCCACGCCGGGTCTCCTGCAGCTGTTCCTGGTTCTCGTGTGTTGCTGTCCGGTAAGGGTGCTCTGCACCACTTCTTGTTCTTTTCTCTGCCAACCTCAGTTGGTGAGCGTCCTGCTCGTACGGAGGCTGGCTCATTTCCTTGTTGGTTCTTTGGCCTGCATTGTCGGCTGCCGGTGAGTTCTTATTTGTCCCTCCTCCTTGCAATGGGATTCTGTTATATCCGAGGAGGGAGTTTGCTTGGGTTGGCTCGGCCTGCATTGTTGGCCGGCGGTGAGTTCATTGGAGAGTAATTTCCTCGCTCTTACAGAGGGCGACCGCTTTTGAGCTAACTCTGCAAAACACTTCCAAAGGCTTAACAGTATACGTGTTGTATGCTGGTGCACTACCACATTTCTATAAGTACTTCTGGGTAATACGGATTACACAGGGAGTACTTTCATTTGGATACACAAACCTTACTGAGTGGTAAGTTACCTATGGTGAAATAACCAGCCCTGTGGCCGAGTTACACAGGAGTGTTTTGTTAATTACATGGAGGATTTAAAAGGTCTTGTAATATGTGTTATTCTGGCTCTATTTTTAACAGGGGTTTTATGAGTGATAGAGGACTACGCTCTATCCCTGTGAAGTACAGTGAAGTCTAGATAAGGGTAGGTTAATGGTGTAATGTCCGGTACATGGTTGCTGACATGTCCTGTGCATGAACAAGGGGAGTGAGCTCATGTGTATGTTGCTATATGTTCTTTCACTTTCATGTAGTTATAACACATCAAGTACTGTTCCACACAGAAGGCACCCCCTTATATCCAGGCAGCATCCTCTATGATGTTATTCTTTTTTGTTAAAGGTCTAGTAGGTGTCATCATTATAGGACTGGTGTTACTTATATGTACTCTATGATATGATAAGGAAGAGAAGGTATTTTATTATTTTGCTTTCTGTTACAAATCTTCTTCCCAGCTGTTCCCTTCCTTTCCTTCCCCCACTTGATCCTTCCGATGACCTGTGCCATTACGGCTATAAGGCTTGGTTAGATCGTGAGGTGGACCATTCCTAGCAACAAACCGATCCTGAGGACTGACCACTATCACACAAATCATCAAGATCTGCATCGCTGGCTTGATCTTGTAGGCTGGTGATGGACACATTGTCCTCCATCTGCGTACCGCTGATGCTTGCTATTGCATGTAGTGCACCCTGCTGTTACTGAAGTACCTGGTCCATATCTGGGTTTATCTTCGGTGAAGGTGCTGGGTTTCTCCGTCTCCTTCCCTTGGGGCGGAGGCGACTTGGCAGTTTACTGGTTGGTTTGCTGCATAACTGATTGGCCACAGTCGCTGTTCCCGATGGAGAGCACCTGTCAAGCCATTCCTCTGCTTCTTCTGGAGTGGAGAAGAAGTGTGTTTTCCCATTCGCCACTACTCTCGGGCGCGCTGAGAACAATAAAGAGTATTTCAAATCGTTCTGCCTGCGGCGTCTCTTCACTGCTATGTATGAGAACCTCTGCTTTTGCACGTGAAAGGTGTAGTCAGGGAAGAACATCACTTTATGATTATCTACTTGGACATCGTGGAGTTTCCTAGTTTCCTGCAAGATCGTGTCTCTATCTCTGTAATTCAACAGCAAGATCAGTAGAGGCCTGGGGTTAGAACCTGTCGGCAGAGGACGAGCTGGCACCCGGTGTGCCCTTTCCACCACAAAATGTTGGGAGACAGAACCTTCCGGCAGGAGACGGTGAAGTCAGGATTCCACGTACGCAATGGGGTTTCTCCCTTCTGTTCCTTCCGGCAAGCCCACCACTCGCACATTATTGCGGCGGGCCCTCCTTTCCCTGTCTTCCGCCCTGTCCTCAAGAAAATCCACTCTATTGAGGAGTTGTTGGATTTTTTTTTCTGCTTCCATCACCCGAGTTGTCACTTCTGACACTGTGCATTAGAGCGCATCCGTGCGGTCCGCCAACTTGCATTGATCAGCATGTAGTAGCATTAGATCTGAAGAACCGGGTTTTAGAACCCAGTGGCGCCAGGGAAAACACCCGATGTCTTCGGATTCCCCTGCCTCGGCAAACAGAGACACAGGACACTTCTCGATGACGTCAAAGACCAAAGTTTATTGGCTGCAACCAGGAACAGAGGTCTACGAAGCACAACACAGGTGGTTCGCTAGAGACTGCACAATTTCAATGAGCGAAGCATGGTCTTTTATGCCAAAAATCACATTCCAAAGTAGCATTGATTACATACAAACTGACCAATCAGAACGTGACTTTTTAAAAGTAGCGCATGACGACAATCCAATTTTCCGTTGTCCAGCCCAGCAGAAATGGCCAAGCACATTCCAATATCCTGTCGGATCAGGCCGGACAAACCCATCATAAAACCTCAACCCAAATCAGTGATTATGTCGTAAAGGAAGGAGCAGAAACAGATGAGAAGCAAGATAGAGGGTTGGGTGCAGTGTACCATAAACTCAGCAATGTCCTGCTCTTTGATCTTTATCTGACCAGTTGCTTAACAAGGAACTGGCTCAGCGAGGTCAGCCTCGTGCAAGGGAGTCAGTTCAGCCAGGTCATTCAGGAGTCAGCTAAGGTGTACGTTTCCCAAGGACTCGCTCGGCCGTAGTCATCGGCCTATGTGAGGGCAACCACACAAAATGGCTGCCGTACACAAAATGGAACCCAAGGGTTCAAACAAAATCCCTGAATACGTAGTGTTCTCATTAATCGATTAAGACGAAAACACTCGTACACACCGCACTCGTGATTTACGGTCCGCTGACACCAAAATCGTCTATTTCCGACGACCTTTATTGAACGGGTTTGGAACCACCGAACCACAGACCCTCGAACTACGGAACTACAGACCCTCCTTTTGCCCTTACATAGGCAACAAACCCAAACCCATATCAGTCTGAATCTAGGTCTATATTCATCAGATCTTCGATATGTTGCTGTAGCATCATCCTAGTACTTAGTACCTCTCTCTGGACAGGTCTCCTCGTACACGAAGTAGCACAAAGGCCACAAATAGCGGGGGCACACTGTACACAGTGACAGAACAGGAAAAGGATAGCTAAGATCATCCCAATGACCATCAGAATCTTCATCCTCAAGTGGATATCAATCCCCAAAACCATCCCATTAACGACCAATCTCCTTTGTCTATATGTACAGAATCGGAGATCTTATGTAACTTGGAAATGGCCTGGAAGACTGACGGAGCGTTGTCTGGAATGAAAACGCAGCAGCTCGATTGAATCAGTTTACACACTCCACCTCTGTCTGCAAGTATGACATCAAGAGCAACTCTGTTCTGAAGTGTCATAAGTCGATCCGACTGGAGCTCAGCAGTCAAGTTACTAAGGGCACCAGCAGTTTCGACTATGGTGGACTCAACCACTCTCATCAACTGGCGAATGTTCCTGCTGTTAGCCATCGGTCCCCAGAACGGCAGAAAACCCTTAAAGAAATCTCCCAACTCTTGCCCTGCGGTATTTTCCATACTGAAGACACCTCTAGCAACTCTCGTCTTATGGTAATCTGCCGCAGCTGTAATAGTGGGAGGCAACAGGAAAGAAACAAAACATGTGCCCGAAAAGTCAGGGGGCAACCATGTATATGCTTTGTCGTAGCAGATGAAATAGGTACCCTTAGCTGCTAGAAACGCTGGGAAAATCTGATACGTAAATACAGAAGTCTCAGTGCAGACACTCTTTCCTAACTGAGCTTTCGGATTCTTGCCATTACCCTGCAGACAATAGCAACCCTGATGGTGCACTATCCAAATCGGTGGAGAACTTTTCGCTCGCTGGTTAACACTCAGACTAACTCCATATCCAGTAACGTCCCAATCAATATATGGTTGTCTCTCATCTTTCGGAATAGACTCAATCGCATTAGTCCCTTTGACCATGTCGCCTATACCTCTAGCCAAAGCACTATTCTTCGGGTTATCTTTCGGTGAACGTTGGGGATAGACACTATGGGCATAAATGAACATCGTTCTATATGCCCAAATAGAACCATTGAGGCTGAAAAGCAAAACCAAGTAAGGAATACCTTTATCGGTCGTATGGAGCATTAGGCGACAAATCCAACAATTTGTCGTGTTCCTAACTAGCTGGTGTTGGTGCAAAAGTTGAATAAAGGAATTATTGTCAAATTCCAATCTTCTGACTACTTCATGTTCGGGCAGAGGGTGAAAAGAATGAGAAGAAATAGTAGGAGGAGGTGTAGGTTGCACAGTGGGCTTGAACGTCACTTTAAAAGAGAATGTCACATAACCAAATAAAAATATCATTAATCTCAGCAACATAAATAAACACAGTATTAAAAATCTCTTTCGGGTCATTAGTTTGTATATCTTGCTCTTAAAGCTTATTGTCTCAACAGGTCTCTCCAACTCGAAAAACTCCATCCTCACTAAATATGCTGCTAGCGGTGGTACGGTGTTCTATGATAAGGAATGCCTCTGTCAGCCCAGGGCAACTCCCTTAGGCCAACCAGAACCGTCGACCTATTGCCTCAGGCTTGCACTCCAAAGACTTGTCGACCACGACCCTACAGCTGACGGTTCGAAAAACAAAAATCAAAGTAGTTCCTCGGAGGAGAGTTAACCTGCAAACAGAAAAATCATAAAAAACGTCATTTATTTATTAGTCCCACGACTCTCGGTCGCAAATTATAACGGTCTTTGCCAGGCAATGTCTGCTCCCGAAACAGGAGTTCAGGCTCAGTAATGTCCAATCGATTCAAAGGAGGCACAGCTTCTTGAAGAAGATCGTCACTTTCTTTCTCAGTGTTCGTTCCAATTAAACGGGCATCGCTGAATGGCAGAAAACGAGGGACGGTTTCAGTCTCAAAGTCTGGAAGTCCCTTCTGGACCCACCGGTCGTACGGTAAGGGCAACGGAGCCCGTTTGCAGTGTACGCCGTGGATACAGTTTTTCTTGCCGTGCACTCGAACTGCGGAACGTGTAGACAATAAAACCAGGCGTGGTCCTGTCCAGCGGGGCTGCTCGTTCTTGCTCCGCTGAAAATTCTTTACAAACACCCATGCACCG
Organism: Lissotriton vulgaris; assembly: GCF_964263255.1. Classification (NCBI taxonomy): domain Eukaryota; kingdom Metazoa; phylum Chordata; class Amphibia; order Caudata; family Salamandridae; genus Lissotriton; species Lissotriton vulgaris. The sequence goes on along the minus strand of NC_141691.1, from coordinate 1,639,037,288 downwards.
GGTTCAATGGCGTGACCTGGATCTTCAGAAGCCTGTGGTAAGCTATTGTGTACCTGTTGGTGTAAGACACGCAGTTTAGCCGTCAGTTCATACAAGTAATCAAGTAGCTTTTGCTGTGGACAAGGCAGTATTGTCCTTCAAATGGTAAGCTTCCACCCATCTAGAAAATGAGCAAACACCACCAACACATATTTCAGGTTGTTGCACCTCTCCATGTGGATGAAATCTAGCTGCAAAGCCTCAAACGGATACGTTGGAGGAGCAAAATGACCAGCCTGGGTTGGAGTTCCCTTACCAGGATTGTACATCAAACACGCCATACAGTTCTTAACTAGATTCTTTGCACATTTGGGAATTCCTGCATTCTGCCAAACCGGGGCCAACAACTTACAAATCGCTTTCACGCTGATATGTGCCATCCCATGAGCCATTGTAACAACTGGAAGCACATATGCATCGGGTAACAACCATCTTTGATGCTCAGACAAATCAGTCCAACAACCATTCGAGTCCAATCTACCCTTACTATCTCTCCATTCATTCAACTCTTTCTCTGTAGCTTCAGCTTAGATGGATTTCACACTCTCAATCGTATCTTCACACATACTTCTATCTGGAACCCATCTCGCCGAACCTGCAACATACATTCGACTCATCACATTTCTCGCAGTTTCTTTCGCGACCTCATCTGCAAACGCATTACCACGACCAACATCATCCGTAACTTTCTTATGCGCACTGCATTTCACAATCGCTACTTGTAATGGCAAAGTAAGTGATTCAAGGAGTTCATTCACCAACTGGCCATGCTGAATTTTCGTCCCATGCGAAGTCAGGAACCCACGCTCTCACCACAAACGTCCAAAACTATGAGCCACACCAAACGCATACTGATTGTCAGTGTACACATTCACTCGTTTTCCTTTCACCAACCCACACGGTCTCGTTAATGCAATCAACTCTGCTGCTTGCGCTGAATTGTGTGGGATACGTGCAGCTTCAACAATCGTATGCAAAGTCGTAACAGCATATGCTGCAGTCGTATCACCATTCGGCAGCTTGAAGCACGAACCATCAACCCACAAAGTACCATCACACTCTGGAAGAGGAGTATCTCTAAGGTCTATCCTCCTTTTTGTTTCTTCCTCAGTTCTAAGGAAACAATCATGCTGTTCTTCAACATTATCTGTCTCAGCTGAAATTGGCAACAATGTGGCTGGATTCAACGTGTTGCATCTCTTAATGTGCACATGACTCGCTAACAAGGTCAATTCGTAACCCGACAACCGAGCATTAGTTAAGTGCTGTGTCTTGGTACGATTCAACAAGGTATCCACTGCATGTGGAACCATTACAATCAGTGTATTGTCCATAACCAAGCCAGCAGACTGTCGAATTGAAACAGCCGCTGCTGCTGTAGCTCTCAAACAACTCGGCAATGCTCTTGCTACCGGATCTAAAGTCGATGAAAAATAAGCACATGGGCGCTGCTTATCGCCAAACTGTTGAGTCAACACTGACAATGCACATCCCTCTCTCTCGTGCACGTACAATGTGAAAGGCTTACTGTAGTCGGGTGTACCCAACACAGGAGCCAAACACAACGCATTGCGTAATTCTGAAAAGCTCTTCTGACATACGTCAGTCCAAGGAATAGGATTTGGAGTATTCTTAACAGTAAGAGCTATCAAAGGCTTTGCTAACAAGGAAAAATTAGGGATCCACTGTCTACAGTACGACGTAATACCCAAAAACGCACGTACTTCTCTCTGTGTCGTAGGAACACAAATTTTTGCAATTGCTTGAATTCTTTCTGGGGTCAGTTTCCTTCCCTCCTTCGATAAGAGGTGACCTAAGTAGGTAACTTCTTGTCAACAATATTGCAACTTCGAAAGAGAAACTTTGTGATGAAAATCAGACACGTGGCGTAACAATGACAAAGTGGCCTCTCTACAAATCTCTTCATTGTCAGCAGCAACTAACAAACCGTCAACGTATTGACTAAGAGCAGCACCATCAGGTAAAACCAACAAATCAATTTGCGTCTTCAAATTTGGCTATAGATCGATGGACTCTCGCAATAGCCTTGAGGAGCGCGCTTGAAGTGGAAACTTCGTCCTCCTAAAGAGAATTCAAAGATGTCTCTACTTTCCACGGCAATCGAGATGCTGAAGAAAGCATTCTTCAAGTCAATCACCGAAAACCACGTGGCTGTAGCCGGGATCAAAGTTAACAAAGCGGTGATATCAGGTACAACAGGAAATTGCGGAACAACGATCTTATTTACCTTGCGAAGATCGATCACAAACCTATATACAGGAGGCTGTGAAGAATCAGTTCTCTTCAGAACAGGCAAAACAGGACTATTGCACACATTACCTCTCGTTTCCTCAATCACACCCTTTTCAATCAGATCATAGATGATCGCCAAAAGTGCTCGCTCACCATCACTCGAGATACGATACTGTGGAATACGCGGTAACCTAGCATTCGCCTTGAGTGTCACAACATATGGCAGAATCTCCAAAAGTCCTACATCATTCGGACCAGTAGGCAAAGAGAATCAGGGAGGGAAGACAATTCAGGTGGAAGTCCATCTTTAGATATATACATCGGAGAGATCACTCTCTCTCCCAATGTAAGATGTACTCCTGACGAAGAACAATATATTGTCGCATACAATCTCTTTAATAAGTCCAATCCCAACAAGTTCTCACCACAGCCAGTCGTCAAAATGAGGGGTGCTTCGAATTTACGAGGTCCAACAGAAAGAGGCAACGGAGTAGAAATCGGATTCGTAACCGGGGCGCCAGAAAAACCTACTGAAACATTCTCAAAGCCAGACAAAGGTGTGCCAGGGAGTTTAGAGTGCATAATAGAACTCTTCGCAGCACCATTATCCAACAGAAAAGGCTCTGACACACCTGATGCAACCACTTCAACATAAGGTCCACTCTGATCTACTGGAACTGAAACAACTCCCTCTCTTTGTTTATGGCTGTCCTAGCAATCATTACCATCCAAGTCCTCACCTTCGACGTAGTAATCGTCCGTATAGTACTGAGCTGTCCTACCAGACGCACCATTCTGCTGATCAAAACTATTCATAGAATTCTGTGGAGGCAAAGAACGCGTGTTCTGACCACGACCTCTACCTCCAGGCGCTTGTTGAGCACCTCGACCTCTAACACCAGAAGCACCATTTGTGCACTGTAACAAAACCGGACAACTACTCTTGAAATGGCCCTCTTCTTTGCAATACGCACACTGGTTAGGCCCATACGGAAAAAGTTGTTGAGAAGACTCGTTCTTTTGCGAGTTTCTCAAATATTGCTGATTCTGTTGATAATCGCACTGATTATTAGTACAGGTGGATAAGCTTGTTGTAGAAGAACTTTAGTCTTCAAATCCTTAGTCTTCTTATCCGCTTTCTCTACCTCATCTTTGTGCCTATTTTCATAGTACTGGGCAGTAGCTAAAATCTGCACCGACGTGGAAACGGCCCAAGCACTCTCAGAATCCTTTAACTTATTGCACAATTCGGGAAGTAAATTATGTACGAATTTGTCGACGAACAATCTCTGGCCACCCTCGGTAGCCATGTCCTCACCACTGTGGTCTACAAAGGTCTCTTCGAATCGCGTGAAAAAGTCGGACACAGTTTCATCTTTCTTCTGCTTGCACGCAGACAACTTGTCCCAATTGACACGCACTTCAGGCATCAAAGTCTTCATATAAGTAATAATCTTACCAGGAAGTTCAGTAATCAAATCCTCAGGCTTAGCACCACCTACTTGTCTTTTATCGGCATCTCTAAGATTAACCCATGTCTCACCTAATTACTCCGCATGATCCGTATGACAAATCTTAACCCAAATAGGCTGTGGAACAACATTCCCAAACAACATGTCGATATCAGCCAAATTCATGATACATGAACCCACAGTCTGAGTTAGCTCCTTATAGTACCCTGCTGGATTTTTGCGTGGATCAGGCAAAGTCTGTTTAAGCGCTAAGACTTCAGGATGCTTCCAAGGAACATGTACCCAGACATGCTGAAAGTGTGCAGGAATAGGCGGATTAACAGTTGCATCAGCAGGTCTCCAAACTGGAGGAACCTCACGCATCGGATACTGACGCGCTTTTCTCCCTACAGACAAATCAGGCTCAAACAGTCGCTCAGAAGGAGTTGCACTCCGGAATGACAACAACGTCGCAACTGCTTTCTCAATCCCGAGACCCACAATGTTCCCTTTCGCAAACTCAGAACGTATTCGGTACAATTCAGAAGGAGCTTGTCCTACTTCTTCTACCCATTGTTCATGAAGGAACACACACATCATATCAAAGACGTACCGCTACTTTGGTGCTTCCCATTGAAGAAAAACATCCATAATACCCTCAAGATCATACTGTGTAGTATACGTAACCCATTTACGCGCCATGTGATCCAACACTGTCCGTTCATTAGCATCGGGCAACTGACTACGCGATTGTCTACGCTCAACAACAGGAGACATACCCAATGATCCCAACAGAGGAGAAAAGATACTAGAAACTGCAGCAGTCATTCTTTGTCTAGCAGAAGGAGAAGGTGACAGAATAAGAGAAGACCGAACAATATGAGAGGAAGCCAAAGTCGGATCAGAAGGAGTATTATAGACAGGCGTAGGAGTAGCAGACGAAGGAGGAGGCAAAGTCGGTGGCCCTTGAGAAGGCTGCACCAAAGGAATAGTAGCCAATGAAAAAGGAGCTGGCTGTGGAGGAATCGCAGGTAGCAAAGCAACCGGAGGTTGCGCAACTACAACAGGTGGCGGTGCCGTAGCATTCTGTGCATAAGGGGGTGGCGAACTCAATAGATGCGACATTAAAGGATCTTTCGCAAGATCTTTCTTCTCTTCTTGCTCTTTAGGTGGCAAAGCTGGGTAGCACTTATCTACTGCTAACTTCCGAATCCTAAGCATCTGTTCGCTCTCTTGCTCTTCCTCATTATCCCTAAACTGTATAGCAGCTTGTACCATTGACAAACCTCTTTCTCGTTTATTCTTCTTCGCTAATTTAATTTCTTTCTGTTTGGCTTCTTTGCGCCACATGCGGAAAGAGTCAAACATTGCCGGCAGGGCTTTCTTCTTGAACAGTTTAACTTCGAGATTGTCTAAAATCTCCGTTTCAAAGCTACCATAACGGGGCCACTGTAGGACACCGTCTTTTCTCGTATATTTAATCCAGATGTCATTATACCCGATGGGGCCCACACCTTGTTTCACATAGAGCTCATAGGTCGGAGTTCCAATCGGAGGAACCGGACATGACTCCTCCAATCGGGAATCCCTAGTACAACCAAAACCAAATATCGTTCTAAGTCTGCTAAGACCTGGCATCTTCGCTCACTAGTCTAGCTTCAAACTTCAAGGGAAATCTCAAAACGATAGTCTTGTGAATACACGAGTACCTCGGCAGGTACCAAATCAAAGCGATCCTCGAAGGGATACCAAAACAAACTAAGAACTGGGAGACGCTCCACTCATACTTAACTAAAATGTCGATGGCGTCACCAGAAGACCCGTTTATCGTCTCGCTCTACAAATCGTCTATGGCTCCAAGACAGGGCGACAGTCAGGGCAGCAGTCCTTCGTAGCCGTCGGAAAGCGGGGAACCTCGCAGCAAAGACTTTCGAACCACGACAACATACAGGGGTCGATGAAGTGGCAGGCCTTCCTCCAGAATTTCCACACGAAGCTCCTCACGATCTTCGGGCTTGGACTGGTACCGCTGAAGTCGCCCCACGTTGGGCGCCAACTGAGGAACCGGGTTTTAGAAGCCAGCGGCGCCAGGGAAAATGCCCGATGTCTTTGGATTCCCCTGCCTCGGCAAACAGAGACACGGGACACTTCTCGATGACGTCAAAGACCAAAGTTTATTGGCTGCAACCAGGAACAGAGGTCTACGAAGCACAACACAGGTGGTTCGCTAGAGACTGCACAATTTCAATGAGTGAAGCATGGTCTTTTATGCCAAAAATCACATTCCAAAGTAGCATTGATTACATACAAACTGACCAATCAGAATGTGACATTTTAAAAGTAGCGCATGACGGCAATCCCATTTTCAGTTGTCCAGCCCACCAGAAATGACCAAGCACATTTCAATATCCTGTCGGATCAGGCCGGACAAACCCATCATAAAACCTCAACCCAAATCAGTGATTATGTTGTAAAGGAAGGAGCAGAAACAGATGAGAAGCAAGATAGAGGGTTGGGTGCAGTGTACCATAAACTCAGCAATGTCCTGCTCTTTGATCTTTATCTGGCCAGCTGCTTAACAAGGAACTGGCTCAGCGAGGTCAGCCTTGGGCAAGGGAGTCAGTTCGGCCAGGTCATTCAGGAGTCAGCTAAGGTGTACGTGTCCCAAGGACTCGCTTGGCCGTAGTCATCGGCCTATGTGAGGTCAACCACACAAAATGGCTGTCGTACACAAAATGGAACCCGAGGGTTCAAACGAAATCCCTGAATACGTAGTGTTCTCATTGAGCGATTAAGACGAAAACACCCGTACACACTGCACTCGTGATTTGCGGTACGCTGACACCAAAATCGTCTATTTCCGACCTTTATTGATCGGGTTCGGAACCACCGAACCACAGACCCTTGAACTACGGAACTACAGATCTATGACTGCTTTGTCGATTTTGCTTTCCAGGGCGGTGAGGGTGTGGTTTAGGTTTCCCCCCAGCTTCTCCAATGCGGCCAAGTCTGCATCCAGTTTGCCAACCATGTTTGCTTGCGAATCTGTTCCCGCCATCTTTCCTGTCTTGGCTCGTGTTTGCTGGAGTGGGGCCGATGCGTCAGGCATGTTTGTAGTGGGTCGCTACTCTGGTTCGAATATCTCACCGTACGATATCCAGCTTGGTTGACGTTCTAGAGAAAGGTCCTCTCGCCACTACACAGGGATTACTTCCATATAAGGCATGCGTACCAGCTACTTCAGGGTCCCCATGTCCATGGCACCTCTCTGACGCTAGATAGAAAAGTAAAGCCAGCTCACCAACAGGACCAGCCCGAGGAAATCGGTACAAAGGGGGGTGGTAATGGACGGAGCATCTGAACCAATCAAACACTCACACCCAGTCAAAAGATCTGGGTTTAATCCATCGCCGTTCTTTAGCCCACTCTGCCACCCCAGTTCAGACATGGCTATATGCAAATCAGTCTGACTCTGTGCCTCATGGGAACAGTCCAACCCAAACTGCCAAGCCATGCCTTCCCTGGACCGGAAACAAGCTTCCGAGGTCCGGTTTCTGGCATTCCAGCCGTCTTCAGCCCGGCTTGCTTGAATTTGACTGGGTGTGAGTGTTTGATTGATTCAGATGCTCCGCCCATCACCACCCCCTTTTGTACCAGACCGTGGAAATGGCACTTCTCCAAGCCACAGGATCTGCTTCAGGACTATGCCACTGAGGCCAGGGTGCGGGCGCTCTTCCAATATCAGGATGATCTCAGGTCTGACAAGCAGGTAGATACATGAGGATTTCACCACCGCAGCAGCCTCATACTCTTCACTAGCTTCTCCAGGCATGCAACCGTCTCAAGGCCCCTTCGCAACCGCAAGCATCCTCTTTGCAGTCTCATCAGGCACATTCGCCTAGAGATCCAATGCAAAGTTGCCAGACAGTTCCAGTGGCCCAGAGAACACCAGGGCCGTACGTTTGCAGCAGCCCCAGCTCAATCACACAACTCTAATTTGAGCGGGCTTCCAGAGGGGCCCTAGCCGTGGCGTCAATCAGCAGCTCCCTCCCAGACGTTGGTTCAAACAGAGTCTCACTGAAGCCAACATTAGGTGTCTCTGCCATACATCTAGGGGGTGGGTTGGTTGTGCATCATAGGCATAATCCTGTCACCCTGATCACAGATGCACAGCCGGCTCCTAAATGGCAGGGGAGACCGCGCGCCAGGGAGCAGCCCCCACCTTCCAGCTCTCCACGGCATGTGCGGGGCACGTCCCCCCTGGCTGCTCGAATCAACAGTCGCCACCCCGAACAGGGCCGCCAGTCTCCGTCTTTATCTCCCCACACCCAAGCTCCACATACCTGCAGCAGGGGTCCAGAACAGCCGCAGCAGGGCACCGGAGAAAGAAACGCTCCAGCAGCGCAGGACCATCCAACAATGCTCCTCTCAGACCCAGTAGTGTGGTCTGCAGGAATGTCACAGTAGCGTCCAAGACACATCCTGCAAGCCAAACAGTCTCAGCTGTACTGTAGCATGGCTCAGTTGCGGGCGTTACCGACTGTGCACATGTCAACCCAACGGAACTTCCCTTAAGGTCAGCACCTCCTACATTAATCACACCGCAGGGGGGCTCCGATGTCTGGCCTTGTCGTCTAAACGAGCCAACTGTGCCACACAGGACGGGCCCTGTGGGCGGAGCTCAGTCCTGGACTTTCCAACTTCTGTTCCCCAGTCCGCATTCACTCCGCTCCATCTGACTCACAGCTCGTCTCCGATCTGGGCAAGGCACACCTCAGAGGTGCATAGGGCGCTTTAGGAGCTCCAGCGCCTATATCCATGTGCTACAGACGTGTGTTGACGGAGAAATGTGGCCAAAACGGGGAGCCCTCGGCGGAGCTCTACCCTGGTACGGATTGGCCCAAATTGCTGGCTAAGCCACGCCCCCCTGAGAAGAACTTTTATATTGTTCTGCTCCAGCTTCCGGTGCGCAAAAGAGAGGTGCCAAGGGATTTGTGGGTAATGCGGCAATGCTGGCATAGAGCCATAAAACTAGGTAAGATGCGCCCTACGTATGCGCCTGAGATTCCAGTGTGGCTCTGTGAGGAGTTGCCACACGGGGGAGATTGGCAGAGGCTGCAGGACTGGGAGGACCTGGGTATCTCCACCATTGGGGATCTATATGAATATGGTACCCTCTTACCATTTAAAGACCTTATGGAACGATATGAACTGCCTGCCCAGGACTTTCTTTACATGCGGCACTGACGGCTGCTGTGCGTAAACACTGGAAGAAAGGAATGGAGGAGCCACAGACTTTCCTCCCCTGCCAGTATCTGGTCACCTCGGCGGGAAAGATTAAGGCGGTTACATGCCTGCAAAGGAGAGTGACGCAGGGGGCCAAGACTCCCTTAGAGGGGCTGCTCCTTAAATGGGAGGCGGATCTGGGGACACCTTTAGAGGCAAAACCATGGGAGATGTTGCTGGAGCAGGCATGAAAATGCTCCCGGAATGCGAGATTCCAACTATTACAAATTTACTTGTTCCATCGGGCGTACCTCACACCTCACAAAATCAATGAGTTTTTTTGATCCCACACAGCCTGCCCGCGGTGTAAAAGGGAAAATGCTGCTTTTGTGCACATGCTCTGGGATTGCCCACTGCTACAAGGGTTTTGGGGGGAGGTCCTCATCAGACTGAAGGAGGTGACTGACAGGGAGCTGCAGCTAACTTCAGGTGTTTGCCTGTTACACTGGTTTCCCCACACTGCGCGTAACAAAGTCACCAGAAAATTCCTAGATTTAGGGTTAGTCCTAGCTAAAAGGGACATCTCTAGTCATTGGAAGGTGGTAACTGCCCCAACACTGCGCGATGGCTGCGGGAATTTATAAAATGGGCGGACTGCGAGGGGACTTTCCAGCTACAGCTTGCCCGGAGAACTGATAATGGTAGATTACTGGAAACGGCGCAAGCCTGGGTGGTGATGGTGGACCTTCTTAAGAATCCGACTGATGACGATGACTGATCCCCTGTGGTGTGGGGGACTCACTCCCCTGCACAGGAGCACAGCCTCTGGCGAATGGGTGGGATGGAAGGTGGGCGGGGAGATTGATGTGGGAGCATCCCCCTAGATGGGACACTGATTTCTGTCATATAGAATTCAGCAAAGTGGTAAGAATTCATGCTGTACAACAAGTGAGATGTAAGGGAGAGTGACATGTCTGAGGGGAGGGGGAAGGAAGGGATAGGGGGGTCAGGGAAGGGGGGAGTTGGTTGGGGGTTTGTTTCTAGTGGCCTTGCAAGGGGAGAGTGCAGTTAGAGTAAGCACAATCCTGGGGTAGCATGAAATGGCCCTCCAGGACTGCAACAAAGGTTAGAATGGATATGACTACTGCCTTTGGTGGACAATAACATTGGCGAAGAAGGAAAAGGAGATGATGATGTAGTCGACCTAGCACGGAGCATGAATATCACATGTTATATCCTTCAAGAGATGTTATGCTGTAAAATTGCACGTAATATACACAAGAAAAGGAGAATGTCATGTATTTGATGAAGGGAAAATGAATAAAGTTTGTTTACAAAAAAAGAAAATCACTGGACTTTCACACTGATAATAGCTATCCTTCCATCAAGTCCAACTTCATTGGGAAAGAAGTCTTATACCACCTCACATTCCTTAAGAAATCAAAAGCACAAATCCCAGAAAACAAATTTCAGGCCACCAGTATCCCACCATGTATCGCTTTTAGCAGTCATCTCTAAAGTCCTCTACTCTGCACATGAACATGAACCCTGTCAAACAGTAGATACAGAACCTCAAAAAGATAAATCCAGAAGCTAGCATTCTACTTTTATGTGCCTAGATTTTGGCTGGATGTCCCCATTAAAATCAGACTGCCCTAAAACTTGGTCACTTCAGGTAAACAATGAAAATGCACCTAATCATCACATTTCACTTTAACAAATCTATCAACCTCCTTCATTCATAAAGATGAACTCAGTCAAATGATACTAAAGAAGATCTCAGAAAGTGGGATTCATCTTCCCCTTTCCTAGACAAATCACCGCGAGACACACCGCTTCCCTGCCCTCCTCTTAGACCAGACTATCTTTGTAATTGGACTGCTTGTACGTTGTTTCGGCCCATGGCAGTGATCCACTCTGTGTTGCTTCCCAAGGCTCCTTTGCTTCTCGAAGCTAGCACAGTATATGCTTCATAAATATCCGTAAGCAAACACATTTAAATGCACATTTAAGTATCTGCTGATTAAGACACATGATTGACAATTCAAACACGTCTTTAAAATTTGAATTACAGAGCACTGGGAAGGACTCATCTCTGACCCCTTGGATTCATTTACTACAGAGAAATGAGGAATACTATGTGCTTTAACATTCAGTATAGTAACAGGTAGTTCTTCCTAGAATGTGGGTGAGCCTCGACCATTTCATCATTGTTGACACTGTTGACCGGGCCTTGCTGTAAGACATGGTACTTCAGCTTGCCTCTATTTCCGACAGTGAAATGTCCTTACCTACACCCACAAGGATTTCCAAGTGCTACACCAAATGGATAGCAACAGAGATGATTTCATATCCTTAAACCATTTCAAGATGTCCACCCTGTCAACGTGTAGACTTCAAATATCTACAATATATTTCCCGCCAAAAGAGTTCATGAACAAGATGAGGTGCAGACAAGGCAAAGTGGGTAACTAATGTAAAAGAAAAATGGTCCGAAGGATTGCAATAGCATCACTCTGATAATATCCTGTGTGCAGTATCCTCTTTGCACTATAACATGCCAGAAAGTATTGTCAAAGGAAATATCTCCTGTTAAACTCGTAAGCTCAGGCGCCATTAGTTAGATAAAAACCTCTCAAGAATCAGGATTGTTTTATCCATCAACAAATGATACGAGGCATTAGAAAATTGTTTGTGCCATTACATTTTATGAGTTATAGTGAGTGCCTTCCCTTACCCCGTTTACGTGTCTCATCATGACACCCGCGAGAGGGGTATGGATATGTTTTTAACGCTTGGCAGATGCTCACGGTTTTCAGAACTAGTGGACACGCAGCTTGAGCCTGCCTGCAATGTGTGAGCACGAGCACTGCCTCCACGTGCCCTTCCCTACAGAGAAATAAGATCATCTCAGATGAGGTATTTCATAAAAAATCATTTTGTGCCTTCTTTGAAATAGCTATTATCAATGCAAAAACAGAATTCGTGAAAGCAGAATGTGATTATTCAATGCACCATAAATCAGCGTTGCTGCTTATGAGACAGTGACACATGAATCATTAGCAATAATTCACTCCCCAGGGGCTGTCTCCAGATCAGTAGAGTAAAATAGGAAAAAACGAGTTAGACAGATAATGTCCCGAGCCCTTGCCACAGTACATGTGGTTATTATCAGCAGACACTGTTAGTGGCGCGGGCTTTTATGCAGAGCCCTTTCCCAACACCCTGGGCTGTACTTAAGCAATAAAGCCTGACATACGGGGCCATTATCACTCAGATAAGGATCACCGGCAGGGCTGACCTAAGGCACCTACTCTTGCAGGCCTTTATCTCACTGGCCAACCGCCCCTTGTAGAGGGCTTTAATGCTCCGATACATCTTCTAGCACTTTAAAATTAAAAATGCTTAAAACATGCTGGTTTACATATAAAATATTCTACTCAGCTGCACTCCCGTGTGCTGCTTGTTTACCCCAGCAGGCAACTCCACATACCATAATGGCCGACCTTGATGCAGCGTGATTTTAAAAATAGTATTACAGGACATGTTTATACACAGAAGGCACTAAAGGTTGAAAGTACACCTTGCACAAATTAGACACAGTGACAGACAATACAGAGACAATTGTAGTAGAAGCACCATAAAGCATGCTTTAAAACATGAGATAATGAAAACACATTTTTAAGACAACGCTAATACGTATAAACAAGTTGCAATAATGAAGTATTAATGCACGGCTTGGAGTGGCGGCTCCTCCGCTATGGCAGAGAAGCGTCAACCCACTGCTTTCAAGCAGTGCAAAAATCAGTTATTATCATGTTATGTTTGTGCTGCTTGGTGGGGCTGCTCTGCTCTCAGAGCAGGGCAGGGAAGGAGTGGTTTGTCCACTCCTCAGTGCGCAATGACTGCTTGGTCGGCCCTCTTGGGCCTCCCAAACCAGTCTTGCGCACTTTGCCCGTTCTCCAGAACCTGCGCCGGGTCCCAACGCTCAGACCAATCACAATGCCTCAGTGCAGCCTTGTGATTGGCTTAGGGAAGGGAGCCTGGCTGCCTGCTTCCAGTTCCGATGTTGGATTCAGGAGAGCAGGAGCAGATACGCTGGACCCTGCCGCAAGGTAAGTTATTTTAAAAATATATGTTTTTGATTATGCTCCTTCCCTCCCGCAATTGCAACCCCCCACTCAACCCTCTCATTGAGCCCGCTCCCCCAAGCGTGAGCCATGCCGGCCACTACTGATAGCTTGCTTATTAAGGTATATTGACGAAAACAAGGATGCTAAGTGAAGTGGTCTAGTTTTTTCCAAGCTCTTTGCTGAGAATGCACCAGTTAGAAAAGTTGGTGCAAAAATGTGTAGAATTGAAGTACAAGCTTGAAATTTTGTAATATGATATTAGAGACTTCATAGTTTAGGAAATATTAAAAGCAATTTTTGTAAGATAAAAATTAGAAACATTTACATTCATGTGAATATCGTGAAAAACTGTGGTAGTAGGGCATTTCCAACGTTAGCCATTTCTCTCTCTCTCTCTCTCTCTCTCTCTATATATATATATATATATATATATATATATAGAGAGAGAGTTTAAAGGGTCAGTTTATTATCACCTCTCATTCACTCTGTCATGACGCGTTTCGGGTAGGAACTACCCTTGATCACATAACGGTACTTCGGTTTAGAGAACAATTAAATACTCATTTTTTTACATTTTTTGCTAAGCACAACACGTGATTAATGGAAAGTGAAAACACACTTCTAAACAGTATATCTAGGGTAAGTGGCTGTTTCATACATTTCAAAGCACATTTATGTCATCTCTTTCTTGTTTTTTAAAAAACTTTTTGTTGTTTCAAGCATAGACACATACTAGCAGCATAAATGCATTAGTGGTAAATCTGGACTCAATATGTATAAAAGTTTACATAAATCAATTGATATGGCACATATTATTACATTTTTAAAATGGGGTTCTAAAACCATCAACTATGTACATCTTAAGAACTGTATAAAAATATTTATATCTAAATACAAAATTTATACTATTTCCAAAATAAATATGTCCATCTGTTACACACAATTTTAAGTAAATATGAATTCTAACAGCATGAATGCTATTATAAATATGTGCAAAATTATGCCATCTTGTAAACTTCACTATTTGATGTTCTGTAGTGCTTAGCCCAGTACTACCATTTGTGCAAATCTCCTGCGTAAATGCAGTTACACATGTGCAAATATGCAAAAAGTGCAAGAAATATCCATATACATATATCCATGTGCAAAATAACACTAGATTCAATAATCTTAGTGTTCCTAACAACTGGTCCCAGTTGTTTGTAAACAGCTCACTTCAATTCCTATGTCAAAAAATAATAAAGTGCTAGGTGCTGTACGAATAAAGGTGAGTTGATGCTAAAATATCCAGTATTAAAAAATGTATACATGTATAAAATATGACTAATCGTGCGATTTTCTATGCCTTAACTATAATCCATTAATATAAACATACAATCAAAAACACATTCTCTATAAAAGTGAACAAGGGGAAGTGTGGCTTATTTCCTCAGTTTTTTCCAGATAAATCAAAGTTCTGTAATCCTGCTAAACAAGTCGTGTAGTTTATATGGATATATTGGAACTTGATGTTAATTACTGTCTTATCCTCTCTTCTCTCTTAATATTCCTTTACTATGAATTTTCCCAAATTTCTAGGAAAAAAGGGGAAAAAATGTAAATATGAAGAGAAGGTAGTAGCCACATGGTTATATATTCAGAAACAGATAAAATCAAAAGTACCGGACTAAGGAGACAATTTGTATTACAGAAATGTATGTAAGTCCTCTGTATTATTGAGGCCCTGGGGAAACTTAGAATTAAGATTCAGAATATATTTGGTCTCTAGTTGTCGCAAGAGAGTTTCCCTGTATATATATATATTTGAATTGATTTAATTTAATTATATTTGAAGTAAAGCTGACGCTCATTTCATTTAAACATCCAATGCTAACTTAAAGGCCTTCTCAAAAATGCTATTTCTGTAATATTGACCTTTCCCCTAATTTAGTACAGTGGATTGTTCTTTGCAAGTGAAATATTATTTATTTGTCCCATACACGTCTACACCCTGACAGTGAAATACTCCTGTGGGAATAGAATTTAAGCTATGTCTATGGATAGACTACTTTGTATTGTTTTATTTGATACTAGGCTTGTGTGTACTCACAAACTTTTGTTTCTCATGACTAGCATGGAAAACCAGCTTGATGTTTCAATCATCTCAGGTGACATGATCCGAACATGGACATGTGATAGTCTTTCGATGGTGGTGTGGTGCCACACCACTGGGCATTGCAAAAAACTCTATAAAAGAAGAAACCCCAAAGGAAGGGCACCGAACAGCATTGATTTTTGCTCCTTGACAGCTGTTATTCTGATTTTCCAACGTGAGACCCGGATGCTATGCTGATCAATCTTTTATTATGGACTATTTGTCGATGCTACAATCAGTAGATGATGAGACCTTCTTTGCCAAGCCATTTCTATTTTTCAATTTTCCATTATATATTTAGCTTCAAGTTACTGGATTCGCCCATAATGGACTTTGTCTGAACCTTTCCCCTTTTTCCATAGGACTTGAGCTGTTAGAAATTTGAATTACCCTACTGGCTTAACGGTGGTAGGACTCTGTAATTCTGCAAACTGAATCGTATTACAAACCATTTGATAAAGATTTGTCTAAATGTTTGGTGCTTTTATGCAAGCTGCGATGATTTTGACTGACGGCCTTAAGAAATAATTAATTTTAACGAATTTTGGTTCTTCACTATAATAACCAAATTAATCTAAATCTGGTGCTGAGTCCTGTTGGGTCTTCCATTTAAACTGTGCTTCTGTACTGATGTTTTAAATGCATTGTAGGGAGAATCAGCGAGCCCCATCAGAAGATCAGGTTTAATTCTATTATTCTGTGTTGCTATTGCAGAGCCTTTTGTTTGCACAATCCTCACTTGACTTAACTTATTTAGGAGGTTGGTTCTTCTAGTTGCTATTCTTTATTTTTACAGAATGGGCTTAAGTGTGGTTACCTAAATTAGATTTTTAACCTGTGAGTTGGCTGCCAAGTAATGGTCCTTATTCAACAACTAACATGGATGTTGGTCTCCTTAATTTCCACCCCTCCTATTGGCGGAGAAAGATTCATCAGAGGATCATTGCGTCTGTGGTAATGGAAATGTTTCAGACGGTTTAACCGTAAAGGGCCCAGTATGGATAGAGTAGTAAGGAGAGTAAGCCTATAATAATTATTTTACTCATGCTTCAGGCTGCAAAAACCTTGTGACATCTAGTATCAATCAGAAAAATGGCGTTCTTGAATAGGCCAGGAGTATGATGCTAAGTAATGTATAGGAGTGTGGTTGCTAACCTAGAAAAGTAAGCAATGTTAGTTGAGAAGAAAGTTAGGATTGCCGCTTAAATCAGAAATTGTAAATTATCCCTATTGTTTATATAGAAATCAAAAAGCATCAACTTTTTGGAAACTCGTTCACTCTATGACTTATATTCTAATTGTATACCCTCCTCCCACAAATTATACACTGGGAAGAACATTAACTCACGATGTGGTAGATCACTGTAATGACTGAAATTCAGAAAAGGACATAAATAGTGTTCCAAAGTTCATTGGGGTACCCTATCATTTGGGTGGCAGGTGCAGTGGCATTGAGAACTAAGAGTGTGAGGACTCACTTCCTAATTAAAACTGTTTTTACTGATGACCAGTGGCATTGGTGCCCATTTTACTGATGGTATAGTGAGTCCTGGAACTACTTGTACGTCACTGAAGTTCATAAAGGGTGAACCAAAACAAAGTCAGATTTGTTGGAGTTTGCGAGATGGCAAACGTGAGATGGGAGTCATGCTCTAATTGTGAAGAAAAAAGCTCAAAGATGTAGTATATGAAAGAGTTTAGGCAGTTCAATACCTTGATGTCCATTTAATTCTGTGGAATGGTGGTTAAAACTAGGCCTGGGCAGAGTGTGCGGATTTCTGCTACATGTAACTCCATGAAGTGCTGAAAAAACTCTGCCGCATAACGAAGTTCAGTAAGTCATGTTGCTTATGCTGATTTTTAGAGCCGGCAGTTTGTCCTGCACTATGAAATCCGCATGAACGGCACCACATGCAGTGCAAGAGAGTGCTGCTTCTTTCTGCCACTCGAGTAGTGGTAGCTTCCTCAACACGAGTGGTAGGTTTCTCAGTGTGAGAAGTAGCAACCTGCTGCGACCACCCGTGTTGAGAAAGCTCACAGGAGTTCATCTATTGTATGATTTTCCTCGCTCCCCAGCTTAATGTTGACAAGCGCCATGTGATGAAAAACTCTGCGCCGTATCACTGAGTTTGTTGGAACTCCACTCTCTACATGGAGCATGGAGAGGGCAAAACTCCTCAATATCCATCAGCAGAGTGGAATTTGTTGCCCACCCCTAATTAAAACCCATATGTCAAAAGTGATTGTACTTTAACACATGTGCTATGCAATGCTTCAAAAGGATTTTATATTAGGCCTCATTTGATGTGCTACACAAAGCGGCAGTGTGGTGCTCACTTCCCTTTGTGTAAAAAAGGATTCCAACACAGTGGAGGCTTATAGTTCTTGGTCAGGGTCAATAATTCAGATATTCTCTCTACAGATGGATAATGCAATGTTTCTTCTTACCCAGAAAATAACAGCAAGCTCACTGCATTGAGGATAGTAATAGAATTTCTCCATCTTGTCCACATTTCCAACAATAAATCTATTCTAGTTGTATGGGAATGAGTTAGCAAATTCTGTTTGTCAGGCCAGTTCTCTAGGCCCTATAAGACTTTAATGCAGCCAGCAATCACTGTAACAATCATTTGTCATTGTTCATGGACAATAAGAGCCGGGTATTTTTGCAAGCTCAGTGAATTACCAAACATCACCTTTATACGTCTCGCTGTTGTCAAAGAACTGTTATCTACAGTACAGTAAAATAAAACATAGGATGGGCTTTGGTACATCCCCTTCATCATGATTGCTCATAACTGAATTGCTTTTGCATCTTCACAGTTCCCTGCTCCTTATTCAATGGCTATCCTTCCTATTCTTGTGTTTGCTTCTCCTCTGGAGCATTTTTTATCATATGTCTCGGTGGATAAGTTGTATCTTTCCACTGCTGATATCAGGGAATCACTTTTTATGTGTGTTTCAGCACTCCATAAGAGCAATTGGCTCTTTCCTCAATCTCTCCCTATCTGCTGATTCCCCTCACATCTCCATTCAGCATACTCCCTATGAGGTTTACCTCTGTAGTCCAGGGCTCCCCCACCTGCTGCTCAGCTGAGCCTGCTGACAACAAAACTTAAATGACCACATTGGTTAACCTTTCAAAATGTTATTGAGCAGATGGTGCACATGTCTGGCCAGCAGCCATGTTTAAATACTATCCTTTAAAATTGTCTATAGCTTACGCACTGCTCAAATATACTATCTTCAAGCCTCAAATCTAGAGTTCTCCAAAGGCAACTTGATCCATCCTGTTTATCGGAATGGGATAAATAATGATCCAGTAACCATTGGCTGATAGTCCTTCTTGATGTTGGTATGTGTAGACTGAGTCATTGATGACGGGGTAGCGAAGGACGAGGTCCTGGTAAAGAATTTGATAAAGGTGGGCTATGCTCAGAGCAGGAGTAGTCCAGAGTTTATAACATCTAAATCAATCATATGCTGCTGAGTGTCAGATTCATTGAAGATTTCTACATTTGTGCTTATATTCATTTCTGGAAGTTAGATTCCTTCAGCAGGCAACGCTGTAGACTGCAGCCATAGGGGGTTAGACATAAGCTGATGCCGGCCAGCATCTGGCCTGCTGAATTGTATTGTCTGCTGTGGGGAAAATCATACTGATACCTGTGGCAAAGTCAGGCCCACTGGAAATGCACCCTCTGTAGATCGGCTTGGCAGGTTGGTCCCGGTCTTCTGTTGGTTCTCAAGCTAAAAATCCTTCAAAACATTTCTAAGTCCCTGGATTTCGGGTTAAGCAGAAGGAGTTCACTCAGACACCAGACAATGGTCCCTGGTCCCCAGAAACAGCACTTGGGGTTTCAGAACTCACTTTGCAAAAGCTATCAGCAGGGTGCAGGGCAGGTCCAGTTGGCAGTTGTAATGGTAAGCTAAGCTCTCTAAGTAATGTAGGCTTCTTGCAGTATTTGTATCCCTGTGGCCTAACTGAAGGTCTGTCAACTGACCCTTGAAGTCAGCTTCTTAATCCTGGGTACAAGCAGTTACAGGTCCAGCGCTTAGGATCCACATCACAGGTCACAACAACAGGAGCAGTCCTCCTTCTGTTTTCCATAGGTCCAGAAGGGTTCTGAAGAGTGTTGCACTTTTATGCATGGCACTAGCCTGTGAGTGGGGGTGGCTCCTGACCGATCCCTGATCAATCGGGAAAACATTTTCAAAGGTAGCCCTTCTCACTTTTGCAGCAGTTCCTAGTGCCCTACTAGAAACAATCCCACAATGCCTCTCTCTATCTGAAGCCAGGATGACAGAAACTTTTCTCCCTTTTGCAGAGTTCTTGTGCCCACCCTAGGGATGTGGCCACAGAAATGAGCAATTCCTCCCCTGTGGTCACTCAAAGCCAGGGGGGAAGCTCCTCTTGCACTAGGAGTGGTGCCGGGTTGGCTATCAGGGCAATAGACGGTGAGAGCTACATCTGCCAGGTAGAGGGTAGGCATTATTTGAAGTTAATTAAGTTTGTGGGCACAGCCCAGATGGCCAATTGTCAGGGGAAGGTCAGTCCCTCTCCCTTTTTCCAAGCTCTGAGAGCTACATCACACCTAATCAATAAGCTATTCAAGTCCTGGGTTACAGTTGGAGGTTAAGGGAAAACAGGCTTCTAGGTGCTTTAGTCAGGCTTAAGGTAACGTTTTTAAAGTACCTTTTGTAAAATATTTTTTTACTAATCTGACTTTAACAATGACTTGTATTTGTAATCAATATTTTAAAAGTCCAGGAAATAACTTTTTTGGGGTTCTGTGGCGGAGATAACGTTATTAAGTTTAATAAAGTTTTATAAGGCTTTCCTATAGAACAGCTAACCCTGCCACAGTGGAAATAGCGTTTTAGGCCTTTCCCCTTTAAGGAAATGTTTTTCTTCGAATGTTTACATGTCCTACTCTTACATTTCATGTTCCCAGACTTATAGGCTCTTAAGATTAACTTATAGGTGACTTATTAATGTTTAAAAGGGGGCTTCAGGCCTGTCAAAGGGAGTTATTTAGGCAGCCCGAAACTGCAGTTTAAACTTGCACAGCTAGGCTACTGGTGGAAGGCATGCAGTCATGTTTTGTATTGTCACTATAGTGGTGGCACATATATGCTAAAGTCCACTAATGGCATTTATATTACAGGCTCTGGGGATAGTTGGTACCATATAGTAGGGATGTATAGGTACGTTAAATATGCCAATTGGGAGTATAGCCAAATTTTAAACGAATTAGGTTTCAGAGAACAAGCACTGGGGCCTGGTTAGCGGAGTTGCAAGATAAGTCGAAAAAATTGAGGCGATTTTACAAGGAACATGCCATATTGTGATGTAGGGACATGCTAATTTAAGACAAGTTGAGTGAATATTATGATATTGTACTTTAAATAGTATAATTGAGGATGCTATTCTAAGCCATGTTCATTACTTTTGACTATCAATATAGAAGAACCCCACACAGTGGTGTATGAGTTTAAAGAGTCCTACTGATTTGGTATGCAGTGATTGAAGATCATGAAATTATGACTTGACTTGACTTTATTACGTGATTCTATACATGTTATTTGATGTGTGGTTGATTACTGATATATGCACATATCAAACAGCTTATATAATATATGCTTATCTTTTTAGTGATTGTGGGTTCAGTGAGAACATTCTTCTTGCAAATTGCCTGGTGGAGCTGGGATACAAATATGTGCCAAATAAAACTGTCCTGAAAAAGGGGGAGAAGAGACTATAACATCAAAATGCAAAATGCTGCAAGAACACATTTTTAGGTGAATACTGTTCCCATTATACCCAGGGGCATATTTACAAGCCCATATCGCCACATAAATGTCACTATATACGATGTTCCTCTCATGAAAGGCATTTCCCTTATTTACCAGGTGGCATTAAACCACTTAACATGGCTTCACGCTGCCTTGTAAATAAGGTACCGTTTCATGCTATAATTTGCTTGAAATGGGTGGCTAATGGGTGTTGCCGTGGAAGTTATGCCCATTGATTTTTATGCTGCCCCATATATACAAGGGTGGTGGTAATATGGGGCAGTGCCAAAATTAAGACTAGGGAAAGTCTGGTCTTAACATGGCAAAACAAGGAGAAATGCTTTAACTCTCCTCGTTTTTGCTATTTCTATGGGTGCTGCATTGTGCAGCACTCATGAAAAAAGCAAAACGCCATGAATGATCATTTATGTGCAGAGCGTGGCATTTGCTGGTTTTGCTTAATGCCAAGCTCTGTCATTCTGCTGTACATATGCCCCACACATTTTCTTACAGTGCAGTTTGAAATATGGCAGGTTTGGGGAGTTGCAATATATTGTTTCTCGCATGACCCTTTTAGTAACATTAAAACCGAGAGTTTCCTCATGCATTTTTACTTTGCATCATTTGTCCAAGAACCTCTCAGGTCCTTTGATAAAACCACTGTTAGAAGTTATACCTGGCCACTTTATTTCAGCATTACAATATTGACCAGAACATTTTCTTTGGAGGTTCATTCACTGGCTTTATTTTACACAATGCATGTTGTTCAGAGCACTATTTAGGTCTGGCTTTACTTGAGGCTGAAGTTTCACCCACATGTAACCCACATTCCTTTGAGTAGAGCATTTGATAGTGTAGAGGTTGTGTGGTTCTGCTGAAGATGAGTACTTCTACTGAACAAACTATCCTCAATACAGTCGGTCTGAGTTGGCAATGGTGGCAAGGCAAAGATCAAGGCTATAATCCTGATCATTACATTGAAAAAAGATATGTCCAGTTCCCTAGTTCTTATCTGTTTATTTTGCAAAGTGATGAAAAATGCAGTATTTATTGTGAGAAGCATATGTTAAAACCAGTGTGCCTATAAGAGTGGATTGTTTTTATACTGTGTTAAAGACTGGAGAAAGGTATTTTGGTACATGGACTCTCACAGATTAATGTAGTATGTTAATGTTTTGGTGTTGGTTTCTACTTTGACAATCCCTGAGGTAGAAGAGGTTGCATGTAGTTTTGGGAATTGCAATTCTGTGTATGTTTGTGATTTTTTTACTGTAAGCCAGATAATTGCCTTGCAGAAAATGTTAAACTCAATACACTAGGGCCTAGATTTACTAAGCTCTTGCTTCATCAGTGCATCATGCAACTTAACTTATATTTACTAAGCGATGCAGTGCACAAGTTGCTTTCCTTTTCTTGACCTGCGTAGTACAAGTACTGAGTTGTATCATGTTGAGTGTCACAGATTTTAATGTATTCAAAGTGGGTGTTCCAACAAGTATCTTAAAAAAAAGCGAACGCAGTTGTATTGACAAAGTACACTCTTCATCACTGTTAGAAATTGGGTTACTGGTTGACTGGGGTATGAGCCCTGGTCAAGCAGCAAACACAATCCTTGTCATGGTAAGGCACACTCTAACCTCCAATTAACCCATGCTCAACCCCTTGGTAGCTTGGCATAGAGCAGCCAAGTTTAACTTAGAGGCAATGTGTAAAATATTTGTGCCATACTTAAAACAGTAAAACTGTAAAAACACCCCACAAAAAAGCATAGCACACACTTAGTGAAAGAGAGCTTTCTTAAATAAATTAAACAAGCCCACAACAACAAAGATTTGATCAGTGGAACGGGAAATACTCAAGTTTCATGTTTTAGATCCAAATAGCGACAAAAAGCACAAATACCAACTGGGATTTTATTTTTGAAAATAAAAATAAAAAAACATTGCCTACACTCTCCATATGACTTTCCTCTCTCATGGCAAGTGGGGCATTGAACACTTTTTACTGCCCCTTACTGCCATGTTTTTCCTTTTGGTGACGGACTTTAAAAAAACCTGTTATTCTGACCATCTAAATTAGGAGAGTGAACATACAGCCAAAATACAGTCAGCTCTCATTCCATCAGCAGTCGAAGTATTTTGACCATAGCAGAGACGGAGCAGTCTCTGTCCCCGCCAAATTACGGTTAGCCAAAATCGAAATTTGGCATGTGGACCATTATGTTGGTGGGGAGGGAGCTCCATCACCGTCCTCTTAGCCAACATTTATTCAGGAACTAAAGGGCCGATTATGATGTAGTGGGTATGCTACCGACAGCCCGAAGGTGGTGGTCCCACCGCCATCAGAACAATGATATCTGCCTACCATATTACCATGACGGCGGGATAGGTGGTGGTTGTGAAGACAAACCGCCAAGCATCTGATGGGCTCCTTGAAACCGCTGGTGCGTCAGAGTGGAATCGTACCCCTACAATGGTGGCGGTGCCTACCAGGCACTGCAAGAGGGATTATAATATCCCTTTCCGCCTGCCTTTTCATGGCAGTTAACCTGCCATGAAAAGTCAGGCGGAAAGGGAATTTGAGGGCCTGTAGGAGGCCCCCCTTCCCGTTGGCCCTAAGCTGTGGGTATGGTGCCTGCCACGTAGCACAGGGATATATCAGGTGTCCCCATTTTGCATTGAGGTGGGTGCAGCAGCCAGCAGCAGCCAGCAGCACCCGCCGCAGTGTCGGGCGGTCCCATTTCTGATAAAGTGGCAGGTGGACGCCATCCTAATCAGCCCCTAAGTCTTTAAACTTACTAACACCCATCATAATGCAAATACACAAGTCAAGCCTGTGGAATGACATCATTGACTGCTTTTTATCTTACATGTCTGCAATCTTCTGCCCACCTACAACAAGAAGTAGGATACAATCAATCATTCTGATAGAGAAATGTAATTAATAATCAAAACATTTAAAAATGATTTTTTTAAAACTACATTATTAAAACTGTATGTATCTGGAAGCAAAAGGGAGCTCAGAATCCCAAAAACGAGATGCAGTGAAGCAATATTTAAGTCTGCTGCCTGAAATATCATTGACAAAGGAGCCACAAACAATTAGAAGAAGGGAAGAGGTGTCAGCGGCACCTGTAAGTTTGTCTGATGGAATGCCCCAGGGCTGGATTTAATACCTTCCGAATTTTATAAAACATTTTTTGATCAAGTGAAGGAAGTGATGATACATCTCTTAAGACAAACCTTTAAGGGAGAGCCTCCACCAAGACCTTGGGAAGAAACAAAAATGTTGTAGTTCCTAAAACCTAATAAAAATAAGCCAACAGAGGAGCCAGGCTCCTATCATCCAATTACGTTAAAGAATTATGACCCTATAATTTATTTAAAGACGCTGGAAGCCCGACTATCTCTATTGGTTGATAAAATGGTAGTAGAGTGGCAGTATGGATTAGTCCCTGGGAGAAGCACCATAGACCATACATTGCATATATTGCATTACTAGTTTCACTGCACTTAACACAGCAATAACATTTATAATTAACAAAAAAAGCGTTGGGCTGCGAATGGGTAAAATGTACTATTCACACTCCAGTCAGTGCAACAGTAGGGAAAATGTTGGATTGCGGATTGGTAAAATTTACTATTCCCACTCCACTCAGTGCAACAGAAAGGAAAGCGGTGAATTGCGGAGTTGTAAAATGTACAATTCCCACTCCAGTTAGTGTAACAGCAGGGAAAGCGCTGGATTGTGGAGGGGTAAAATGTACTATTCCCACTCCAGTCAGTACAACAGTAGGGAAAGTGTTTGATTGCGGATGGGTAAAATTTTATATTCACACTCCAGTAAATGCAACAGTAGGAAAAGTGTTGGATAGCTGAGGGGTACATTTTCAATTCCCTCTCCAGCGAGTGCAACAGTAGGGAAAGTGTTGGATAGCAGAGGTGTAAAAATTACTATTCCCACTCTAGTGAGTCCAACAGTAGGAAAAATGTTGGATTGTAGGTGGGAAAAATGTACTAATCCCAGTCCAGTCAGTGCAACAGTAGGAAAAGTGCTGGATTGTGGCGGGGGAAAATTTACAATTCCCACTCCAGTCAGTGCAACAGTAAGGAAAGCGCAGGATTGCGAAGGAGTAAAATTTTCTATTGCCACTTCAGTAATTACAACAGTAGGAAAAGTGTTGGATTGTGGAGGGGTATCATTTAATATCCCCACCCCAGTCAGTTCAACATAAAAAATATATATATATCATCAACAAAATAAAAATATTTTAAAAACAAATAAATAAAGTAATATATAAATATGTTAAAAAAATATATATTTAAAAATTTAATAAGGTAAAAACATTTTGGGGTCGATTCCGATTCAGGAAACAAATCCGTATGATGATTCGCATTCATAGCTGTTTCCGTCCGAATCCGTCCGAATCGCGTAGTACAATCCGTTGCGAGAAAATGTATGAATCATTGCGAACCGTACGAAAATGAAGGGTAAATCGGTACGACATAGACCCGCACAGTGAACCGTACGATTCGTAAAAATGCCGTACGACCAGCGAAGTACAATCCAGGCCGGGGAATGAGTACGCGATTAGTATGGTAAACATTGCGTATAAGCTATTCATACGGAGGGCAACACTATCACATACGCACCGTACCCCTAAAATCAAGGGGTGTACGCAACGTACACCTACGACCTTGGGGTGTACGAAGCGTAACCCTACGGTCCGTACACCTACGATCATGGGGTGTACGCACGGGGACATACGCACCGTACCCCTGAAATCCAGGGGTGTACGCACCACCGTACCCCGATGCACCGTATCCCTGCAATCATGGGGCGTACGCACCATACCCGGGGGGGTCCGTTTCGTACGCATTTCAAGGCGAAATCTGCTTTTACGGACGTTTTAAGCTCCGGAAGAAAAAGAATCGTATGGAGTGTTGTCGATACGATTCGTACTTGTTGGGTTGGAAAATGCAACTTCGATTTGTACAGACATTGCGTACTGCGTGTTCCAAATGCGATTTGTACGGATTAGTGATTTGTCTGGTCTTCGGTACGATTCGTACGGAGAACTGCTTTGGGTACACATCGTACTACATCGTACGTACGGGTACGGTTCTGCATACGATTTGTACGTGAAAAAAGCTCCGTACGGCTATTCGGAGGGCATTTTACCGAATCTGAATTGGCCCCATATTGTTAAATACATATCACAAATACCTACAAATATTATTATAAATAAAATACAAAAAGTATTTTCATACAAATCAATATTTTTATTTAGAAATTATCTATTACCAAAAATAATAATTATTCCATACATTTAGTTTAGTTTCTTACCACCCTATAACACCACAAAACTCACAACCTGCGCCTAAAATATTATTAATTAAATATAATCAATGTACTTCCCACAATATACCCACACTCAACACACACCCAATGAATTATTAAATTAATAGTTAATATTAATTTTTATAAAATTATTGATTGTTTAAAATTGATTTACTTCCCAGCCTAAGCCTCTACAAAAAACCAGAGCCCACATCTGAAATGTAAAAAAAAATGATTTGCACAATTAACATATTTAATTATCAATTAAACACATATTATCAATTAAAAACAAAATTATAATTCATTAAAATTAACTAACTTCCCACCCTTTACCTGTATAATCCCCACAACCCGCACCTAAATTTGAACTTAAAAATATGAATTACACACTTAAAATTAATTTTCAATGAAATAACTAATATTTCCATTCCAAGGAGTAATTCAATTTATTTTATTATGTTTTTTGCACTCCGAAGAGGTACACATAAAAAACGATACATAGGTACAAATACACATTCTCCAAATAAAAACAACAGCTACAACATTTTCCACTATACCAGATAATCAACAATACAGGTCTCCACATTTCATCAAAAAATGGCTAAAAAACCTTTAAAAAAGTTAAAAATATTGAAGCAAAACATTTCATTAGGAGGAAAATACATGGCCTGTAAAAAAGAATTCACATTAAGAATACC
Source organism: Lissotriton vulgaris (assembly GCF_964263255.1). NCBI lineage: Eukaryota > Metazoa > Chordata > Amphibia > Caudata > Salamandridae > Lissotriton > Lissotriton vulgaris. The sequence continues at coordinate 1,639,010,218 of NC_141691.1, read as the reverse complement.
CAGTTGTAAGCATATTGATCTTAACCACTTAAATCGAAGTGTACGCAATGCAGGACATATAAACAGTACGTGAGAAGTGGGAGCAGACCCATACCATTTGGCCAAAAGGATGTTTAAAGGCAACAAGTCCTGCCTTAAGTGGAAGCAAAATCTCCGAACACCATGTCGTAAGTTCCAGGCAACATAGGGTTGAACAAGCTTCATTGAGTATGTGTTAACTAGGAGATCACCACCCCTCTTTACTTTTATAGACTTCTTGTCCAACGTAAAGCAAAGTTCCCATGAAGCCTGTTTCAAAAGAGATTTTAGCTGGGTAGGGGAGATAGTGAAAAGGGTACTCTCCTCCAATTCAAGAAGTGCCACAGCCTTTCTAAAGTTCTTAACAATTTGGGAGTACTCCTTTAAATTACCCAATAATTCCCCCTTAATGACGGGGTTCTCAAGGACCCCATTTCTCCTCTTGCCAAGCTAGCAACCCATCGAACTAAAGCTGACAGGGCCTGCACCCAACAACTGCGGAGGCCGAATTCAAGTCTGCAGGAGGACACAGAGCAGGCAGAATTAAGAGAAGTCATAGACCTTAACAATTTTCCTTCAATCGTCTGTAAAAAACCCCAGTGCTTTAAATCAACCAATTCTATTCCATATAAGAGAGTTGATGGAATTTTTGCCCTAAATACCTCCAATAGGCAAGCAAAATGTCTTCTCCCTGTGGCGGAGTAGAGGGCGCTCAAACTTTTGCCTTGGGATAGGGCTTTACGGGAATTGTTATCAATATGAGGCTTCTCACTCAGATTAGCAGAAATCATTTTTCCTAAAAAGGTATATGTCTTGACCACCTCCAATTTCTGACCTCCAACTGACCAACCAAAATTCTCTGATTTAGATTTTTTATTCCCTTTGATATACATGATTTTGCTTTTTGTGGCATTTATCCTCATATAGTGGGCCTCTGCAAAAAGATGTAAAGCCTGCAGACGATTGGCCAAACCCTTAGGAGTTAAATCTAGGATAAGGATATCGTCTGCATATAGCAGGCAGGAAATAGAAGATCCCCCCACTACCGGGGCTATGCCATCACAGGATGAAAGCAAAGCTGGGAGGTCAGCAATATACAGGGAGAAGAGTATTGGGGCCAAAATACAACCCTGTTTTAGTCCATTAATGGAGGGAATAACCCGCGATAGACCCCTTTCTCCACCTTGTAGTACTCAACACCAAGTATCCGTGTGTAGAGATCGCACCAGATCTAATAGGAGAGGAGGCATACCCAGGTCGAATAATTTTCTCCGCAGCAGGGGACGATCGACCTTGTCAAAAGCTGTGGAGAAATCAATAAAAGCCGCATACACTCCCCCCCCCTCTAACTCTTATATATTTATCCCATATAACCTGAAGGGCTGTGAGATTATCCAATGTACCATGCCCCTTACGGAAGTCAGTTTGTTCAAGGGGTAATATCTGGTTCACTTCAACCCAATCAGTAATTAAAGATAAAAGACACTTGGCAAAAACTTTTCCAGTGGCATCGAGGAGGGCTATCTGGCGGTAATTCATTGGCTTATCCCTCTCGCCCTTCTTAAATAAAGGAACCAATATGCTCCCCTTCCAAGATAGGGGTACAGTTTTATTAATGAAGCAAGATCTAAATAATGGAAAGAGAATCTTGCTCCATGAAACAGGATCCTGCTTCAATACCAATATGGGAAGTTCATCGGGTCCCATTGCTCCAGAGGAGCGCATGTCCTTAATGGCCATTTCAATGGTTTTCTCCGAAGGGGAGTCAATAGGAGAGTCATCTTCTTTAATAGTCCCCTTACATTCTACCCTTGCACCATTCCCAGCATACAGGTTAGAGATGAAAGTAACCCAAGATGATTCAGCAATGGGAATGGGGAGGGGACTAACTCTTACTCCACAGCCCTCACCAATAAGTGACCAGAATTGTCTAACTCTACCGTGAACAGTGGCCTCCCGTAGACTTATCCATAGTGAGTCTTCTTTTTCTTTTTTAAGTTTCTTCCTGATTCTGCTTCTCATTCTTTTTAACAGGGATATTTTATTGTTTATTTCAATGGACCTACGCAAGAATTGCTCCCGCACTAATTTATTTATTTCCTTGTTTAAAAGGGTAATTGATTTAGTAACATAGATCTTTTATACAGAGGGACTAGGCCTTTTGGCTACCAAAATACAATTTTTCATAAAATTCTCAAAGTGAATCAATTCAGAACCCTGCCAATCTTTCAACTCAAGTATTGTTTTAGCTAGAATACACTCCAAGCCCTTCTTGGTCTCAAAATTCCAAAAGCATCTTCGGGAGTCCTTATGAAAGTTGACTGTATCACTATTGAGGGACAATGGATCGGAATTAGGTGGTTGTAATGAAAGACTTATAGTAATCACGTTGTGGTCACTAAATGATGTTGGAGAGACCACCAGATCATTCACTAAGGAAAAAATACTATAGTCGGTGATTACATAGTCCAAAACTGACTCACCATGAGAGGATCTATGGGTGTACTTTGCAGGAACATCAGAGGGGAGTCTACCATTCACTATTATCCCCTCCGCCCCTGAAAGTTCTTCTAGCAACAACTTCCCTCTCTTATTAGTTTTAATTTTATTAGGAAAGAGGGATTGGGGAATAAGATAGGCTTCTTCTTTAAATTTGTTTCTGAATAACTCTAGAGTAGAGTTCGAAACTTTACAATTAAAATCGCCTACTAATATTACATAGGGGGGGGGTTCCAGCTCTTTAATCTGTTTAATATATAAAAAGATTTGCTTCAATAAAATGTTAAAGCATTCATCAGGGGGGATGTAAACATTTATGATTACCAAAGATTTGTTATTTCCCATACTGATTAAATTCCTAAGCGTCACTGCCTGAAAAAGGTTGCTTGGATCAACATAATGGGTAAAGTTCCACTTTAGTCTATTAGACAGAAGGCAAGCAATTCCCCCTTTTGCATGTCCTTTATTCGAAGGAGAGGCCACTGCCTCAAGGACAAAATAATCTCTCCCTACACATAATCTACTAGCACACCAAGTCTCTTGGATGCAGATTACATTAGCATTAAGAGAAAACAAGTACTGTAATTTCTCAGGGCTATTATTTATCCCAGCAGCATTCCAAGAGAGAACTTTCAAATTGCTGCTAAAGATGTTGGAAGAGCTTCGGGTTATTTGAAGATTTACTAGACAAAGCACCAGGCAGCCAATTCCACCGCTGGTTATCTTCTATTGGGAGACTATTCTGAGTTAACGGGGCAGGCATTACATGCGTCACCAGACGTGTGCTTTTCAAAACCCATATCTTTAAATCATTAAAAGAGGGAAGGGGACCATCTTGATCAGTGCCCTGCTGAGAAGATCCATTGTAAGGGAAATTGTGTCTTTCAGAAAACAAAACAGGTAAGACATCAATTCCCCTACACTGGAAATTCTCAGCCTGTTGCAATATAAGGTTTACTATATGTTTGGAATGAAACTTCACCCTAACATAGGACGCAGCAACTGTATCTAATATAGAGACTAGATCGATATCGTTTGATTGTATTAGTTTTAGACTCTCAATGTCTTTAAAGCATTTGAGTAGCCATGCTCTATTTAAAGGCAGATCAAAATCAAATAACGATATAAAATCCACAGTTAATGTATCTGCAAAAGCTTCAGTTACTTTTATGGGCAAGAGATGAGTCTGTACAACATCATCACCTGTGGCATGAAAGGCAGGGGCAGAGGGGTTAAGCGGCACAGAAGCAATAGGAACTGCCCTTGTCGTCTCTACTTCTGGGATAGAGATCATCTGTCCTCCTATATCCAATAGGGGACCTACAACGGGAAGAGTAGGACTATTGGAAGAGATTTTAATACCTGTGGCAGAGAGATTCAAATCATTAGAAGGGTGAATAGCAGATTCCTGACTCAAAGACCCATTCAGGGATTTTTCCAGAGATAGGATCATTTGTATCAAGAGCTTGGGAATCTTCAAAAATTATTTGTCTCTGCCTTTTCTTCCTATATCTACGAATTGGTTTCCTTTTTTTTCCTTTATTCTTTTTTTGTTTTCCCAATTTCACTTTTTCTTCCCCCCCTATCCCCTTGATTTCCGGCATGAAAATTGGGAAAAGCTCTTTTTCAGATTTTGGAGCGGTAATATCAATGCTTTTTTCTTCAATTTAAATTTCAAGGACAGAATTCCTTACACAATTAAGTGCAGAAAGTGTGGGTGCAGAAAGTGGCTAATTTTTTGGACTAGCCACAGATTTATTTTGGACTGAATTAACATTTCTAGCTAGGTGATCAGTACTCGTCTCAAGGTCATGTAATCCAGCCTTAGAATCCAGGTCAGAAACCTTTTCAGGAAGCTTTAACAATAAAACATTTAATATCTGAGTCACCGATTCCAGAATACAGTCAGAACTTCCCACAAATTTGCCCAGTAACAATAAAATAGATGCCAGCAAATGTTCTAATTCAATAAGGGATTCTGAAATTGGTTTTTCAGACTTATCAGAGCCTGGGGGCCAATGAGATCAATGCCAGATATATTAAGCAAAGGGCTCTTTGAGATGTTGAAATGTGAGGAAATGTCTTGTGATTTTAAGGAGGGAGTGCTGCTATAAAGCAAACGACCAGACGGAGTAGCACCCATCAATGGCTTATTAGCTTCAGGAGATTTCAAAGTACCATCTGCCAAGTATCGATCACAAAGCTCCAGGTCAATACTTGACAAGTGAGAATCCCTCTTATCGTTCGCATTTAGCAATAAACCTCCCGTGGAAACATTAGATATTGACATTTTATGATTTATAAGCACATTGTTTTGTTGCCCACACTCAGAATTAAAAACAGTACTTTTAATGTCACCAGTCATTTCCGGGGGCACAGGGCAGGGCTCCTCAGTAATCGGTAAGCCCAAATGTTCTTCATTCTCAGAAAACGGGACATTCTTAATTACCGTAAGGGCTGTGCCAGGTAGAGAAGCAGTATCAATGGCTTTGTTAACATCGTTAAACATTTCCTTATCCTTGGGTTTTTCCCACAATTGCAACAGCTGTGAATTGACCTTTTAATAACAAATTGTTGGCATCCCTGTTTCTAAGGGGGTTGGATCTTGTCTTCATACAAGACCTTCCCCCCAGTAATCTCCCCGAACGTAACTTTTTTGCCGTCATACTTAAACGTGGGGAGCAAGAGAGATCGTGACCCCGATGAAAAATAGTTAATCTCAAGCAATCGATTAAAAAATAAATATAGGGAGATAAGTAATGATGAGTTTCTGGTCAGAAGGAAAAGAAAAACAATATCTATACCATCATATTCCAACTCGGCATATAAAATGCAGAGAAAGCAATACTGTCTTTAAAAATGTAGATAGTAAGGCCCAGCCTAGCCTACTTCAGCCACTGAGGGCCACAGAAGGCCCGCCCTTTGCCCGGGCTTAGCCCGGCGAGTCCCGCGCGTGTCCCACGATGCGGAGGAAGCCCAGTTAGATTTAGCGCCTCCGGGTGCGGAAGTGGCTGTGTGTGTGGGCGGGACCCACCAGGGAATTCTGGGCGATGTAGTCCTGGTCCCGTTCCTCCCGCTCAGCGGCCGCTTGATGTTCCGACTGCGGCGGCGGGGAGGAACAGGGACACAGCAGCAGGCTCCTGAAGGTGGTGTTATGATGGGAATACCCCTACTAGCGCTCCCGATGCGGCTCCTGACGGCGGCGGTAGCAGCAGATAATGGAGAGCCGGCAGCAGCCTCAAAGCAGCCTCAAAACACAAGTATCAGCTTGCAAACAGCAATATGCTCCTTCAAAGCACCAGCTCCTCAGTGGGAGCCCAGTTGGTTTTAGCGCCTCCGGGCGCGAAAGTGGCTGTGTGTGTGGGCAGGACCCACCAGGGAATTCTGGGCGATGTAGTCCTGGTCCCGTTCCTCCCGCTCGGCGGCCGCTTGATGTTCCGTCTGCGGCGGCGGGGAGGAACAGGGACACAGCAGCAGGCTCCTGAAGGTGGTGTTATGATGGGAACACCCCTACTAGCGCTCCCAATGCGGCTCCTGACGGCGGCGGTAGCGGCAGAAAATGGAGAGCCGGCAGCAGCCTCAAAGCAGCCTCAAAACACAAGTATCAACTTGCAAACAGCAATATGCTCCTTCAAAGCACCAGCTCCTCAGTGGGAGCCCAGTTGGTTTTAGCGCCTCCGGGCGCGGAAGTGGCTGTGTGTGTGGGCGGGACCCACCAGGGAATTCTGGGCGATGTAGTCCTGGTCCCGTTCCTCCCGCTCAGCGGCCGCTTGATGTTCCGACTGCGGCGGCGGGGAGGAACAGGGACACAGCAGCAGGCTCCTGAAGGTGGTGTTATGATGGGAACACCCCTACTAGCGCTCCCGATGCGGCTCCTGATGGCGGCGGTAGCGGCAGAAAATGGAGAGCCGGCAGCAGCCTCAAAGCAGCCTCAAAACACAAGTATCAACTTGCAAACAGCAATATGCTCCTTCAAAGCAATGAAATAAATAACAGTATTTAACAACTAATTATAAATTAAGTAAATTAATTTGTTCTCTCACCCTTTACCCATAAACCCAATTCCTACACCCCAAAAAATCTAATTGAACAAATAATATGATTTTCAATTAATGAATTAATATTGAGTATCAACTAATTATTTAAATTTAAAAAAAATACTTTCCATCCTTTGCCCCTATTCACCCCACAACCCACACCTGAAAAAAAGCTACACAATTACCAAAAGGAATGATCAATGTTTTCATTAATATCAATTACAAATAATTATTAGTTAATTCAAACTAAATTACTTCCTACCCTTTACCCCTATTAGCCCTACAACCAACACCTAAAAAAGTACACAATTACCATAATTTATTATCAATTAATTAATATTAATTAACAACTAATGATTAATTAATTAAAAATAAATAACTTCCCACCTTTTACCCCTATAATACCCACAACCAACACATAAAATGTACCCCAAAAATATTAAAAACGAAATTAACACTATTAAATATCAATTGAATAAATACAATTCAATAAAAAAAATAATCATTAATTTATTATAATTAAATTACTTCCCACCCTATTCCCCTATAAACCCACAACATGCTACGGAATGGACGCAACATTTATTAAATTCCAAGTAACAACTACTAAAAACACATATATTAAAACACATACTCAATACTTATACAAAAAAATTAACACTCATTAAAAAAGTGATATTTTAAACAACTATATGTTTACAAACGATATTAATGACTTCTATATTTTCTAAATCGATATTACTTACCTCCAAATCGATATTCTTGACAACGATATTCTTGCACTTGATATTTCCATTCCATGATATTTCCAACTCAATATTAATGTCGCTCTAATTTTTTCGCCTCGATACTTTATTTTGTTCTTGTTCATACAACATTATTTTAAGCAACAAAAAGACTTTCTTACACCCCCTTGTGCATGAGTGGTGAGTACTCGACCTTTGGACTATATCCAGGGAGATCAACAATGTAAATGCGCTCTTTGTCAACTAACCTGTGAGGATGGAATGGACAGTCATCTATCATGACAAGCATGAGAAAATATGTTGGAGTATCAATTTGTACCTGGAGAATGGAAGAATGATCACATAACGATCAGACCATTGAACCAAACCAAATTTGAACTATATAAAGATGATTTTACTAGGAGGAGGAAGCAACGGTATGCACATGCCCTGCCTTCTTTATTCCCACGTTCCTTGTCTCATGCCTGCTGGACTTACTTTTATGCCCCTCCTTGCATATACTGCTTCAGATTAACTTACCTTTTGGACGATTTGGAGTAGTTTGGTGATACCAGACTTGAACCTTCATGATTTATGCTCCATTCCCCTTGACCATTCCCATTGACTTTTTCCCCTAGTGGACTTCAACTTGATCCCTTTACCTATGTTAACAGAGCTCTTGCAACCATCCTCCTGCCTTTATTGGTGAGAGGAATCTTGAGAGGTTAGGAACCATCTTCTTATGGATGTCTGTATGTTCCAAATTGATTTACTTTGACTTGATGTGTGGTTTTATATTTCAAGTTGTTAGATTTATGGCAGAGCCACCTGAAAATATTACTTACATGCATTGATTTTGGATATTTAATACAATAAGAGTCATATTGTGTCTAATGGTCTTTACGCAGAAAGTGTGCATATTTTAAATGCATAATAGAAAGAGTAACATAACACCAGGTACTTTTGATCTTGTTCTGTGTAGCCATAGCAGAACTCTTGTTTTTGTAAGATTCTTGAACAACAACTGAGATTGCATGTGCTGCCAATCCTTTTACTCACTTATTTATAGTTAGAACACCTGACCATTAAACAAATGTTCCTAAGACCAAAGAGTGTCGTTTTATTTATATTTTATTTTGAAAAAAGGGTTATATTTTATTATTAGAATATCAACGGATTTTTTGAGAATTTTCAAGGCAGAATTTTAGACCTTATGTACAACTAATAAATCATCATTATTTGAACACAACAAAAACTTTTTCAATAGAAATCTTTTTTAGACTTTATAGACAACATATAATACGAAACACTCAGTCATACTACTCACAAACCACACTATTTACATATCTACAAACAATACAGAGAGAGAACATATAAATTATATCTACAATGTAATCACTTTTGATTTACAATGAAGCCTAGAACCTAGTCATATATTTACAAAGCTATTCAAAAGAAAATATCATCCATTTTTTGGTTTGTTAAAGGCTTGAGAAGTCTACGCGTTTCGAACTCATATGAGTGAATGAGTTCTTGTCAGGTTTTCTTAGGTAGGTATCAGGGACCCCCTGTTAGGATCTACTCCTGGGTCAGGGAAACAACAATTTTTGAGACGGTATACACCCAGGCAGATTTAGGCTACAAGGAACTGGCTAGTTCGTAACACATTTTAATAACAACATATGATAACACACATAAATGATAAAGAACAATTAGTACAACAGACTGTTATGATATCAAAAGTATATCTTTAATTTCGATACCCTTGTTAAAAAAGCATAATAAGTGGTTTAGAAAAAGTTACTGTGTATACATGATGAATATAGTCAGTAAATTAGTACATTGATAGTAAATGACAATTCTGATACATTGTTAAAACCAAAACATAAAAGGGAATACATTAAAAGTTAATTTTAAGAATATTCCTTCAGATTTTGTTATACTTGGGCTGTGTCAACGCGTTTCGACAATCTTTTGTCTTCATCAGGACTTTAGAATATACAGCCAATTTTTTCTGAGAGAGTAATGTTAACTGCGTACTCCTCACTTCAACCTCCGTTGCCTTCTTAGCAAACATCAATCAAAGGTATGGCCAAGGGTCGATTTCATATAGTCGACGGCCACAGAACGGTCCACTTAATTATTTTTAAGTGGTGCGTTCCTTATCTAGTGAATATAGTTGGACCAGACCGGTTACTACGTGATAAAAAGCCGGGAACTGTGAGGAGCTGTGGTTTTTACGGTGTGTCTTTCAGTTGTCGCCGCTTTCTACGTGTTGACGATTAACGGTGGTTTAAAATCGTAATAGCATTGTACTCGGCAACTTAAACCCTCCTTTTGTAATCAAATCGACATGGAGATAGAAGACGGATTCGCTTGTGTGGCTTCTAGCTTCCTGGGGGTTTATTCGGGGCGGTTCCTTCGTCCGTGTAACGATATCGTTGGTCAAAGCGCCCGAGGCGGTGCAGTAATGACCCGAAATCGTTTTTTCTGAAAAGCGAAAGCGTCGTACGTCTCCTTCCGTCAGAGTTCCAAATCAAACCGGCTGCTTGAAGACACAGCTTGGTGCTGTGTCTTCAAGCAGCCGGTTTGGTGTGGGATCAAACAATGGTCCGTGGCACTTTGGAGTTAATCTAAGAGACCGAAATCGAAAGCTGCAGTCAGACAGCGTGTCCCGCTTGTCCTCGGGTTTCAAAAAGAGTTCCGCCAGCCTGGCTCTGTTAAAAGACGGACTATCCAAAATAGTCCACATCCGCCCACACTCCCAGGATCCTTTGCGGACCCGGAAGACTCGGACGACTGGCAAAACAGAACGCTGCCTGGTGTCGACGATCCCGTCGGTAGGTAAGCCACGCGCTGGCGGAACTCTTTTTGAAACCCGAGGACAAGCGGGACACGCTGTCTGACTGCAGCTTTCGATTTCGGTCTCTTAGATTAACTCCAAAGTGCCACGGACCATTGTTTGATCCCACACCAAACCGGCTGCTTGAAGACACAGCACCAAGCCCCGAGGTGAGAATACACTCACCGTTGAGCTATATGCAGCGTTTTGCCAATTTTAGAGCCACTATTTACAACACTCCGTTTTTACAAACAGCCGGAGCTCGACCGCCCAGAGTCGTCAGAGAGCCTGGCCCCACCAGAATCACGTAAGCATGAAAAATAGAGGTTGGAGTTTGAATGTGATGCAACATGGTCATTGTTTTGGTAGATATTGATGGGACTCATTCATTCATTTTTCCATGACAGATGGTTGGGTGTCCAGATTACTCGCTGTTGCTTTTCTGGTCTCTAAGTGACTGAGAGGTAAGAGACACAAGCTAGTAGTAGGGGTAGTAGGTGCTTGTTCTAATACCAAACAGCATACCAATAAGTTTCCCCCTTCTCTTTTCACAGACCTTGGTCCTGACGAGAACTCATTCACTCATATGAGTTCGAAACGCGTAGACTTCTCAAGCCTTTAACAAACCAAAAAATTGATGATATTTACTTTTGAATAGCTTTGTAAATATATGACTAGGTTCTAGGCTTCATTGTAAATCAAAAGTGATTACATTGTAGATATAATTTATATGTTCTCTCTCTGTATTGTTTGTAGATATGTAAATAGTGTGGTTTGTGAGTAGTATGACTGAGTGTTTCGTATTATATGTTGTCTATAAAGTCTAAAAAAGATTTCTATTGAAAAAGTTTTTGTTGTGTTCAAATAATGATGATTTATTAGTTGTACATAAGGTCTAAAATTCTGCCTTGAAAATTCTCAAAAAATCCGTTGATATTCTAATAATAAAATATAACCCTTTTTTCAAAATAAAATATAAATAAAACGACACTCTTTGGTCTTAGGAACATTTGTTTAATGGTCAGGTGTTCTAACTATAAATAAGTGAGTAAAAGGATTGGCAGCACATGCAATCTCAGTTGTTGTTCAATTGCTTGTGGCAAGCAGTGCTGTTGGGAGCCCAAACCCAGTAGTTTTGTTTGTAAGATTCTTGTCATAATAAAATTCTTTAGGAGGTTAGATCTACCAATTGTAACACTCTACCCTGTAATGTGGCCTTCGTGGGCATACTCACTCCCTTAGTCATTTAAGTTTTTTTGTTTTTTGACCAGTCTGCTAATGTGTACCCTACTAGTGCTAAGTGTGAATAAAAACCATGTTTATTTTATTTAATTTACCTTACAGGGTCTGAGAAGTAATTTTGCAGCTAGATTTAAAATATTACATTTCAAATTGTAACTGATTATAGAGGCGTATATAAATCTTCTTCCACACTGAGACCACCAGAGGTCTTAGAGTCTACTTCAATTATATAGTGAGACTCAAGTCGTCTCAGCTGTTTCTCCCTATTTCCTCCTCAAATATTCAGGGCTACTGCATTATTTACGCAGTAGGTCAATCCCTTTGTTTCTCCATTGTGTGTCCCCTCAAAATGATGTGCATCTGGATAAGTTCTATCTCTATTTTGTATTCCATGTAAATGTTGAAATATACGTTTATGGACTGCCAAGTTGGTACTCCCAATATAGCATAATCCACACAGACATTCCAGTAGATACACTGTGTATTCCATCTTACAAGAGTATTTCCCTAGATCTTCTTTAGTTGTGGCGAGAAACTTGTTTTGTATATTGCAGTGTTTTTGCTATATTGGCATGCTTTCCTCATGACGTTCTCTCAGTTTTCTACTTACTAGTACATATTGCATTGATTTCGCTCTTCTAAAGGAGATCCCTGGTGTACGTGGTGTTGTTTTCCCTATGACTGGATCATTCATAATGAGATGCCAGCACTTATTCAGAATAGCATGAATACTTGCTTGTTGCCTGATGTATGTCGTGATTAATCTGAAATGTGAATCTCCAACAAGGTATATTTTTTTACATTCTTAAATAAAATCTATTCTCTAGGTCTTTTCATGGCCTTAAATGTTGCCTCTTCTATGCAGTTAGCTGAATAACTCCTATCTTTGTATCTAGTTTTCAACGCCTTGATTGCATTCTCTTCCTATTCCATCTCACTACAATTGCGCTATGTTCTCAGATGTTCCTCATAAGGGATGCTTCTAATCAAATTTTTGGGATGAAAACTAGTTGCATGCAGCAGTGTATTACCTACTGTTGATTTTTTTAACAGTTTTGTGTCCAATTTTTTGCTCTTGATATAACCTGTAATGTCCAGGGAATTGACACTTTCTGCACCGATAGTGCTTATGAAATGCAAATTCAAATCATTGACTTCTATTCCATTTCAAACTCCTGAGATTCCCGTTTTGAACCTCTCCATATTATAAATAGGTCATAGATGAAATGACACCAATGTGTTATGTGATTGTCCCAGATGTTTTGATATTCAGCTGTGGCAACCTGCTCCTCCCACCGGGCCATATACAGATTTGCATAGCTGGGGGGGAAGCAGATGCCCATTGCCAACCCCATGTTTGGTGGTAGGAGCTCTTCATTCAATAAAAAATAATTACTCATGAGGCATCATTACATGGTCAGTACTGGTTATACCTGGCTATATGATGAACCAGTAGTGCAGGGTTGATGCAAGCATCTGCGATCCATGTCATTGCTTTCATCAAAAACAGCTAGAATATCGAAGACCCAAAATATTGAGACACACCATCTGTGGTGCAATATATGTCATCCATTATGGACATTGCACTAACTATTATTATTTTTAAATACTGCATAAATAGTTCAGCTATTAATCTTGTCCAGAAAATATTTTTTTAATAGTTTTTGAGCCATAAAAATATTTATTAACATATAGGAATGTTGGTGACTTGAGAAAATAGGAGTATTGTTAATATTTTTAATGAAAAATAAAATAAATATTTTAGACAAAACAATTTTTGAAACATTGATATTTTCATATATCTATTGCTTTGACGTGTGCTAAAATAATAAAATAGTTTAGTAAGGCCAACACCCATATATAGTCATATTATTAACACATTGCTCTCATTTATGTTTCAGATATGTCAATCCACCAGCCCAGGGAAAAAGAAGTAATTGCTGTCAACGCAGCTAAACAGTCTGCAAACCAAGTCCTGATCTGGAAACCATAAAAGAAAGGCACATCATTGAGAAATACAGGCTGAACCATGACACTGTTCAAACCTTTACAGTACAATTTGAATCAGACATAAGTCAGTCTGCCATCCCACCTATTGTGAAGATAATGGCAGTGTTAAATTTCTGTGTGACCAGCTCTTTTGACTACATAGTTAGCAACTTTCATGATATGTCGCAGCCAACTTTTTCTGCTGTGCTCAGCCAAATCCTGGGTGTTAGGCTCACAGGTATGAATGGCCACATGCAATCTACAGAAGATAATGCTACACTCTACAATATCCATGGAGAACTCTATGGTTTGGGAGCATATCAATGGCTGGTGGGTGCCATAGGTAGAGCTCACATTGCATTGTTGCCATTTCATGACTGGGAGTAAGTGTACCGCTATATGAAGCAGTTCAACTCCATCAATAGGCTGGTAGTTTGCATTCCAGATCTCTACATCACCAGTGTCTGAGCAAGATTTCCAGGCTCAAACCATTACATGTGCTATGCAAAAGCTCCATACCACAACAGAGAGCATACCTAGCACAAAGGAAAGTATGGCTTGATGCATGTGTTAAAATGTGTGTTGTAGTGATATTTGATTGGAAAGCTTAGGCCACCCAAACATAAGTTAACTTACATTTACCTTTGTGATTCTATTTTTCAGGGGACACAGCTGTTCCTTTCAGCATATGGATTTTAACACCACTGAGAAACTCCACAAAGCCTGTGTGTTAGAAATTGGGTTACGGTTTGGTAGAGGTTTGTACCCTGTCCAATCAAGAACCACAATCCTAGTCAGGGTAAGTCAGATATACACCATAAATTAACCTATGCTCACCCTTCGGTAGCTTGGCACAGATAAGTCAGGCTTAACTTAAAAAGCAACATGCAAAGTATGTAACACAGTGAAACACCACAAAAAGACTCCACTCCAGTTTAGAAAATTAGATTATAATTTTATAAATAAAACAAGACCACAATAACAAAAAGATAACAAGTAGAAGTCAACATATGAATTTTTAATAATTAAATGTAAAAACAGTGCCTAGAAGCAATAAGTGCCTATGGAGGTCATCTGATCGCACTGTGCTGCTCATCTTTAGACTGCTGGCTTGGAAGGCCTGCTTTTCTCTTCTGTTGCACTTCTGCCCACTGCAGAAGGAGAGCTGGACTCTGCCTTCAATCCAAATGATCGACAAGGGCTTGTTGACTTGGCTGCTGTTGCTTGAGACTCAGGGAAATCAAAGTCTCTACCCCTGCTCCTGTGCATGGCTCACTGGAAGAGGCCAAGATAGATGAAACACAGATTATGTTGCACCGTTGTGTAACAGAACCTGCACATTGGTCCTGTGCAGAAATAAAATCAGAACATCTCAACTGAATCAGCGCTTTGCCTCCAGAGATCTGTGCATCGGACAGAGCATCACCGCCACTGCAGCTTGGTGAGATTGTCATCATCAGCAACTTTATTTCTATCACTTAGATCTTAAAACGTGCATCTCACAAGATTACATACAGATAATTACACATACAACATAAAAAGTAATCATAATAATAAAATGCAAATAATTAAAAACACAAAAATGCCTTCCAACAGAGAAAGTACCAGGTATCCCATTGGCACCATGATAAAACTATACTAAGTTAGGCATTGTATTTAAAAAAGGAGAAGGCCTAAACATTTAAAAGTGTATGTCTTCACTAGATAAAATAATAACACCATTGAATAATATTGAAAAGAAACAGACACCCAAAGGCCACATATCACACAATATAGGAGCCCTAATGACAAAACATATTTGAGCGTCTTATCCAGAGGCCCATCAAACATTTTGCCAGACCAAAGACCACAACCCTCCTTGTGTTGGTGCTAAGAATTCTAATTGCTTCAAAATGGTGTCTGTAGCCAATGTTCCTACATAGAAGGAGATTCACTTTGTCCTCAAATTGGTGAGATCGACACATCCCTTCAACTGCGTGGCAGAATCCTGCACATCGCTCTATGCCTCTCAACTCACATCCTGTATCTACAACATTGATGCATCTCGCTTTTTGCAGCCAGTAAATGCACTTTGTTTAACGGGGTCTCCATAGGTCCTGTAACCAGCAGGCGCTCCATTGCAGTCAGCCCGAACTTTGACTTTGCCCTAGTCCAGCATGACCCATGGAAACCTTTTTAGTGCGACTTGACTACATTTATTCTTTTAAAATTCAATATCTCAACATCTATACATTACGTTTATGTAGTTTTGGTCTTGTTTTGTTCAGAATATAATATTCTACTTTTCTAAACCTGTGTGGAGTCTTTTTGTGGTGCATTCATTGTGTTACAATGTGTGTGTGTGTTTCACAATTGCTTTACTCATTACCGCTTTAGGTAAACCTGACTGCTCTATGTCAAGCTACCAGAGGGGGAGCATAGTTTATCTTTTAGTGTGCATCTAGCTTACCTTGACAAGGTTTGTAGCTTCTGCTTGACAAGGTACAAACATTTTGCAACCAGAAACACAATTTCTAACAGTGACATGTAAAGATAGGTATGCAGTGTAAGATTGCATCGGTTACAGCTCTTGATGTTTTTGTCTTGGCAAATGTCAATATTTGATTTGAAAATGAAATGGAAGAGTTTGTCACATACATATAAACATTCCAGAACAATACTTTCTAGGTCATGACATCCTGTCATCTATTGTAGTACTAGCAAGCCTCTTGTGGGTATTTTGTAGTCTTGCACAGAAACCTATAATGAAGAGATCTGCAATACAAGTTGCCTGAACATTGGGGAGATGTGTCTGCAAATATTACCTCTACACTTCCTCTCAGTCAAGGAGTGATGCCAATTGTAATGAGTTTCATCTAAGCTAACTGACACATGTTATGTATGTCTAAATGTCTAGTACAATTTCTTGATTAGGACGTCTGTCAAATTGGGTATATTTCATTACTGCATCTCAGCATATTATCTGTGTAAAATATGATCACTGGTCAAAAGCGAGGGTGAAGACTTCCATTTGCGTTGCTGGTGCATTTGGAAGAGCAGTTGATAAAAAACTTAAAACTGACTATTATATCTTCATAATAGGTGGCTTTCTTATATACTTTCCATTGTCCAAGACATTTTTTATTTTTCATTATGCCTCTAAATCATTTGCTTTTTGACTACTTCCTCATGTTGTATCTTCTCTGTGTGGTTTCCATTTCGACAAGTGTTTGTAGACTTTGTTGACATATATTTCTCCCTTGCTGGTCTATTTTGTGATACAAAATGTAGTATTGCACAAGTAAATGAATAAATAACCATAACTGAACTTCTAAATAGTGAGAAGATAGTCATGTACCTTTTGATTTTTGAATAAATGTGTATTTTGTGTATTTAATGAAAGTGTTTAAATTGTTTACTTTATTATATAGTATCTATGCTTCAAAACAATTCAATAATTTTGTTTTGCATGCATGATGTCTCAATGCACATTATTTTTGGTAATTTTTTAATTATTATGCCACAAATATAATAAAATACAGTTTCACATTGTCATGAACTTAACATGTATGTTGGATGAGACATTGCTTAGCGTCCTTTTCCAGGTAACAGTCCATGAGTGGTTTACAAATGTGCAGACTAAGGATGGATACAATGAATAGTCCAGACTCTCAAATCAGGATATTACTTTTACACTTCTAGGTGGAGGCTTGTTGAGTTTTGTCCTCAACCGGACCAGATAAATGAACCACTGTAGCGGTCTGAGTGTCAACAGGGGAGATGGTGAGATGTGGCATCATGGGCATCAGTAATCTGCTTTTTGTTGAACTGCTAGTTGGAGGACCATGCTAGCAGTAGATGGTGACTGACTGCCAAAAACGACAACTACATTTGACACTGTTGCAGGCAATACTCTGAAGTCACCTTGTACCACCATAGTATGTAAAGTGTCATGGAGGTGACATGCCTGCATATCATTTCGGCCACTGGAACTTATTCTGGGCCCTCATGAGATCATTCTTGGCATCCAAGGCTTTGTCCCATGTTGGTTACATTGGTAAACTGCACCCTGAGCCTCCTTCCCCTCAGTGGGCCAATCCCCAACCCTGTGAAAACAGCTCAGGACATCGACTGGGTTTAACAGGTACTGTCTATCCTGGCTACATGTCAGATATAGTGGCTTTCATTTTTGCAGAAGTCAATACAGGAGTGGCCCTGCTTGATGGCGGTATAGGGCCACATCAAAGTGTGGGGGCCCAAATGTATGTATTGGGGATAGGGCTCTGTTGAATGTTTTAGCTCTAATGTCTTGAGGAAGAGGCAGAGGCATAGGGCACTTACCACACAAACCTGATTTGCTACGCTACACTTCAAGATTTCCTCAGTGGCTGGGAACTGCTATGATCTTATTTCCTGGGGCAGAGAGGCCAACTTAGTTGAAGCTGAGGAGTGAGATCCTGCTGGTCGACCTTGAAAAGCCAGAAGAAAATAGCAAATTATATTGCACATCAAATTTAATTAATATATCACCTTCATTACATTTGGGGCCTGCTTTACTTTTGACCATATGGGTCCTTTTCTATGCACAAATGATCCAATTGATGATTTCTTCAAAACGATTTAATACTGAATGAAGTGAGGTTATATGTGGCTTTACAGGTTGGAGTTTTAATAGTGAGTGTAGGCTTTCAAAATTAGGGTTGTTTAACTCTTTAGTTCCAGGTTTCATCATACTAATCCTCAGCAGCCGTCTGTGAAGTTGATTCCTCCCTAAACAGTTTTGTGTCACTAGTAAAGTTTAAACTATACTATTCTGTTTATGGAGTTAATTGAGGACATACAATATGGAATAAGTTGAATATTTAAAATCAAAACAAGCTGTTTGATGGAAGTAAATGTGATTTTGCAACAATGCAGCAAAATTACGATGGCAAAACAGAGCCCAGCAAAAAGATCAAACAATTCTAGACCTCGTCACTAACCCTCCCTTGACACTGAAACATCAGTGACTTTTACTTACTCATACCTCAAAAGGAAATTATGAATACATCCACTCGCTGCTGGCTAATTGTTATAGTACTCAGAGGCATTCTTCCCCTCCTACGTTGTTAGCCTACAATGTCTAGCTATGAGATAGAATAAATATGTTTTGTCTAACATGATCTTGTCTTCAAACTATGTCGAAGAAAACAAAGCTTGGCTTAATGCTCAATTTGATTTACAGTATCAACGTTTTCATTTTGGACCCATGTAACATATTGATGGAATTAATTAAACACATTTAGAGTGTATAATATGAGTAAATAAGGGCCTGATTACGGTCTTGGTGGATGGGATACTCTGTCCCAAACGTGACGGATATCCCATCCACCATATTACAACTTCCATGGGATATAATGGAGTTGTAATAAGGAATATCCGTTACATTTGTGATGGAGTATCCCATCCACCAAGATCATAATCAGGCCCAATATCTCTATTTTCATTGCTGCCTAGTTCACATAGATCATTCATTCTAAACAGCCCAATTCTTAACTTGCTTTATGAAGAGTTGATTGAAATGCAATTTAAACAGTCACGTTGGGGATGAATAAAATCCAATTAAATATGAAATCCGCTTTCCTTATCAATTCTAAACCAGCTTGGCTCCCTGTTTCACTATTCTCATTTTCCATTTTTTGTGACCTTCTGAATACTCCTTAGTTCTTTTATTTCACATACCAAACAATTTGTAATGCAGTATGGTGTAAAATACAATGCACCTGTGACATTCCATATCCACCTTAATAAGGTTTCTGGAACGGATTATGACCATTGTGTATGGTGTGGTTTACTTTGACCGATGGTGACATCCTTTTCTGTAAACAGACATACCCTGATTTAAGACTGATAGGGCATTGGGGTGCAAGTTGGTTCTGTTCTGTAGAATTAGGCAAAATTAAACAGTTGCAATGGCTCACAATATATATGGACCTCTGCAAAATGATTAATTCAATACATTCAATAAAAGAAGTAATCAAATCATTCAGGGTGCCCACTTCAATCTATGCTGAATATAGAACAACTCCTAAAAATCAACCAATTTGGGATCCATGTGTATACATCCGGTAATGCCAGTAGTGGCAAATTAGCTACAGAGTTAGCTGACCTCCCATGCTAACCTTACTAGCTGGTCTCAAAAGAGGCCGACTAAGGCTTTTTTGAAGGAGCCCTGATGAACCTTTTAATGCTACAATTTCATGTTTTACAGGGCAGGGTGCACGGAATCAAGGCAGGTACAATTCAAATAACAATTCAACTAGAGAAACAGCAAACCTTATTGTAGAAATCAAAATTGTATATTATATTTTAAAAAAATGCCTTGACTAATCACCACTAAAACACTTAGAAACATACCATGAAGAAAATGAGACAATACTAGGATTATGCATTTATAATTAATATTTTAGGAGCAATTGTTACAATATAAATTACTGGGATCCAGGAAAAGACCATGGGAAATCAAATGGACAAAATGTCAAAGAATTGCTAAGTCTGGGTAATGTACATTTTAGCACACCTGTGACGGAGTAGGTACATCCACGAGTGGGCTAACCCAGATCAGCAGGTGCAGAAAATTAAATTTCGGTTTATGTCCACATTACCTGCTCCACTCCAATTGTGGTGTGGTAATTTTGCACCCAGAATTTTAACTAAGATTGTTATTGATAACTCCACCATACAGAATATCCATAGGATTATGATTAATCCCCTTTGGAACCCCTTTGGAATGGGGAATATTATTGGCCATTGGTGTTTACACAGCAGTTTATCCATTTATTTCCTAATTTTGGGTCACTGACCTGGGACAAATCATTCCAGGTTTCATCTGGTGATTATTTCCGCTGAATTAATCATTGACACTGGAGACTGTCGAGCGAAACAGCCAAAATTGTTCCAATATTCCAAATACAGCTGCTTAGTATGTCTAGTTATAGCACCTTGTACAGCTGACAAAGTTCAGGTTAGCAGAAAGCTTGTCTTCATTCTTGTTCAAAATAATTGGTCTTAATATGCATGTAGTCGCTTGTCTATAGGAACTATTGTCCCATGCTGGGTCATTATATAAGATGAACTTTGAACAATGTTTTGAAAAAGACAGTTTGTGATTCAGAAAACATTCTGACCATATGTAGGAAATCTTCCTTTTCTGCGGGAACACTCCATATTTTTTGTCTTTTGCTGGATCCTATATTTATGCTGACCTTAGGCACCTTATCACTAGTTAGCAAAGATAAGGTGCACAGAGTTCTGTGTTCACGCTTTAAATATAGCTGAATGGGCACATTTCTAATCGGTATATTTAACTTCCCTATTATTCCCAAGTATATGATACTACTTGAACCCAGTTAAATGCAACTAATGGACTGCAATTCAAATTGTGCCATCCACTACAATGCTAGTACAAATATGGCTTTATGATTACCCTGTGTAGCCTGACTGTAGCAAGGTAAAAATTGCAAATTGGGATTCCAAAATAAACCCTTTTGACTGGAGAGAAAATCCCTTTTAAATATTAATAAGTAACCCCTATGTAGACCTTGTAGTCCAGAAGGCACAGTAGATGGTATTTAAAAGTTGGACATGTAGAAATTTCATTTGAACATGTCCTTACAGTGATTTGCACACAAAAGCAATTTTTCACTGTGGCAGACCTAATTGTTCCATGTAGACCTCTAATACTGCATCTCAAGAATGGGACTACATAAGAATGAAAAAAATATTTTTAATAGATATTAAACATCCAATTCAATAGTGAAGTCAGATTTTTAGTATATATAAAAATTAAAGTTAGCATTTCCATGCTTAAAGTTCCTGCAGGATAAAGTTGGATTTGTCCTCCCACTTCTTTCAGATGGAAATTTGAATTTGAGTAGGAGTGAAACCAGGATTAACAGGCTGACCTAAATGGTCAGCTGGGTTTACATATAACACTGGCGCAAACATGAAGGGAAGAGAAAAAAGATGCAGAAACAATTCTTATATATACACAATGTCTGGTTGTAGGAAACCCTGCTTTACTATTCCAGAATTTTTTCTCTGCGTTTATTGAGGGTACAATGACAGCTCAAATTGGATTTTGGTGCTAGATGTTACTATGGTAAACTCCCCACGCATACACACCAGGACCCCAGAGCTCAAGTTTAGTATGGTCAAAGACTTTCTCCATCTTGAAAATCCCCAAAGTGGATAGGGTTGGCCCAGGGAACTTTTACCCTTGTGGTAAGAGCATAACAGGTAAGCATGGGCGGAAAATCCGTTTCGCTCGCGGATTTTGCGGATTTTCGGTAAATTCGCAATCCGCGAGATTCGCGAATCTCCCGCAAAATCCGCAAATCCGCGAGCAGCGGATTTTGCTCGCACTGCTCGCACTGTTCGCGTGAGTTCGCGGCTTTCCAGTACAACTTCGCGCCCCGCGAATAAGTGCAAAATTGCAGAAATACGATTTTAGCAAAACTGAAACTACTTACCAGGTTCAAAAGTTCAGGCTCATCATTAGTAGCCATTTCCTGTAGTGCTTCCTGAGGGGCCCCTCCAGAGTTCAGTTGCCAGTTGCAACTATTATGTGACCCTGCTCTGAACCTCAGAATAGTTACACATATGCCACAAAGGTCCTGAATTACAGCTAAGGGAGACAAGCAGGAGCCAGGCTGGAAGTTTAAATCCATTAATCAGCCCCTAATTCATTATTGTCAGTTGGGGCAGGGCAGGTGTTGTAACTAATTTTGCAATAATGAAAGCACTTAGCAAGTACAAAAGATCACTAATCAGGAAGCACTAAGGAAGCAGGTGCCAGCTAAAAAAATATTCTGTGACACATTAATCAGCCCCAAATTAATTCAGGTCACTTGAGGCAGGGAAGGTGTGCTTGCGTTGCCACAATAATGTACACTGACTGGACAACCAGAGGGTGCTGTGATGAAACAGAGGGTGGCATGGGTGGGCCAGAGGGTGGCATGAGTAGTCAGAGAGTGGCAGTGGTGACAGAGAGTGGCAGTGATGAAGAAGAGTGTCCCAAACAGGCTGGACACGTAGAAACAACAAGTTCGCGAAACTTGCGACCCGACAGGTAAGTTCGCAATTTGCGAAAGTGTACAAAACCCTCGCGAACTGGCAGAAACCCGCGCAAACACAAAAAAAAAATCCGCAAATTCGCGAGAATTCGCGGATTTTGCGGATTGCGAGTTCGCGAATCCGCAAAATTCGCGAACGCGAGATTCGCAAAATTCGCCCATGCTTAATAACAGGGAGTCATTCCCACCCACTAGCTTGTTCCAAGCTTAAATGTGCCACCTCCAGCTACATATATCAGAACAAACAGGGAACTTAAGAAGATCAGAAAAGGATTGAAACTGCTGCCCATAGCCTGGTTAGAGCCCTACGGGACTGGACCTGTTCTCTGTTGTACCCAAGACAAAGAAGTGGACTCCAAGAGTCATAAGGCTGACCTCCAGTTAGAGCTACAGGGATGCAACAAGCTACAAAAGGCCTTCTCCTGTAATTGCCCAGCTGACCAGTGGTAACTTTACCTCAACTGCACCCTGCTGTTTGGCCTCTGTCTGCCATCCTGCCAGTCTCTAAGGGTGTCTCCTTTAGAAGCTTTAAAAGTGTATTCAACCCGTGCTCCATTGCGGTCAGTGTCAAATTGTGTCTAAGTTCTGGTCTACCTCGACCATTGACCATCTCTTGCACGTTACGATTCTTGGCGCTTTTCCTATTTAAAACTGTAAACATTCACAGCTATTGTTCACCTTATTACATTATTGTTGTTTTGGTGTCATTTTGTGCATTACTTTTTACTAAATTTTTCTGCTTTGGTTTTGGATTTCTACTGTTTTGCATTTTTACTTTATTACTGTTTTGCTACTGCATAAATACTTTACAAATTGCCCTAAGTTAAGGCTGTATGCTCTGTGTAGTAGTTACCAGGGGGTTGAGCTCAGATTAATTTAGTGACTTTAAGGGTTCACCCTTACAAGGGTTTTAATTATTCCTAAATTGGGTAGTCATCCACCCTAAATAATAATCCAATGCCTTATACTATAGAAAATCACCTCTGGCAATGGTAGCAGTATTCAAAGACTTCATTCTAAGCCAGATTTCTGGAAACGTATTGGGACTTACTATACATTCCAGCAAGGCTGGGAACTGTCAATAACTAGATAGAGTATGTAATTCTCAGATAGGCTGGGGCTTGTGTCCTTTTCATAGTTTGTGAAGTTGTAATCCCACATGCTAGGGTTCAGCCGGCTGTAGTTGCCATCAGTTGGAATCAAACTTCAGGAAGTAACACACCTTTTCTTCACATCAATCTCCTAATAACATTATTGACAACCCTTAGCTAACAATACCACTGTTGTATAAAATAATGTTTGTTTCTCTACAAACAAAGAAAAAGGATGGAGCAATCAACTCTATACTTCTAGGAGCTTCCCTTGCTGGTCCTCTGCCCTCTTCTGACCTACAGGAATTCAGAGATGTCAGACATAGCACTCATGATTCTAGCCATGTGAAAGTCCAAAAGTAAGGCAGACAGGGCACAAACAGAAGACAAAGTATCCAACTCTCTCAGTAACTGCATCTCCAAGCTCTGATAGACATCTCTGCTAAACGGCAGCAAGACCGAGGTGATAGTGGTGGGAGGGAGCCCATCTGTTTGGTCGTCGGCATGGTGGCCCTCATGCTTAGGCAAAGTTCCAACACCCTGTCAGGAAGCCAGGAACCTTGGAGTTTGGCTTGACACAGACCTGTCCTTTGGTCCTCAGATAGGCCATGTGGTGGGTATCTGCTTCAGCGTCCTAAAAAGTCTGCGGAAGGTTTTAGATCTCCTCCCTACGTCGGCCCGTAGGACGCTGGTGCATGCCCTCGTCACATCGCGCCTGGACTACGGCAATCTGCTGTACCTGGGAGCCACCAGTAAGGCAATAAACCGCCTCCAGGTGTTGCAGAATGCGGCAGCTCGCCTGATTCTGAAATTTCCCAAGAGATCTGCTTCCAAAGCAGCCCTTCAGACCCTTCACTGGCTCCCAGTAAGGAGTAGGGTCGAGTTTAAGGCCCTTTGCACCTGTCATCGCATCCTTACTGGGAAGGCACCAGCACCGCTTCAGAGTCTGGTCACCCGATACGCGCCCACGCGCGCCCTGCGCTCCTCCTATGGAGGCCTACTAAAGGTCCCCAGGATAAGAAAGGCTCGCATGGGAGGTAAATCTTTCCGTTACCTGGCGGCGAAAAGCTGGAATGCCTTACCTTTGGACCTTCGATTGGAGCCATCTGAACTTGGCTTCAGGAAGAAACTTAAAACCCACCTGTACACACGGTAAACCATCAGACCTTGCGGCCCAGCTTTGCCTACTCCACTTGCCATAGCGCGGGGACACGCCATCCGAGCGTAACCAGGCGCTTTACAAAACTCCCTTAATAATAATAATTAATGCATGTCACAGTTCAAGGGAGAAAAGAGATTCTCAGTTTTTTTGTAAGGCTTCCTACAATTTTCTTCAAAACTGACACAAGCCACTATTGTAGGCTGAGATTGACAGTTTATTGTCACCTTTCTCAGTCCTATTCAGAAAATCAGCAGGGAATAATCCTAATGGTTCTCTTCTGTTTTACAATCTCATTTTTGAAGGTGTGACATTCTCACATCTCCAGAGATGTGGTTTAAAGCTCAGCACAATACCCTACTGCACTTTCAATTGGACATTGCCCTCACTTCTTTTGAATAAACCCTCTATCCTCGATCATCTCTTTTAGAAAACTATGAAACATTCCAATTGAATCCTGAAGATTTTACACCAAGATCTCTGCACCCTTTTATGATATTATTTCAAGCTGTCCCTTCAAATGTATTATTTTATTTAATAAACTAGCAGCCCGTCCCAGTGTTGCAGAAAGGGGCTGGGGGCAGCATTTCAGGCTTGCGTGCACTCTGTGACCCGGACAATGTCGTGGCGGGCGGGGTCCGGGGCGGGAGTGCACACAAGCCTGAAATGCTGCCCTCAGACCCTGAGCCTTACCGCAGTTGTTCTGGGCCAACCTCTCGCACCAGCTCCCTCCCGTCCCGTGTCCCTGAAATGCTGCCCCCAGACCCTGAGCCTTACTGCAGTTGTTCCGGGCTAACCTCCCGCACCGGCTCCCTCCCGTCCCAGAGCCTTACCTGAGCCGCCGCTCCTCCCTGAGCTCCTCACTTCACTGCCGCTCCTCCTCGTCATCACGTACGTTGCGGCCAGCGCTATGTTGTGGCCGTCAGCGTCGCGGCTGGCGCTACTTTCAGGGCACTACTTTTTTTTTTAAGTTATATTTTTAAATTTACGTTTTTTTTATTTTCTATAGCCTATGTCCATCTGCACACCCTGAGGATTACAACAATGTATTGGGTGTGTGGATTGGCGCTGTGGTTCCCGAGTTTATCTTGCCAAAAGGTTTGTGTTCTCTCTTTATAATAGTAGTATAGATTATTACATTTAATATTGATATACATTTAAATTACCTAACGGATAAGACAGGAAAGCAAATAAAACGTGAGCAACATTTCTAAAAGGATCTAAGCATAGCTGCAAATCCAAGTGTAACATCGAACCAGCTCTGCTGCATCTCACAATATTGAGTCAGGCCAAAGAACTGGGAAGAAAGGCTCCCTATCTTTTCCTATGCCAGTTGTAAAAGTATCTCAGTGACTGACTGTGTTAATTTCCAAAGCACCTCTATGGTCATATTTGTTTTCACATTGCATAAAAGATAATAGTCTGTTACAATAACGGCAGGAGTAAGGAGCGACACATCACTCATGAAACCCAAATAAAGCTTTGATTCACTGCAACAGAATGACATAGGAGCTGAGCTAGTGAAATCTACAACAGTCCTCTAGCTATGGACTAAACAAGGAAACTATCAAACAAAATATTGGACATCCTGCTGACAGTGGTCCTTGCAAGTTGAGAATATAAATGGAGCATTTCACTAACAATATCACTATCAAAGGAGAGAGAGAGGACTAGGTAGTTAGTCCGTTTCCCCAGGGTTTATATTTGAAATCAATAAGGACTAGCCTATTTGTAAATTTGCATAGACTCAAGACTGTAAGACAGGGTACAAACCCTTGTGTTTGTTCATGAAGCCTTCACCCACCAACCTGGTTGGTGGCATGCTTCTTATGAAGAAATGAGCCCAGATTCTGGGTTAGGAGACCTGTCTCGTGTGGTGGCTAACTACAAAATAAAGTCTAAGTGTAGCCAAAAAAGAAAGAAAAATGTCTTTCTTTAGTCCCCTCACTCACCGGAGTTTCCTCACGGTGAAATGCTTCATCATCGGGGCTATCCCAGTTCTCTACGAAAAGGGGCATGCTGCGACTTGCGAACTACGTAGGAGCACTGTAGTTGTGAAGGACTATGTGTGGTGCAGAAAAAAGTGGAGTGGGTGAGTGTGTGAGTTAAAAATACAGTGCTAGTGGGCCTCAATGTTTTATTTTGCTCCTAGACTGCTATGTTAACAAGCATTTACAATGCAACGGTTTCGCCTTTGGAAAAGTTAGAGCTATTGGCATTGTAAATGACAAAATTTGTATTTATGTGTTGGTTTTGAAAACAGATAAATAAATGGCATTGTCATTTACATTGCCAATAGCTTAATCTCTCGCAAATGTTAGACCTATTGTACCCTACGGACGAGCTCAGCAGACAGCAATTACTACCACACACACACACCCAGTGCCACACACACACACCCAGAGCCACACACACACACCCAGAGCCACACACACACACACACCCAGAGCCAGCCACACACACACACACACCCAGAGCCACACACACACACACACACACACACAGAGCCACTCACACACACCCAGAGCCAAACACACACACCCAGAGCCACACACACACACACACACACCTAGAGCCACACACACACACACACCCACTCTCCCCGTGCCTAACAAAGCAAGCCCCCACCGCTTCGTGGCACTCTACACTCTCTCTCTTGTATCAACCGGTGGTGCACTTTGGGCATAGAGCCTACTGTTCAGTGAACCAAATAACTACCTTCTGTGGGCACAGGCCCAGTAACACATTGTCCACTGAGGCAAACACGTCTCTAACCCCTGTATGGCGGTGGTGGCACGTTCGTCACAGTCCTGTACCGATGACCATCCCTCACCCCATGAGACAGTGCCCACTGTCCTGGTTCGTTAGTGCCCACTGCCCCTGTGTATACTCTCCGTGTATATGTTGCTCCCTGTAGCGCTGTACACACACTCGCCTCCCTCTTCCTAATACTCCAGTTTAACCCTGTCCCGGTACGTCACTTTAGTGAACTCTCTGCCTGAACTCATCTGACAGCGGCTCCTTACTGTAGTGAGGGTGGGGGCGTCCATGTGGCTGTGCCCCCTGCTACTTCCCGTCCGTGCAGCCGCGGTAAAGTAAATACGGCTAGCCACATGTAAACAAATGTGCAAACAAATGGGGGGCGGGAGAGGACACGGACGGCGGGAGGGGGGCGGGAGAGGACGAGGGGGGCGGGAGAGGACACGAACGGCGGGAGAGGACACGGACGGGGGAGGGGGCGGGAGAGGACACGAACGGCGGGAGAGGACACGGACGGCGGGAGGGGGGCGGGAGAGGACACGGATGGCGGGAGGGAGGCGGGAACGTGCACAGGACAGCGAGGGGGGAGCACTCACCTGGACTTCTTCCGGGTGCCTTCAATGACGGACCAGATTCGGGGGCGTTCCCGAGAACCGGCTTTCGGCTGACTTAGCCAAAAGCCAAAAAATCTCGGGAACGCCCCCGAATCTGGTCCGGGATTGACGGACAGAGCCAACCCCCAATGGTTAGCCTCCATTTATGGAGCTAGCCAATGGGAGGAGGGGGCTGTTACCCGACTCCACACACAGATCATAAGATTTTTCCTAGCGCATGCGTACTTCGTACGCATGCATTTGCTAGGCAAAACCTAAAAAGGAAATAAGTGTTTAACATAAAGCTTCACACTTACAAGAATAAGGCAAGCAGAACGGTCTGTACCTCTCGAAGTCTAAAGGGAATCTCTCTTTCCGACTGTGAGAACACCAATTTAAAAGTAACAGGAGACTTTCCTTTCACACCACCAGGAACCAACCAAATTGTTGAGTGCATCAGCAACATCCCTTCAGTTTCCCATCACATTGAACTGGGACTTCAGTTCTTTACTTTGACCATCTCTCTGTCCTGGTACATAATGAAGAGAAGGCTTCTTTTGACCATTAAATCTCCACGTTCACTGCCAAGTTCTTCCCTTCAGGCCTCACTATCAGCAGTCTAATATAAACATCATGATAAAAAAACCTGCTTGGAAAGAGAGAAAGTGCTGACAAAGCAAAACGCATTTCAATTGAGGCCTTTAGTCAGGGTAAGTTAGCAGTTAATATGAACTCAAATGAATGCTTACACATCCACACATGTAACTCGAAGAATAAATGTAAAATGGAAATAAGAGTATATGATTATGCGGTTCAAATTAACAGTGCACGTGTATAAATCTCAAATCCGTACAATGATTACATTTCATCAATGCATTTTAATGCTTCACACACAGAAGTTAAGACACACTATGAATATAATGCTGTGTGCATAGGCCTGTGCAAAAGAAGTTTGTAGTAGCGTTGGCATCACTGTGCGTTCACACTGTTCTGTTCTGCACGCATTACATACAGATCTATATGAGAGCGCCACCCAGAGCTAGCACAGCCTTGTACGTTAGTATGGCTATACTGAGCAGAGAAAGGGAGCACAGGCGGGGTGGGCCCTTTAAGGGGCAGCTTGCGGTGTCCAGAGGGTGCTATGCTCTGCAGCAGAGCTCTCGGGTTTCCTAAATCGACTAGAAGGTTACTCGTGCACGGAAAAGGGAAACTTGAGAGCTGTTCTGCAGAGTAGTGTACTGCGCGCGCTGCTGGCCCCAAGCTGGCGTCACTTACTGTGCACACTGCTCAGAAAGCAGCAAACAGTGTGCTCCTGTTGGTTAGAACAGAGTATGTGCTCGACTGGCAGCTGCGGGCAGTTTGCGCGGGGCGTGCTGCACCGATGGGGGTGTCTCTCTGCGCGTGCTGTACGGAGGGGTAGACAGTGTGCACAGAAGTGTGCTGTGCAAAGCGGGACAGTGACACGGGGACTACTTCCAGCTGCAGATTAAATGCTCTGGCTTTGCTGTTGGTTCCTGCAGCTCACAGGTCAGAGACGAAGAGGAGGGGTTTGGACACACTCCAGCTTCGCAGGACTAGGAAGTGACGAATGCATTAGCCAGGCAGAGAGGCAGCAAAACAAGTCCACACTTTGAGGCGCTGCGCTCGCTAGTTGCGTTGCAGACAGGGAGAACCAGGTAAGAAATATGTTGCATGTATATTTCTTGCGTTATGAACGACCATGAGCTGAATATGATGGCCCTTGCCCCGACTGCGTTTGCTCTCAGTGTTTTAGTAGAGCGATGAATTTTGTTAAACTTTCCCCCAGCGAAGCTTTGCCGCAAATGGACAAGAACAGCTGATCTGATTATTGTGGCGGGGGCTCGATGCCTGTTTGCAGGGCTCACGCTCTCCTCCTTTTAATCCACCCACGGGAAAGGTTTTAAATACACATTCTATCAGCATTTCCAACCTGCAAAATATGCACACAATATATGCGTAAGCAACCCGTGTAGAATTGCATTTATTTTCACTGCTCGCTAAGGGATGGACTGCAGTTAAAAAGTATTCCAGTATAATATATACTTTGTGCAGTGCCTTTTCACAACAAACCACCAGTGGTGGTCATTTTATGTATCAGGAAGCTGGCAACGTGGCAGAAAATACAGGTCGTTCTCCGGGCTGCTTTAAAAATTAGAAAAATAACCGTGTATGCTTGTAACCTGCCTGTGCAAAAACAGTTCGAGAAATTAGGTCAGCTGCTCTGAAAACAAGTCAGGTCCCGGGCCGGCCAGCCAATCACAGCGCGGCCCGGGGAATGACATCACGGGGGTGTGGGGGTGTCCCGGGCCGGCAGCCAATCACAGCGCGGCCCGGGGAATGACGTCACGGGGGTGTCCCGGGCCGGCAGCCAATCACAGCGCGGCCCGGGACAAAGGGGCGGGACTTAAAAAAAGCCTGAGAAACGCCCCCGAATCGCGTTTTCCCCGAGAAAGCTTGATTGACAGCCTCTGTCTCCCAATGGCTAGCCTCCATTTATGGAGCTAGCCAATTGGAAACAGAGGCGGGACAAACATCCCTACTGAAGACAAAAGTTTTCGAACTGGGAGGGGCACTGCCCCTCGCCAGGTCGAAACCTAAAAATGGGGTTATACTGTACACCGACCAATAATGTAGGTAGGTTCAGTATATGGTCAACATGTTTCACGCTACCCCTAGCAGTTCGTCAGGACCATACAGGGGCCAGCCCTGTAGTATGCCACTCCTAGAAACCTAAATTAGGGTTAAGGAATTATTAGTGAAAAAAAGTATTTACAGTGAATGACGCTGTTCTACTCAGATACATGCATGGTTCAGAATACATACGCGAAACCTTTATGGCGAATGTATTGCTCACTGAAGAACATTTGTAGCTGATTAATAGCACATCATGGTCTCTGAGGGGGGCGGTTCGCCTCGGTGGAAACAATGTTCCTATTCAGCAACGCCGCGCAGTATTACCTAGCTGCTTCCCCTCGGACCGCATCTTGATCTTGATGCGTCTGACACTTGTGGTATGGCCTCAGGATTAGGGCAGGAGGGAGCATAGTGTCAAGCTCTGGCTGGCTGTCTAGTCATGGAAAACAATAATAATGGCAATGCACTTTCGCCTCTGTCTGTTGCCTACCTAGTTACCAGTTTTATCTAATGGAGGTTTTTCTGTCTCCTCTCGGCCATCGATTCTGTGCCTCTTGGACTTCTCCTTCCTCTTTCTTCCTCCAGATTGTTCTACTATTGAGCCCTATCCGATGCTGCATCTAGCATCACTTTCTGTACTTTTGTTCATGACTTACATCCTGGATAAGAACTATCCCACACTGTCTAAACTGTCCACATACAGAAAGAGGAAAATGGAGAAGACAACGTTCTGTTCCCATCACATATGCCCATTGTTGTCATAAGACCAGAAAACCCACTCATTCATTGCACTGTTAATAGAATTTTTCAAGTTAAAGTAAGGGTTTAAATTAAGGACATTTATGAGGTGTTTTACATAGTGTGGTTGTGCACAAGGCACTGAAAGGATAGAGGTATTGCACATAGTGGGACTATAATAATATAGCAGAATTTTTTTAAGAGAAAGTTTGGATATTATTAAAAGATTTCCCCCTCCTACTCTCTTTTGCAAACAAGGAATTCTCTTCAGACATGGACAGAGCCTCTATGCAAATTTTCTAGCCTATCACTATGGCAGAATCGCGCCAGGTGATCATATCTATTGAATTGGGCTCCGCCTTTGATCCTTGCCCCGCTACCCTATTACACGCTCTCATCGACCTCGTAAACCCTAATATAAATAATATAATAAACTCCTTGCTCTCAAAAGCCAAGATTCCAGTAGAGTGAAAAACTTGTTGCAGTAAAACCACTGCAAAGAAACACCTGGCGGCTCCTGCTACTCTTTCCAACCTACGCCCCCTCTCGCTCCTACCCAGTCTGTGTAAGATGACAGAAAAATTTGTTAATAGTCAACTTACAACATTTTTGGAGAAAGCAAATTTGCTCCACTCCAATCGACCGGGTTTCAGAGCTCAACACTCCACAGAATCTGCCCTATTGTATTCACTGAAACCCTAAGATCAGCCTTGGATCAGGCAAAGAGAGCAGTTTTGATGTTATTAGACCTGTCGGCTGTATTCGACATGGTCTCACACAGCATTCTTTTAGACTGTCTCGCATCCTTTGGCATCTCTTGCAGTGTCCTAGAATGGATAAAGAACTTCCTGCTAGATCGCCGTCAAGTGATCACACTAGGCCAATATAACTCTCTTAGAAAAGTCACTTCTTTCAGAGGTACCCCAGGGCTCGAGTTTCAGCCCGACCCTTTTCAATGCCTATATTGCCCCATTAATCAAGCTAATATCGTCCTTTAACATAGACACCATCTCATATGCGGACGATACACAGATAATTTGGTCTTGAACTATAACAACACCCAGGCAGAAGAAAATCTCCGCAAATGACTTACACCGACTTTCAATTGGATGAATAATAACCACCTGAGGTGTAATTCCAAAAAAACTGAAAACTTACCTTTAGGCCAACAAATCCTTTTCTCGCCTAAACTCTGGTGACCAGAGAATACCACCCCCTCAAAGACAGTAAATGTGGTTAGGAATCTGGGAATAACATTTGATACCACCCTATTGTTTAAACAGCAATCTTTGGCAGTTGCCGGTACCTGCTTTCATATCATAAAAAGCCTAAAGAAATTCTTTGATCTGATTCCCATCTCAGCAAGGCAAACTGCTGCAGTTGCCCTTATTACATCCAGGCTGGATTATTGTCATAGCTTCTACGCAGGAACTAATAGATCAGTCCTACACAAGCTACAAATGGTCCAGCATGAGGCATCATGACTGGTACTGAAGTGGCCCAGGAGGTCATCCGCATCAGAGGCGCTAGATATTCTGCATTGGCTGCCAATTCACAAACAGGCCCTGTTCAAAGTCCTCATCATCACTTTTAGGGCCTTTCATTCCTCGGGCCCCCAATATCTTCGAACAGGTTTCAGACACTATGTTCCTTCCCAAAGCTTAAGATCAGCAAATGCCAATCTGTTGAAAATACCAGCCTTCAGATTGTTTTCGAAGGAAGGAAAATCGCTCACATTTATAGGCTCAAAGGCTTGGAACAAACTTCCTCCTCAACTTCACCAGATTGCATCTGAGTCCATGTTTAGGAAGGCTTTAAAAACCTGGATTTTCCGTTAGCAGTCAACCAGGCTCTTTTGCTTCCATCTCTGGTTTCCGTTTCAGCGCCAAGATACTCCTCGGAGTGAAAGTGCGCTATATAAATATACCATTACATTACATTGCATTACTATACACTATACGCTGAGATATAATAGGGATAATAGGGATGATAATGGTAGGAAAGGGTAAACTGTTGAACCAGAAGAAAATATCTCATTAGTCACCTTATGGTAATTTTATTCATATTGCAATACATCTGTCCATAAAATCATATTAAATTACAAAATATTTCAGCCAGCACAAAAATAAAACTTGGATTTTTCTAATATTGAATTTGGATGTCCATCTTTGCCTGCTAGGGAATGAACTCACTAGCACGATGGTGGGGAAGAGGCAATAAGATCTTTGTGATCTCCACACCAAAATACCGATTATACAGGGACAGATATGAGCCAATCTTTAAAAGCCTCCTTAAGCTCATGGCTTGGTTAGACTACAGATGAGAAGTAAATATTGTAACTTGAGAGTATACATTTTTCTAGGTAGTTGTTCAAGTCAGTGGAAAGAGGTAATATTTTGAAAAATGATGTCATTGTGGACAATATTGCCAGACAATTGTCTGTGGCTGAGACATGCAGGTTTGGACATATCCTAATAAAGGGCAACAAAGGTTATTTTAATTTACTATAACAAGCCAGCGCCTCAAATTGAAGGTGGTGAATGAGATCAGCCATCGCATACCAGCCAGAAATGCGGATTTGCACCAAAATAACAACAGGCAGATCTTTGTCTCAAAAAGTAGTCTGCTCAGAAGTGCTATAGCCAGCCTTCGTTGAGTACTCAACTGTACCTGATTCAAAGCTTCCAGAAGTTTTAGAGAGGGGCTAAACGACCACACTACTTCAGTTGTCGCTCCATCATAACATCTGATAGTTCACCCAAGGAAATATGTCCCTCTTGCCCCAATACCCTCTACCCTGTAGGTAAAAAACACAAATAGAATGGATGCAAGCTTATGGCGGACATTCTATTCTAGGGATAAGCTGATCCCATTTTGAAATTCTGTGAACTCTGCAAATTCTTTTGGATGTTCTCATAGCAGAGTAAATACAAATTCCAACTTAATTGTCTTAGTCGCCCCACGCTTGCACATTTAATGTAACACGATGGAAACTCAGGTGCACCTATATTTAGAGTACATAGGTGAACATACTAAGGATCTCCTTAAATGGATCAAATTATCTTGAGCAATCATAGGCTTAGCAAAAACATGCCACTCGTTTGTTTTATTTCCCCTTCTCCTGCCACGAACGATTGGCAACAGTTATTTGAGCAATTGAACTTTTCTCCTAACT
The DNA here is from genome assembly GCF_964263255.1 of Lissotriton vulgaris. Classification (NCBI taxonomy): domain Eukaryota; kingdom Metazoa; phylum Chordata; class Amphibia; order Caudata; family Salamandridae; genus Lissotriton; species Lissotriton vulgaris. The sequence goes on along the minus strand of NC_141691.1, from coordinate 1,638,975,603 downwards.
TTTCTCTCCCAGTCCATGGCAAAATGTCATTCCTGCCCTTTACAGATGCCATTCAAGTGTGAAGAGCGTGGCTCTCAGACAGCCCTGCTCCTGTGGATACAATAAACAATGTTTTGTGTCTGGCAGCTCAATACAAACCTACTTCAGCAAGCCCTGTCACCTAGGCTAAAGGTGATTTAGGCGGGTAAATCACGTTGCACAACAACAAAGTGAGGCTTTAAGGCCTATTTGCAAGCCCGACGTCATGCAATATGTCGAATTTCCCAGTTTTGAAGAGGAAAGCGTTCTCAGTAAGAAGGCAAATGATTTGCTTTATGACAACAGATGTACGGAAATTATTTTTGACTGCTAGGTTTAAATGTAGTAGCTCAATTTATCAGTGTGTTGTAAAGATGACTCCAATGCAGTGGAAAGTAAGAACGTGTCTTTATTCGTCACCCACTCTCCGGCACTGCTTTGTGGCTGTGAACATTCTACAGCAGACTCCAGTGGAACATTCCATCAGGGAGGGAACATGGGGGGCAGGAATGTACCACTGAGATTATACATAGAGCTGGGGGTAGGTTACAACCATACCTCGAATGTACTACTATAAACACCATTAACTATAAGCAGATTACAACACATCTCCCTTCGCTTGAGGAGGAACAAAGGAGACAGAAGGAAGGAAGGAACGAACGAACGAAATGAGAGAGGGCCTCCGAGAAGGGGAGAGAAAATGCAGGAGGAAGGAAGAACGGGAGCAACCCAGGCTGGGTGCCAGAAAGGATAGAAGGGTAGGGTTAGAGGGCAGATGCAAAAAGTAAATCCATTATAAGGCTAACAGAGAACACGTAACAAGGGAGCGGTCACAAACGCATCTGTATATCCTCCCTAGAGGACGCAAAGCTAAATACATTCAGTTTGAAGAAGAGAACGTTCATATGCTCCTGTATACAGGCAAATCTTGTCATGGTTATACTCAAATTACCTTCCACATGCCTAACCCTACTAGCGGGTTCTACTAGAAGATACATCTCCAAAGGCTTCTGCAGAGATTAATAGGCTGGCCCACAGGATGCTTTTATGAAGAGGGATACGGAGTCTTATAACCAAAAATTCAAGACAGAAGGGATATTACTCCCCACCCTCACTAATTGGGTAGGCCTTAATCTTTACCCTGCTCCTCAGGTGTATGGACTTCCTCGCATAGCTAAAAGCTATACCTCGTGTCTTGCAATGTTTAGAATGGAAAAGCTAACCAGATCATTAATATTACGTAGTTACTCTCTACTGCAGGGATTGTGAGAACACCATGCAGACTGGTCCCAAAAGGACGTGGACAGGGTAGCCAGGGAGAAGAAAAGGGATACAAGCCCCCCCCCCCTCCTAACTCAAAGGGTAGGATCAAATGTACCATGGTCACAGGTACGGAAACACCCAGGGCCAGGGTCCTTCCAATACTAACCCAAGGGAAAAGAAAGGAGGGAGGATGGGAGTCGCAACTCAGGGCGGTGCTAACTAAATGTAGAAATACAAAATTACTCTGAGGACAAGGAGTACACAACTTGCCTTCTATAAATCACTGGGTGAATTGCCCCTGTAATCCGGATGTCACCAGTTGTGCCTATAACTGAAAATTTGGACTGAGGAGTACTGAAGGTCCCTACCCCACACATAACAAAAGTGTCACCATCGCTCTGAAAATGTGCAAGGAAAAACTGAACAGCAACAGGGGTACTAGGTACTTACACTCCTCATATGGTAGAACTGGAACCTCTACAGACACTGCGAAAATACCAAGTGTACCAAACTGTCACCCTTTCCCCCCTTGTAATTACCTAGTCACCATTGCACAATATGCCACCCCCCTTCACCGTACAGCTGAACTGTGGGACTGTGGCATAGTGTGTCGAATAAAACTTTCACTGGTAACACACAATGGAACCTGAAATGATGAGGTACTAGTCAACCCTGTATATTGGATGTCACACACTGCACCATAAAACTGAAGGTAGGTACTTTGGAGTGTGTACCCTGGAATACCCAGATATCACTCCTTCCCATAACCGTAACTTGTAAAAATGCACAGTGTCACACTTCACTAATAAGGCAGTTACCCTAAGAACTGAACCCCAAGAACAAAAGAACGCCGAGGCCTATCGTCGTGAAATTACTAATGCATAGGCCGCAGCTCCAGAATTATTGTCACACCTGTAACTTGGAATCAAACACAGTACGGAGTGAACCATGACAGGATATAGTATGCTGCCCCACAGTTCCTGAAATATAGATTAATATTTTTCCTCTAGAGGGGGAAAGAAAGACAAAACATTAGGTTGCAGGGGCGCTGGGAGGCAGAATGGAACGAATTTATAGGGGAAATGTCTAGCCGAGGGCTAAAGGTTAGGAGAGGAGGGCAACCAAATAACGTCTAACAGGGACTGAAAGGACTGGGGGACGTAGCAGTCTTAGGCAGTCTTATATGAGAACCAGCAGTCTTAGAAGCAAACAAGGACCAACCAGGACAGTGAGAGTAGCAGTCTCGCAACCTTCTTACTTGAATACCAGTGGTTCTCACTTCTTCCTTCTTACCCAGGAGTAGCTTCGCAGGCCGAAAATTGCCCTCTCTCACACTCTCCGATCCTTACACCATAATGCTGCAGCACTTGGTTCACAGCACGAACATAAAGTAGACTGAAATAATTGTCCTCTCACAGAAATTCTACCCTCGCTTGAAGTCAGGATCCAGTGTATGCCTGTGCACAGTGACACAGGGTTATTCCGGAAATAAACCCCACCGGCGGCGCTGAGGTAGATGGTGCGTCAGAACAAACGCGCCGCTCTGAGGGAGACGTTGAAGACTCGATTAGCTGACAGGATTTACCATCAGAACTGGAACTGCGCAGGCCGGGACATTAACACAGAGGTGTGAAGTCTCCCGTAGGTTGAACCTCGGATGAGGCGACAGCCCCCAATTACGGAGTAACTGGCAGAGTCCATCGCGTTACCACAGATTTCTAGTCAGGGACCGGGAAGTAGGACCGGTGCAGAGGCAGCTGGGGCGCCGGGAATTTGTAGAGGAATGCACTGTTGAGAATATCACTGTAAGCCCCTTGAAAATAACCACGCTGCCCCCTGGAGGAACGGGCGGCGGACTGGTGCACTGACGAGAGCGCTCTGAGGGGAAACTGACGGGAGGCGCTCCGATGACAGGAACTCCTGACATGTGACAACAGCACCCTGAGAGGAATATCGACCGGCTCGCAGAGGCACAAGCTTGACAAAGTACTGAGTAAACTGAGCGTGGACCTGTGATCAATCGGAGGCACCTTTGACACGGTTACTCCCAAGCAACACGCAAAGAACAGCAGGCACTGTGATCCGAACTGACAGCAGGGCTAAACACTTGTAGAACGAGGACCTGAACTGCAGCACTTCAAAACTTGAGGGGAACCACGGAATGCAGCACCATTTGGGCCCCAAGATCAGCGGACACGGGCACAGGCTGTAAAGAGCCTAGGCAAATGATCGTCAGCACGTCCTCATATGGCAGAAGGAGGAGTAGAATTTTCCACCGATGACAGCTGTGGAACCCAGACGAACCGGCTGATCAAAAATAAAACGTGATGACACGGCGTTCGTCTCACCTGTACACAGGACACTTCGGCACATGGCACTTTACAACTTCACTTAACACTTGGATCACGCTCTTCAGTTTCCAAGAATCTTTTTTCTGCTGGATGTGTCGAGTGAAGATCCTCTTGCAAATATCACTTCAGCACATATGTACCGATTGGGCAGCTTACTTCAATCAACGCATCGTATTCTTCAGTAACTATAGCACATGTTCACCGGATGGAGAGAGTACTGAAAGGGGAGGTGACAGAAAAGCCCCCTGCGCCAGGTTCTTCGCCTCGTCGCCAGTGTTGTAAAGATGACTCCAATGCAGTGGAAAGTAAGAACGTGTCTTTATTCGTCACCCACTCTCCGGCACTGCTTTGTGGCTGTGAACATTCTACAGCAGACTCCAGTGGAACATTCCATCAGGGAGGGAACATGGGGGGCAGGAATGTACCACTGAGATTATACATAGAGCTGGGGGTAGGTTACAACCATACCTCGAATGTACTACTATAAACACCATTAACTATAAGCAGATTACAACACAGTGTTATTGTCAGGGCTGTATTTGTTTGTCCTTGGTTGTGAAAATGAACGGCCATGTTTAATACCAGGTGCTTCTTGTTTTCACGATGCACTGTGTGTATGGAAAAAAACATTAAGATGGTTTGCCAATACATAATGCTCCAGCTATGACCTAATGCCCCATGGGAGTTTGATAAACGTTCCAATCACAACCTAAATGTTCTAGAACTGAGTGACTTTCAAACTCATCAAACATGAAGGACATTATAAGGAACTCTACAAAAACTCTATATTGGAAAACAGTGTCTAATTCCCCCAATTACTTTTGTCAGGTTTCCAATAATAGTGCTCAAAAACTGCTGTAATATTTTGGAGTAGGTACTAAGGGAAGAGAAGATATGAATTGCAGTCGTGCTTTGGCTGGGAAGCACCGAAGGGGCGTGACTCTTACAGCCTGAAGCTCCTGAACTGGAATCGGTGGGCTGAATTATGCGATATGGAACAAGGTATCTATGCTGTCTAGTTTGTGACTAAAGGTAATATATGAGCTAGGTTCTGTGTCATTTTCATACACCTAACCCTACATTTTAAAAAGCGTATCTACTGATAACAATTATCCAAAAACTCTATATAATTCTAAGGCTTAATTAATTAATGTATTTAATTATTTACCTATCTATCTCTTTTGGGGGTTTTGTAAAGCACTGCTGATCACAATCCGCTGGCCTCAGACTACTGTGGGGTGTGAGTACATATCAAAACTAGCAGGCAGTGTGAAAGCACTTTGCAGAACCTTGATGATATAGAGTCACCACTTAGGCCCATTCAACACTGGCAGGCAGCCTCATCTAAAAAGGCCATTGGGGCCAGAGAAACCTACAATTGTGTATTCCTGTTCTGGTGGAGCTGCCCAGCGGGTCCCAGAGGCAGGGCCGGACTGGCCGTAGCAGGCACCAGGCGTTTTCCCGGTGGGCCGGAAGGGTGGGGGCCGGTTTTGGAGCGGTGGGGCTATTTTTTCGTTACTGGTGGCCGGTTTTGCAGAAGATCTGCAATATCGGCCCCCTGTAACTAAATAACAAAAGCAGCAGCAGCAGTGTTTCCCACCAGCACCGAATTTAATTAAGTTAATTAGTTTGTTTCCAACACAGAAAATTTTGGACAGAACAGATCCTAATCTTTTTATTCCAACTCCAGGTTGAATGGCACCAAATATCGTTGTCAGGCTATCACCTTGACATAAATATCACTTCCTAAATATTATTGACAAAAATATCTCCAAATTGGAGTGAATAATAGAAAATCTACACCCAATGGAACATTATTGTCGTGAATGATAGTACAAGCACAGTATTTATGTAAACCCATACTTTTGTATACATTATTATGATGTACAACCACCTCATGCTAGTGCTGTTGTACCTCTAACATTCTGCCCAGGCGAGCTGTATTTTAAAGCCTCCAACTGAGAACACAGGGTGCATCTGCTGTAAGTACCACTTACTGTCAAGAAACATGTCTGATGCACGGTGTGTAATTTAAATACACAGCATCTATGGAGGCTCTAAGCAGCCAATATCCATTAAAGGAAAGAAAAACACCCCAGGACATTGGTGGCAGCCTCAGCAAGCAGTTGCAAGTTACCACCAGTCTGAAGTGCTACCTTTGAGTGTGTGATACATTGCCCAAAGATCACATATACAATTTCATTACGAAGGATGGAGCACAATGTAATAAAATATATTAAATTGCTATCAAATGTTGATATTTGTAGTGAAAATATTTCATGCACACTTATAGAAATTCGTCTGCAATTCTTATGTTTTTTCTGTTATCTAGGCAAAATATGCAATTTTCTTAGTCATTTTACAGAAAAATAATACGAACTTCACATGGACCAAATAAGTTTTGATAACAGAAACAAAAATGTCATCATACTTTCCAGTTAATCAAATAGTTTATATTTGTAGAAATAAACATGCAATAAAATAATTGATATCAAAAAGAATAAAGATGCCAACACGTGTTTTTCAATTACTTAGACATCGTTTCCTCAGGGTACTCCTATTAAATAGACAGTGTTCCAAGAGCCGCTGGGACCTGTATTGTAGCATTTTTTTTTAAATATGCAAAATGAGCAAATATTGCGTAAAACCTATTGTGCACGGGTGCCTGAATTGGCCCAGGATGCACTATGGACAGCTGTGGTGCATTCCTGCCCACTCCATGTGATGTAGTGCAGAAAGTTGTCTTGCTGGTTTGCGCTGCATCTCATCTTTGTCAGTCTGGCCCTAGTTTCAGTTTCTTCCTGATCCGTGGATAATCAAAATCAGTGCATTGATCACTTGGCAAGCAAATATTATGCTTTTTATTTTTTTCAACTTATTCATTAACAACAATCTAGGCTTTGATTTCATAAATACTCATCTAATTTGGATGTAACAAACATGAGCCAGGACCTGCCTTGCATTTTCCTCCAGTAGGGGTTTTTAAAGTTTGATCTGACTGGGCATGACCAAGGCATATGGAGAACTAGCCTTGCTCCATACAAGCTCTATAGGGGCTCCTAGTCCTCCCCATGCTGAAAAGCCCTACTCCCACAATGAAGGTGGAATTAAAGTGAAAAACCACACGTGTACCTGCTTTGAGGCAGTGATCCATAAACCGCACAGTGAACACAAGGATTGTGACTGGAAACTGGAAATTTCCTTGAACACACTTGATGATATCCAACAATACTGCAATAGAATAGAAGCCATGCAGATGTACTGAGTCCTGAAGCAGAAGGGCTCCACAAACAATATTGGAGCAGGGATACAGAATGGAAGTACTGCGGTGGGAGCAAGAGAAAGATGTCTATCAAATAAAATGTTCTTTTACATTTCAAATTATTAATACTTACTGTTCCTTCCTTTCTCATAGGCAAGAGTCACATTTAAATATCCGGATAGTGTTGGACAAGAGAGTTTTGCTAGACATTTTGTTATTCACTAGTCAGACTCAAAACCTGTTCAGGGCTTTAAAAATGACATTCAAGGGACAAAATATTAATCTCAATATCTCCAAAATACGTTATTGTCTAACTTGATTAAAACAATCCTCTGGTTATTTCACACATTTTTACAGTTGCTATGCAAACATATGTTCAGTGGATTGTTTAGAGAGGAGTTATGTAGACATCACAAGTCACTTATTTAATATGTGAGCAAATCAGCAAAATTCTATTCTTATTCATCGTATCATATATCTATTCCTACCGCTATGTTGTTAAAACTCCTTATCTATACTAATATAATAAAGAGAAAGCCCAAACTTTTGAGGCGGGTAATCTCAGGAACCACAGCACCAATCACAACATCCAATACAGCGTTGGAAAGGGCAGTTGCAGCAGAAGGACATAGGCTATGCAGACGCCCACCATATACATTTAAAAGGTAAAAGAACCGTGCCAGCAAAGTAGTCCCTTATGGGCGTGTCTGCGTTGTGCTGTGGGCGTGTACTGGGGGCATGACAAACGCTGGGGGCGTGTGGTACGTTCCGCCCTTCATGCCATGTCTCATATCGTGTGCTGTGAGCGTGTGCTGGGGGTGTGGGTGTGTGCCAGGCGCGGGATTACGGAGAAAACAAAGCGAGCGTGGTGCCCAATATTTCATTGTTTTTTCGGGCCAGGTTCAGTACATTCCAGCTCGGGTTGTGCTTGCCCCGCGCTCCCAGTGACATGCACCTTCTTTACTGTATGGAGGTCAGGCATGGTGCTATTCCCAAGGGCCGGAAGGAGTGCAAACAGGGGCCATTGTGCAGGAAATCTAATCTCGCCTTAACTTCCAGTGACGTCTGAAGCACACACTGGAGATTTTCCACTTCTATTGCGCACAGGCCTCGCGCCACGCACATCCGGACACAAGGCTCGCCACAACGGAAATAGCAAGAAAGTGACTATCCCTCCCCGGTAAGGAGATTGGTGGCACGGCCGCCAACATCTCCAGCAACATACTCATATTTTTTCACCACCCATTTTAAAAATACACAGGTCTCTCTCATTGATGGCCGGCACCGACATACATTTTTAGGCACACCTCCCGCCAGAAGTTCTAGAATTGCGAACTTTAGAGCTGGAGAGCTAAGTTCGAATCTCGGCATCAACTCAACATCCTGTGATTCCAGGCAAATCGCTTTGTTTCCCCGTGCCTACCACAAATGAATGTGTTCTTCTGTAATGGAAATTGTGCTCATGCCATGTTGTCGAGTTCGCGCTATATAATATTGCAGGGGGAAAAAAGTACGGAAACTCGAGTTCACACACTACTGACCGGGCACTCTTAAGTGCATCAGCAGTGCACTGTGAATCGGAGCATTTCACAGGCCTGTCACAGATAAGGAATGCTATCAAAACTAAATCCTACAAAACAATATACTACTGGCCGGCAGCAATTCATACCCAAACAACGTCGGGACGGGCTGCTAATAGCATATATAGAGAGATTAAGGACCGGAACATAAATACTGTCGAGTAGACCTAATCCATAGTTAGCATATTTGCTGCTAAGAGAACGGCATCTCGTATCTTATCAAATCACAATATATTGATTGCAGACTAATAATCTCAATTCATAAGGGAGCTCATGCGCACCTCTATGGTATATTGAGGTTAACACTGATTACAGAGGCATATGTGTAATGTCACAATATTACTGTCATACCATCTGCACAAAGATAACATGCATTACATCATTATTTGACTTGGACTATTTTTCACTCTCATTCATTTATCAAATATCCTTGCTAATCTATGACTGAAGGTAAACGCCCTCTCTTTGTCCGGGAAGGGTAAATGGCTTGTTGCTCGAATTGTGAGTCATTTCATCATTTAAGTTTGTCTTTTTTGTTATTTCCATTCGCATCACAAATTCTGCATGGTCACAAATTAATAATTAATAATGCTGATATCTCTTCGCCTTTCCTACCTTAAACAAGCTAGACTTGAGCTCCACACACAGTCTCAATCAACAAAAACAGGGCCAAAATGATAACCTCTAACTACAGGGCTTTCTGGAGTGAAGAGAGGGTCCCTTATTGAAACGTTTCCTAAAGCAATGGCTATTAAATTCCTTTAACTTTAAAACCTCTTGCCCTTCTTTCCTATGGAAAACGTGCAACAGAGCTCTGGTCCTCCCACCAGAACCAGGAGCCCCACGAAGGGCCGTCATAGTAAAGTACTGAATTATGAAGCAAGATATGCTATCTGGTGATGCTGTAGGGAAGTGGGTCCATAGAGTTTGAAAGAAGTAATATGGTTTTCCGCAGATTACACACATAAGGTTGAGAAGATGGGAATGTAATTTTTAGTCCATTATGCACTCTGAATTTGAAATGCAAGTTGCTGTATCCAGCAATACTTAAAGTGAATGGGACAACAAAACCCACTTCTTTTGGGACCTGGCAGCACTAAGGGAATGGCTCAAAATGTAGGTCTGAATCAGTTGAACTATGACTGCACAAAAACTCAGAGGTTGTCAAAATGATGAAGAATGAGGCAGAAACATTGGAGATCGTACACAGATCCAATGAAGATGAGAAATTCACAGAATAGTATGGAGGATAGAATATTGGGAGTTGAAGGCACACCGATGTTGGATGATCATGAGCCAGTTGCATCCAGGAAAGAACAGACCAATTGATGACACCCACTGGGAAAGGACTGCCAAGGTAGGAAACCACAGTCAACTGCTAATATTAGTGAAACAAGTGAATACGCCGCAGGAATACAAAAGGCTGAATGTCCTCGTAGGACCATTGATAAGGCATGCTGATGAAGAAGGGAAGGACACTTTTATAAATATGATTCTTTTTGGCTTTGTATACCATAGCATAAACTACTTAAAAGTATATAACAAGCATTGGCGTAGCCAATAGGTCTCGCCTTTGGGACCTTATAAGTGTTTAGCCATGCAACAGTTGATGTTGTTGCACCAAGGATATTGTGCTGCATAACTTAGGGGTCGATTAGGATGGCGGACGGAAACGTGTACCGTCCGCAATGGTCGCGGGAAAAATACTACCGACCGCTTTGCGGATAATCTGCGGTAGCGATTAGGATATAACTGACAGCAAACACCGACCACGGCGGACGGATCACATCAAACACCGACCGCGGCCTACGGATCACATGAAAGACCGCCGCAAGCGGACGGTACCACATAAATTCCCTCCGCTGCGGACGCATATACCGCGAAAACAGGGCCAACCGCCGCACCACCTGCGGAGGGTACGGCCGCACGATTAGGATAACCCCGCAATCCCTACGGAACTCACCAGCTCCCACGACCGCCGCAGAATCATCAAACAATGGAGCATGACTGCGGAAGGACCAAACGAACATCACCCCTGCCGTCAAACCGATTCAAAATGGCGGACGGAAGGAAATAGAAAACACACAGAACAGGACACCCACCCACCTGAAACACCCACCATCAACAACTACACGCCCCAAGGCCCCTCCCCAGCACAAATATGAGCAGCCAAGTCACCACACCCACAGAACACCTGACTGGCAACAACCATTGGGACACAAGAACCACACAGAGTATAAAAGGAATCCCTCCCATTACCACAATCCTTTGCATCACAGCACAGCTGGAAGAAAGAGGTAGATTACCACAAACAGCAGACACACACAAACACACATACAACCTGCACACCAACACACCCACCACACAAACCCCCACAACACCATCCCTACATACCACCCACCTGCACACCCCACCCCACCCCACCCCACCCCACCCCACCCACACCTTGAACATCACACACCATGGCACCCAAGAAAAACCTCAAGTTCACAGACACTGAGTTGAAGGTCATGGTGGATGAAATTATCCGTGTCGAACCACATCTCTTCGGCAACCTAGTCTAGCAGACCACCTTAGCAACCAAAACCAACACGTGGAACAGGATCGTGACCAGAGTGAATTGCTCAGGGACTGTGCCACGCACCAAACACGAGATCCAGAGGTGGTGGCACGACCTCAAGGCAAGGGTGAAAGGCATCAGGGCCAAGAACCACCTGCGGGCACACCACACTGGCGGTGGCCCTCTCCCGGAGCCCATACCATTTGCTGAATAGGAGGAGAAGGTGCTAGGCATACTGCACCCTGAGAGCCTGGAAGGAATAAAAGAGGGACTTGAGGCTGGTAAGTACAAACCAATGACCACTATCACACAGCACTACAACTCCCAACAGGCCCCCATGTCTACAGGGAGGGTGTGGGAGGGTGGTTTTGGTCCAGCACTACAACTCCCAACAGGCCCCCATGTCTACAGGGAAGGTGGGGAAGGGTGGGGGAGTAGGTCCAGCACTACAACTCCCAACAGGCCCCCATGTCCACATGGAGGGTGGGGGTGGGTGGGGTGTTGTGAGGGTTGGTCCAGAACTACAACTCCCAACAGGCCCCCATGTCTACAGGGAGGGTGGGGGAGGGTGGTGGAGGGTGGGGGTAGGTCCAGCACTACAACTCCCAACAGGCCCCCATGTCTACAGGGAGGTTGCGGGAGGGTGGGGGGGTTGGTCCAGCACTACAACTCCCAAGAGGCCCCCATGTCTACAGGGAGGGTGGGGGAGGGTGGGAGGGTTGGTCCAGCACTACAACTCCCAACAGGCCCCCGTGTCTACAGGGAGGGTGGGGGAGGGTGGAGGGGGGAGGGCCAGCACTACAACTCCCAACAGGCCCCCATGTCTACAGGGAGGGTGGGGGGTTGGTCCAGCACTACAACTTCCACCAGGCCCCCATGTCTACAGGGAGGGTGGGGAGGGTGGGGGGTGTTGGTCCAGCACTACAACTCCCAACAGGCCCCCAAGTCTACATTGAGGGTGGGGGGGTGGGGAGTAGGTCCAGCACTACAACTCCCAACAGGCCCCCATGTCTACAGGGAGGGTGGGGGTGGGTGGGGGTGTTGGTCCAGGACTACAACTCTCAACAGGCCCCCATGTCTACAGAGAGGGTGGGGGGGGGGGGTTGGTCCAGCACTACAACTCCCAACAGGCCCCCATGTCTACAGGGAGGGTGGGGGTAGGTCCAGCACTACAACTCCCAACAGGCCCCCATGTCCACAGGGAGCGTGGGGGGCTAGGTCCAGCACTACAACTCCCAACAGGCTCCATGTCTACAGGGAGGGTGGGGGGGTTGGTCCAGCAGTACAACTCCCAACAGGCCCCCATGTCTACAGGGAGGGTTGGGGGGTAGGTCCAGCACTACAACTCCCAACAGGCCCCCATGTCCACAGGGAGGGTGGGGGGGGTAGGTCCAGCACTACAACTCCCAACAGGCCCCATGTCTACAGGGAGGGTGGGGGGGTTGGTCCAGCACTACAACTTCCAACAGGCCCCCATGTCCACATGGAGGGTGGGGGTGGGTGGGGTGTTGTGGGGGTTGGTCCAGCACTACAACTCCCAACAGGCCCCCATGTTCCATCCCGGAGCAAGATGGAGTCCGCCCACCATTTGCTGACCAGTGCATCTCCTCCCTCAAACCCACAGGTAGGTAGCCATCTTCACAGGGACACCATCCATTAGCAGGACCGGACCACACGTATACAAGTATTGTCTCCCCACCTCAACAACACCATAATGCCCAGTACTGTCTACCACACCAACATGATGACACAAACAACCATGTCCTGATTGTATAGTAATGTGTAATGTAACAACAACAAACCTGTCATGTCCACAGCATTGATTGTTAATTTCTTGTCCCTCAGGTGATCGAAACTTGACAGGCGAAACCAGCACCCGCCAGCACCAGTCACCCCCTCAGAGCCAGGACTCTCAGGAGAAAAATCCATGGACACCTCGGGTGCAGAGGACGATGCTGGGCCAAGCACACTTCCAGGGCCATCAGACTCCCAGGACATCCCTGCCTCCACCACCTTGGCCAGTGTCATGACACCAACACCTGCCATTGTGAGCTGTGCAGCGACCACCACCACCACTCCTGCCTGTGCCACCCTGCCTGACCCATCGTTTACATGATGGGCCATCGACATCCCAGGCTAGCAGGGAGAGTGAACGGGTGAGGATACAGGTGACACCACAGGTCACAAACAGGAGTGCATCTGCAAGGCGAGGTTGTGAACAACACCCAGCCCATCCTGGGACAGAGACCATGGATGTCATTGCCAGAGTGGAAGCCTCCTACGAGCGGTCGCAGTCACAGGCCGATCGTGCACACCAAGACTCGCTAGACACCTGCCAGCTGTTGCGGTCCGTGAACACCCGATTGGGACAAATTGTTGACATCATGGGGCAGCAAACAGCTCTTTGGAGGGAGTGGTTATCCCGTACCACACCACCTCCCCATCCCCCAATTGGCCAGCGGAACAGGGCACCAACACCACCTCCCCCTCCCCCAAATGGCCTGCGGGACAGGCCACCAACACTACCGCCACCATCACCTGAGGCCACTGACAGGGAGGTGGTCCCAGAACAACCTGCCCCCACAGCTGGCACCGCTCCGGCTCCAAGACGGAAGGGCCGTCCGTGGCTGGATCCAGCAATGCACCATCCACCCGCTCAAAATGGGGGCCGCACTGACTCACCCTTCCTTGAGCCTGGCATTAACTCTGTGAACTATCTTGCCCCACAATGCCACGCATTGACACAAGTCTGTTGGACTAGGTGTACATCCCACAATGTGGTGTCCACACAGTGTTTTCATCTGACATGACCTTCAACTCTCACTTCCCCACCAACACCTATTTGTAAATATGCACAAACAGTAATCCACACCCTGTAAATAAACACCACGTAAACACTCAATGCTTTGTGACCTCCATGTTTCAATCACAGGTTTGTCTTTGTACTTGTCATTACCAGGTGCAGGTATCAATGTTGTTGAGAATCATGTCTATGTGGGAGTGACCTAGGGATAATGAGAGAACAACAAGCACAGGTCCGGAAACTGAATCACACCCATCACACCATACCGTACAGCAACATCCCACAAACCACACTCATCACAAATTAAGCGGATCACAGGACACACATCAGGGGGCATTGGACGTACACCATCTCCCACACCCATTTGCGAACAGAACATACCAGAACAGGCAGCATCCACACACCACATCCACACATCACCAGCGAACATACATCACGCTTTGACGCCAGCACAAGAGGTAGTTACTCACATTCAAGGAAAGTAGCGAACAATGAGCTGACGCCTCTGGTCCACACCTTCTTCCTCCCCACCTTCCTCATCACTGGACATGGGTGGTATGGGAGGCGGAGCAACCTGTTGGTCTGCAGGGTCCATGATCAGTGCAATATTATTGCGTAAGGCCAGGTTGTGGAGCATGCAGCAGGCAACCACGATTTTGCATACTTTGCCGGGTGAGTATGGCAGGGCCCCTCCGGTTTTATCAAGGCAGCAAAACCTAGACTTCAGCAGTCCAAATGTACGTTCCACCACCCGACGTGTCCTCCCATAGGCCTCATTGTAGCGCATTTCTCCTGGGGTAGTTGAATTCCGTAGGGGGCTCAGCAGCCACGGTTGGTTTGGGTACGCAGAGTCGCCTAGGTGGGGGGATGACAAACACATACATTATTACCAGGATTGGTGGGAACAGCATGGCACACATACAACACAGTAGTCATCAAAGCACACTCACCTACAAGCCACGCACGTTCTTGACGCAAATTAGCCATCAGTTGGGGGACAATGCTGCTCCGCAGGATATGGGAGTCATGTGCGGACCCAGGAAATCTTGCACACACATGTGACATGATGTTGTCAGCCAGGCACACCACTTGCACATTTATAGAATGGTAGTGCTTCCGATTACGATAGACGGCTTCACGTGCCTGGGATGGAATCAGACCAATATGTGTCCCATCAATGACACCCACTACGTGTGGGATCTGGGCCAGGGCATAAAAGTCACCCTTCACTGCAGCCAGCTCTGCCGGACGTGGGAAATGGATGTAATGATCCTTGTAACACATCATGGCATCCAGCACATCCCGCAGTACCATGCTGAACATGGATTGGGACATCCCCCCGGCATGACCAACTGTGTACTGGAAAGTGCCAGTTGCGAAAAAGTTAAGTGCCGCCATCACCTTTGCTGTGGTTGTAATTGCTCCTGGATATGGCCTGCGTGGCTCCAGATGAGGTGACAATTGGCCTACAAGGTCCTGCAACCTCCGTCTGTCCAGCCGGAATTTGCGGATTACCTCCTCTTCAACCATGTCCCCCAGCACAGTGTATGGTCGATGCACATTTGGGGCCCTCCTGTGTGGGAGTAGATGGGAGCAGATGTCAATTGACAAACAACGCAGAGCTGTACCACACCATCACATCTTGACCATCACAATACAAATTATACATGTTGCAGACACTGATTGTATGTGTGACGTGACCAAAATATAAGGCACTACACACACAATGTACACACACAAACAACATCCGGTGTGCAAAAATGTCTAATGTTAATTCCACACATGTTGAAAAAACTGCCAACATAACATGACTGATTGCCCAAGTGTGGACAAGCATCCCAACAGACACACCTTGACGTGCACACACAACACAAACATGGACCACACCCTCCTTGTCATCATGCACCCATGACCCCACCTACAATGCTCTGCATCCTCACATGACAGGCATGGGCATACAACAGGCCACACACAGACGCATACACAGTATGCATGTATACCCCCATAAATGCAACTTGCACACACAAACCACACACTCAGGACAGCTTCTGGATGTGGGTACACAGCCTTGATGTACGGTGTAGATGTGTACCAATAGAAACGTGTGACCTCAAAACCATAGCCATGCACATCTGACGCAACTTGGGCTCACATCACTGGCCTATGTTCACCACTGGCAAGGTCAATAGTATGGCCACACAAGTAAGCAATGGACATAACTGATACACGTGTACACGGGCCATTGACATTACATAATGATTCCTGACGCATTCCGGACATGTCCTGACACACACGTACAACTATGAACATTACATGTTTGCGGAGACATGCAGTGTGTGTACACATGCCATCTAGGTACGCCTTCCCCCAACACATAAGATGATCCTTGATACTGCAATAGTGCATAACATTTGCTGACTTGACAAGGACCATCACGGTAACACCCCGCAAACCGCATGTGCGCACTACCGCGACGGTGCATCATTTGAAAATCATCACTCACTGGCATCGCGTGGGCGGGGCAGGCTAACACATACATTTGAATGTACAAGTTGAAATGCCAGTTGGTATCCCCCCTTACAGTCACATAGCAGCACCCACCGCAGACCGCCGGGCCTGGCCACTCACCCACCGCCGGGTGCGGGCGGTGGTCGACCGCCGTGTGCAGACAGTGGCAGACCACTCTGTGTAGTGATATCAGCCTGGCATGGTTGCCCCTGGCCGCTCACCCACCGCCGAGAGCAGGCGGTGGGTGAGTGCCAGGTGCGGGTAGTGGGTGACTGCGGGTTGCAGGCAGTGGGTGACTGCGGGTTGCTGGCGGTGCGTGACTGCCGGGTGCAGGCAGTGGGTGACCGCCTGGTGCGGGCGGTGCGTGACCGCCCTGTGTAGTGATATCAGCCTGGCATGGTTGCCCCCGGCACCTCACCCAGCGCCGGGTGGAGGCGGTGGGTGACCGCGGGGTGCGGGTGGTGTGTGACCGCTGGTTGCAGGTGGTGGGTGACCGCCGGGTGTGGGCTGTGCGTGACCACCCTGTGTAGTGCTATCAGCCTGGCATGGTTGCCCCCAGCCGCTCACCCACCACCGGGTGCGGGCGGTGGGTGACCGCGGGGTGCAGGCAGTGCGTGACCGCCGGGTGTAGGTGGTGGGTGACCGCCGGGTGCGGGCGGTGGGTGAGCGGCCAGGGGCAACCATGCCAGGCTGATATCACTACACAGGGCGGTCACCCACTGCCTGCACCCGGCGGTCACCCACCACCCGCACCCGATGGTCACCCACCGCCCGCACCCGGTGGTCACCCACTGCCTGCACCCGGCGGTGGGTGAGCGGCCAGGCCCGATGGTGGGTGAGCGGCCAGGCCCAGCAGTGGGGGACCGGCCAGGCCCGGCGGTGGGTGAGCAGCCAGGCTGCGGTGGGTGCAGCAATGTGACTGAAAGGGGGGGTACCAACTGCCATTCCCACTTGCACATTCAAATGTATGTGTTAGCCTGCCCCGCCCCCGCGGAATGCGCGCTCCGCCATTGCGACACCAGTGAATGTTGAATTTCAAATGATGCACCATTGCGGTAGCGCGCACATGCGGTTGCCGGTGTGTGACCGTGATGGTCCTTGGACATGTAGTCAATTTTATTTATTTTTTTACTTATTTATTATTAATCTTATAGAGCGCGACAGCTACCCGTGAGGGTTTCCCGGCGCTAATTGACAGTGAACAGCATAATAAATCCTGAAGAAGAATTATTGGACAAAGAGCCAGGTCTTTAAGGCTTTGCGGAAGCGAAGATGGCACTGCTCCACTCGTAGGTCCAGGGGAAGAGAATTCCAGAGTTTGGGTCCCAGTACAGCAAAGGAACGGCCACCTACTCTGGAAAGCCTGAACTTAGGCACGCAGAACAAGTGTTGGTAAGAAGAGCGAAGAGAGCGTGCGGGTACATAAGGTTTGACGAGTGATTGGAGATAAGTGGGGGCGGCTTCAATTTTAATCTTATGCATGAAGCAAAGGGCCCGATGTAGGTAGGGCGTTACCGATCGGTAACGGCCGAAAATACCGATTGAAGATTACTCTAGGAGTAATTTACTAATATGTGCAATAAAACAATTTATTCGTGTGTAGTGGTTTCTGTGTGTCATTCCTGGTTGTCTCCTTGCATTGTTGATATATTGGTGCTATCGTAAATGCTGTTTCCCCAACATGCACCTCCCCCTCCCCACGTCACAGCCCTGGCAGGTACTCCCCTTCCGGCAGCGATTGTTGTGTTTGCGTACCTGCGTCGTCGTCGGTCCATGACTTGCTGGTGGTGGAGCACAAAGAGGATCGGAAATGCGTTCAGAGCTGGGTCCATGACCGAGATCTGCCTGTGGTGGGTATCTCTCTGCAATGTTTTGCCTCTCCGCTGTAGTGAATCCGCCGTGTTCAGGCTGGTGGTTTTTCCGCTGCGATTTGCTGTGTCTTATCCGCTATCGTAATTACGTGGACGGTCGGAGACGTCATTCCGTACGGCGGTGTATCTGGTTGATTACGTCTGCCTCGGGGTCGGGTGTATTTACGCGGCGGTGCTTGTTCTTCCGCGGCGTACGTAAATTTGACAGTGCTTCCCATCCTAATATGGAGGACGGACTGGCCGCGGCTGGTGGACTGAAAAAAGGCATTTTCTGCCTACTTCATGCTGGCGGACGTCCTTCCGTCCGCCATCCTAATGACCCCCTTAATACTTATAAGGTCCCAAAAGCGAGACCGATTGGCTATGCCAATGCTTGTTTTGCGGTAGCAAACAGCCTAATTCTGCAAATTAAGCTGTTTGCTATCTCAAAAAAGCTTAGTACATCTGGCTCTAAATGTGGTGTGTTAAATGTAAAGAGGGAGCGTTCGTAAATAGGATAATATGTAAATGCTACTGGCAAGTGTGAGGAATGGCGAGAAAGAAATAGTCATAAATAAGGAGAATGATTGTGATAAGGAAACAGGAGAGGTTTGTTGAAAAACTTACTAAGTGAAAAACTCATAAGAGAACATCTACGAGAGAAAGCTTGTCTATGAAAGGAGGAATGGTGAACGGGGAGAATGCTTGACAAAGCAAGAGACTTAGAAAGGCAAAGGAGCATTGAAATATAAGCAGTACAGATGGAGAGTGGTTTGGAGGAAGCAAGAAGGATGAGATAACGGGAGTCAGAAGAGCACGAAGACTGAAAGAGTGCTTGGGAAGAACAGAGCCAGGACCCCTGTCATATATAGAGGAGTTTCTGTGATGAGGGAAGTTGTTCTGGGGAACATGGGTCGTGAATGAATAGGTAGAGTTCATGGAAATTTAGAACGTGTCGGGCTGCCTCCTCAGAAACGCAAGACGTATTTTTAAATGTGTTAAAAATGTATGCATTTCAACCATTCATTACAGGTTCTATGAAGTGAACAATTCTTTGAAAGATCCTCTCTGATTTGCCTTCCGCCATGAATAATTTTTCACGAGCACATTGAACAGAAGGTGTCTCATACATTTACCACCTGCTGGGATACGGAGACAGGTGGTTCCATGGCTCGAGTTCTGTCTCCGCTGTAATACATGTAAAGGAGGGAGGCAGAAGAGAGTGGCCTACATTACTTAATTTGCTGGGGCTGCTACACGAAGGAATAAGGTGCCTTAGGACTGCTGTCTGCTGAGTTCAATGCTCAAACAGGAGCAGATGCTGCCAATCCAGATTTGGGTGCTAATAAGCTTTTTAGTCACATTTTCCAGCCAATGTTTGACAGATCTCATTTTACTGTGCATGAAGAGTCACCCACAAGTAAACAAAAAAGAAGAGCGAGCAACAAGCCCCGGAGTTGTGAGCCCACACACGCGCAAAAAAAAACGCGCGAGTGGTGCACGCGAAAGAAGGAGATGCCTGGGTGCTGAAAGCTGGCGGATGCGCGCGTGAACGTAATCGCTAGGCCGTGTGGCAGCACTTTTAAAAGCCCTAACTTAATGTCTCTCAGCACAGCGCATGCGCTGGCTCAGGCGAGACCTGAAAAAGGAAGGATAGATGAATCCTCTTTGCCATTAGGTCTTGCTTACTGGACAGCACCAGCTGTTGGCGAATTACCTATTGCTTTCTTACAATGGGCTTACAATGGGCTTAGAGTTGGTCCATTGCTTACCATTGGTTGGATTTACTGTCACTGTCATTTGCTTGCTCTTGATTTGTTAAGTTGTGTGGGCTATCCTTCCCCTTCATTTGTGTGTCCCTCCCCAGGCACATAGACATATCACTTCTGCCTTCCAATGCGTGCTTTCCAAGCCCTACTTTTTTGTTTTGGGTTAATGTGTTTTCAAGCTGTCTCTCTTGTGTATTATTCTCCCCAAGCTGTTCTCTATGTTGCTCTCTGTTGCCTGTGTGCCTCTCCCTAACCCCTCTGTGTTGCGATCGCATTTGTGTACTTTTACCTCTGT
Organism: Lissotriton vulgaris; assembly: GCF_964263255.1. Classification (NCBI taxonomy): domain Eukaryota; kingdom Metazoa; phylum Chordata; class Amphibia; order Caudata; family Salamandridae; genus Lissotriton; species Lissotriton vulgaris. Next base: position 1,638,955,344 of record NC_141691.1, on the reverse strand, counting down.
ATTTTTTTCAGAAAAAGAATGAAGGCAGCACCAAGTATGAAGTAAACCAGGACCACGTTGTATCAAAAATATATTTTCTTTTATTCTTTCATTTTTAAGACAGCCAACGCGTTTCGCTCCCCAACCATGGGAGCTTCGTCAGGGCAAAGATGTTAGTATATCTTGAAGCGACGCAATGGCGCAGATGAAACAGTTTGACCACTACAATAGTATGGATGCCGATATCAAAATTCCGATATCCGGATAATGTTATACACACGTCAGGGGCCTTTGGGTAAATGACACGATTAACCAAGGGGGTAATATTTCCAAAAAATAATAATGTGAACTTAGCGTCCAATGTCAGGCACGTGCGCAGACCTTAATAAGCTGCTACCACAATTGCTCCATGCTTCCTATTACTGCAGTGTCCCCATGACGGATTCGGTCGAGATTTATTTCACCTGTGTGGTTCTCTACTGCCTGGTCCACGTTGTTCTCTCTTGCCAGTTGCTTCTCCATCTTGCCTCCGTGTAGCCTCTGTATCTGCTCTGCCCTCGGAGTTGCTTCCCTCTAACTATGCCCACTGTGTTGCTTTCCACCATCCACACCCTCAGTGCTGTTTCTCCCAACCATCCCTCGGTGCTGTTCCTTCAATTGCATTCTTTTTTTTTTTTTTTTAAACCTTTATTTATGAATGCACAATACACAGCGTCTGCCTACAACCCCGCAGGGCCGGCCGCTATGACATAAACGGATGGTTAAAAAGTAAATTCGGAGACAGTACGTTGTTAAAGCAATCTCTCGAGACTACATTGTCGGATGGAACATAGCACCATATCAAATAGGATAAGAAAGGTTTAATTTTATGATTTTGTCGAAAAGAACAACAACACACAAACACATGGTATCATAATGGCAAGGGTCGTGGGAGGGGGGGAAAGGGGGGAGAGAACGCTAATAAATAAAGAAGCACATATGGCGAGGGGGGGCGAGCACGAGGGAGAAAGTAAAGGCTATACTGGAAATTAGAAAAGGAACGTCAATCATGGAGAAGAGGGGAGAGGAACCTCATAGTCCAGCGGAGGGGAGCAAATGTCTCCACGGTACGAATTCCACTGAGCCCAGACCCTGGACCATTTCTTGGGACGCCCCCGCGCCTCATACACAGTTTTTTCTCGGAACATGCACCAGTCCATGTTCTCTTTCCAGGCACTGAGCAATGGTAATCTAGGGAAGCCCCAGAGCTGCGCTATATCTCTCTTTGCGACCATGTTGCCCAGAGTAATCCAAAGTGTCTGGGCAGCATTACAATTCGACGGTTCCCACACATTGAGCAGGCAACGTCGTGCTTCGGGAAGGAGTGGGATCCCGGTGACACGACCCATAACATCATGCACTCTAGACCAAAAGGCTGCAATCATCGGGCATTCCCACAGAACATGAAGGAAGGTACCATCCATACCACATCCACGCCTGCACCGTCCATCCGAAACCAAACCCATTCGCACCAGACGCATTCCGGTCAGATACACACGGTGGAGGACCGGTCAGATACACACGGTGGAGGATCTTCAACTGGACAAAACGAAGCCGAGCCGGGATAGCCACCTCCTTAGGGGAGGATACAGCTGACTGCCAGTCCTCGTCGTCAAGTTCGAGCCCGTCAGCCGTCCAGGAAGCACGAAGTTTCTCAAGTTGGTCAGCCCTGTTGTTGACAAGCTTTTTATATATTAAGGAAATAGTGCTATCGGGGACATGGCCGTCTAAAACACGATCCTCCAAAGGGGAGGACTGCGGGATATCGGTACCAGATGGAAAGACGGAGGACAAGGCATGTCGAACCTGCATATACCGGAAGTGCTCCCTATCATCGAGCCGGTATTCCAGTTTCAATACCTCGAAGGATTTAACAGCGCCGCGTGCCCATAGATCCTCCACCTTACTGATCCCAATCATGTCCCACTTCTCAAATCCTTTCGTCTTCCACAGATTACCCAACCGATCCGAGTCATACAATGGCGTCATAAGTGTCAGCCTACCACCCCAGCCCGTGGCCACAGTAGCATCTCTCCATGCCCGCACTGCACACTTCGTCGGGCCTGTAAGGAGTCGAAAGGGTGATTTTGAATATAGAGCCCTATTAAAGTTGCCACCGGGCAATAATAGTTTATCCAAAGCAAAGGCGGGAGCAGGTTCCGAAGCGTATGTCGCAGGGTTGATAGCGCTCAGGTGTGAGGCCCAATAATAGCGTCTAATATCCGGCAACGCAATACCACCATCATACCATGAGAGGGTGAGCTTGGACAAGGCAATACGGGCACGACCATCCCAAATCAGTTGTCGCTGTAAACTCTCAACCTCACGGAAGTAGCGAGCAGGGACAGGATCGAAAAAATTCTGCAGGGCGTAAAGAAACCGGGGGAGCGACATCATTTTAAAGAGTGCCGCTCGGCCCAATGGGGATAGGGGCAATTCACGCCACCGTCGCACGTCCTGCTTGAGTCTGCGGAGCGGAGCATACAAGTTCCGCTCATAGCGGACCGAAGAGACCATAGAGACATAGATCCCCAAATACTTGAAGCCGTCAGTCGCTACCAATATGGGAAACCTACGAGGCAGAGGCGGCAGCGCCCCGGCTATAAGGTAAACACAGGACTTGGTCCAGTTGATGACTAATCCCGAGTTCTTACCAAAGGATGTGAGAACGTCGAAGAGGACGTTAAGCGACTTTTGAGGGGAAGTAAGATAAAGAAGGATGTCATCTGCGTACAAGGAGACACGATCCTCAAGATCTGGAGACCATCTGATCCCCTTAATAGAGGGTTCCCACCGAAGCCACGCAGCAAGGGGCTCAAGCGCCAATGCGAATAGAAGCGGGGAGAGCGGACAGCCCTGACGAGTGCCACGGCCTAAGGGGAAGGGGTCAGAGCATCTACCATTTACCACAACCTGAGCCAATGGTCGTTCGTAAAGGAGCCTGACCCATGCGATGAAGTTAGGACCAAAGCCAAACTTAGCGAGAGCCGCCCAGAGATAGGGCCATTCGATAGTGTCGAAAGCCATAGTGGCGTCTAAGGAGGCGACCACTGCCGGCTCGGCGAGAATTGGAGCCCTCGCGAGAACACTATGGAGCCTACGCAGGTTAAGGGCCGTGTTCCTATGCGGGATGAAACCGGATTGATCCGGATGGATCAAGTCGCAAATCACCTTCAGCAACCGATTGGCCAGAACCTTGGCCAGGATTTTGGGTTCCGCGTTCAGGAGAGAGATGGGGCGGTAGGAGGTGCAGCGGTCACGAGGCTTGCCATCCTTATAAATGACCACTATGGTAGCTAGGCGCTGCTCGAGGGGGAGGCTTCCAGCCTCAACCGCCTCGAGAAACATGTTGCGCAGATGGGCGGCCATCTTGTCCGGACAAAGTTTGTAAAGTTCAATGGGCAGTCCATTTGGGCCCATCGCCTTTCCCGAGCGTAAAGATCGGATAGCAAGGGCAATCTCATCAACGGTGAAAGGGGCCTCCAAGACAAGACCATCTTCATCTGAAACAGTAGGCAGGGCGATATCTCGCAATAGCAGCCTGGAATCAGCTTCATCTCGATCACTAACAGGCGTATAAACCTTCCGGAAGTGGTCCACAAAGCAGTCAACAATTTCACCAGGGTCGGAGACACTCTCACCGGATTCGCGAACAATGACAGGCACAACACGACTCGCTCGTTCAGCCTTATCCAGCCATGCCAGGAGCTTGCTAGCTTTGTCACCCACATCATACCGTTGGCCTAGTTGGTTCGCTCGCATCAATTTAGCAGCATCAGTGACACAAGTTTTGTAGTCAGCTTGTTTTAGTTCCAAAGTGTGCAACAATGCAGGCGTGTCATCCCCACCCAACTTACTTTCAAGCGCAGTGATCTCAGTTTCAAGAGCCAGAACAGCCTCCCTCTTTACCCTAAGCTCAGCAGCAATGAGTGATAGAGCGGAACCCCTGATAACCGTCTTGAAGGCCTCCCAAAGAACAGTAGGGGAGGTGACCGAGCCCACATTCTCATCAAAGTAACAATCAATTGCCTTCACCAAATCTGAGCGGAGCCGGGGGCTTCGGAAATGCCAGGGAGGGACCGGGGGGATCCTGTTACCAAGTAGACCACCCACAGAAATCTTAATCATCAAGGGGGAATGGTCCGAGATACCCCGGGGAAGATGTCGTACCTCCCGGACAGTGGACAGAGTGGAAGCTAACATAAAGAAATAATCGATACGAGAGAGGCTGCCATGCGCACCAGAGTGAAAAGTATACTGCTGGAGTGTGGGGTGTAGTGAGCGCCAAACATCCACCAGGCCAAAAGTATCGGCCATCTCATTGAGCCACATCTGGGACGGCAGCAGGACTCTAGGGGGAAGTCGATCACATTCACCAGACATAACAGAGTTGAAGTCCCCACCCAAGATTAACAATCCATCAGGAAGGCCAAGAAGAGTCCTGCCAAGATCAGCATAGGTGGTAGCCTGCAGCCCCGGGGGAATATAAACAACAACCAGCACAATCTGTTTACCCTCCCACCTCCCGGAGACAGCAGCATACCGCCCGCGGTCGTCAAGGATAACCTCGTCAATAGCAAGAGCTAGGGAGGACTTCACCATGATACCCACACCCCGGGACCCAGAGGTGAAACCAGCATGTGCGACCAGGCGATAACCCCGGCGGTCGAGGGCCTTACAAGCATTTCCAATTAAGTGGGTCTCCTGAAGGAACACAACATCGGGGGCATGGCGCCTCAAAAATTGTAACACAATGCCCCTCTTGATCCTGTCACCCAACCCGTTGACGTTCCAAGAAAGAACCCGCATTTCACCCCCCCCCATTGCGGCAAAGGCAATCCACCCCAACCCCCCTCCACAACCCCAAGTTCGGAATAATTGCAATCAGTGAAATACCATGAAAAATGAAACATAACAAACAAGACGAAACACAACCAAGTCCCCAGGAACCAACCCCCAAACAGAAACCCGTTACAACACCCCCCTCCCTGCACCCCTGCTGACTAAAACGCCACCCCCAACTGCAGTGTGCCTGTCGCCCCATCTTATCTACACAAAGAACCCCCCGAGGAGGAAGGGAGAAATCACCCGTTCCCGCACCGCCACGGGCATAACCATAGAGCACACAGTTAATTTACTCTGTACAGTACGTAGTCTCAATCCGGACCTCCGGGGGCCCATGTTACTCCTGGGCCGTTGCACCACCTTCCGCACCACCAGGGCCACCGCTCTCAGAGTCATCTGTCGGCAATGAGTCCAACCAGTCGGCAGCACGCTCCGGCTGATCAAAAAAGTAGGCACGTTCTCTAAACTCAATCCGCAGTCGGGCTGGAAACAACATGGCGTACTTCAGTCTTCGGTCTCTCAGGCGAAGCTTCACTCCGAGAAACCCAGATCGTTGTCGTTGCACTTGGGGAGTGAAATCAGGATAGATGGAGATAGAGTTATTGTCATATTTCAACGGGCCGTGTTTACGGGCGGCCTGGAGGATAGCGTCTCTATCTCGATAGTGAAATAGCCTTGCAATGATAGGCCTCGGCGGGCCTCCTGGTTTCACCTGTCCTCCTGGAAAACGATAGGCGCGCTCTACGGCAAAGAACTTACTGAGTCCAACCGGAGCAAGTTTAGCAACGATAAGTTCCTCGACCAATAAATCGACCGAGGCAGCACCATCACTTTCCGGCACTCCAACTAGGCGTATGTTGTTCCGCCTGGCCCTGTTGTCGTAGTCCTCCATACGTTTAAGCAGCAGATCATGCGAGGCACGCAGATTCCCAATCTCAGACTGCGCCTCCGCCATGTCCGTTACCAGGCTCGACGCCTTCAGGTCTAGTGCCTTCACCCTCTCGCTCGTTTTGGCTAGATCGGCCCGAATAAGAGTAACATCCACAGCCACCGTGTCTATCTTGGACACGATGGCTTCGTATTGCTGACTCATATCGGCCTTAAGTCCAGAGATGGCAGCCAACAGGTCTTGGAGCGATACTTCAGAAGAAGACGACATGTCCGTTTGAGGTCCTTCAGCGCCCACGCTGGTGACACCGGGGGAGCCTCTCGGCTGGGTGTAGCATTCGATCATATTGGACTGGATCGACCCCCCCCGGGTTACAGTCTTCCTGCGTTTTTCGGCCTCAGGTTTTGTCGCCATGTTGCAATTGATGGCGGCCGAGAACCCAAGAGAGGCAGTGGGACGGAGAAAAATCCAGAAACTCCGAAGTGCAGTTCGAAGAGGGAATACCGCAGGCCTCCTTGCCAGCCCAATGATGGAAAGTGTGCACTGTGAGGGCAGCAGGCGAAGACAGAGTAGGAGGAGACAGAGACAATGAGGCCGGAAACCGAAAGTGAAAGTGGTACACCACCGGTGGGCCAGATGCCAGGCAGCCGTTGTTGTTGCATTACAGTTCGGCCACAGTAGGCAGCCGAGTCCCCGGTCGCGTCCGTGGGCAGGCCAAAAAGTTGAAGACGACAGAAAAATGGTCCCCGAGGTATGATTTCGACCAAAAAAGGATCGTCAGCATCAGTGAGAGTAGCACTTCAAAAGCCCGTCGAAATGATCAGGATAAGTGTAGGATAGATAAAGAAGGGCGGCGCGGGTCTCGGGAGCTCTCTGCTCACGCGACCATCTTGGATGCCCGCGTAGCTCCTCCTCCCTTCAATTGCATTCTTTATGATGTTTACTCCACCAGAGTTTCAAAAAGAAAAGCAACATTCTTACACCACTTTTTTTTTTTACTTCTCCAAATTGGCAAATACAAAAAAAAGATGTTTGTGAGAGAATCTCAAAATGAGCACAAGAAACTGCTCTGACAGACATGGAGAAGTGATTTATATGAACTTCATTAAAGGTGTAGGACCTGTAATGGGATACAGAAAATTATGTAGGGCTTCTATTTGGATTTCAAAATCACGAGGATTCCCCAAGAGTCTAAAGGGTAGGGGCATTCACAGAGTGGAAAAAGCTGGAATACCTGTTCACAATGTAAAAAACATGTATGTGTTTATATTTATATAGCATGGACCTAGCAAAAGAGCAACAGAGGTTTGTACCCTATATGGAACGATGGAAGATGATGCAAGATAGTACACATGAAGTGGGACATTGAATTGGTAACTTATGCACACACTTACACTGGCATCACAGTTTTTCTTTTCTGCAGTTTTGTATAGCATGAACCTGACCCTGTATTAGAAAGCTTCACATGAGAACCAGTTAAATTACACAAATCCACCCAGAATCAAAGCCTGTTGAGCTGATGCTGAGACTCAAACCTGGTTCAACCATTCCCAAATCAGCAGCTCTTGCAGTTAAGCCACATCCTCTCCCTACACTGGCATCACAGTGCCATGCTGAATTCAAAATAATCTTCCCAGGTTGACTTGGTCACTACATCACATCTACTTCCTTAGTTGTAGTTGAAGATGTTCCAAAGTTCACATTCACTAATCCTTGTGAACAATAGTATTCTTTTGATGTCTTCACCGAGGCCTTATGTTATGTTCCCCATGATATCTAGTGAGAAGACAAATGCAAATTAGTATGGTATGTAGGCATTACACAGGGGTCGCACTTTGATTGAATTCTCTCTCATTTAAGGTTTAGGTTTGTTTATGTGCATATACACTATTGTACATGATATATATACCATAAATGTTTACATATTTCTCAAAGTTTTAATGATTTATTATTAGTAATGTATCCCCATCGTACCCATCAGGGTAAAACAGGGATCACAGTCCAGATGATAAGTACTTTTTGATTTTAATTTTGTATTTTCTATCATTTAACTTGGTGTACAAAAGGTTAATAAATCTTTTTTGTCAGTCTTTGACCCTGAAATCCTATATTGAAATGGCTATGTTCTGCTTTGATAGGAAACACCAAATTACAACTATAATACCAGTGACTGATTTGTGAGCTGTAGGTTAATTTTATTTAAAAAATACACACATATGCGCAGGCCAACTGTGCACTGTGACACTTTCTTTTTTTCCCAAAAAAGAGGATTGGCTAAAGATGACATGATTTGAATGTGAACTAACTAGTTGCACACCTATGAGCCCATAGGTGTGTCTCCCATGGCACCAGTATCAATTGCTGTATTCTTACAGCTGAAGTTATAATCCAAAGAAGACTTCAAACGAAAGTTTATATTGTTCAAAATAATTTGAATGTGCACATGCTTCACTAGAAATGCATCAAGGTAAACAATGTTGGCAAACATGTTTATGACAGAGCTAAAGAGGTGTAAAAAGTAGATTAGATCTTGTTATGGTGAGGATCAACAGCACAAGACACTGCAGGATTAGATTGAGACATGAGGATAGCCAGACTGAAATATGGGAATGCCCATGAATCTTCTGCATCCCTCACACTGGGCTCTTGTAGCTCCAGATAGTGAATAACATCTTCACCCCCTGCCAGTGTGGGGCTCATGTTCCTCCACCCGAATAGGGGCCTGATGATCTCTCACAGGAGGAAAGAAGGAATAGCAAGCAGGATAGGGGAGTGCTTAGACCTTTTGTCTTTTAAGGGAACCATTATTGTAGCTTAAGGCTGCAGCAGGATATTCCGCCTCCTGTACCCTTGCAGTTGAGATAATCTCACAGGCTTTATGCTAAGCACATCCTCCCACTGAAGTTGGTGTTTGCCTTCTCCAACTAAGGGCCTCATTAGGATGGCGGATGGAACTGTGTCCGTCCGCCACCCCCGAGATGGAGGGACTGTCCGCCGGGGCAGCGGCGGTCCCTCCGGTGCAATTAGGATGTGACCGCCACCCTGGCGGTCACATCCTGGATTTTTAACCTTGCGGCGGGTGCTGCTTGAAGTGGAACCCGTAGAATCGCCGCCTATAACTCCAGAGGAAATCACATCCGCCTTACAATGTAGCGCTAATGGAAAAGCTGCTGGCCCGGATGGGGTCCTGATTGATGTTTTTAAACATGATATTGATTTTTGGATCCCTATTTTATTAAAAGTTTTTACTGCTACATTAGGGGGAGTATTGCCTGCATCCTGGGTAGAAAGCGTTATTGTACCAATTTTTAAAAAAGGAGATAGAGGAAAGGCCAATTGCTACCGCCCCATATCCCTTCTGAATTCTACTTCCAAACTAATGGGAAGAATAATGTTGGGGAGGTCAGAAAAATGGGCCAACGAAAATAACATCTTAACTGAGGCCCAGTACGGATTCAGAAGGGGTATTGGGAAGGTGAACAATGTGTGAACCTGGAGCTATTGATCGGCAAACATACCTTAACGAAGGAAGGGCTTTTACACCTCTATTTTGTCGATCTCACTAGCGCTTTCGATCTTGTCAATCATGCATACTATGGCAGACCTTGAGGGCGCTAGGGGCTCCCAATGACATAATTGTTTATTTATCCCAGATGTACATCGTTTTAACCTCTAGAGTTCGATTTGGCCCGTCTGGGGAATGTACCCCAGATTTTAAAGTAACGCGAGGTAGCCGACAAGGATGCATATTGGCTCCTTTTTTATTTTCGCTATACATTAATAATGTAGATGCCTTTTTACAAAATCAAATTGCAGACGCACCAAAAGTCGGGGTGCGTCTGACCCCTGTACTTTTATATGCAGACAATGCTGTCCTGATATCAAGGACAGCAAATGGTCTGCAAAAACTAATTGATAATTTTTTACTGTACATGTCTGAAAAAAACCTACAGATAAACTTTAAAAAAACATTTGTTATGACTTGCGGGAGCTTTAGGTTTAAGAACAGACAACATTACGTGGGAGAGGAAGTTATAAACAGAGTTGCAACATTCTCTTACCTGGGTTTGCTATTTAATAGGAATGGTACCTGGAAATCTCATACAGAATTGTGTAACTTGAAATTTTTAAGAATTATTAAGGGGGTTTTTAGATTTTCTACGAAAATAGGTAATAAACCTATACGGGAAATCCTAGCTTTATATCAAAGTAAGTGTGTTACAGGAGTTTGCTTTGGGGCTGCAGTATGGGGGAGAGCTAACATCACCTCCCTTCAAATACAAGAAAAGAAAAATTCATGAAAAGACTGTTGGCAGTGTCTAGCTCTACCACGAATTACTTAGCTCATAGAGAATTATCTGTTCCTTTCCTTTGCGATCTAAAAAAATAGGCAAGCTCTCACCTTTTGGGAAGGAATATGGTGCAAAGACGAGACCAAATTCACCAAGGATTTAATTATGGACTGTTTAGCTCTTGACTAGAGCAAAATAAATACATGGTTGGAGCATATTTATACCCTTTTGAAATTTTGCCAGATAGATACTGATAGAAAGAACCCTGTAGCTATCCAGGATTTTAGTAAAAGAGATCTAAAGTTAAGATACATGAATACTATGGAATGCGTAAGGGAGGTCGAAGTTAGTCAAATGCATAGCGTTATTTCTTACTGTAAAACTATACTTATAAGGGGTCCACAAATGTACTTAATACAGGTCAGAAATATACAACACAGATTCTAACACACGACTTAGATGAGGCACGCTCCACTACTTAACAGCCTTCCCCAAAAGGGAAATGTTGTGCCATAAACTCCCGCATTGCCCATTTGATGGTAAAACACCCCAATCCACAATGCATTTTATTCACTTTTGTAGTTTTTAAACGGATATACGAAAATCAATTTTAATACCTCAGTTCTTATTTAATATGCTTTTCCACTACAAACATGCTTTTAACTTTATATGTAGCTTTGGCAATGAAAAAGTTATTAATGCTGTTATCCTGTTTATACAATTGGCAATAAGGAGAAGAAAGGCCTACGCATTCCTGGATGCTCTGCAATATGAAAACCCCGATGATTAAATGTAGCATGTTACATACCCTTTTTATTTTTACTTCTATTTTTATGTCCAAAAGCACCATGCACTTTATCTATCTGTATGAAACAGGGTATTTTGTTTTCATCCTGTCAGGATTCCGCACTTTGCACTTCAACTTTTATCTGATATATTAGCTTTTAGCATTTTAGGTAACCAGTGGTCTTTTTGTTTTATTCACTATATAAAAGTGTACTATGTTGTGTTATATTGATGCTCATGAAATATGTTTTTAGCTTTTTATTGTCTAAATTTCAGAATTAACTGCAGCTTGTATTTCCTCCCCTCTGATTAGCATGCTTTTATGGTGATATCATCTCACCGAAAAAAGTTGTTTTGACTTGACTTGACTTGACAGAAAACAATAAATATTCAAAACATCGGTATATATAGAAAACAGTTTTATCTTTTGAAATTTATCAAGGGTACTACACAGTTATACAAACAATTTAACAAGTGGAAAATAAATACAATTGTATAATCCTTCAATGTCACTATTGTAAACACTTCTTCACATTGTACATTATTTTCCAGAAGAGAGTGCAAGTGTCGACGTTTAGGTCTCTATGCATTTGTCCATGAGACCATCTTCAGGAGTATCATAAATTTAACAGTTGACCCCTATGACATGAAATAAATAATGAATACATGCGTATATTTAAACTATACATTCCATTATTTACAGAAAATAATTGATACACCCGTGCCAAAATTTCTCAATTGACAAAATTTCACTTCAATTAAGTGAAGAATGTCTCAAGATGCATATATTATGTAACATCCTTAGAACTCATAAAGAGATTTCTATCCACAAGAGCACAGACATTGATTCTAATGTGGCTGATTTTATTAAAAACCATGATTTTCATAGATCTTTTCTAATTAGGCACTATAGTTTAATCTAGAACCAAACATCATGGTATTGCATACACATTATTTTGAGATTGATTTGTACATGAAACAAAGAGAATATATTATTAAAACTCATCTAATCTTATAATTCATCAACTACAAATTCAAACAGCCACATTGTATATTTCTAAAGTCTTTTATAAAAGAGTTATGTTGTGGAGCCAGAGCAATGGTGAATACACCTATCTCACTACCATCTTAAAATGCCTTGCCATTATTTTGATTACTTAGAAAACCTATTTCTTGATTCTCCATGAATACACAATAAGCAATCCTCAAGAAGCTTCATTATAAGAGTGATATGTTACCCATCCTTACTGATCTGGTATTATAGACTGCCTAAATAGTCACATGAGAACCACTCATCTTAACTATCAGTTTTTTTAACCTGTTTACACATGCCCCCAGTTGTATTGTCTATCTTACTCAGTAAAGTATGGACCTATACTTTCTGTTATAGCAAATGTGACTTAATCACAAATACCTGAATTGTGTTTCCAAAGATTCCAGAATTATAGAATACACTTGATACGTATATGTCAAATCAATCAATTAAACAGAGTCACCCCTCTTAGATTGAGGAGGATCACAGATGCAGTAGCTCAGGCCATGGATACAGATGAAGACCAGCCACAAGTCAAAACTGGGAAAAACCTCTCCAAGACTCGACCGAGAAGACAGTCCACCCCTGACCGCACATGGAACTGGAACTCTCTATTGGTTATGATAGTGACCATCCACTTTTGCAAAAGATCACCCACATGGAGGAACCAGATTCAGGCAAAGCAGCACAAGAAAACCCCCTGCTGACACAACATGAAGAGAGCGAGGAAGTATGAAACACTCTGGGCAAGTCGAAGGCCGAAAGGACAGTAAGATGGCACTAGGTAAGCCTTTTTGGGACCCTCCTAACACAACTAAGAAGGGTCTAAAAGTCTGGTTCACAATTATATCCCTAGTTAAGTTGCTCTTCTTTCCTTATTAAGGGGGTAGAAGGATAAGAGGACAATAAATGTGGGGGGAGGGTGGGCGACAGGCCTCTCCAAGCCACCCATGACACATTTGATCATGATGACTCACAGGGTAAGGTGCGTGGGGGCAGGGGGATGTGGGGTGAGTAGGTGGGGCAAGTAGGGGAACAGAGGAACCCACAAACAGATCAGTGATAATAACAGACAGCAACACGGATGATGGGCAAGAAGACTCTACCCAAGACCATGACATTGGATACCAAAATGAGCAACAGAAGTCATATGACCACAGTAAACACGCTATCATGTCCTGGAATATGAACAGGCTGTGAAGTAAGGTGAAACGAGGCCTGGTAGCAGCTTTAATCAACTGAAACTGAACCCTGAGGTGATATTCCTCCACGAGACAAACCAGAGGGGAACGCAATGCGGATTCCTAGGCAGGGGGCATATAAAACACTGGTATACGCAGGTTTCTCTACAGATTCACAGAGACTGGCAATCCTTATCAGGAAATCCCCCTGATTAGGGTAAAACGTACGTGGATAGACCCAAACGGGACATACGTAGTGGTTAAGGGGATCTGGGACATGCAAAAAATAACATTGATTAGCGTCTATGCACCCACACATCTACAAACATGTATGCTAGCAAGATTGACAGATATTCTCCTCGAGGTGGGTTCCTGTATCCACTTAGTGTGGGGGATTTAATGACGTGGTGGGCACCTAGCTGGATCCTACCACTCCCGTAACTGGCACACAAGGAGACAAACAACTCAGACGCTTCCTCAACACAATGGGATTGACAGACCTTTGGCAAATGCATAACCCCCAGACACAGGCCTACTCAAACTATTCAGGGACACACAGAGTCTTCTCCAGAATAGACCATGTCTTGGCCCCAGCAGGGCAAGTGGCAGAATTAAACAAAGCAGAGTTCTTGGCTAGAGGCCTCTCTGACCACTCTCCCTTATGGCTCTCCCTGGCTAAGAGAAGCCACATGGCTAAACTGGGTTTGAAACTCAATGCTTAGGAACTCAGAGATACTAAGGTAGTTCAGGAGATTAGAATAAATACAGAGCTGTACTTTTAAGGAGCATGTGGGCTCTGTATTATCAACAGTCACACTCTGGGAGGCATAAAGAACAATTCTACGTCCCGGGCGTAGAACATAATAGCCTATAAAAAGAGAAGAGAGAAGAAAGAGATGGAGAATAGATCCAAGCCTCCTCCAAATTAAAAGTCAGATACAAACACATGAAGACACCTCACAATTACGAACCATGCTAATCCTTCATAATGAATATCAAGTCCTAGTGCAGCGTAAGATGCGGACGGCAATTCAGGCCACGCACCCGCACCTCTATGACACCGGAGACAAAGCAGGAAGGCTGGCGAGGCTGAGCAAAAAATAAGCAGAAGCATGTTGGGTAACACATATATAATCAGAGGGGGGACAGCAATACAATATACCCACTGACATAGCCAATGCATTTGCCCAATATTACGAGACCTTTTATGCAGAGTGCCCACTAGCAAGTGTTACACAAATAGGAAACTATCTCTCAGAGATCTCCACCCCTACCTTAGGTGAGACCAAAATGCAAACACTAGACGAGGAGATTACCCTAGGCGAAATAAGAGCAGTGGTAGGCTATTTGAAGCCCGGAAAAGCCTCAGGCCCTAATGGCATACCAGCTGTACTTTATAAGCAGAATGCAGATATTCTGTGCCCATACCTGTTAAACTTATTTCAGGAAGCTAGACAAACAGTCACTTTCCCTCATGATCTTGGAAGTGCCACAATTGTGGTATTCCACAAGCGGGTAGGCCCCCCATGATATGTAGCTCATATCGGCCCATATCTTTACTAAACACTGAAACAAAAGTCATGGCCCTCATTTTAGCCCCTAGACTAACAAGTGTCATATCGACCCTAGTTCACAACGACCAGTCTGGCTTTATGCCTAAAAGGTCAGCCAAACTAAACCTAATCTGACTGCATAACTGGCTGGAAGCGGCTAAAACAAGATAAGATCAACACCTGATACTGTCGTTAGATGCCAAAAAAGCATTTGACACTGTACATTGGCCCTTCCTGAATCTAACCCTCCAGAAATATTGGTTTGAACCTAACTTTCAGGCATGGATAGATCTCCTATATGAAAACCCAGTTGCCCGAGTGGGAGTGAATGGGGCATTATCAAGAGAATTCCCTATAGTCCGAGGTACCAGGCAGCGATGCCCCTCATCCCTGCTACTCTTTACACTAATACTAGAACCCCTGGCATGTGCAATTCGAGCACACCCAGGGATATCTGGCTTCCGAGAGGGAGAACAAATAGCATAAGAATGAACTAATATCGCTCTATGCAGACAATGTTCTTTTATATGTTACTAACCCTAGATATATACACACTTGAATTTTTTACATTTTCAAGATATATGGGGAACACACAGGTTACAAAGTAAATTGGGAGACTTCAAGCCTATACCCAGCAAACCCAAGCTTGGACCCAAGTGATAATCCCGAGCAACTTAAAATAGAAAAGGAAGTAATAAAATACTTGGGCAAGTAAGTCTCCACAAACAAAATAGAGCTCCTTAACAGCAAAATTCAGAGGACTTCGAGCAGTGTAAAACCCTACCATTGACACTCCACGGGAAAGCAGCAATTTATAAAATGTAAATGTTGCCAAAGCTATTATATATCCTCCAAAATGCATAACACTCATTCCTGGAAGAGGTGTTTACCAAGATAGAAAAGACACTTAGAATGTTCCTATGGAATCGCAGTACACCAAGAGTGGCACTCAATACTCTGCAACAAAATCAATATAATGGGGGCATATCCCTTCCAGACATCAGAGCTTATTACTGGGCAGCACATCTGATCATTATCAATGACTGGGAACACATGCCAGGAGATCACCCCACATCTGCTCTGGAATGCACCCAATTTGGTCCACACACACTATTTATACGGAGGTAAGGGAGTAAAGAAACTGTTACTCACAACACAGGTAACAGTAGACGCTTGGAAAAGGGTAGGAAAAGGCAGATGTGATGAAACGACTGAGAAACAAGGGAAATGCCTCTGTGAGAGGGGTTGAGATTGGGGGAGTTTGCAAAACTAAGAGGCTTTACGGTATGGAATACGTTGGGCATCTCAAAAGTAGGGGACATACTAAAGGGCAAGGAACTTATTACTTTTGCCTCACTGCAACAGGAATATGATTTGCAAAATAACCAATCTTACAAATAACTACAATTGGTCCACGCTTGGAAATCTCAGGGGTTAGACACGGAGGATACTCCCTAATATGCTCCACTGGAATGGAGACTTCTCATGGGGGAAATTGGCGAAAAGGCAGTCTGGTGGACTTACAAAACACTTGTAAATAACAAGCCGGACACCCTAATTAGACAAAGGGCAAAGTGGAAAACAGAACTAGGACCCCTGGATGACCTTGACTGGGAAGTGGCATTGATACACCCTTGTGAGGTCACCATCAAATCACACCTCTGCTTAATACAATTTAAAATACTACACAGGGCATATTATGAAAGATGATAGAGCCCAACTACAAAAAATGGGGAGGGCAGATACACCTGACTGCCGCCGCTGTAAGAGGGAGAGGGGAATCTACCTGCATATATTGTGGAAATGCCCAATGATACAGGTGTACTGGAGCACCTTAGCAAAAGAACTTAGTGAAATACTGAGGGAGACAATACCTCTGGACCCAAAATACATGCTATTGGGAATACTCATGGAAATAGACCTCCCTAGAGCCAAGCTACTGTTAGCAAACCTATAGTGGCTAAATGAGATGTGGCATGGCACTGGGGGGCACTTGAATGTCTCTCACTGCATGAGTGGAGAGGAGGGTTGGACTTTTATATGACAGCTGAGAAGACGACATACAAGGCTTGAGGAAGCCCAAGGGAGTTCAATAAAATATGGGGCCCCTGGATGCGATATTATGGACTCCCCATGAGGGAGGAAGAGACAACATCACAAGACCGTAGGAAGAACAAACAAGCACTGACATAGCCAATAGGCCTCGCTTTTGGGACCTTGTGAGAGAGTATCTGTGAGAGTCTGTGAGAGAGTGTCTGTGAGAGAGTGTGATAGAGAGTCTCTGAGAGTCTCCGAGAGAGTGTCTGTGAGAGTCTCTGAGAGAATATCTGTGAGAGAGTGCCTGTGAGAGAGAATGAGAGTGCCTGTGAGAGTGTTTGTGAGAGTGTCTGTGAGAGTGTCTGTGAGGGAGTGCCTGTGAGGGAGTGCCTGTGAGAGTGTCTGTGAGAGAGAGTCTGTGATAAAGAGTCTGTTAGAGAGTGTCTGTGAGAGAGTATCTGTGAGAGAGTGTCTGTGAGAGTGTGAGAGTCTGTGCGAGTCTGTGAAAGAGTGTCTTTGAGAGTGTGAGAGTCTGTGAGAGAGTGTCTGTGAGAGAGTGTGTGTGAGAGAGAGTGTGTGAGAGAGTGCCTGTGAGAGAGAGTCTGTGAGAGAGAGTCTGCGGGAGTGTCTGTGAGAGAGTGTCTGTGATAGAGTGTCTGTCAGAGTGAGAGGCTCTTTAGTGGCGAGTAGGGTCAGGATTTAATTAACAGTAATAGATGGAAAGCCTGAGTGCAATATGACAATGCCCAAAAGCAGGTAGCGCTCAAGATCGCTATTGAGAACTCAGTTAGCAAAAACCACCAAGTAATCACTCAAAAACAATCACTGGAGTTGCATAAATAATTAAAGATTGTATGTATTTCGGTAATATGTGCTAAGAGACATCATAAACCATGAAAGACCCATTAATTCATGACATCACAACAGAAAAACGTACATTATAATTGAGGAGCTAGGACGGTGATGTGCACCTGTGGGAGCTTCATTGGGAATCATACACGGATAAGCTCGGTCAGCCGGGAAGCGCTGGAAGGGAGGCAGATGGTGGCTGCGCGCTTGCACGCTCACGTGAATGCAAGCGTTAGGTCACCAAAAGCCTGCTGTGGCAGCACTTTGAAAACCTTGATACTAAATGTCTCGGAGTAGCGCATGCGCTGGCTCAGCGAGACCTAAAAAACCTGCAAACCCTGAATCAGCATTTAATTTATAAACAAAATGAACAGCACCATATTCAGTGAAGCTGGCACCTAGGGCTAATGCAGCTTTGTCTCACAGGTCCTGCCATTCAGGGTGTGGCTCGTTACAGAATTTCAGTTTCTAGGTCAAGTGGAGTCTACATGAGTTCAATTGGCAATATGTTTTAAAAAATCTGCTCTATGTCTTTAAGCTGCTATGCCACCACTACCTGCTTCTTTGACAATACATCCATTTAGTGGTATTCTTCCTCCATACTCCAGTCATTAAAATCACGGTGTGGGTGCATGCCTACCTCTGATGAAAATGTTCACTTCTCAGGAAAGGAGAGAAGCAATATGTACTATTAGAACACTGGTCTTTCCCTATCTGCTTTTCATGTAGAATGAAGGGTTATATTTCTATAATGAAGGTTATGTTCTCCCCAAGAGCTGGGACAGGATCCCCAGACTGCAGATGAGTTGCCAGATATATGTGTGTCAGATGTATACCATGCTTTGCAAGTTATTAGGCTGATATTTTAAATCATGTCATGTCATACTAGATGGACACATGAACTTAAGTTGATTTTAGTGAGATAATCTAGAACAGCGGACAACTACGGTAAAAATGATATAAAATTGAACAAGCAACAAACACGAGTATCTCGTGCAGCGGTTTGCGGCGCGATTCACTCCCAGGAGCGATAATCACGACCAGATGGGCCGTGCGCTCCCATAAGTGAATCTCCTGACGTGCATGCATTGCTATTGAAGGCAATGGAACGCGTGCACGTTCTTGGCTGAAAGGCCAAAGCGATCGCAAATGGTAATTTGCCTTTGCAGCGCATGCGCGCTGCGAAGGCGAGACCTAAATAATTATATGTTCCACCATTGGAAATGGAGTATAACGGCGTAAACTGCATCCTTCCTCCCAGCCCCCGCTTGGAGCGGCAAAACTCATTTTTCCCAAAACAATTTTTGCCAGGTAATACCTGTCAAAAATGTTGAGAGGATAAACCTACAGGATATGGGATGTGGGATAGAAACATTTAAGAACCTTGCATCAATGACCACAGAAAGGGAATCCAAACATATCCCAGTAGAGGGGAGACTGTTGACTAAACCCAAGCCACACCTTTCTACCAACCCTTAACAGGGAATGTCACCAGCCTTGGTATCACCTTCAATCTCCACACATGACATGGTGGCCCCACAAGAACCTCTTCCTCACCTCTCCAATGAATTGTTACCCTCCAGTGGGATCACCCTGCCCAAGTGCATGACTTCCCTGGCCTTCAAGACTCACTAGGGTGAGAGGTAAACCAGGTGACAGACTCTGAATTCTGGAAAGCACAATGTATGTAGACAAAGTAGTATATATATATATATATGGGAGTTCTTTCAAGATGGCATGTTGGAAGAAATCTCAATTTTCAGTTCTTTCCTGGTGTGCCTACGTCACCTAAGCCTACAACTGCTGATTAAGAATCAGCAGGCAGAACCTTCAATTCAGGAATTAAGATGTTTATTAAAGGTCCCACCCACACATATATCTTGTTCTGTGTTTCATACACATGTAAACGTCTTCTTGTGAGCAGTTCCCTTTCCAAACAACCCCATGAAAAATGGGAGTGTTGAGCACTTTCATAGATATACTTAAACATTTCTGTCTAAAGAAGAGTTCCCAAGATTTCAGGTATGGCTGTAGAGAGGAACCGTATGTCATCTTAAAGAAAGCCCAGCAGGACAGAAGCGGTGACTTGTGACCTAGGACTTGTCTCCGCAGCCTCCCTTGCACCGCCCAGAAATGGCACGAGTGCTGTGCAAAAATCCCAAATAAATTCACCTGCCCCATGTCTGGCCATGAATAATCCATCCACTACCATGCTTTCCTTTGCATTCTGAAACACCTAGTTATGATTTTACCATTATAAATATGCTGTCACAATTTTCGAGTTCAATTGATGGCATCCCAGATAGAGAGTGTTCTAAGATGCCATGAAAATGGTGGTTAGTACAAAATAAAGGTGACATATCAGAACTAGTCTTGGATTTTACCATTATAAATGTAGAACTGCCACTAAAGGCAGAAAGTCACAATCAGGACTCGATAAGCTACACATACCTGGCATAAAATAACATGATATCTTTGAGAAGCTATGTGTCATCAGGAGGATAGTCATTTCCGTTTGTAGAAAAAGCACCAAAGCACACACTCTATTGACTTTATAAAACCCTTTATCGTGATATTGTTCATGCCATGTACAAAGTTGTGTGGAAAATAAATGGAGAAACTGTACTCAACTGAACATCGATTGCATGCATTGTCTTTTCATGGATTTCATTATGTCAATAATCCGGGAATTCACAACCTAGGTGGCTGGGTGCTGTTACCATGTGAGCTCCACCAAATGGACTGCAGGTTATTTTCTTTGTCAAGGACTTTTAGAAACACTTATGTATAAACATTTATGACCACTCCTTTAGACACAATTTTGTTATTGATGTGCAAGCAAATTAGCATGGCCACCTTTGTTTTGTTGCTGATAGTCATTTCCATAAAGGGCTAGCAAGAGACTTATATGTTTGAGTAAACAAACAGCTCAATTCTCTCTCACATTAATGAATCTGTCCTTAATACCAATCTGTCTAATGTGGTTTAACCGTAATTATCAAACAAAATCAGAGAACTACGTCAAATATACCACAGCAAATGAAACAATAAAAGAATTGTATTTCTCTCTTGAGCATCAGACTGAGTCACTTAAAGAGAGGGAGGCGCTGTCCTCCCTTTTGGCGTCTTAACCACATAAAATATCAGGTCAGCTCTCAAATACCCTAGGTCCCTGTGTGGCCCAGTTTGTTTTGCATACTGCTATGCATAACTATAATGGGATTAGCTGAACTACAAATCCCATAATGCAAAGCAAAAACCATGGAAAGCGTGATAAATCCAGCCCTGTACAAATTTAGAACCTCTGCTCAGCAGGTAGGTCCCTGGTCTGCTGTGCCAATTTTCCAGCAAGACACAAATAATACAATAAAAAGCAAAGCTTCAAAAACCAGATCGCAACAAATATATTGGTGTTCAATTGTTACTAAGTGACTTCATGTCAGTTAACGCAGTCTTCAGTTCAGTGCTTTTTACCGATAAGTCCCTTTAATTCAGTTATTTAACTCAATGGACTCAACTGAAGTGAAGAACCACAGAAGCATACTGTTACGCAAGTCAATATCCAAGAACAGAAAACTGCCCTCTCGACTTGTAATCATCTGGGAACTTCGTGGCAGTGTGTCAAGGGCCGCTCCAACCTGACAAATTACTCCAGACCTTTAAGTCAGGTTTAAGAAATGGCTCACAGCATTTAGCGAGTGAAAATTATTCTCGTAAAACAGACATTCTTAACCTGTGGCCAGAGAAGCCTATTTATATACAAATAAAGAACCAACATTAAAAATGTGAAAACATTTTGTATATTGAACTGTGAATTAAACAGTATATGTAAATGGTTGAGCATTTGCTTGGTGAATACTTGTTTTTGTATTTTTCCGTATGGTTTTGAGGCACAAATCATAAACATTCCTTAGGCGGAGGGGGGTTCCTGTCTTCCAAGAATGAGTCTGTGGGGGGTCCCCAGACTATAGTGATAATTATTTGGGATTACACAAAAGTTCAAAGGTTAAGAACCGCTGTAGTAAACAATCCTCAGTAAGTGGATTAAGACAGAGCTCAAGTTTTCCCACGCCAGGCGTGAATATTTCACCCAATCCATTTTTTTATCAATGCCTTCTAATAACCATCATGGTTTTTAAAGGGGAAAACTACAGTTACCAGAACGCACCGGTAAAAAAACAAGATAGCTAAATAGAACAGGGTGGAGCTGACGTAGCACCACGAGAACAGCAAGAAGGGATACTTTCTAGAGGTAACAAAGTTAATGTTCTACCACAACTTGGCCCACCCAGTTTACAAACTATGTTTGAAAGTCGCGGGTGGGCCCAGGGCACCGGATTACACTTTATGGGTTTAAACCTGGATGTACAACAGGGCGTGTGAGGCTGCACAGGGTCACACAGTGTACAATGCTCTTACCCTCCTCCATAGCAGTCCCCGCTGGAGTCGTAGCTGAGCTGTTGCTGCTGCAAGTAGTACACCTTCTGTGGCCCCATGTTGGCGCCCATGGGGGGGCCCATCATGTGGCCATGGCCGCCCGTCTCATACCTAGTGCTGGTGTTCATCTCATACCTGGCCCCTCCATTCAGCTCGTGGCCCGAGTCAGCGTGGGTCAGTCGGCCCAGCGTGTTGAGCCTGGTGGTAGAGCCTCCGTTCACACTCACCTCCCTGGCTCGGAGTGGCAGGCCACCAAGACAAGCAACAAACACGATCGCTTCTCGCGACGGGGTGGAGAAGAGGGGGGCGGGTGTGGTTCACTCACGGGAGTGATATTTGCGACCAGATGGGCCGCGATCCCGCAAGTGAATCTCCTGACGTGCACGCGTTGCTATTGAAGGCAATGGAACGCATGCACAAGCTTGGCTGAAAAGCCAAAGCGACAGCAAAAGGTCATTCGCCTTTGCAGCGCATGCGCGCTGCGAAGGCAAGACGTAAAAAGGGAACCTAGATAACACTGGAGATAGGACCAGATATATACTTGGACATGATTTGATGAATACAGAAAATATAAGAATGTTTTATGTTGATTGCTCTATGTTGAACTTGCAAATAACAGTGATTGTGATGCTGTAACTGTCCTTTGAAAAAATAAAAACTGTTTAAAAAACAAATAATCCCTTATCTCCTCTTTGCAAATTTGCACCCGCCCTTCCTCCTGCAGATATTGTTTATTAAAAACCCAGCATTTAGGATGCAATTACATTAGGATGCAATAGGGATTTACCCACCCCTATCTCAAGAATAATTATTGCGTGATCTGAACACCCATTAGGTATGGTGCTTTGTGTTTTCAAATTTAAATCTTTGAAAATTAAAAAGAAACCTATGCATGAAGAGCTACAGAATCTCCCTGAAAAACAACAGGACTTTCAGAGATTTTGGTTTTGTCTGTTTTTTTTTACCTCACGAGGAGTCCACGTTTGGGTTCTGCATGGTTTTTACCCTTCCTCTTGACTTTCAGTCTGGTGGTCCATGGGCCTTTTATTCTTCCTTAAGGACAATATTTGGTTACAACCCTCTGCGAAGGGGTTGATGGCTCATTGCCTAAAAAGGTGAGTTTCTATAGTTGGATGTATTTTCTAATAATGTTGAGTGATCTGCTACTTTTGATCTCCATTGACATTGTGGAGCGTGGGTATTCTCAAGTTCTGGGATGATCATCTACGCTTTAGCACACATAAACAATCCCACCAGTGGTTTATATTGGATCTGGCAGTCTGGTTGTCAGTCCAAATATGTACTAGCTGGCGGATTAGAAAGGGAGCAAACCGAAGAAGTGCTGCTGCCAACTCCTTCCAGTTGGAAGACATATTTCTGCAGCACATTAAAATCCCTCACAAATTATCAATTAACCAGGGTTTAGTAATACCTGGAACAAATCCTCTTATAGTAAAATATTATCTTTGACTAGGGCATAAAAGCTTTCGAACGGTAGAAGCCTTGCCCACACCAAGCAGCTCACCCAGCACCAGCAATCCCCTTTATCGCTAGCACTGTTTACAACTTCAGTACCCAGCCCTTTTGCCAAACAAATAGCAGTGCCCGGTGGCGGCTTGGGAGGAAGAAAACCCTCTATATGCTGCCCAATTTTTAAACTATGAAAATCCTGACAGCTTTCCAATCAGGATATGGGTTTCCTGAACCAAAATCACTGCCGGGTGTTCAACTAATATTCACATTTCTATTGCCCATAGTTCCTTACAATTATTAAAGCTGTTTACATTGAAGGAGAATTCCTTCAGGGTGTTATTCATACGGATTTAATATTCTTGAATAGCCTTTAGGAAAAAAAATTTTTTTACTGATCCCCCTCCTAGACCTACGGATCAGGGTTACGCCAACCATATAACTGCCTTTCGTGCAAATAGAGACTTGAGCCCCACCGTTAGCCCCATCTTTACTTTGCCATAGACTAACAAAGAGATCAACTCAATGGTTGGTCCTCCCTACAAACAAGATTACCCTTCTAGTTCGACATTGTTGATGTATAGACTAATAAACTGAATATTTGGATTATTTGGATCCCATTTCATCAAGCTTTTCACGCCGCCCTCCACATTTCCCCTGCCCCCAATTGTTAGCTACCTTACCCGCCCACACCAAGCCACGGTGAGTGGTGCGCCATCTGACTCACACCTGACATGCTTCCCCATCCCCAAAAAACTAGCACTCTGACCTAGTGCCAAGATAGAACGGCTTACCCCTACCCCCCTACTCCACCAGGACGTCTGAGCCAGAATAAGCAAGGACCCAACCTTAAACGAAAAAAGTGAGTGCATAGAAAAAACGGGCGTCCTGAAAACCACTAAATATCAAAATTCTTATTGTGCACTGTTTAGCTAAGACTCAATTCAATAGTGACTACTGGGTCTTAAAGACATAATAAACAAGGGCCTAGACCTGAAAGCCAACATTCAGTTCCAAGGAAAAACAGGACTGCATTTTATGATCGCAATCCCTGGCCCTAGATAGAGACAATAGCAGGAGTCCAATTTCTGATCGGGCAATATCTAGCCAAGGTTAATTCAATATTTGCTGTAATAGTTCCTGAGCCTCAGAAACATCACAGAACACGTGAAACCGCCTTTTTATTAGCACCTTCAGTTTTGGTTGCTGCACGATCATTGCCTGGGCCATCCTGTGCTTTAAAAAGGTGAAGCATCTTTATAAATTCTTTCCTCCGCTTAGCTGTGGAGGCTGACATGTCGGAGAATATACAACAGAGAGGGATTTCTGATGTACTGAACTGTCTCTGCTTGATAGCATTAGATAATACTTACTCCTTTACCCGGTAGTCTCTGAAATTCATGAGTATTGTACGAGGATACTTCAGATTTGGGGGTTGATGTGCTGTTACTCAATAGGCTCTTGTAAGTGTAAGGTCTCCAGAGTATTCAGGGATAACATATGTTTTGATGAAAGTGTTCACCCACTGGAGCATTTGATGTCCCTCGAGTCCTTCCGGGATCCCACCAATGCATAAATGAATAAGTTGAGAATGATCTCCGGTTCCTCCAACTTGTACTCAATTGAAGTTTGTTCTCTCTGAAAGTTGGCCACCTATCCCTGCAAAATAGATACCTGGTCCTGTAGCTGAGAGATCCTTACTTTTGCTTCTTATAACCTCTCTGGGATCTGGGCAACAGTCTCCTAGATCTTAGAGAGTCATACATGTACAACTACAATTTCACTGGTTTGTGAGGCTTTCAGGCCCCTTATTTCCTCCAGGATGAGATTCAACATAGTCTTAGCATCCCATTGCATAGTGGGTGGGAGATCTCCCTGAAGTGTTTCATTACTTGAGAAATTTAACCCTGGGTCCGTTTGCATCTTTACGCAACCTAAGTCATCCTACTCGGTATCTGATGAACACAGGGCTGTTGCTGACTTAGTTGGAGACACCAGTGTTGAAATATCACCAAATTGCCCCCTGGAGAGAGTGAAGGCGGTTCCGGAGGCTGTTGCACCTCAGACAGATCAGCACCAGAGCATGGGCCAGGCCCCAAACCTGGTTTGTTTAATGGAAGGGGGTTCCCCAGGGTTTTTTTTGATAGTGGGCAGGAAAAAGGGGAAATCAACACATATAAAATAGAACAAGATTAACCCTGCCACACAGATATAAGGGGTCCTTATTACAGGATCCAATCAATAAACAATTGGGGTGAACATGAAAACCAGAGCCATAGACTTCACCATTCCTCTTTTTTTTAGTTCATGATATTTTTATTATTTTTTTCTTAAAAGATGATTTGTCTTTTCACAGTGCAATTTTTAATTAGGAATACTGTTGATACATAGTTCATAGTAAAATGATTACATATAGGGGAAGGACACATTTCATTCAAGATAAGGGGAAATTAGATACAATACACAAAGAAGTTCCTCACAATCCCAAACACTCCAAAAGAAATTTTTTGTTATGTATACATCATCGCTCAAAATACTCATTCACTTCCTCATTCATTCAGATTCACTCACAAACAAGTACAACCGTGCCTGCAACAACAGATGTAAAATAGTTGCATAGGTTTAGGGTGGATGGGGCGGACAAAACTAATGGGAAAAGGTTTTTATAAGGACCCAGAAGTTGCCGTCCACTATGTAGCGCCGACGCGCGGTTCGGTGTTGGCCCTATTAGGCAGCACCTTCTTCAGGGCAGGAGTGTACAATCAGGTAAGGGAACACATAGGCTAAGATGGTATCAGAATATTATCCTCCCGTTGTCCAAGGCTAAATAGATCTCAGATCACAGACAGTCTTAAGAATAGAAGAATCCGTGCCTCTAATGGGGTTCTGTGGCTGGAGGAAGCTTTATTTGAACGCTGCGTGGAGTCAGTGGGTAGCAATGGATTAAGCTTCAATTTTTTTTTATTAAAAAGTTTCCGTGGGTTATGAGTTAGGTCTTATCTCAAACGCGGAGTGTCGGTCTGTCGGGGAGCCTTTATTGCATATCAGATTTCCGAAAAAAGGTTCCAGGGGTCAAACCTCGGAATAGATGCTCCCTCGAGAAACTCTGGGGAGTATGGGATTTCTTACTCTTAGACCATACGGTTCCTTCCACGCAGCAGGGCACCGGTAACGTCCTCTTACAGCCGGATTTGGCTTGGCCTTCATAAAGAGGGGATATTCCATGACTTCTCTAGCTTTTGGAAGAGTAACCTCCAGTTCCAGATTAATCTCCACTGAGTTTTGCACTAAGGCCTGACCGGGTGGGACTGACTCAATTTCTGGTCTACTGGCACTCTGAATGCTGCTTATAGACACTGCCTCTGAAGCCCTTTCCTGGTAATGCTGGCACTCATTGATGCTTGTGCCTTCTTCATGCTCTTCAATATTGTTAGGGAGAGTGTTGTTTTTATGGGCCAAGGCAGTATGGTTTGCTCGTGCTGTAGGTTACCCCACTAATTTTTAAACTCTTTCGGTCAGAGCAGATGCATCAAAGTGGGTTGTAGTTGTAGTGCCAGAGGCATTAGAATGGCTAGGAGCTTGCAGCTCTCCCCTGTTTATCCACAATATTGCAGTGCACTGAAGACCTCCCAAACAAAACAAGTAAAGAAGTGATACTGCTGGGACCCTACCCAGTGACTCTCTACCAGGTAGCGTCACCAACCCTGCAAAGCTAGCAAGCAGAGCGCGTGCCCTTACCCCCGGCGAGATACCTGGAGGCCATTGCAAGGAGGAAATCCTTCTTCTCAGCAGCCTGGGCACCACTAATCATCAGGAGTGCAGAAAGAGGGAGAAGGTTATGCCCATCCGTGTAGCTTGTTCTTCAAAATTCTCAAATCAGGGGGGCACAACTCCCTTGTGGCCCCCTATGCCACAAAACAGCAGTGAATTGCCTCCAGTCCAAAATCCACAGGGGCTTTACACACCTGCCTGCCACCCGCCGCCTGCGTGACTCTGACCGTTTCCTGACTTTCCTCTGCCTGTGTGACCTAATTACGGCCGACAACCAGCAACTGGGCGCCAACAGCCGCCATTGAGTGCTGAATCTGACATCCTAACGTCCTGACTCGGCAAGGGGGAGAAGCGTTGGCATCTCGGCCAACGATTATCTCCGCCATCTCAACTCATCTTACATTATCTTGACGATTTCCTTGTCATGGGTCTGCTGGCTTCAGGGGCCTGTATTTGGGCTCTTGGAGAGGTGATTATTTTGTTCATATATCTGGTGGTCCAGCTCGCTCCTGACAAGACAGTTGGCCTGTCCACCTGTATGTCTTTCTTGGTTTTTGAGATTGACACCACTGCTGGCAAATGCAAGCTTCCTCTTGACAAAGTACAGACCTTCACCTAGGCAAATGATTATACTCTCTCTGTTAGAAAGGTAACTTTACATCAGCTTCAGGTTCTAGTGGCTCAACTCAATTTCGCTCTCTGCATTATTCCCATGGGCCGCCCCTTTTCTAGGTCCATATATATATATTTTTTTTTTATAGCATTTGTAAGGCGCGCAGCTACCCACAAAGGGTTTCCCGGCGCCAGACCCGCAAGACACACAATACCACTGGGGAGAGAACAGACAAAGCGATTATTTATTAAACAGCCAAGTTTTTATGCTCTTTCTAAAATTCACATAGCTTTCCTCCTTGCGTATGTGGATAGGCAGTGAGTTCCATAGCATTGGCCCCAGGTAGGAGAAAGATCTCCCGCCTATTCTGGCTCGTTTAAACCTAGGTACCACAAAGTTCGCCGCTGTGCCTGAGCGCAGACTGCGATTTGGGAGGTAGGGTTCAGCAAGGGCCTGTAAATATTTGGGGGCAGTGCCAGCTTTGATTTTAAATAGGTAGCTCAGGGCTTTGAAACGAATACGGTTTTCAACCTTAAGCCAATGCAGATCCTTGAGATGTTTGGTGATCCTAGCAGATCTAGGGATTTTGCAGAGCAGTCTAGCCGCAGCGTTCTGCACTAATTGCAGGCGCTTTATCACTGCCTTATTTGAGCCCAGGTATAAGATGTTACCGTAATCAAGCCGAGATGTCACTAAGGCATTGACCACGGTCTTCTGGGTGGTAGGTGGCAACATCCAGATGATTTTGCGTAACCATTTGAGAATGGTAAAGCATATACCTGCCACTTTGTTAGCTTGCTGGGACATGGATAAACTGTCATCAATGATGGCCCCAAGGTTTCTAACCTGAGAGGCTGGAGGTGGAAGTTTACCTAATGATGGTGGCCAATGGGAATCATTCCAGAGATCTTTACTATTCCCTAACAGGATAACCTCTGTTTTATCTCCATTTAGTTTGAGTTGGTTGTCTGACATCCAACAAAAAATTTCTTGGAGGCCTACTTTTAATGCAGATGGGGTAGACACGTCAGATTTGGAAAGTGAGAATAGGACTTGTGAGTCATCTGCATAGGTCATTAAACTTAGCCCAAATTTTTCTGCAAGATTGGCCAGTGGTCGTAGGTACAAATTAAAAAACAGAGGGCTCAAAATTGATCCCTGTGGCACACCGTGAGGAGAGTGGAATACCTCAGAGCATGCCTCCGAAGAGGAGATCTGGAATGTGCGGAGGGATAAGTAGGATCTAATCCATTCCAGAGCTTTGCCTTCGACACCATTCTCCCCAGCCTGTCTAGCAGTATGGAGTGAGAAATGGTGTCGAAAGCCGCACTGAGATCTAACAAGACCAGTGCTACTGTTTGGCCGTCATCCATAAGCTCCCTGATCTTTTCTGTGACCCCGAGCAGGGCCGTCTCAGTAGAAAAACCACTCCTAAACCCAGATTGGGACGAGTGCAGGAGATTATTGTTTTCTACATAGGTTGAGAGTGCCTTATGGATATGCCTCTCTAAGATTTTGGAAAAGGCAGGTAGTAGTGAGATTGGGCGATAATTAGCCAATATCATAGGGTCTGCGCCTGGTTGTTTAAGTAGGAGCCTGCAATAGCATGTTTCCATAGAGCAGGAACTATGGCTTGCTCTATGGAGGCATTTAGTATTTCTGCTATGGGAGTTAAAGCAGCATCCTCTAGTTTGTTTATGATACTGACAGGAATAGGGTCCCGTGGGGAACCCGATTTGATCGATTTTAATAGTTCCTTCAGTATGTCTAATTTAATAGGAGGCCAGGCTTCAAGATGACAGTTTCCTCTAGGGACTAGGGAGGTGTTCCCTTGCTTGTCTGTTGTCATGTTGGCATTTTTAATATTAGAGACGATGTTCTCAATCTTATTAGTAAAGAAAGAGGCCAAGTCCTGGCATTGCTGGGTATTAAGAGGGGTAGGTTCTGCTCTAGCGTTCTCCCCAGCTAACTCTTTTACCGTGTTGAAGAGAGTCTGGGATTTGTTTACGGCCATGTTAATAGTGTTGGTGACATAGCATGCTTTGGCTTTCATGCATGCTGAGTGGTAACAGTTTCTGGCCTTTCGGTAAACTTCTTTTTGGTATAGGTCGTAGTTTTTTCGCCACTGCCTCTCTAGATTCTTACAGGTAGATTTTTCCTTCTTCAAAGCTTCTGTGAACCAGGGAGCGGGAGGGCGATGGACTTTCCCTTTACAACGGGCTAGGGGCAGACAAGTGTCAACGGCGCCGGTTAGCCACTTTTGTGTTGCCTCTGCAATGCTATCCATATCTCCAACCAGGTATGGATGATCTTCCTTCAAAGCATTGTTCAGATCCTCCAGGTTTAGGAATTTCCAGTTTCTTAGGTCCATAGCAAGTCTCACATAGAAACATCATCATGCTAGACTGTAAGGTGAGGTGAAGGAGGATTTAATGATCTGGTGGGAATTTTTAAAACACTTTAATAGGTCTGTAGTCTGGCCAGTCCTGCTGGTAACTAGCAAGACTTTGGGCTTGTTTACTGACGCAGCAAGGGTTTTGGGCCCATTCTGGGCCACAATGGTGCAGGACGGACTGGCTGACTGGATGGCATGAGAGCTGGTTGACTAGGAATGTGTTATTTTTTGGAACTGCTCCCCATTTTCATTCCAGTCACTATTTGATCTGATGTTTTCCAGAACAGGACAATGTTTTTTTGGTCAGACAATATGTCAATTGTTGAGGCTATTAACAGGCAGGGCTCTTCCTGTAGACAAATCTTGAGGCTCCTGAAGCATCTTGTTTAACTTTGCTTGCAGCTGAATGTTGTCTTTAAGGCCAAGCATGTCCTGGGAGTTCATGATCAGGCAGCTGATGCTTTATCTCACTCAAAGTTGCAGGAATTCCGGGAGTTTAACCAACGAGCAGCGGAGTGAATGATGGAATTCCTGGTATCTCCGTGGAGGCCTGGAGCCTACCTTATCGCATTTAGTGACAGCTTTATTAAGTGGGCACACATGGAGGGTGTATTGCAAATATTTCAAGAACTACAGTGCCTTCTTGCAGGGACAGGGCATGTCAGATCTTTTTTCGCCTACAGCCGTATACATTGTCTTGGGAAAAATTGAGGTCGTAGGGCAGACATGTTTCTTATATGAGACCCCATTTGGCAGCCATAGCTTCTCTGCCACGTTAAGGAGCATATGTGGCGTGGGTGGTTGCTTCCTTTTGAAGAAGGCCTTAGTAGGATGGGTCAGGCTTGAGGGCGCAGTTAAGGATGGTAGGAGACTGCTGGATGTGCAGGTCTTGGCAACTATGCTGGCCAATCTCCATGGAGTCAGCAGTTCCTCTTATGAGGTAGCCTGGTTTTCGGCGGCATTCTCTGTGGCTCTTTATGGGGGCTTTAGAGTAGGTGAGTTAGTCGGGAGTCAAAAACTGATTTATTGTGTGGTCTGCAATTGGTGGACACCCGATTACATCTAGACAGACTCACACTTCAGCTCAGGAGGTCCAAGACTGATCCAACAGGAAAGGGAGCCATTATAGAGGGAAAGGCAGTCCAGAGATCCGCTATTTGCCCAGTTGCACTTATGAGGGTATACATTTCTGTCCAGCCTAATGTACAATCTCCCACTCTGTATGTCCATGCTAATGGAGAGTGCCTGTCGGGGTATCAATTTTCAGCAGGGTTACAAAGCACTCTCAGCAGTATGAGCAGTGTCAGATTATATATCTTACACATTCAGAATTGGAGCAGCAGCTTTTGCTAAGGAGCAGGTTTGTCCACGAATAAAGTTAAGTGGATTGGCTGGTGATCGTCATTGTGTTTAATGCTCTACATACGCCCTGAGTTGCTCTGATTACGTATATTTGCTCTTTATCAGTGGTGTCATGCCGATTATCCCACTCTGATTTCTTTCTTTTAGTAGAACGCCATCCAAAGTTGTGTGGGTGATGGGCCACTCCTTTGTGCAGCAGGCTGCTTACCGTTTGTAGTAGTATTGTAAACCGAGACCTGCGAGTTTTGATGACGTCTTGTTCCAATGGTGTGGAGTTATGGCCCTCCGGATTGCTCAGCTTCTTCAGATGTTGGAAGAGACAAGGGGTCGCGTGAAACTGCAGTTCCCAGACTTAATCATTATACACTTCGGCAGAAATGACATGGTTAAGCTGGGTCGTAGGGCAGTCATCAGTGGGGCTCCTTTAGGTGAGTTGGGTAAGACCTTTTCCCGGGGTGGTCATAGCTTGGTCACACATGAACCCGCGTCATGAGTGGGGTCCAGATCAACAGCTATGAACGTATCAGTCAGATGCCTCAACGCAGAAATGGCCAAGCTGTGCCCGGAGCGGGGACAGCTGTGGAGCATACAGCACAGGTTGCTCAGGGAGGAACAAATGTTTTACAGAGATGGGTTTCACTTGTCTGACTTGGATAATAACTTGTTTAGCTATGTTATCTGGGCTTTTACTCAGATATTGTTTTTTCGTTGGGAAAGCGATGGACAGGTTGGCCCTTTTTACCCTTGTGGCAGAAAATTGAACCCCAAGATCGCTATACAACAGCAATGGGAAACCTCTAATGCACTTCCTAGAGCAGCACTGAGGGGGGAGGCAGCAAGCTGAATCCCAAAGAAAAATGAACACAGCGACTTGGGGCATGGGCGCAGAGTTAGTCAGTGTAGGACATGGGGCTCCAGCTGCTGGTCACAGTCTGCGAGCGTCACAGACAGCTTGGTGTCAGAGGGGCAGGCCCCTGGGGTTGTGGACAAGGATCAGGAGGGTTGGGGGCCACCCCTCAAGCATGCAGGCGGAGTACACCTGTGTGGTTCTCATTTGGATGAAGGCTGACTGGACCATAGTGTTGGATAGGAAAAGATTGGAGGCTCCATTAGGATTGTAGGTCTTCCATGAATTTAGCTGTCCGTTTGTAGTAGTTTGCTAACCTATGTACATATGACTCTGAAATGTGTTTTCCTCATTTATTTGTGGATGAGAATTGGTATATAATGTAAAGAAATGATATGAATGTTAAGATGTCATGTGAGTGCTTCTTATGCAATAAACGTGGCCCTCTTCCCAAAGCAGCTGCATGTCAGTGACGTGTGGGGATGGGATGTGGGTCCGGCTCAGCTTGGGGAGCTACAGGTCATATGGACGTAGCTCCAACCCTCACTGGGATGTGGCAGTAAGGGGGCCCGAGTCCTGGGCACTCTCATTTCACTCTGGCCTGAAGGAGAGGGGGCGCTCGACTCCTTCCATGTCAGCAGGGGCTGTCTCCACCTATTGGATGGGGGGACACTCAGGGGGCGGCACACAGTTTACATATCACTTCCATTCCCACCGTTGATGGGCCTAGTAGTGTGCTTCTGCCCTCGCCTCATCATTTCGCATCAAAGGCAATTTGACGGCGGGAGCGGATTGTGAGTCACATCCACCCACCTGTCCCAAACGTTTTGTTTTATGGGCCATAATGGCGGAAAATTGAAGGCCAAGATCAATTTGCAACAGAGAGAGGTGTCCTCCAATGCGCTTCCTAGGGCAGCACTGAGGGGCGAGACAGCAAGCTGAATCCCGAAGAAGAATGTACACATCGACTTGGAGCATGGACGCAGAGTTAGTCAGAGTAGGGCATGGGGCTCCAGCGCTGGTCATACTCTGTGAGCCCTGCAGACAGCCTAGTGTTGGAGGGGCGGGCCCCTGGGGTTGTGGAAATGGATCAGGGGACTGGAGACTGCCCCTCAGGGACGCAGGGGGGGTACACCTGTGGGATGAAGGTTGACTGGATCTCAGTGTTGGTTGGGTAAAGAATGAAGGCTCCATTATGAGTGTATGACTTCAATTAATTTAGCTGTCCAATTGTAAAAGTTTGCTACCCAATGTACATATAACTGTGAAATGTGTTTTCCTTACTTTTTATTAGATGCATACTGCATACTGTTAAGAAATTACATGAATGCTATGTTGTCATGTTTGTGTTTCTTATGGATAAACATGGCCCTCTTCCCAAAGCATCTGTCCTGTGTCCTCTGTCGTTGACTCTTGGGTTTGGGAAGGAGTCTGGCCCAGCTTGGGAGTCTCTGGGTCCTGTAGACCCAATACCTTGTCTTCCAAGCTAGGTTTAGCCATCTGTTGTTGAAGCAGAGGAGACATACACCATGCAGTCCTTTGTACCTTTTGCTCTCCCAATCTGTGGTCACTCCTCTTTGTGCGTGTACTTAAATTCCAGGGATGTACCAACAGTAGGCACATTGTATATGCCCTGGCTGCCCGTGCAGCATATACAGTGCCTAACCAGAAGCCCCTGCTGGTGTTTTTTCATTAGTGAACCCAAGAGCAGTGCAAATCGGCGAACATTAGCGCAATTTAATAATGTGCATCCTTTGAAGGTATTTATAGTATTCACTGACCTCACATAAAAATGTTCAATTCAATGCATTTAACACGTTATTTACAAGTCCAGGTACAAGCATAGGCAAATTCTGTGCATGCAAACCCGGACCAAAGACAGACAGATGAAAATGTAAGCTCAGCCGGTCTTTTTTTTAATGAGGTCCCTAACTGGTTCCTGGGGCGCTATCACACTTTCAAAGCACCGTGCAGCGAGCATTCCGACTCGCATGCACACTAAACTGCCACAGTAAATACCTCACACCTAGGTGTCAAAGCACACACATGGTACTATAAGGCCGCACTATAGGAAAATGAAAAAATGTAAAAAAATTAAAAAAAATCTTAAATTATAATGCAACGTTCCACTCCTTCCAGCAACGTAGAGAATGTTGTTCCATTCCAAAAACAGCCGACGTGTTCGTTGCTTCGCCTGGATAGTCAAATTCTAATGTGAAAACAATGTGATGCGCCCCAGATAGATGGGGTGCAGATAAGCTAGCCCATATGTATAAAACTTTAAGACAAGTATAATTTTTATTACACGTTTCGACCATATACATGGCATTCTTGGTGAATGATTTATCATTTCCTTTTACTTGATTGGTTTACATGAAGCATAAATTATCTTTTATCAAATGCTGTGGATTTCCCTTTTTTCTCGAAACCTAACTTGCGAGAATCCATTTTTAAATGGGCGCCTCCCATCGGGCGACAATGGTAAACACCTTTTAAAATGCAGCCCACAATAAGGACCAATTACGTGCACTTCGAACAGCTCAGATGACTACCAGCTTGCCTTTTCCAGCCAGTAAAATAATATACATTTGCCTTGTTAAAGGTAATTCCAGTTCTCGGGGGAGCACCGGTGGAAGTCTTTCACGACAGGACAGCCTGTGGTGCAGTGCCTGCTTGCAGTGATCAGGGCTGCACACCTGGGTATACCCGTTCCCACAAGGGCCAATGTTTGTCATTATGTGGCAGAAAACTCGTCTTATATTTCTAATTTAACTACGTGAAGACAGTGGGGCCAACTCTGGCTGCACACCAGGGAACCTTTCTCTTGTGCATGACTGATTCACAAGCACAGTCTTAAAAATGACTGGAATTAACATCAGCAGCTTCCAATCAGCCTGTATAAAATGAACAACTGCTCTGTGGTGGAAACCTAGGCACTCAGATGGCCCAATTTACAGAAGAGTTTGCGTTCATAAACTTATGTACGATTTAAAGTGACAGGATTCACGCATGCTAGATATTCGCAAATGTATACCTCAAGGGTGTTAATCTGTTTACTCCTCCCATAATTGTACACACAAACGCAAACAATTAAGCAAGAGGAGATCTTACTAAAGTGTGGGGTAGTGGCTTGGTTTGCAATGTGAGCATATGAATGCACAAAAACACGTACTTTTCTGGGAATTCACACACTGCAGCCTGATTGTCAGAAAGTTGCCCTATCTACAGGACCACCCCGAATTTTTGGGCCTGTTGCTGAACCCTATTTTTGCTGACTACCGAACTGTGCATTTAAGCTTACCCAATCAGTGATAAAGTGCCTGTTTTCCCCCTTTCGGATCGCCGACATAATACGATCACAACAATATTGTGATGCAGATATATTGTGTCAAAAATATCGCTTAGAAGAATATCGACAAAAGTATTGTTTTGCTATACTTATGATGGTTAGTACAACAATACTGAAAATAAATATAGTTTCACATTAATACTGTTACAAAACAACCACAGATATCGTTATATACTTTTATATATATATATATATATATACATATATATATATATATAATATATATTTATATATAATTTAAAATAGTGTACCTAAATATTTTAATATATACCACTAATATAATGTAAACAAATATATGTGTGTGTGTGTTTATATATATCTCACACAAGAGGGTCTTAGGAAAGTCTAGGCTGCAATATAGAGAGTCTATCCTATATTACTTCCATAACCATAAAATTCACACATTATGTAGGGTAGCACTATTAGAGAGAGATGTGTAAAGTGAACAAGAAAAGAAGTAGGGCACAACAAAGATATGGACGAAAACCCTCATTCACCCGAGGGTGACATGCTTCATCATTGTTTTCCTTCAACACACGGGGACCGCAAGGTACCCCGTGTAGGCTTCGACTTACCCAAGGGGGAAGGAGCAGGAGTGCAAAGCATGTGTTGGATCTACCAACTCGAAGTGGCAATGAGTGGCAGAGTGCAAAAATAAAATGAAAACGTGAATTTAAAAACTACCTACGTCGGGGCAACAACTTTATTCTTCCTTCCTATGTGGTAGAATTTAAAAAGTAGGTGAAATGTAGGGTTAATAGATATATACCCTATCTAATGGTCAACACGTTTCTGCCCTAGCGACAATCAAGTTCTGGGAATTAATCAGGACCTATATTTATCAGTCACTCTGCTAATTACAGTGCATAAAAATAATAATGTGATGATGCATGGATAGCATCTAAACCTCAATACTTGACCAAAGTTCCATCAGTGTTAGCGGTCAGAAGGCTCTGTAAAACAAATAAACAAGGACACATGTTACCAGTATAGGTGCCCATTCACCAATCCATGCCATCACCCTTCATTCTGTGCCCAGTAAGGTAAAAACTCTTACCTCAATGTAAAATTTGTTTAATCCAACCAAACCATCTACAGAGTCTCTCACCTCATCGGTTTCTCTAGTAGGGGTTAAAAATTGGATTGAAGAGGCTCAGTTAGATGTATGTAGTCAAACAAAAACTACAAACACCTTAAAAGTTAACTAAATGTGAAAACATGTAAAGGGCTTCAGGTGTGTGTGTACATCGTCAATCTAGTGTTGTATCCTAGTCTGTATTGAAGCAGAGTCATTAACATAGGCGAGCAGTCAAACAGACCTAACTGTAAAGCGCTCACTTCTCTACCCTGCAATGTCGGAAGTCCTTCAAATACTGTTGCATATCAACAACTCAGGGTGGACACACAAAGCGTGTCTAGAGCCTGCCCACTCGGTAGCCTAAAAGATTAGTCTTCAAAAAACAAAGTGAGTATGTCAGGCTTGGTCTAAACCGATAGAAATTACAGGCAGATTCACCACGACTCCAAAATGGAACGGGTGCATAAATATATTTTTATTTTTATTTTTAACGCTCACCTTGTGTACTGCTCCGGTGTTCCTGATTGACTCTGGAGGGAGTACCGATGTGGCGGGAGAGCGTCTATAAATGCGGAAGTCAGCGCGTCCCTAACACGACATGTAGCATATACGTCTTACGTCAAGCCTTATGCAAGTATGGTTTAAATGACAACCAAATAAACCTAAATCGCCATCGCTGTCGTCCTAGTATATACAAATTAAGTTGTCTAAATCCATCTGACAGGTAAAAATAATACCTTGTTAGGTCTAGAATTGTCTTAGCATATAGTACAGCTGCAAATGCTATGGAACTAGGAGAACGAGCCCTTACATAATAATCCATGATGTTAGTTGCTTTTTAACTACTACCACATAGGAAGGAATAATAAAGCTGTTGCCCCTACGTAGGTAGTTTCATTTCATTTTGTTTCATTTTATTTTTGCACTCTGCCCCTCATTGCCACTTCGAGTTGGTAGCTCCAACACGTGCTTTGCACTCCTGCTCCTTCCCCCTTGGGTAAATCGAAGCTCACATGGGGTACCTTGCAGTCCCCGTGTGTTGGAGGAACCCAGTGATGAAGCATGTCACCCTCGGGTGAATTAGGGTTTTCATCCATATCTTTGTTGTGCCCTACTTCTTTTCTTGTTCACTTTACACATCTCTCTCTAATAGTGCTACCCTTTATATTGTGTGAGTTTTATTTTTGTGTGTTTATATATACATATATGTATATACAGTACATTATATAAAAAATATATATTTTACATTATATTAATTTGTTTGTGTTTTCTGAATGTACAACTACAAAAAGCATATATAAATATATCTATATATCTCCGTATACATATATATATATATATATATATATATATATATATATATATATATATATATATATATATATATATATATATATATATATATATATATGAAATGTTAACAAATCACAAACTATACATTAAAAAATTACCAAATTGATTACATTTAAAAAACAAAAAAGACATTTGCTAAAATATATATTTGTACCTTAATTTAAAAAGAATAAATATATAAAAGAATTATATATTAACACAATTTATATATAAACAAATATTATAAAAGTGAACAAATGAACAAATACTATTTTAGATGTATTTCAACAAAATTATTAAAAAGTCTTGAAGTCTGTGTATAATAGATATACTATTCCCACTCTAGTTTGTGCAACAGTAGGGTTAGTACTGTACTCCAGAGGGTTAACATTTACTATTCCCACTCCAGTCTGTGCAACAATAGGGAAAGCGCTGGCATTCGCAGAAGTAAAAACTACTCTTCCCACTCCAGTCTGTGCAATAGTGGAGAGAACGCTAGACTTACAAGGGGTAACATTTACTATTCCTATTCCAATCTGTGAAACACTAGAGAAAGCATTGTACTCCGTAGGGGTGAACTTTACTATTCCCATGCCAGTCTCTGCAACAGTAGAGAAAGCGTTTGAGTTTGAGGGGTTGCATTTAATATTCCCACTCCAGTCTGTGCAACAGTAGAGAAAGCGTTGGACTCCAGAGGGGTAATTTTGATTATGCCCACCCCAGTCTGTGTAGCAGTAGGGAAAACGTTGACTTCGGAGTAGTAAAATTTACTATTCCCACTCCAGTCCATGCAACAGTAGGGAAAGCATTGGACTTCGGTGGGGCAAAATTTGCTAATGCAACTACAGTCTGTGAAACAGTAGGGAAAGTACTTCACTTCAAACACATAACATACCTGAAACATAACCTTATTAATTGTTCAAAAGTACATACTTCAAATGAACTTTGATAATTAACCCCAATAAAATTGTATATTCAAAGATAAAAACAATTAACATGATTATTAAACAATTTTATTAATTATCAATGTAAAAAAATTGCCATTATTTATTACTTAATTAACTTACCACACTATGACCCAACAAACCTAGCAGCCCACACTTAAGGTTTAACTAAAATAAATATACATAACAGACTTCACATAACTAATTACTAATTACATATTAATTGATATATTAATAATTAACTAATTATTGATAATTATTGATTAATTATTAGTTAACAATTTACCTCCCACCCTATAACCCTACAAACCCTGCAACCAGCACTTAATATACAAATTAAACAAGATAATTATTACACAATTTACATAATTATTAATCAATTAAATAAGTATTAATAAATTGGTAATAAATTGTTATTTAATTAGTACTTAATTACCTTCCCGCCATATACCCCTACAAACCCAGCAGCCTGCACATAATATATAACGTAAAAAATATATTTCTTACACACTTTTCAAAGTTATTATTCAATTAAAATATTAACAATACCTTAATAATCAATTAGTAATTAATTATACTTAATTAACTTCTTACCCTTCAAACCTGCAAACGTAGCAACCAGCTACAACAATGTAAATTACTATTAGCAATTAAAAAAGCATTCTAAATCACTTAAGATTACAAACTATATTTTAAAATATTAGCAATTACACAGTGACCCATAAAATGAATACATAAATTAACACACATAAAGATAATAAAAAACAATATTAAAAACAACGATATTCTTGAAAACAGTATTACTTAATTAAGAAAATTGATTTTCTTGACAACAATATTCCTGCTCCCCAATATTTTTGTATTGGGATGCTTTTTTTCCTGATATTTCTGCACCACTATTTAAAACTCAATATTTTGTTCAAATACCCCCTCTTTCAACATGATGACATTGGCATACTCCTAATTGGCATATTCAACTTACCTGTAAATGGTAGCTAATTGTAAATGGTAGCTATTTTACCTAGGGCCTGTAACTTAAATGTAATCAGTGGGCTGCAGCACATATTCTGCCACTAAATGCAGTGACAGGACAAACAGGAGTACAGACCTGCCATTTGTAGCATAGTGTTGCAGGTTTTAACCGCAAATTCGATCTGTCAAAATAACCCCTTTTTGACTGGCAAAACCCTCTTTTTAAATGTTAATTAGTCACCCCTAACCAGGCCCTATTACCCATTAAGGGAGAGTGCTTGTTATTTATGAGTAGGACATGTAAAAGTTTAGGGCCTGATTACGATATTGGGCGGACAGCCACCGGCAGGCCATCGGTAGCGGTCTGCCTGACATCCAGGCCATTGGTCTGACCTCCGGATTACAATACCAGCAGTCGGAACCCTGAGGTTTGGGGGCAAGACCTCCGCCTCCGACAGGCTCAAGAAGTCTTTTGGGGTGGCAGTTGGAAACATATCCCTACGATGGATGTGGTACCTGCGCAGGTGCCACTGTAGGGATTAGAATGTCCCTTTCCAACTGCCTTTTCATAACAGTCCAACCACCATGAAAAGGCAGACAGAAACTGACTTTGGGATCCCTGAGCAGGGCCCCATTCCCTGAGGGCCACTGATTAGTGGCCGGGGGACACATGTAGTGCCCCCCACACATCCATGCACTGTGTGCCAGGCACCAAAATAGTGCCTGGCACATGGTGCATGGTTGTGCACGAAGTCCTTTTTCCACTGTGGCTTGTGCTGTGGCCCTTTTCCTGGGCTGCAGCACATGCTGCAGTAATAAGAAGAATTTTCTGACTGCTGTGCTGGCGTCTCATCCAAACTGGGCAGGTGGGACCGCTGACTCATTGTCGGATGGTCTCCTGCCCAAGACCATGCGGTT
The DNA here is from genome assembly GCF_964263255.1 of Lissotriton vulgaris. Taxonomy (NCBI): domain Eukaryota; kingdom Metazoa; phylum Chordata; class Amphibia; order Caudata; family Salamandridae; genus Lissotriton; species Lissotriton vulgaris. Next base: position 1,638,914,373 of record NC_141691.1, on the reverse strand, counting down.
GGCAGTCTGATTGACCACTTTCGTGATTATGTCTATAATGTTTAACATGTCCTTACAGTGAAAAGGCTCACAGGGCTATTTTCACAATAGCAGGGTAGCTCTTACATTGGAAAACATTAAGATACAAGCATTAGTTTATTAAATGCTAACTGAACCTAGGGAACAAGTATTTCAAGTATTCTTTTTAATACTTAAACAAAATTCCATATAATGGAAAAGTCGAATGTTGTCTATTACAGATAGCGTAGTTTAGAAGAGTTACAATTGCCCTGCCTGAAGCCCCTGGAAGCTAAATCTGCTTTTTGGTCTCTCACTGTGGCCAGCCAGTAATTAGCCTTTAAATAGGTATGACAATTGTGTGAACTTGCTTCCAGGAGCAAAACAATTGGCTGACCAGAATAGTTATAGATTACCCCTATGACCCTCACAGATTATGCAAGGAGAGATGGGAGGGTCTTTTTTTACATTAAAATGTCAAGTCGTGCTTGAATGTCATATTCTGGCTGACGGGTCAGCTGGTATTGTTCATCTAACACTTGGGGCATACTTAAAAGACGCCTCCCAGTCACAGGATACATTGTCTGACAGGTAGAAAGGGCTTTTCTTTTGGCCTACCATCCAGTCAGGCCCCAATCACAGTGGGATTCTTTAACATTACAGTGTCACAGCCTGTTTGACAGGTCTGCTCAGTTATATATATAATATTTGGGTAACGCTTCAAAGGAGGGACACAGAATGCCAAACAATTTATGTGTATCCGCTGTCTAGTTACTAAAGCTCAGCTTTAGTATACCAGATCTATATCTCTGAGGTTGTTGTAGGTAGAAGAAATGCATCAACCACTACACTTCTACACACTCACCCAGTGCCAAGAGCTCATGTTCAGTGTGGCAGAAGACTTTGACCATATTGACAATGTCCAAAGTGGGCAGTGGTAGCCCCAGGAACCTACATCCTATTGGTATGGTTGTCCACAGGGGTCCTTTTCACCCCCTAGTTCATGGCAGGCATAAATATGGCACCTTGAGGCACCCACTTCAGGACACTTGTGAAAGATTAGAAGAGGACCAAACCCACTGCCTGAGACCTGAGAAGATCGTAAAAGTCTCGACCTGCTCTCCCTCCTGTACAAAGAACAAAGAAGTCGATTCCAAGGGTCATAAAGCTGACCCTTGTTAAAGTTCCAGTGACACAGCAGGCTATGAGGCCTTTTCCTGCAACTGTCCTGCTGATCAGTGACAACTAAAACTGAATAGACCCTGTTGGGAGCTCTGTCTGACATCCTGTGAGTCTCTAGGTACCTCCTCCGAGCTTGAGGAGGGCTTTAGAATTGTACTGCTGAGGTGGATTGGAAGTTAATGGACCAGAAGTCAGAAGGTAAAATCTTTCACCTGGATGAAACTGGTTGGTGTATTTGACTTGCTGGTGGATTCGAATGATCACAGTCAGAATCAAATCTCACCTAGATCCTGGGATGCCATGACCACTGACTATCACTGATACTTGTGCTTCTTGCACTAGTTGTACAGAAAACTTTAGAATTCATATCTCCGGTTCCCCTTATTGGATATGTTTTCATTCTGGTGTCAATTTTATTCAATTTATTCTAATTCATTTTGGCATTTTTATTGTTTTGCATTTCGACTTTATTGCTGTTTTCGTACTGCATACATGCTTTACACATTACCTCTAAATTAAGCTTGTCTGTTTTGAGCCATAGCTACCAGGGGGTTGAGCTCAGGTTTATTTAGTGACTTTAGTAAGTCACCCTAACAAGGATTGTGGTTAATACTTGAGGTGGGTACTTACCTTCCTCAACTAATAACCCAATTTCTTTCACTGACCCTTCCCTAAGCTGGAAATGGTTAAAGATTTGCATTGGCAAAGGGCTGGAGTAAACTCACTACCATGTTGGGACGGGGTAAAGGACACCCCCAAGCTATGTGGACGTGAAAGAGGAGAGGATATTCCACATGGAAATAAAAACAAGTTGCCATTGCACAGCGACGTGGTCTTTCCTCAATGTGAAATTATACTGTGTGCCATATAGGGAAACGCCTACGTCTGAAAAAGTCACTTGACGTTCTCAGAAGTATGACTAGAATCCAGTGTCAGGCACAAGTACTCCAGGAATGATTTGTAAATTGGAAAACAGCATTATCATATATTCAAATGATGGTGTAACACTTTGCAAGTGTTAATACACTTCTTTAGGAATCGGGTCCAGAACATAACCTCTAGTTGCAAATATTTTACCATCTTTTTTGCTTTACCAAGGCATACCAATCTTGCATGATTTTTAGTAGTACTCTTTCTGTTGCAGTACTGTTAACCCAATGTGACTACCCTCAGCTTATGTATTCAAATGGTGCTATTGGTCCTTTATTTTTTACTTACCAATTTTCTACCATGTTGACTGAACTGTGGCTATGTAGTAAAGTCTCAAATAAAGTGCTCTCTCACATTGGTGTACATTTTGCCTCACATGGGTTAGGCTATATTCATAAGCTAGTTGTACTCCAGGGGTAAAGTGCCATGTGACCGTCACATGTGTTTGTGCCGTTTTCTGTGCCCTGTGGCACTTTGGTATTACAGAAGGAGACACCGAATCTTGTGTGGACCCTTCTGTAAAACAGAAAGTGCCAGTGTACATATAGTGCCAGAGAAATCCTAATTGGGTATTCTTTCATTCGCATGGGATCTTGGTCCCATGCAAATGAGGAAAATGGTTGCCTCTGCACCTCTACCATTATGGAGGCAGGCACAGCGTGAAAGAGGCTGTCAGGGGGCCCACTGACTGTATACCCTGGACCCCCTCGACATACCCCTGCAAGTGGATGTAGTCACTCACTGCAACTACCTTCAGGAGGATCTCTGCCTCCCTTGAAAGTGTAGGCTGGGTACTGTCGGCACTGTGAACGGCAGACCAACTGCTTTATTCAGCTGGTCTGCCTTTTTACTATGGACAATCCCTGGCCAGCTCAGGATCCTAACTGCCTTGAGGGCAGCACATTATCAGTATTAGAGTGCACTATCCCTGTTTGCACTCCGCACACCTCGCTGTAAATGTGCTGCAGCGTAAAGGGGGACATTGGGCTTTTACTGTAATACGTCCCAAGAAAAGCAGAGTGCTACTACACTACTAGCCTAAGAATGAATGCACCTGCCTGAACATGTTAAAATGGTGTTAAATAGCAGCTCTTTGCTAATTAGCATGCAGTAAACATTGGCACTAGTCCAAGATGGCGTGACCTTGCTGGGCTCTGACGGACAGGGGAGCCTTTTCAGTGCCGGAGACCACTTCAGCACTCCACAAGGGAAGAGACTTCACAGCGTCTCTCCCACACAATGTGGTGAGCCGCTGGAGTTTTGCAAAACTCCTGCTTTTGTGCTCTTGACGGCCATAATGGCCCTCGCTGATTTCTCCTCACAATTAGGTTGTGCCCACCATTTTGATAGGCAAGCACATTCCTTTTCTTTATGAGGCGCTTAACTGCACCACACTCATGTTTTTACAGGCAATTTAAATTGTGCTAACGTTCAAGCCTCATATCAACATATTTGACATGACCCTATGTAAAAGAATCCTTATTCTTCGTGGATTGGAAGCCTTTTCTCCTCATTAATTTGTATCTGTGGAGTACTTTCTTCAGCATATCATTTATGTTATTGGCTTCCAGTACATAGATACTAGGCACTGTTTTGCAACCCTCATTTTTTGGTTATAGGGAGGTCGACCTTGCAGTCTTTTTTTTAATAATCCTGTGTACTTTACTCTTTTAGAACTATGGATTACTTCTCCCCATTGCATGACTGAAACTGCCTTGCATCATTGAAGGTTCTACTTTTTGTTTGCAATGTACGCAGTGCTCTACATAATCTCCTTATCTCTTATAAAGGGAGATTAACAAATCTTAAGCTTTCAGTTTCCTCCAAACATACTACACACTCTGACTCAGACTCTACTCACAATGACATGGAGGACAACTCTCCTCACAAATCTGAACCTTTACCAGGCGCCATTCCAAAATTGCAGCTCTCAAGCAAGATGGCTGTGGTTTCCACTAAACGACCCAAAACAGATTCTCCATCCTCAGTGCACTCCTCTTCAGCTTCCATGGATAGGATTCTTGAGGAAATTCATGCAGTAAAACCCCTCATGGAAAAAACGAATAAAACATTGCAACACTTGGATGACAAATGGTCTTCTTGGGACTCACGCATGCTCATTGTGGAACAAAAAACTCAATATTTTCAGTCTGCATGCTCTCATATTTCTTTTCTGGAATCAGAAATAGCCATCCTCAAAAAAGCACACTGAGGACTTGGAAAATCGAAACCACAGGAATAACCTCTGCATTTACAGTCTTCCTGAAAACATGGAGGATTCTAATCTAACAGTTGATTCGCCTAAGCTTTTGAACATATTTACTAATGCCCCACTTAACATACAACAGGCTCACAGACTCAGTCCAAAGGTCTCAACAAAACCATGTGGTGTCATAATTTTCTTTTTGCAATATACTGACCTGCTACCAGTCATGTCAGATGTAAAATCTAAAAAACAAATCTATTGGGAGGCTCATTGTTTTTTATTTTTAGGATGTTGCTAAGGCCACTGCAGCTCACCCGAAAAGTGTTCTTGATCTCTGTCCTCAACTAAGTACTATAAATGCCAGATATAGTCTATTTAAGGTTACTTACAAAGAAAAGACGACCACATATGGGGAGCCGGCTGCATTACAGGAATTATTTCAACAGCATGGAGCAGATGTCATGGAGACTTCAAAGTCTACTTGACTGTTATTTTGGTTTTTCTGGCTGCTTTCTTTTTTTAATATTTACTTGATGTTTGTTTTTACTCTTGCCTAATTTTTAAGATGCTTTTTCTCTAGTCTTTTTTCTCTTTTTAATTTTTTTAAATCCATATAGTGTCTTCTTCTTTCTAATACAGGTGTATTTCTCCCTTCCTGTTTACCATATGGTCTCCTCTGTATGTTGATGTCCTTATTCAAATCAAGACTGCCCTCACATTCGGTGGAGCTAGAGTGCTGTCGTCGTCATCTTCTGGTGATGTAACCCCATTTCGTCGTTATATTTGTAGCTATGTTCTTCAGTCATCATTTGCATGAATTGTACTGTCTTTTTGCATCTTGTTGTATTACTCTTTTTCTGGTGTTTCCTTATATGCTTCTTTTCTATTATTTTCTTCTTCCTAATATTTATTTCACCACTCATTTTGTACTTTCTCTTCTTGTCAAACAAAAGCACTATCTCTAACCGTTGTCCCTTTCATATTTGTTTTATCCTGATCTTAATTTTACCACTGTAGGCATATTGTTCATGTTATTCTTTTTTCTTGTTACATTCCAAGTTACTTGGAATATTAAAGGGTTAGGTAACCCTACTAAAAGGCAACGGGTGTTATCTCATCTAGCTAAATTAAAAAAGTGATATTGCATTGCTTCAGGAATTGTATCGTTCTGAGCCTGAGGCTTCCAAGCTGAAGACATGCTGGGTAGGTAATGTGTTAACTTCTCCTGCTTTAGGAAAGAAAAAGGGGGTCGTTATTGATAATATACCTTTAGTTATTTTCAATGTATATGGTCCAGTCTCTGTTGATAATGTTTTCTGGACAAAAATCTCTGACAAATATCTCTTATATGATGGTGATTACAAAATATTTGGTGGTGACTGCAATTACATTCATAATCCCATATTAGACATACACTCAACAGTTAAGTTTGTTCATATTAACCCCTTGAGCACTCATGACGGAACCACTCCGTCACGAGCCACGGACGCGGTGTGCTGGTGACGGAGTGGTTCCGTCACGGCACGCCTGCCCCGCCCACGCTGCCGCGATTCCGCACCTGCGCTCGCGGTTTTATTGAGCGGGCGGGGCCGTGACGGAACCACTCCATCACAAGCAGAGCGCGCCCATGGCTCGTGACGGAGTGGTTCCGTCACAAGTATGGCGGCGCTGCGCGGCCCCCATTCCTCCCCAGCGCCGCAGCGGAATTACCGCTGAAGCCAAGGGGTTAAAATGCACTCACAATTTACTTCCACAATCCGGCGTAGATCGTTAGTTGATATTTGATGACTCTGCCATCCAGATCTCCAGGAGTACAGTTTTTATTCAGCTCCACACCACTCACAATACCATATTGACTACTTTTTTCAGAGTAAATCCTTAGCTCAACATATTCTTCAGTATGAAATAGGATCAATTTTAAATATCAGCCCACACTCCAGTTCATTTTGGTCTAGACCTTATCCCCTTCTCACCACAAGCGGGCGGAGGGCGCTTTAATAACTCCTTACTCTTAGACCCTAAATTTGATGACCAATTATGTTCCTTTGTTTCTGAATTTTTTGCTATCAACTCAACCCCGATATCTTCTTTCGCAATGATTTAGGAATCCTTTAAGGAAGCAAATACATTTTGTTTCGCAAAAAAAGAATCTATAGATGCCCAATCTACTCAATTACTTAATAGAATTAAACAGCTAGAATATACTTATCACTTCAAAATTGAGTCCCCTTTGAAAAATCTTATTGACACCTTAAGAAACCTTTAACAGATTATATATGGATGCTGCTTTCTCTTATTTACTGCAAAATAGTACTCGCTATTATGGGAGTCAAAATAAAATGGGGAAATTGGTGGCTAATTATTTAAAAATAAGAAGAGACAGAACTGGAATAGAATCAGTAAAAGATCACGCAGGGATTCCTCTTTTTAAAGACAATGATGTTAATTTGTTTCCTTTTATAAAAATGAATATTCTCCAGAAACACAACCAGAACAGTCATATTTATCCACTTATTTCCAATCCATTCCTTCTCCTCCCTCCGATCATATTAACTTTGACTCATTGGGAGCCGATATTTCCTTAGTGGAAATCACTTATGCAGTCTTGGTGTTACAGCGAGGGAAGGCTCCTGGGCCTGATGGCTTTATTGTCTAATTTTATGACCATTTTGCAAACCTCCTCCTCCACAATATCTTACCTTTATTTAAATCTTTTATTATCAAAGTTACATCTCAGGGCACTTTCCAAGAAGCCATGATTTGCTTAATTTCAATAGATAATAAGGACCTTTCCCTGTGTAAGAATTACTGTCCATATCCTTAGTCAATACCGACTACAAGATCATTGATTTGATTTGATTTGAGACTTATATAGCGCGTAGTTACCCTTGGGCGTCCCAGCGCTTGTCAAGGAGTCCGTCAGACCGTTGCGAAGCCGATCAGACGTATTAAGATGGGAAAAGGTGTGTTTTCAGAATCTTCCGAAAACGAAGAATGCATGTCTCACGACGCAGTTTCAATGGGAGCGAATTCCAAAGGGTGGCTGTATGCACCGAAAATCTTCTGCCTCCAGTGCAAGCTTTGTGAACTCTGGGGACCTGTAGCAAAAGTTTTTGATCAGAGCGAAGAGCTCTGTTGGCTTTATAGGGCACCACTAGCTTCCTTAAAGAAGGAGGTCCTTTCCCGTGGAGGATCTTGTGGGCCGTACAGAGAGCCTTAAACTTGACCCTCTCTCTCACCGGGAGCCAATGCAATGCTTCCAAGGCGGGCTTAGCTGATTGTCTCCTTGATGTATTAGTCAACAGCCTAGCCGCAGCATTTTGCACCTGCTGCAGCTTACTGAGCGTGGCTTCCGGAGCACCAAGGAATATGGCATTGCAGTAATCAAGCCTGGAGATAATTAGCCCCTGGATGAGTAACCTCCTCGATGACACGGGGAGGAGGGGCAAGACTTTACAGGCTGAACGAAGAAGCCCAAAACGGACCCCGCCGTTTTCTTGGCCTGAGTTTTAAAGGAGAGATCTTACTCCAGCCATACTCCCAAGCTCTTGATCTCCTGCTTAGGGCTGGGGAGCTCCCCCAGGCAGCTGGGCCAAACGGTCAAGGGGAGAGAGGGAGTCTTGTGCCCTAACAGCATTATCTCCATCTTGGAACTGTTTAGTTTGAGCGACGATTCACGAATCCAGGTGTGTACATTGGTCAGGCATAGGCGCAGCGCATCTGGGTTCTTCTCCAGTTGAGATAATGCGACCACCAGCTGGGTATCGTCAGCATAGCTGACAATTTTTATCCCAAAAGGGGCCACCACATCCTCCAGGGGGGCCATATAGACGTTAAACAGCGTAGGGCTCAACGAGGAGCCCTGTGGCACACCGCACTGGAGGGGGATAGATGGAGACTTCTCGCTGCCTTCCCAGACCTGATAAGTACGACCACACAGAAATGACCTAAGCCATTGCAACGCCACTCCTGTGACCCCCGCATTGGACAGCCGTTGGATCAACACTTGATGCTTTACAGTGTCAAAGGCAGCACTGAGGTCCAGGAGGATCACTGCCACTGACCCTCCTGAATCCAAAATGCTCCTTGCTTCCTCAACGACTGCCAAGAGGGCAGTGTCTGTGCCCTGCCCTGGCCGAAAGCCCGTTTGTGAATCTCTCAGCAGGCCATTGGATTCCAGAAAGACGGATAGCTGCCGGTTAACCAGTCTTTCAGCGATCTTACCGAGACCCGGCAGCAGAGAGATGGGCCTGAAGTTTGCCAAATCGGACGAATCCAGATTGGGTTTCTTCAGAAGAGCCTTTACAACCGCTCTTTTCCAGCTCGGCGGCACCACACCCTGGGTAAGGGATGCATTAATCAGGTTCGCTATAGGAGCCGCAACCACAGATGTTACCTGTTTCAGAAATCTCATTGGGGCTGGATCCTCTGGTGAACCTCTCTTCATGGACCCTAGCTCCTTTGCGACCTCAGCTACAGGGATTGGACCAAAGATATCCAGGCGGGCGCCTTCTCCTGCTGTCTGATTGCCTGTCCGTGCAACCTGCACGACTTGGGGCAGGGCAGCTATGATGTTTCCAATTTTTAAATGGAAAAATTCTGCTAGCTCTCTACACTTCTCAGCAGGATTATCCTGAGTCAGCGGGGGCTCCGGGATTTTGAGGAGTTCCTTTACCACTGTAAAGGTCTCTCTCGAAGAATTGGAGGCATTTTTTATCCTATCCTCAAAGAAATGCGCCTTAGCACTGCGAAGGGCGTTTTTATATGTTCTTATTGCGGTGCGATATTCATCCCGCATTGCCAAGATGTTGGCATTACGCATTGACCAGTCTTACCTTATCTAATAGGCCTTGAACAATCCAGTTTTGTTAAGGGACGACTTGCCTCTGACAACTCACGAGTCATTTTTAATGTCCTTAGCGAGGCCTTATCTTTAGATCACCGTATTGCTGCTATTGCTTTGGATGCAGAAAAAGCTTTTGATAGGATTGGATGGGATTTTATGTTTCATGCATTAAGATGGGTCGGTTTCCCACATAAATGATTTTTTTAATTTACCTTTTATATTCAGGTTCCAAAGCCTCGATTTTTGTCAGCAGTAAGATATCTGATTACTTTTCTTTGCTTAGAGGGGTACGGCAAGGGTGTCCTGTATCAGCTCTATTGTTTGTCATTGCATTGGAACCCTTTCTAAATAAAATCAGACTGGATGCTCGTATTTCAGGTTTCCACTTTGGTCCTCATAAGGTTAAAATGTCTGTTTACGCTGATGACATTTTCTTATATTGCTCCAACCCTGTAACCTCTCTCCCTCCTTTCCTTCAACAAGTTGCTACATTCTTTCAGTTCTTAGGATATCGGATTATTACCGATAAGTGAAGTTTTAACTTTAAATGTTTTATGTCATAAACCTCTTTTTGTTCACACAGGCTTTTCATGGCAATCCCTATACTAAAATATCTAGGCTTGTGGTTTTCTTTGACAATTCTTGAGACATTAAAATTAAATTTCAATCACATTATTAAAATATTAAATGATACTATTTAAACTGGCATCCACTTTTCCTTCTTGGTAGGGTCAAATTGATTTGATTTAAAATAATACCCAGCCCCCCCCTGTTATTACATGTTATTTCCATGATTCCTGTTCACATTCCTGGGTATTATTTTAAGAAAATTGATTCTCTCTAGGCAAAATTTCTTTGGAAAGACAAACCCCCTTGCAGAGTTTTGTCTTCTTTAAAAAAGGATAAACCTAGTGGATGTCTTAGATTTCCTGATTTCAAAACGTATCACTCTGTCTTCTCCCTAAAACAGGCTGCCTGGTGGTTCTCCTCTGAACTCCCCTTACATCCTCCATTGTGGATAAAGATAGACAAATTCCCTATTTCTCCATTTGATGTTCAAGAAATTCTTGTTTTCACTACTACTATCTCATTATTACTTTCTCCTATCATCTCCTATTCATGTAAATCTTTGGCTCCTCTCTTACCATCATCCTACCCCTCAGTTACTTCCTATCAACAGCAGCCCATTTGGCATAATAAGTCACTATGGATTAAAAGACGTACCATATACTGGAAGAATTGGCGATCTAAGGGCTTGCGTTGGATATCCCAACTTCTAGCTGACAATCAACCCTTATCATTTACAGAGCTTCCCAAACATTTTCTTTCATAAGCTACCTTTAGTTCACAATATGATCTTTTATGTCCCTCCCTCAACCAATATCTTCTTTCATTACCAAACACTTCCAATCCCCCCGCAAAGTGCACTACTCTTTCTTCATTATTAGACACTTCCCCTTCTACATCCACTATATATAAATCTTACAATTGTCCCCAGAAAGACTCAAATCAAAACCTGAATTGGCCTGGGAAAAAGATTTAATACAATGTTGGCCAACTAGTACATGGGATAAGTTATGGTATAAGCTTCACAAAACCTCACGAGCTGCAAACTCCACACAGACCCTTTATTTTGTTTATCAACGGGTGTTATTAACTCCAGTGACTTTAGCATCTTTTTCGTACTTATCTATACCTACATAAGGACTTTTATATGGGCCAAAACCAACCATCTCGGAAGAGAACAACATTCTCAGACACCAACTCAGATACAAGCAGTAATCATACCTCAGATAATTCATATTGTGAGCATTACGAAAAACAACCTTTCACATCTTGACAAACTTTTTTAGGACAGGAATGGAGGGATTCTGGCCCCCCCAGGAGACAACAGGCTGCAAAGCGAGGATGGTTTCACAACCAGTACACACTAGGTTTTAGACAGATGAGGAACCAGTAAGACAGGTGGTAGGTCCTCCCCAAACCCTTCAAATTTTTAAATTGTCTAAAAATATTTTGTCTGAATCAGAGATCTTTGTCCTCTCAGCTGGTCTTTCATGTGTCCCAACATGTAGAAATGATCTATTCTAAATTAAATTGGAACTATGTAGGTTCTTCCGGTTGGTGAGACTAAAGAACTTTTTTGCCGTCAATGTATTTATACCTTCAAATGACACCACAGGTTTGCATAATCCATGTACTTTTTTCCCAACAAACTCATTGGTTGCGAAAGAGATTGTTCCTTTGAAAATGCTATCTTGACAGAAGTGGAAATCTTTTTAAAAGAGTACCATATTTTCACTATTACTTTTCTAAAAACGAACAAAAAGCATTACAACCTCTACAGACCCTCCCTGAAACTGTCATTAAGCTGGCAGACAAGGGTGGAGGGATAGTCCTGTGGGATAAAAATGCATATAGACTGGAAATACTTAAACAACTTTCAGTACAGGAACACTATAAGAAATTATCAGGCAATCCAACGAGTAAACTGCCTAACACCTTTTCCATCTTAAGCCGTGAAGGTTTTGATGGTGGGTGGTTAAGTGAGAAGGACGCCTCCTTTCTCATCAATAAAACACCCACGGTACCGGTAATTTATATTTTACCCAAGGTGCATAAAAACTCAACTGCACCACCCGGTCGACCCATTGTCCCCAGTTGTAATTCAATGCTGAAATCTTTTGCTGAATATGCTGATTTCTTTATTTGCTCTTTTCCCACAGAACAGTCTTCCTACATCAGGGACACGAAGGCAGTAATTAATATAGTGGAAAACCATCCATTTGATCTGGTCAATGAGTTATTAGTCTCTATGGACATAGGAATCCTGTACACCAACATTCCACAAAATGAATTTCTAACAATTCTGTGTGAACAATTAGAGGGAAGACCAAGGCCACATATGTTCCCACCTCTTTCATTACTGAATGCATAAGAATTTCCCTATGTGAAAATGTCTTTCTATTTGAGGACACGTTTTATCAACAACAGAAAGGTGTTGCTTTGGGTGCGGTTTATGCCCCAGACATAGCAAACATCTATGTCGCAACCTTAGCAAAGCAAAACGTTGATGATGTATCCAATCCATTCTCATCTAACATCATTCGTTGGTTGAGATACATGGATGATGTTTTTCTTATATGTAGGTGTAGCAGAGATCATTTTAGTACCTTCCATGAATGGCTTCACTCTAGGAATCTCAACTTGAAATTTACAATTAAATATGATCCTAACAGTATGAACTTTCTCGATATTTCTATAAAAGTGGATGTAAATAATCTTCTTTACACTACATTATACACAAAACCCATGGCTAGGAACACATTGCTCCAGTATAACAGCTACCATCCGCAAGCCCGTAAAGATGGGTTACCGTTTGGGCAGTTTCTGCGTACACGCAGAAACTGTACTCGTATGGAAAACTATTTTCATGAAGCAAAGAAACTAAAAGAAAAACTTAAAGCATGAGGTTACCCTGATAACGACTCAAAAGATCTTTAAAACGTGCATGATATAATAATCAAGATTATCTCTTGGAAGTTAAAAAATGATCTAACCAACCACAGTTAGTTTGTGTTTCCACTTTAGGAGCCCACTCAAACGCCATAAAGAAAATAATCAATAAGCATTGGACATTATTCAAAGGTCTACCTGAACTAAACAAGAGACCACTGTTTTCATTTGAGAGGTTCCAAATTCAAAGACCGTCTGGTTCACGCATACAAAACTTCTCACACCAACACTGTAAATAATATGATACAACTTGCGCCAATAGGAGGGCACCTCAAATGCCAGATGTGTGCAGCATATGGAACCACCAAACCACAAAGTCATTTGAGATTAATGGACAAGAGGTTGTACTCAAGCAATTTTCTAATAGCAATACCAGCAATGTGGGATACTGCATAAAATGCCCATGTGGCCTACTCTATATAGACATAAACCACACAATTCGTGAAAAAATGAATTCTCCAACATCAATCACATATCCGATGTAAGGTAGAGAAAGCTCAATTAGTGGATCACTACACTAGTTTAAAACATTCAGAAAAAGAGATGTCCTGGTGGGTGGTGGAAGTGGTCATACCCTCAAAAAGGCAATCTAATGTAGACCACGTAATCACACTCAAAGAGAATCGTTGAATTTGTTGTACAGATAACATCGCTAAAGGTCTGAATTCAGCAACAGAATGGCACACTCTGGCCGGTGTATTGTAACGTCTTGCGTTATTTCAAATATCATTCTTGCATGTGTTGAATGTCCTTTTGTATATACAATATGAGTGCCTACATGATTAGCTGTCTTGCGACATTGAAATCTTCTTTGACAGACTGTGTACTACAATAGAATGAGCGGCCATTTCATTATGTTTCATCATTATTTTAACAATTAACAATAATGTGCAAGATGAAGGAGTAGCTTTAACTTATAACACTATTGGTGTAAATGTTATGTTTTTAAATGTTTCGTCATTGTCATCTACCTTTCCAACTCTGTGGTAATAACATCACTTCAGTGCATTTTTATGAAGAACTATATGTTTTCTCTTCCTTTGGTAAGCACTCCACTAACCCTTGGAATATGAAAGTAGGCCGCTATTTTCTTTCCGTTTCTGATGTACATATAGAGATCACTGTGCCATATTGGGATCTGTATTACGATCTTTTAATCAACATAAGACCACACAATTACAGTCCTCTTCAAAATGGCCACCACGATTGAGTTGCCTCATGAATACGTTTTACTACCACTTATTTTTCGTAGTCCATGGTCCCGATCTATTTAATTTATGGGATTTTATAATCGGAAGCCTTTTATTGAATTAACATTAATGTCCTTCTATTTAGAATAAGAATGCATCACCTTGATAAATGTGTATATTCTTAAGATTGTACCCGTTATATTCAGAACATGGTCATCTCAGTTGATCATTTGAGAAATTAACATTAGGACATTGTTGTTGTCTTGAAGTCTTTCATGATCAGAGTGAAAATCAGAACATGACCGCCATATTTGATTGAGGGACACAATCGGAACGCTGCAGTCCATTTTCTATTCTCATGAACGAAAGCTTTTGGAATCTCTGGCACAAAACTAGAGGTCGGAAGTAATGCTCTATGAACCCCAACTGCAGTAACAGTGGTCCGTAGTACGGAGCAGTGCCTGTTTTTCGGTTAAGGTGAGAATATCTGCTAAGGTAGCGGTTGTGATGCCTATGAGAAGCTGAGTTAGAAATAATAGTCCAATAACTGTTTACCCTCCTTTTCGTAGACTTGACCTGAAATAAACATTGGTTGGTCCAAGTGGACCATTGCAGGAGTACGTACCATAGCTACTTGAGCCGTTCAGTTAAGAAACTTTATTCAGATCGGTATTGTGGCTCTTGGACACACTAATTCCTTGAGACATTATAGGTCCTGTAGACACAACAAAGATTTGCCTGTTTATTCCTAATAATTACCTTCAAGCAATTGTCTGTTGGGCGCATTACTGTTGTCACCATGTTGGACATTTAGAAACTTGCCTTTGCCGTATTACTATGGCACACATAGATATGTGCAGACATCTTAAACTACGACAGTAATGTGTCAGTGGAGGGTTTAGATTAAGGACAGGAAGAAAATGGCGCTCTAGCAAGTACGCAAGGAGTCAAGGATGTGGACGAATAAGTACGGTGCTGACAGGTCAGGGGGAACAAACCCAAACAAAACAACCCCTGCGAGTGTGTAGGTCAGGACCTACACAGTGACAATAGAACCAAGTCCTGTGCACATGTATAAGAGTGAAGGTTTTAGTGTAAAAAAACAAAAATAAAGAACTTTTCTTGCGGAAATTATGAAGGTTGACATCAGGAGTATCTTAATAGGGATTTTATATCAATCCAGATCAATACAGAAACAAGAAACCAGACGACACGTGTTTTGTCACAACGTGGTACAATTGTGACTCTTCAGGGCTGTGTAGTAGCAAAATGTCATGGAAATCGCAATAGCGGTGATATTTCCGACCCGGTAGCGATACGGGTTACTCGAAAGTAAAGTCGGGAAAGTTACGTGTGGTCCTTCCCGGTGTCTCAATACTTAAAGAGACACAAACAAATGGCTTCCATTACCCTGGAAATCGAGACGCTTAATCTACACGCCGGATTCAGGAGCTTAGATCTCCCTTTTGATACAGACTTACACGTCCTTTCGTTTGTGTGCACAGGACTTGATTCTAAGACAGAAATGTGAGTGAACAGATTATTAAGCAACAATTATGTAATTTACAGACTGTTTCCATCGACTTGGCATAGATGGAGAACACCACATTTGGGATAGCATAGCAAATCATTGTGATTCATCAGTATTTTTGGCAGACTAAATATATAGATCTGCAATCGTTATATAGGGATACTATCCCTATGCATGGCAATATGCAGCCATGTTAGGACTTATATTTATGCCGTAATGTCGGCCCCAGATAGATCACCGTTATACTTTTTATCAACAGGGACCTCGTTGCAACCTTGATAGCTATTTTATAGCTCTCCTTTAAAGTCAGATTAATAACTATTTGAGCTTCACTGCATTCTGAAATCTTTTGTGCAGTACCTTGGGTAAGTCAGAGCCCGCACCTGTACTCTATCTGCTGTGAGTTCCTCCCCCAAGTGGTGTTACGCAAGTCCTGGACGCTTAGGAATGGGCTTGAAGGTGCTCTGCCAGCTCAGCTGTGGTCCGGTGAGCAGAATCCATGCAGCATAAGACATCTCCATGCAGCCGCTTCGGAACAGCCACAGCATGATTCATCCCTGATAAAGGACCTTGCATCGCAGTTTCGTCTGATCCGCTGCTACATGATGAATCCTTGATGCAGGCCTTTGCATCGCAAATCCCCTTTGTCGATAACAACTCAGAACTTCGCAACGGCACCCCACAGTTTCTTTGGGATGACCTCTGCATGATGCTTCCTCCAAGGCATCTTTCACAATGACACAGGACTCCGCATCACAGCCCCACGGCTTCCACAAAACCACTGCTGTGTGACGCACCCTCGATGCCGGATCTCCCAAAGCTTTGCAAAACAGGATTTAAGCTACTTTGTTCAGAAGGACTAACTTGGTCCCTGTATCAAACCCACTCTTCTTCGTGGTTGGCCTAAACATTTGACTTTGTCCCTGTCCGGCTGGACCAAATGACCGCAGTTGGTGTTTTGTGGTTTTAGGCACCATTTCCACCTAAATCTTTAGAATTGCATATCTCTGTTTCTACTGATTGGTGGATTTTTGCTGTTTTGGTCGCAAAACAAATATTACATTTTACTCTATGTTCCTAAATTGATGTGGGATTTTTCCTATGTTATGTTTTCACTTTATTACTGTTTGAAGTGCTGCATAAATGCTTTTCACGTTGCCTCTAAGTTAAGCCTGACTGCTTTCATGGCAGAGGTTGTGGTTGCTGCATGAGTACCCCTCCCCCCCCCACACCCCAATTAGTAACCCAATTTCCTACAGCCAGCAAAGGGGGAGATCTCTTTTGATACCTTTGTGAATTGTTTATTGAGAAATGACTTTAAGAAAGGCAGTGAATAGAGTGAACAGGAGGTGTCAGAACTTCAGTATAGTTCCATGCACCATTTCTAAGACTTGAAAACTCCTTTGCTGTTTGTTTAGTGTCTTCCTCACTTGTACACCCATCATCACCTCAGAGGATTTGACTTCTGGTGAAGACATTTACAGGGAGATCATATGGATCTAAGATCATGCCTAACAACTCAATAAATCCCACACACCGTGAAATGTGGAAGTTGCCGCCTCTGATATCAACTTTCCTCGATACTAGGCTGAAATTATGACACTTGATAATCAGGTTCCTGCAGCATTTTATCAGACTTCCTTGTTTCTTATGTTGACATTTATTTTCATTGTTGTCAGAATAAACGGATCATTACATTGTCATCAAAGTGTGCATTAGATGTAAGAGCTTTACACATGTGCTAAAATATACATTGAAGAAAAATATATACATGGGAGCCAAAATTGGGATTTAATGTCTCGGTTAACGTTGCTAGCCCAGCCCCTTACATATGTTTACTTGTAATGTGTAGTGTTGCTATGACAATCCGAAGGAAAAAGACTATTTGTAATTGAAAATGAGCAGCCCCTTTCAAGGCGCTGACAGGTGATAAACAGAAAATACGGTTGCGATTGTGGCTCGTATTTATTCACCCTGAACGTTCTCGGACAAAGCAAATATTTGCAAGAGAGTGTTCAAAGTGTAATCCCCCAGTTTATAATTATTTTCCTCTTCCCTCTAGAAACAAAAGAACGGGTAGACTTAAATGGCAAAGCTATCTAGTAAGGTAGCATATGTAAGATGTCAATTTCGCTTCAGCTGGCACCCCATATACTTTGTGTTTCCATCTTCCAACGTCTAAGCTTTCGACTGCGTGCTCAGTTGTAGCTGAACTAAGTATGGAGGGCCTCATTTATGAAGCTGTGCGTCACTTTTACGCCGCCGGTGCGTCACTTTTCGTGATGCACCAGTGGCGTAAAAAATACACCTTGTTGCGCCATATTTACAAAGTGACGCATCTAGGTAGATGCGTCACTTTGTAAACCCCTGCGCCACATTATACCTGCGCCAGGTATAATGTATGCAAGGGGGGCGTATTGACGCAAGGAAGGGTCGTAGAAGTGACGCAGTGAAATCTATGAGATTTCACTGCGTCACTTTTAGGACGCCGTTGCGTCAAAATCTTGCGCCTGCCTCACAGCAGGCGTAAGACTGACGCAGGCCCTTTCACATGGGGCTTGCCCCATGTGAAAGGACGCATTGCTGGAGTTGCGTCACTTTTGTGACACACTCCAGTAATGCGTTACTATTGCGCTTACAGATACGTCAGAAATACTGACGTATCTGTAACTCCTTGCGACATGATGCATCATACATTAAATATGACGCATCAGTAATGTCGCAAGGAGTGCGCACTGAGAAGTGACGCATCGCTGCTTTCACGCAGCGATGCTTCATTTCTCATAAATGAGGCCCGGAATGTTAAATACTCACCCATAAGCATGTTACTTTGACATCACTGTGTGTTTCTTTTATATGTTCTGTCCTACCGTCTTTGTCTCCACTTTGTTGTACTGTGTTGTGATAAAATATATACGAAAAAAGTGTCTTGCCTATGTTTCTTAAAGGAAATGGTTCAGGGTTGGCTCTTCTTAAACTGATGGTCCCTCTACAATGGACGTGAAATGTGAAAATCTTTTGCCACCTGATAGATAGTTACAAGGAGCTCACATTAACATTAGTGGAGGATATGGGGTTCATCCTAATACAGTTCCTTTTTATAGAACATCTGCTGTGTCTAAGCACCAGAAATACCAGGTATTACTATTACCATTTACAGTTGGACCTCATTAATTGATGTTGTAGGTCAAAGATTCGAACTCCTGAGCTGCAGATCACATCAAATGTCAGCAAGAAGCGTTTAACTCGCTGAACTATCGTGTCAACAGGTGTATTTTATGGTTATTTGGGAGAGGAGATTGCATTACCATAGTAAGGTCTTGAAGCACGCGGCTGCTGGTGGAGGGGTGGCATTTATGCTCACTGGCTTACTTACTGTCAAAAGTCACCAACAGAGCAAAATGTGGCTTTGTACTTTATTCATCAGCGTCACTGTTATCTCGTTGTATTGAATGTAGAGTGAAAGGCTGATTGCTGCGTCGGTCCAGTTTACCTCCAGGTTTTAACTCATGTTATTGTTCAGGTAGTAAAGTAAACGAATTGATGGAATGTAGGTGTAGGGAGATGAAAGCAGACCCTTGTCTCCATACTGTGATGATTAAATAGACAGCACAAGAAGGCTGGAGACTTCCACCATCAAACCATGTGTTCTGCACATAAAGCTCTTGGTGCCCCCTGCCTGGGCCTGGCGACCGAAACGCCCCCTCTTCCATGGCAGCACCTGGCACTGCTGTTGAAAATCCGCTAGTCATTAACCCCATTGTCGCACAACACTCTTGGCTGTGACTGTACCTGTGCGGCAGCCATGCAGAAGTAGCCCATTGTATAGTTTTTGTAATAATTACATACTGTTATGTGGAGTTGGGCAGACTGAATCATTTCTGGGCTTTTGAGTGCTGCTATGACAACATGACAATTTAAATCAGACATTTTTGATAGAAGGTTCTTGACAGTTCTGTCATTTAAAGTAACACTGGCGCTGTTGTCGTGTGCTTGTGTGTTAGTAAGCAGTGGGTGGTGCCTTTTGTTTTGCTCAGGCTGCGCGCTTTGCAGAAAATAATATTCACCATATAAACGCGAATTAATACACAACAGTTTTTATGCTGCTCAAAATATTGTGCAAAACACTGGGAATATAGCATGTTGAAAGCATGGAGATCTGCAAGGCTAGTTTCGAGTCAGGCTAAGAGGTGTGGTAACATTTCCCTCGCCTACCTGTGAGGGAATTCGGCTGTATGTCTTACTGTGTGGCATATTCTCAAGGAGCTATCGCCGAGTTAACAGCACTTTGTCGCAGCCAAAGTTGCGATACATTTATCACCCCATTCCCAAGCTGGAGCTAACAGCCCATTATTCTCAATTGATGCAGTTTGATCTGATGCACCAAACCCCCTTCAGAAATGTGGCTAGGGGAAGATCATAACAAAGGGAGGGATCAGTCCTCAGAATTCTTAGAGCTTCGCTGCTTTGCCTGGTGCCCAAGTTCTTACATATAATTGCTAGCCAGATCTTTTGCAGGGTAGCATAGGCAGGACATACAAAGAGAACATGTGCGTATGTTTCTGGGCGTTCAGCACAGTATGGGCACTTATCGATATTGACCAATTTGCAGTAAAGGCCTTTAAGGGTAGAGTACCGACTCTGAATTGAAAATAGAGTTTACGGTCATGGGGCTTGGCGATAGTATTACAGTGTGGTTCAAGATGGGGGTGAGGTTTAACTAACAAGAACCTCCCAATCAACGTAGTACTATCACTCAGTCTGCTATTGTTTTGACCCACCATGTCCCAGTATTTATTCTTCAGTACAGCTTTGGGCACAGGCAATAAGTTGGTCGGATTCTCCAACAAATTGTTCAGGCCCATTGAAGTCAGTGCCACCTTGATATCTCTAAGCCATATTTTATGGTGACGATCAGCGTCTAGGACATCCCTGAGTCCATTTGCGAAGGTGGATAGCTCGGTTTTGATCCATATTGAATGCCAGTATAGTAGGGGACGAAGCCTCGCTATATCTGCCAGTGAATGCCTTCCCATGTCATTAAGCAATGGAAGTGAGGGAGTGCATTTGGGGAGACTGGAGATCGTGCGAAAAACTTGTTTTCAGCTATGATTAATTGTGCACCATTTCCCTCCCCTTTACCTTGCCGCCTGGTCTCACGTCCTGCTCTCCTCTGTCAGACTCCAGGAACAGGAGGAACAGCCAAGCTCCCCTGACCAATCACAACGCTGTAATGCATCATTGTGATTGGTAAGCACTCATGCTCACCTGACCAATCACAACGCTGCAATGCAGTGTTGTGATTGGCCTGAGTGCAATGGTTCGATGCTCCGTCAGAGCATGTTCTCCATGCAGGCTGTATTGCAGCCTGTGTGGAGAACAGGGAAGTGCACATGCCTGTTGGCCGGTCCCAGAAGGCCGGCCAAACAGTCCATGCACTTAGGAGTGGGCAAGCCACTCATCCCCTGCCCTGCTACTAGAGCAGATCCGCCCTGCCCACCTGCAAAGCAGCATGGACATATAAAATGATAATAACTTAAAGTTAATATTATTTTATGTTTCCTTTATTTGTACTGATTAAAAGTAGTGGGGTGCGCTCCTCTGCCATAGCAGCGGAGCCCCCACTGAAACGGAAAGATGGAAAAAGCTTCACAAAGGGAGAAAGTAGGAAGTAGGAACCTGCAAGAGTAAGATAAAGGGGCAGGGCGTGACTGGTAGTGAATTAAAAGTCGTGAAGTGACTTTAAGACTATGCAACCTTGGTGATCGGCCATACAACATTTAATTGCATGGGCTTGGGGCTTCTGAGCAGAGTTTTGGGCACTCATTCATTTACAAGTTAAACGCTGAATTTGGACCGAAACGTCGGTAGCAAGGGTTTGTGACAACAATTCAGTTTATGTCACTAGTTGACAGCTTTAGTTTAATGACTGGACAGGAAGGAACATTTATAAGCCAATGTTGTACCGTGGTTGTTTATACACTCCTGTTTTCACTTTACTGTTTCACCGCTTGATCACAAGAGCATTGAGCACCATAACCTTTACTAGAAACTAAATTATACTTTTAAATCAAACGTAAACAACTTATCTACTTTGACAGAGTTTTACTTCATGTGATTCCTTTTCTTATTCAGTGGTAATTTTGGTATTCCACTGTCTCTTAAGTTCACAACATTGTTAAAAATAATACCACGGATGGTTTTGTTATTTACTGTCAGGCAATATATATTTTTGTATACATGAGTCTAGGTATAGCACAACTGTTAGCTGGGATAGAATTACTTTAGGTATCTTACCGGATATGTGCTCCCCCCACCCGCAATGTTACTTAATGGTATCACAATGGAACATTTTACCTCCACCACTGGGAGTATTTTCTCTAGTATGTACAGTGCTGTAGTCTCAAAAGGGGGTGTGGTGTGTGGGGGGTGCTTTCTGACAATAACAGAAGGCTCTCCCCTTTTAAGTATTATTTCACATGAGGCAATGCGAACGTGAAGAACAATGGGCATGCTTGGCCCCATCCATAATTTCGAATGTTGGTTTCTAAGCTCTTGTAAGCAAGAGCTTGGAGAATCCAATAAATGAGACATATCTCATTCATGTATAGCATATACAAAGCTTTACATATTCATAGAAAGAAGAATCTTTTCATTTTCTAATTATTCACAAGTTCCCTTATTCTAGCTACAGCATTAAAGTAGGTTTTCAAACCCTATGCCAGAATAATACTGTACCGCCATTTGCTGTACTATCAAAGGTGACTAGGGGTCAAAAAGGTGTGTGCACCTGCTTTTTGCACCTCTAGGGAACTTTGGTATTACAGCTGGAGCCACAGATGGTATTCTGTCACTATTGCAATAAAAGAGTTTGGCACATTCAGTGCTGGCAGTCTCAAGAGAGCATTCCCTAATTTGCATGGGGTGTGGCCCCATGTAAATGAGGGAATGTTTTGCCTTTGCAGCGGCACCATATTATACACGCAGGTGCAGAGGTATCGAAAACACCAGAAGGAACGCTGACTGGGCACCAGAGGGAAGTGGCACACAGTCATTGTATTGCCTCAGAAGGTGGAAAAATGCATCCAGACATTATCCTGTAGGAGGGTGCAATCACTCACTGCACCCTCCTGCAATGGAATTCCCTTTCAGATGCAGGCCAGATTGCAGCCAACACAGTGAAAGGTGGACTTCCCCTTGCAGTAAAGAATCGATGCATCACCTCCCCTGTCAGTAAGGAATCAACATATCAACTCCCCTGGCAGTAGGAACTGGTGCATGACCTCTCCTGCGAGTAAGTGATCGACGCATCGCTTTGTTTACCCGTGCCTCTTCTCCCCTGCACCTGTTTTCATCCTTGATTTTGAAACCTCCTAGCCACCTTATGGTAATAGGGATGCATCCACAGTTACCTTTGGACTGATATATTTTTTGAACCTTTTAAAAGTGATATCTTTAATTGTGTATTTTGGATTTTTGTCGTTTTGGCCTTGTTTTATTCAGATAAAAATTGGTTATGTTTCACAACTGGTGTGGTGTCCTTTTGTAGTGTTCTCACTGTGTTACTGTATGTGTTGGTACAAATGCTTTACACATTGCCTCTGAGATAAGCCTGACTGCTCATGCCAAGCTACCAAGGGGGTAAGCAGGGGTTATCTTAGCTGCATAATACCCTTTCCCTGACTAGAAAAATGGTCCCTACTTGGACACGATGCAAGCCATTGCTAGCTAGAGACACTCAGTTCTAACAGTGCAAGTTTGTGCCTTCACTGGGAAACTGCATATTTATTGTGTTAGTGTACCCTAACCTGGTATGCACTGTGGTGCAGACTAGGGCAGAGCACTCTATCTGCAATGTAGACCCATGTGAACATAGGTGATATTGGGTGATCCCCTCCCCTTTTAACAGGGAAATGGCTCAAGAAACAATCTCAAAGAAAGTGCAAGACCAGCCAGAGCCAAACTGGTAACCAAAATTCAACTATACTTATGTCAAATATTGATGATTGAACATAAAAAACAAACCCAGGTATCCCAGGTATGCTCTCACAATTACATTTTACCAAACTGTTGGCTCAATATTGTATTTTAGGAACCATTTGCATGCTTCTACTGCCCAGAATCTTAGCTGCTTCTATTTTTCCACCTTGTTTTTCTCTTTCCAACAGTTAACCACCATAATCCACTTTTTGTTTCAGTTGCAGATAAAACAGATTGGACGAATCACAGTATCAGATTTTTTTGAGAGGACAATGTGTTAGGTAGCAAGCAACCTTTTCTAAATTTGCATTTAATTTAGAAAAGTAGTTGAGATTATTTAGCCTCTGTATAATCTAATAATCCAGGGTTGTTCTCATTGGGCCAGATGTATCAAGATAGCTTTTTGCGATTCCCTAATTGCGAATCACAAGGATTCGCAATTAGGGAATCACAAAATGCAATGTATGAAGGTGTATAGTACACCTTTTGCGATTTCTAGGGGGTCGCAAATGACCTACCTCATAAATATTAATACGGTAGGTCGCAATTTGCGACCCCATAGGAAGAGCAAAAATCACGGGGCTGGTAGCCTGCTAAGATCAGCAGACCACCATGTCCGTGATTGCTCTTCAATAAGCAATCTTTTTTTTGCAGAGCAGCCCGTTTTCCTTAAAGGAAAGCAAGATGTTTTACAAAACTAAATATGAAAGTTTTCTTTTAATTTGTTACGAGCAGGCAGTGGTCCGTGGGATCACTGCCTGCTCTTAAAAATAGTTTGATAAACATTCACAAAGGGGCAGCAGTCCCTTGGGAACCACTTCCCATTTGCGAATGGGTGACCCCCTACTTGATGTAGGTGGTAAAATGCTAATGTTTTGCGACCTCAATTGCGGTAACAAAACATTCAAACATACCAATGCAATTCGGTATTAGAAAGGGAGGCCCTAAACACGTTGCTTCCTAATACCGAATCGTGAGCACATTTTGCGATATTCAGTAACAGATTATCTAATCGTAAAATTAGGTTTGCTGCATCAGAAAAGCAAGTTTTGCATTCGCAAACGGGCAGATTTTGTGAATCTGCCCGTTTGGGAATGCAAAAATGCTTGATACATCTGCCCCTTTGTTTCCTATTTCAGATAACTTTTAAAATATTGTGTGACAGTATGCCAAATGTATTATTATTGAATCTTTTTCATGTTGGATGATTTAGAATAGCCAACACCTATCATGATCTTATGAAAACAAAATATATTGATTGCATGTCACAATATTGAGCTCAAGTATATTGACCTGCAGCATTATTGACTCTACAATATTGATTACTACTACATCACCAAAGTAAGTATGCAGGCAAACATAGATTTACTATTCTTACACCCACAACTATCTAATTACTTGGGTGATCTACTTGCCTTTATGATATAGTGGTAGTTGATACTGTGAAGATTATATTGTTGCAATTCAATATTTGTTGTGATATCTCACACCTCTATTGCTTAAGAAACCAAATAGAGATCCAGTGAAAGTTAAAATCGTCACATCTATCTAAGGCCTTCCCTTCATGCCAAACATTCTGGAAACTGTGGTCAACTCACAACACTCTGCTCTACAGGAAAACAACAACATCTTCAGTGACTGTTAACCTGTTTGCATCCTCACCCAGGTAATTAGATAGCACTTTTGAATATCAGGCAAGAATGCCTCACCAGTGGCAACCCTGGCCAAGCCTGTACAGAGAACCAACTTGAACTATACAGTGGGTAAAATCGCGGTTTTGTCTTCCTTAACACATGCAATGCTCTTCAGTACTTCTAGTTCATTGTGTGCCCTGAAAGACTGGGCAGCCATGTAAAAATCAGACTTTCAAAGTTCTTTTCATCATGAAACCCCCATTTTCATAATTTGTTCATAGGAATAAATGATCTTGCATACCTTTCTATTTCTGCTCGAAGCAACTCTCCCACAGAAAAAACAACAGGGTTGGCATAAGGGTAATAATAAAGAGAAATTACATGAGCAACCCATAGCCCAATAATGTGATCTGTGTTGAATAACACCTGTGTATTAAAAAACTGACACTAATAGCAAATCTCAGTAGCACTTGAAGTGATGAATCACAACATTCCTTTATGATGCCTTGTGAAGGTCTTGAAAAATGAGCTGAGGGCCTTTCAATGGTTCAAGTCAATTTAAACCATATTTATTAGGGTAGACTCAGAAACGCCTTCTTTGGCACATCTTTTTTAGTTTAAAGAAAATGTATTGGCATTATGTTAGAAGACAATAAATGTTAAGAAGAACATTATAATGTTGTTATAAATATAATTATGGCAAATCGTGAATGAGGAAGACATAGATACAATGCATGAAAGTTTAGAAGGTGCCAGCAAGGGAATTTATTTGAAGAGATAATTATCAGATTTCAGTCTTGAATCTTATTTCTATATATTAGTCTGTTCAAGCAAAATTGATATCTGATCTCAATTACATTTGTTTGTCTACCAATTGGACAAGAAAATCATTTAAGTTGAATAATCAAAAAGATAGAAAATGAAGAAGCAGCACGGGAAATCTTTTTTATCAAAAAATATTTCTTTAATATATATTTTTCATAAATTCATAAGGTACATTTAAACAGTTAAAAAACTGATTATAATGCTTTCAAATGAAAAAGAAATTTCCTAATTATTCCTATAATTCATCTGAACAAAAAGTCCAATCCAATAAATCAAAACAGCAAGTGACTCTTATTTTATTTAAAGTAAAGGTCACTTGTATAGTTAATAGTAGATGGAGAAATGGACTCAGTGGTCGACGTTTCGGTCTTTTGTTGTATTCCTCCTTAAGACCTTCTTCAGGACAACAAACATAAGCATGTAGCAGTGACCCCTTTTTTGAATCAATCCTGTTGTGACTTCAGAATCAGTATAATCAGAATGGACTCTCTGTGGCAGTCCTGGTTGTCTGATTATTTAATGTCTCATAGACTGATCTGTGTGTAGAATTTATTTTCTCGCGATCAGTCCTTTCCTTTATTCCTTTTAATTTATATTGCCTCTTGTTTCATTTACCAATTTGCAAAGATTAATTGCCAACGTGAAGTAAAGAGACGCTGAGACCTTTCGGATCGGAACGCACGAATCATGTGAAGCCACGCGAGATCGAGCAAAAGACCGAAACGTCGACTACTGAGTCCATTTCTCCATCTACTATTAACGATACAAGTGACCTTTACTTTAAGAAAAATAAGAGTCACTTGCTGTTTTGATTGATTGGATTGGACTTTTTGTTCAGATGAATTATAGGAATAATTTGGAAATTTCTTTTTCATTTGAAAGCATTATAATCAGTTTTTTAACTGTTTAAATGTACCCTTTGAATTTATGAAAAATATATGTAAAAGAAATATTTTTTGATAAAAAAGATTTCGCGTGCTGCTTCTTCATTTTCTATCTTTTTGATTATTCGACTTAAATGATTTTCTTGTCCGATTGGTAGACAAACAAATTTAATTGAGATCAGATATCAATTTTGCTTGAACAGACTAATATATAGAAATAAGATTCAAGTCTGAAATCTGATAATTATCTCTTCAAATAAATTCCCTTGCTGGCACCTTCTAAACTTTCAGTATCGGCCCAAGCCTGCAAGGGTGTATTGGGTCTCCCACCTTCCTTTATCTTTTTATAGATACAATGCATGGCATTTTTAGGGGGGGAAATAAAACTATATATAAATTTCAAACTGCCATTTCAGAGTAAATATATTATATAAGCAAATATGAAACTGCAAATATGCAATCATAAATAAGTATAAAAGTCGATAACATTTCCTATAAAGTATTTAAAGTATGGCTGTTCAAGATGGCTTGGAGACTTCCTCAATACATGGAGAATGAAAATTGGATTGAGCTGAAACATTGTAAAAAAAGTTAGTGATCGGAGACCAAAGTAATTCTCATTTACATAACAAAGTCATCGGTGTGACAAATGATTTAACTAATCTATGGTTAAAATAAAATCCATGCCACAATGATTGAAAAGAAACCTTAAAATTATCTTTCCGGTGTTTTGTAATCTTTTGATAATCTACAGATCAAGAATTTGAACATTAAATGAACAACAATTTAATTTATCTGATACACTTCCTAGAAACAGATCAAAGGTATTAAATAGTATATTAGTTTGAAATATACAGTTACTCTGACAGCAAATTTTATGACAAAATCCAGAAACATTCTTGTAATTAAAAAGCATGTTTGAGACTGCATGAAGTGCATTGCATGACAAACATTTGGTAAACAGTTATAATCAGGTACCACTAATGATATATAAAATAAATAGGGTTTGTGTAGAAGTATGAGATGATTTATGTAGTTTACTCCAGATTTTATTCCACAACAGGGTATGCCAAAAGATATTTAAGTCTTATTCCCAAAGGAGGTCTAAATTAGATTTTGGTCTTTCCACAAGAGAGGAGAATTTTAATACTTTGTAGATTAAAGAGAATGGAAAGGCAAGGATAATTCATAGGAGCTGATTATGGGTGGAAAGTGAGCATTTAAGTTTATATTTGTGTAAAGTATCCAATAGAGCTTGCAGTAGTAAATTATATTTGTTTTTATAATGAGAAGGAAAATCAAGTAATGTTTGAGCATCCGAAAAAGTGATTATTTTATTTTTAAAAATGTGATTTACCCATGTAAGTCCTTAAATGTCCCTAGGAAGGCAAATATATAGGTTTTTGTTTAATTCTAATTAGTGTATTGCACCAAATAGCAAGAAGTAGAAAGGTGACCATGTAATTTTGAGTGGAAGAAAACAAAGGTTGTTGTAGAGGAGAAGTGAGTTATAAAATAGATGTAGATAAGGTTGGTGGTGGTCTAGTAAACTGCACAGATTTATTAAAGGCGAATGAGGTCATAAATGATTTTTCAATATCCACCCATAGAGAATAAAAAAGAGTAATGGTAGCTAATAAAACTATGAAGAAACACTTTTTAAACACTGGTGGGTTGATAGTGTCTACATTGTTTGCCTCCTTTACCTTATGTTACAATAATGGCCGCTATTCCTTGCATTTAATCCTAGATTAACACCTCAGCCTCAGTTATTTTTTGCCAGATGAGTATATGAAACAACTAAGGGCCTGATTCACAAACTGGTCTTCGTAATATGTATTTTATTACTTCAAAAGATATGATACAATGTACGTTTTGCCTGCACTTATATTTGTAGAGTTCTCTGCCTCGACTACAGAGTCTCTGCACATGCATGTATAGATTTTAGTAGTAAATGTGAGAGGGACGCAGGGTTATGGTGGGAAAAGAGGCACACTTATTTACTAAAGGGGATGGAATTTGGGAGAGCTAAGAGGGGTTTATGGAGCGTCAGGGAGGGGTTTAGGGAAGGACAACACCTACCCACACAAGAAAAAGCCAGTTGTCTTACTCTGGCAGTGGAGACATTTAACTTTTGTAGTAAGCTTATACTCAGAAGGACTGATTCACAAACTGCACTTTGTGGTATATTTGCAGTACTATAAAATGTACTACTAGATGAAATTCATAAACTACATGTGGAGTTTTATGATTCCTCACTCCCTATATTTATGTGTGTGGAGTTTGACGGCCTGACTGCAGAGTCTACGGGTGTTGAAAACTCCGCACACATAAGTATAGGGAGAGCTGAGTCATAAAACTTTGCACATAGTTTGCGAATTCTGAGAAAGCAGTAAACATACTGCCAACTAAGAACTTATTCAAAAGTGTAACTTACCTTTACGAATCAGGCCCTCCATTTGAGGCAAAATATATTATCAGCAGTGCAATTTGTGTTGTAAATCGTTTACTTGTTAATTAACTGTACATTTGGGGGCCGATCGATCCTGGAAAAAAACGTCCGTACGATTTTCATCCGGAGCCATCGCCGTACGATTCGTACCTGTCCGTCCGAGTCATGTAGTACGATCCATATTCCGTCAATCCGTCCGAATCGTCGTGATCCGTACGTATTGCAAGGCTGAAACAGTGAACCGTACGACTCGTACACATGCCGTACGACCCGACGAGTACAATCCCGACCGGGGTATGAGGACACGATTCCTACGGTCCACTTCAGGTAAGAGCGATTCGAACGGAAAAGCACACAATCACTTACACACCGTACGGTGCGTACACCCCATGATAGCAGGAGTACGGTGCGTACCCCTGCGATCTTGGGGTGTAAGCACTGAACCCCGCGATTGCAGGGTGTATGCATCGTACACCCAGCGAACATGGGGTACGGTGCGTACACCCCAACATCACGGGGTACGGTGCGTACACCCCGTGATTGCAGAGGTACGCACTGTACCCCTGCGATCATGGGGTGTATGCACCGTACCTGGGGGGGCCGTTCCGTACCTGTCTCTGGGTGAACTCTGCTTTTACGGCTGTTTTCAGCTCCCGTAGAAAAAGGGTCGTACGGTGCGTACCCAACACGAACCGTACTTGCCGGGTCGGAAAAAGCAGCCGCGAACGTACAGATGTCGCGGTACAGCGGGTTCCGAGGGAGATTCGTATGGGGATTTGATTCATATGGTCTCTGTACGATTAGTACGATTAGTACGGAGTCCAGGTAAGAGCGATTCGAACGGAAAAGCACACAATCACTTACACACCGTACGGTGCGTACACCCCATGATAGCAGGAGTTCGGTGCGTACCCCTGCGATCTTGGGGTGTAAGCACTGAACCCCGCGATTGCAGGGTGTATGCATCGTACACCCAGCGAACATGGGGTACGGTGCGTACACCCCAACATCACGGGGTACGGTGCGTACACCCCGTGATTGCAGAGGTACGCACTGTACCCCTGCGATCATGGGGTGTATGCACCGTACCTGGGGGGGCCGTTCCGTACCTGTCTCTGGGTGAACTCTGCTTTTACGGCTGTTTTCAGCTCCCGTAGAAAAAGGGTCGTACGGTGCGTACCCAACACGAACCGTACTTGCCGGGTCGGAAAAAGCAGCCGCGAACGTACAGATGTCGCGGTACAGCGGGTTCCGAGGGAGATTCGTATGGGGATTTGATTCATATGGTCTCTGTACGATTAGTACGATTAGTACGATTAGTACGGAGTCCAGCTCCTGGTACGAATCGTACCTCGTCGTACGTACGGGGGGTGTTGCAGGGTACGATTCGTACAGGAAAAACGCTCCAAACGGCTATTTAGAGCGGTTTTTCCTGAATCGGAATAGACCCCTTGATGTTTTTGTTTCTTGGTGTTGGTATGTTGATTCTTTCATTCAGATTTACCTTTGCATTTTCTTTAATAAATATGGTGTTGAGTTTTCTTTTGTTCTTAAGAATCATACCTTTAAATCTGTGAATAAACAGCAAATTGTTCTCAATTCAATGAAGTGAATTTTCTCTCCGCCTCTTTGACATATTATGATTCTGTACTACATTTACTAAAATAAATTAAATTGGCTTCTAAGGTATCTACAAAACAAATCATATGACCGTTTTAAAATGATAGATCTGATTCACCAAGGTAAACTTAGACGTTTAGCCTAAACTTAGACCAAATGTCTAATTTTACAACTTTGGGAATTCGTAAAGGGCATTTATGAGTGCCATCTTTAGGTCCGCACTCATAGCGCATCTCACAACTCCGAGTGTGGACATAAGGATCCTACTCGTAAATGCCCATTGTGGATTCCCAAAGTCATAAAAGTAGACATTTGGTCAAAGTTTAGACTAAACGTCTAAGTCTGCTTTTGTGAATTAGGACCAGTATGTTTTATGATACACATTAATGCTAAGGAACTTCTGTGATGTGCTTCAAGTAGTGGTCTTGTCTAAACAGGCATTGATACATTGATAGACTATAGGAGATCCTTCTAACATATATTATCCTATTTATATCTTTAATATGTATTATCTCCACCTAACAAAGAGGTTTGTTTCTTTAAAAAAGTTATGTTCATAATGGCAAATGTGCCGCTGTTTGGTTAATTGTGCAAAAGATTAAGATATATTTGATCATTTTGCTATATATTGTTTGGAGTGGAGCACCCCTTTTGTTTGTGAAAAGAAGTGAAGATTTATATGATAGTTCTGACTTGACAGCACTGCCCTTCACCAGACCTTATATAATGAACAGAAATGGTACTTTAAGACGCACTACTGAGATAGAGGCTTTAGCTGTACTTTCAATTTTGATCTGAATTCCTACAGCAGTCAATTGGGTGAACATTGTGTGTTTTCTCTGGAAAAGTCCTTGTTGCACTGCTAGATCCTTGAGGTCCTTGCGGGAGAGTAGCTGCGCTTTACAAACCCTGATTGATTGATTGAATGCTATTGTCTCCCAAGCGGTGCTACCTCAAGTAATGTGGCCACCATTTCCAAATGTAATGAAGTAGTGGCAGGCAAGATGAAAAGCCTCAACCTGATCTAATGCTACTGAGAGAGAGTGTTTGCCTTCGCCTAAGATGGCTATCATGCTGTAATTATATTTATTTATTTATTTAATGCGATTTTATATAGAGCAAACTTTACCCAAAGGTGTCAGAGCGCTTTACATAAGAACCAGTTGCAAAACATAAGGACTTAGGATGACATGCGTTATATAAAAGATACAAACAGAAAAAATTGCAAATGTACAAGGTGTAAAGTTACACAAGGAAGAGATACAAACAGAAAGAAAAATTGCAAATGTACAAGTAGTAAAGTCACTCAGGAAAGTAATACAAATGGATATACTCTAAGAGTCACATAGGAATGGTAGAGAGTACAAAGGTCTACTGCATAGACTAGTGATTAGAGTTATCTCTATATATGTATATTTACACACATAGTAGATTTTTTCAGGTCAAGAGCCCAAAAAAAAAGAATAACCAGGAGAGCAGAGTTCCATTAAGTGGGGTCGGAGGGGGGACGCAGTCACAGCACCAAGGGAGGTTGGGAGGGATACAAGGGTATGGAGAAAAGGCAAAACAGAAAAGGGAAGAAACATTTGAGGATCGTCAAGGGGGAAACAAGTGAAAAGGGTAAAGGACGAAGGAATGGACAAGATGGAGGGTCAGAGTCCAGAGAAAAGCCATTTTGCTGCTGCAAAATGGTGGCCAGGACAAAAGAAAAAGTAAAGAGGTCCATGAGAGTCCGTGGCGTGACAGGCCGCTCTGATGAAGAGTGTTCTCTGGAGGCCTGGGGTGAATATGTTCCAGAAGGGGCTGCGGTGTGCCAAGCAATATAGGCCGGGACTGGAGGGTAGACATATCCAGGGTTAAATCGCAGGACCGCCGTCACTCACTGCAGGCTCCGGTTTCCAGCCATGGATTACACTGGAGCGGTTTATCGCAGGCTACTGGCCGCAATCGCCACTCCTCCCGGTCGGAGGGGGAGAGCCACTAGCTCAGACTCCACAGCAGCAAGGCATCTCTGCCGAACCAGCAGCCATGTTGGTAAAGGCTCCGTGGGCGCTCCCTCCAGAAACTCGGAGGGTGCAAGCAGACCATCCGGAACCTTCCTGGGATCCGCAATGCATGGATAAATGGGTGAAATCCTTGAGTAGGATGGCGGTCGGATGAGGAGAGCCACCAGCCGGCTCCCAGCGATCCCCTTGGGGGCCCAGCACCGCTCCCCGGTACATGGCAGCGCTGTCCCCCAGCTGCCCAGCCAAGCATCTGAGAAAGTGAAGGAGCTCACAATCTAGTGCAAAACCATGAGTGATCGTCCTTCAACACGCCAGTGAGTGTCAGCCAATAATCCCACCCAACTTTTCTTTCTTCCCTCTCCTCTTCTCTTCACACCGGAATATGTCATCTGCCAATGGCAATTGCAGGAGATGTAGTGTGCAGCACACAATGTCAAACCAGGACTAGTGGGATGTGGAACCATGTTTCCCAACTTTCTGCACTTAGCCTCCATCACTCCACTAGAAGATGAGTTGAAGCCTTTCTGCCATTTTGGCTGCAAGGATTTTTAGTGCGTAGTTCCTTGGCACTATAGCTAGAAAGAGTCAAGAAAGCATGAGCTTCTGGCATTTCCAGAGAAGTTGCATCAGTTTGCCTGAGGCAGCTTGCTGCAGTACAGGGAGTGATATAGTTCAGGGGTGCACTATGCTTCACTTTCCTATGGGGAAGGAGATTGAGATCACACTTTCTATGTTCATTTTTTGCATTGCCTTTCACCTGGGAGATGAAGTCTAGACTTGCACAGAGTCACTGACAATACTGGGCTGTGCCTTCCCATATGCATCTAATACATTGTGGATTTTAGTGTGCATTGGTATTTTCATGCTATTCATGTCTGCTATATTCTAAGTTACGCAGACTCGCTCCCCTTGCCTGAACCCTTCCCCATTACTTTTGTTTGTCTATATTTGTGAGTAGGACGCAGGCTGTGTCCCACTTGAATTTTTGTATGAAACTCTTTCTATGCACTTATTGAGTATTAAAACTCTGTACAGCTGGACAAAGAACATAGAGTCTATTTAGCCTATGTTTATTATTTTTAAATATCTCTTCATTGTCTTTAGAAATTATAATCTGGTTTTGAGCATGTGGCCAGTATAATAATTATGGGAAAACTATAGTGGGAAAGTCATTTGTGTACCAAAGTCTCTAGGTATCAAACACATTTACCACATAAATCATATTATAAAGACCTTGTATTTTGTTATCTGCATATTTGTAAATCAATACATATCACAATGTGCCAGCATCAGGGATACAAATGTACCTGGTAATAAGTAATCTTGGTGTTGATAGTAAAACCAGTAGCTAGACCATCTGACATCAAAGTCTGCTGGTATGAGCCTGCGTCCTTACAATAAGAGAATCAGTCAGGAACTTTTCATGTGGGAAAACCATAGAGGTCTGGAAATTAATTTGGAAATATGATGGCAAAATGTGTATTTTAACTATAATTAAAGGTCCAGTGTTTTTTCTACGTAGAGTTTAGTCTATGGGAAGATTGCTTTCTAAGGCCATGATGAGGTTAGTTTGCATGTTCATTTTTATCAGGAATTGACCTGACTTACAAATGGACCTATTATTAGAGATTGGGCCAAAATGTAATTCTGTTAGACACAGGGGCTAATACAATATAACCTTTCTTTAATGATAATGATAACCCTGCCAATATCTCATGCAACACAGTAAATAGAAATGCAGGTATCTTCATTCTTGAAGCTGCAAAAAGGAGTACACCATTCTGGTTACATATTCTTTGATGAAAAGCAAGAACTACTGGATCTTTGAGACCATTAATCTCACATAAAATTAATTCTGTAAAAACAAACATAAAAATTGAGGTGGGTCAAATCAGAGTGGCATATTAGTGTATTGTTCTTTACGAATATTATTTTAGATAGCAATGCATTATACGGTAATGGATGAAAGATAGTTTATGAAAATTTAAGGTTTTGTAACATCTTTTATGGCCGCATTATGAAATGCATCTAACATGACTCAGCAAGTGGACACTTTTCAACACTGAGACAGTTGAAAGGTTGTAAGACTTCAACTGTAAGGGAATCCAGAACAAAAATAGACAGAATTGGATTCCCAAAATAACAGAGAAACAGATCCAACATGGGATAAAAATCCATAGATATGTTGAAAAAATTGATGTCAGAATCTTTACTGTAAGAGATCAAACATAGAAGCATAGACAATGTAATCCGTATTATGATGAAGGGGACCTTAGTAATGAGTGGACAATTTGTGAGAGGCTAAATGCTGTAAAAATGACTCTGAAGCCCTTGACCTTTATGGAAGTTATATTAGTAACTAACAAACAAAAATGGGTAAGGCCATTGGTCCTGATAAGATTCCCAGGGACCTACACAAATTGTATTTATTTTTAATAAAATATATAATACTTACGGTGACATTCCTAGAAGTTGTTCTTGTTGACCTGCAATGCACCTTCAACAAAATCTCCAGATTTTTCCTTTAGAAATGTTTACAGCAAGAAGGTATACCACCAGATAATTTAAACATTCTGAGCACATCATAATAATTATGCCACCCTTAGGTAGGGAACTGTAGTGTAAATTCAAAGAATTAACCTGTAAACAACAAAGTATTCAAGGTTTGCACACTCATGCCATTGATCTTCTCCTTAAATAACAAGAGGGTTGTAAAGTGTGAGAGCAAGGAATGATATGATTAACCCATCCTCGGCAGCTCAAAAATCTCTATTATACTCTTTGTGGATGATAATTTGTTAGTTTTAAGTTCGTTTTAAAGAAGCGTGTGGGCTTAGTGAATCTTCTAGATACATTTGAGGAATTCTCTAGTTTAAGGAGTCTAGCCACCGACACCTCAAAAACGAAAAGGATGCATTTTAAACCCCATAAAATATTCGAGAATAACCTTAGGTTAAACGGTTCGCTTCTTCTAAGAGTCAAAGATTTTAAATACCTGGGGCAAAGTTCTCATGGAACTATAAATGAAAGTAGCAAATAGTTAGCTCTCAGATTCTCATGGTCCAACAGTCAGGTGCAATCATTCACTTTATAAGATGTCATGAGGGGCAACACATTTTTCTGACCTCATAAGTATACAAAGCACAGTGTCAAGATCTAGCTCTATATAGTGCGGAGATCAAGGGTTTCAAAAATGTGTTAAAGTTGTCAGTGTGCAATTATACTTTTTACATCTATTAAATTTGCCCCCAAGTACACAGCTATGCTAATAATTGGTCTTGGTTCAATTTGTGTTGCATCTTTGGCGATAATTAGGTCCCCTGTGAACTTGATAAGAGTTTATGGGTCCTTGGAATTGATCCACAACAGAGATTGACATTGTGAAGCATTGGGTCTTGTTGGGGGTCAAACCATTGTATGGTTTAAACATGTTCAAGACTGTGCAGAGGAAATAGGTTTTCCTGAGCTTTGGTGTAGCCCTGCCTCAATTTCAGATAGTATAGGATCCAAAGTTAAAACAATATATGTCCTACCTCATTGAAGACATGCACAACAAAGCACAAGTGGGCACAATAACCTACTCCTCAAGGATGCATACACCCACATGTGTAGCTTATCTGGATTTAAGCAAACCTATCTTAGCTAAATCTTTGTAAGTGAAGTTTCGATTTGGAAACTTACCCTTGAATACTTTTATGCATACTTTGAGAAGTTGCCTGAAAAGAGCAGGTTTTGCCATAACTTTTTAGGTTAATTTGAGGATGACTAACATTTTTTATTTCATTGTTCTCTTTTTGCAATTGCTAAGAATAAGTGGTGCAGTAATTTAATCTAGGGTGTAGTTAAAAGCAATGTTGGGAGGCTGGTGGTATTGTGCACAAATGATCCCTGGAAAAACGTGGCGTTTACTGTTGCACGTTAACCACTGCCTGAGTGGCTGATTAGACCATACTATAACAAATTACATTTGTTTTAACATTGTAATGTTTATTTATATTAGAGCAACCTTTTTGTTCCTTTGTTGTGATGGTAGAAAGATTTGTCTGAAAACATTATATTATGTGTTTTAATCCTCATTTGCTTTTACTTTCTAATGGTTTATACTTTGAAAAAACTATACTAACGGACTGCTACCAGCCAGAGGTATGAGTTTAATGGTGTAATAATTGGCCATTGTGGTAAGAGGTTAAGAACAAGGTTTACAGCCCACAAAGCCTATTACAGTATAGCCTGTGTTTTCAAACACAAGTGATTTTGGCAACCTTCATACTAATGGAACATAATAACTGCTAGGTCCTTCAAAAGGACATGTCTATCTGAAATATATTGCTAAACATCAGTGGTCTGACACCACATAAACATAGTTGTATTAAAATTAGTAATCTCAAATGTAGGAACTGAAATTATATCCAGATTATAACCGAAACAGCTGGGATCCATTGTTTACAATTTAATGATTGATCTAATTGTTCCTGAAGCCCAAACACTTGTAATGAGGTTCAACTTAGTTTTCAAAAGTCATCATCTAGGGTATGAAATGCAGAAGCCCTCTAAGTCATCGATTCCACACAGCACTGCAAAGCCATGTTGTGGTTCAGGGGCAAAGTTCGGAAGTCAAGATGGATACATGGTTAGCAGCTGTTTTAAATATGGCCATGTTCTCCATAGTGGAGCGACAAGAACTACACCCTCCAAGCAGTATCACAGCTTGAGTAAGAAGTATTAAATCACTGCATAATGGAATAGAAATTATGGTTTCATAGCCCTCCTCCAATCCTAGCGGAAGATATCTAGACTGATTACAAAAACGTCTGGACACCAGCTAACAAAGGGAGGCACCTGACCGTTATATATGGATACCATTAGGCTACATTTAAAAGAGCCCTAGAATCAACGCAGTAAACATTATTTCGGCCATTGACTCGCTCGTATTTTTTTCATGGTGTTAATACCAATGTAATACCTTGCCCTTCAACCCAGGAAAATGTGAAGCTTTTCTATAAGAACAAAGATGTCACAAGTCTGAGGTAATATCCACCAGAGCTTTAGAGCATTTAAACAAATGTCTATATACCAACCAGACTGGAGATGGTTTCCGTACAGAGAGATCGAAACAGCTCACCCTGCTAGGAGCAAGCCTTTTTAAGGTGAAAGATCAAGGCAAGTGCTAGACCCAAATAATATGCAAATTCCTTTTGGAACCTCTCTTCTTCATTTTGTTGCTATAGCACATATGGCAGAAAGGGACATAGATTCAGTACCTGGTCTACAAGAACTACCAGAGCTCTTCATTGCTTTCCGAAACTACAATGCCTGATGTGTGTAGCTGTGGATTCTTCTCATTATGAAAGTCTTGTGTCTTTTGTAAAGATTGAGGGCCACATTTATCAAACGTTCGGGCAGCACAGGAAGCTGCCTTGCTGTGTTGTGTGAAAGTGAAAGGGCAGGAATGCACTGTATTTAACATCATATATCCTTTCCTTGCGCTTGCACACAAACTGCTGCTGAGCGCCAATGCAGGCACCTTTGTACCGTGGTGCAAGGGTGCCTGCGTTGCAGATAGGATTGCTTTTTTGCAGGAAGGAGCATCTTCCTGCACAAAAACAATCATCAGGGGCATTTTCCTCTTTGTACCTGTGCTACAGATATGGCAGTTCGGGCTGGACTGTTCCCATGAGGCACAGGGTCAGACTGATTTGCATATAGCCATGTCTAAACAGGGGTGGCAGAGTGTGCTAAAGAACGGTGATGGATTAAACCCAGATCTTTTGACTGGGTGTGAGTGTTTGATTGATTCAGATGCTCCGTCTATCACCACCCCCTTTTGTACCGCCTTTGGCCTCCATAAGTGTGGCAGGGTCTGCTCAGACGTGAGTCCCTTGCTCACTTTGCCACTGGATTCAAGCAAGCCGGGCTGAAGACGGCTGGAATGCCAGAAACCGGTCCTCGGAAGCTTGTTTTCGGTCCAGGGAAGACATGGCTTGGCAGTTCGGGCTGGCCTGTTCCCATGAGGCACAGGGTCAGACTGATTTGCATATAGCCATGTCTGAACTGGGGTGGCAGAGTGTGCTAAAGAACGGTGATGGATTAAACCCAATCTTTCGACTGGGTGTGACTGTTTGATTGATTCAGATGCTCCGTCCATCACCACCCCCTTTTGTACCGCTTTTGGCCGCCATAAGCGTGGCAGGGTATGCTCAGACTTGAGTCCCTTGCTCACTTTGCCACTGGATTCAAGCAAGCCGGGCTGAAGACGGCTGGAATGCCAGAAACCGGTCCTCGGAAGCTTGTTTCCAGTCCAGGGAAGACATGGCTTGACAGTTCGGGCTGGACTGTTCCCATGAGCCACAGGGTCAGACTGATTTGCATATAGCCATGTCTGAACTGAGATGGCAGAGTGTGCTAAAGAACGGTGATGGATTAAACCCAGATCTTTTGACTGGGTGTGAGTGTTTGATTGATTCAGATGCTCCGTCCATCACCACCCCCTTTTGTACCGCTTTTGGCCACCATAAGTGTGGCAGGGTATGCTCAGACGTGAGTCCCTTGCTCACTTTGCCACTGGATTCAAGCAAGCCGGGCTGAAGACGACTGGAATGCCAGAAACCGGTCCTCGGAAGCTTGTTTCCGGTCCAGGGAAGACATGGCTTGGCAGTTCGGGCTGGACTGTTCCCATGAGGCACAGGGTCAGACTGATTTGCATATAGCCATGTCTGAACT
Organism: Lissotriton vulgaris; assembly: GCF_964263255.1. NCBI lineage: Eukaryota > Metazoa > Chordata > Amphibia > Caudata > Salamandridae > Lissotriton > Lissotriton vulgaris. The sequence continues at coordinate 1,638,874,854 of NC_141691.1, read as the reverse complement.
GGGGTGGCAGAGTGTGCTAAAGAACGGTGATGGACTAAACCCAGATCTTTTGACTGGGTGTGAGTGTTTGATTGATTCAGATGCTCCGTCCATCACCACCCCATTTTGTACCGCTTTTGGTCGCCATAAGTGTGGCAGGGTATGCTCAGACGTGAGTCACTTGCTCGCTTTGCCACTGGATTCAAGCAAGCCGGGCTGAAGACGGCTGGAATGCCAGAAACCGGTCCTCGGAAGCTTGTTTCCGGTCCAGGGAAGACATGGCTTGGCAGTTCGGGCTGGACTGTTCCCATGAGGCACAGGGTCAGACTGATTTACATATAGCCATGGCTGAACTGGGGTGGCAGAGTGTGCTAAAGAACGGTGATGGATTAAACCCAGATCTTTGGACTGGATGTGAGTGTTTGATTGATTCAGATGCTCCGTCCATCACCACCCCCTTTTGTACAACTATGCAGAAAGCAGCACACATGGAAAGAGGAAAAAACAACGAGAAATAATAATAATAATCCTGTATTTGTAAAGCGCACAGCTACCAGTAGTAGGTTTCCTGGTGCTGGGGGCCGTCGGGAAGATTAAGCAAGCTATTGCCCAGAGTCACATGGTGCTGGGCAGACCCCTGCAGCCGGTGCCGGGGATCGAAGCATCCGGCATCAGTCGCCCTGGCTGCTGCGCCACACCTCTTCCACAGAAAGAAAGTTATTTCTCCCAATCTGTGGAGGCATGGCATTTTGACTACCTCCCAGGTCTACCAGTAATGGTAAATCTGGGAACATGCCAAAATCCATGGGTGGATGCGAGGTGACACCCAAGCTCCACCCAAGGAATGGCTCCCTGGGGCAGAGTAATGCAACGCAGTGATCTGCACATCATTGTATTACTCTAGATTTATCAAGTCATGCAGGGCCATGCAAGATGGCCTGGAGTGGCTCTTTAAATCTAACTTAGTAGTTGCATCTCTGTTGTGCCCCATTGCAAGGCACAAGGGCGACACAACTGCTTGATCAATCTGCCCCTGATTGTCTAGAGCACCAGCATTAAATGGTTTATAAGAAAGACAAAAGACAAATCCACAACCTTTGCATGTTTTTCAAGGAGATGGAGTTGGCCATTATCACATGTTTCATCCTTGGTGAATCTTGTTCAATTTGGATGCTCTTAGTCACTTTTGCTGTGCCGGGATAAAATTCGTTCTTGAAGTTGATCGTATAAGGTGGCCTTCGGCCGAAGGACATCTTTAGAACAACATTTATCACAGACACTTAAGAGACCTATTTACAAACCTATGTGCAGAGGTCTCCACCATCATCATCTTTTATGTGCGGAGATCTCCGCCCCAACTGTGGAGATCACTGCATACATATACAATGTCATTGTAGTAAATGTGTGAGGAACAGGGGAAATGGATGGAAAATAGGGAAAATTTGAGGCTAAACAGGAGGAAGGGGGTTGAAAAAAGTAAGGAGGGGCTACAGGAGAGACATGCACCTACCCGCAAAGGATTAAGACCCTTCTCATTCACTAGCTTCACTAAAACAGCTATAAATGTTCTTCAGCTCAGAACTGGCGTAAGTCCAGCACCATGGCCACTCCTTGGTACCGCAACACACTCCCATAAAAAATTATAGTGGTAGGGGCATAAAATAAAACCCCATCAGAAATAGTTTTAATAAATTAAATTAACCTAACCACTATCAAATATATATGATTGTATTGATAAATAATGTAGTTACCTTTTTTGATGTAAACATAAATGTAAATTAATTATTTTAATAAAAAATAATACATCAAGCTAAATTAAGTTAATTGTATACATAACTTTTACTACAACATTATACTTTAGGTGGTATTATTTTTTAAACAAAACCTGGAAAATAAATGTAATTTAATTGAGTTTACCTAAATGTATTATGAAAAAATAACTTAAACCACAGTTACTAGTGCAGTACCATTTAGAATACAAATTTACATTTAAAAAGATTTAACATAAAAAAGTTACATTGTTTAAAAACTTTGATACACTTGTAACTTTCCCTATACTTTACCAAATACACTTGTAAATTCTCCAGTAGTAGTAACTTTACGGTTGTATTTGACTTTTTTACTGACTCCATCCCCTGTTTCAGTGAGTGGGGATTAGGAAAGGCTATATATTGCATTATTTCATGTAGCGTAATCATGTGAAATTACCCCAAAATACAGCGAGATTAAACAGAATTATGCACCAAGAGAAATTTTGCATTTTAACCACCACAACCTTAACTCAAGCTTGCTGTGAGACCTTGCAGAGATGACATGCGTCCACGCCAAAGCTCCCCTACCTCTGACTCGTAATGCAGAATGCCAGGATAAGAAAAGAGGTTGGAGTGCCAGGGAAAAGGCCAGGTAGTAGATAAAGAGCTTCTCTATATTCAAGAGAAAACCACCGGCACACACAGACAACGCGTTTCGTTCCCCAGTGCCACGGGAACTTCGTCAGTGCTTTTCGTAATATATAGGTTCAATAACCTTTTGAAGACTGCCAAGTCCTTTACTCAATCTCGTGAACTTTATTATCTGACCCAGGACGACGCAATCTAGTCATGATTTCCGAATGACTTATACATGAGTAATCACGAAACATCTCATCATACAGGTTATTGAACCTATTTATTACGAAAAGCCCTGACGAAGTTCCCGTGGCACTGGGGAACGAAACGCATTGGTTGTGTGGCGGTGTTTTTTTTCAAGAATTCAATAAAAAGAAGAAATTTGTGAACTATTTAATTGTCACTTGTCCTGACTTCTATGAAGTGCACCTTCCTTTTGTCTTGAATTCTTACTGTAAATAGGCACCTTTCAGCAGCGGATGCCGGAAGTTGTTGCACTTATTCTGAATATTTTTTTAAACTTAAGAAGTTGAGGTGCTTGACCTTAGTCTGCTGCTGTGTTTGTACGTATAAGTTTGAGTTCGACCTGTTGTGAGCAGGAATGCGGACTAAGGGTCTGCAGGCTCTAAAGCTTGGTGAGGGGACATCAACCAGGAGAATCGAGAACACTTACATGGAGCCTCAGCTTCTGCCTGCCCCACAATCAGAGGACCCTGTGAGCAGAAGTAGATCGCCTGGAGGGAGCGAGATCTAGTCCTGCTGAGCGGATAACGTTAGCAGAGTATGAGATGCAGGTCCTTCGGGACTACCACACTGATTGGGATACTAGTGTGTGCCGTCGAAACTCTTGTGTGCCAGTTGAGGGCTGCAATGAAGCATAACAGTCATCACCCTTGGTGCCTCGGTGTGACAAGAGAAAGGCAGTCATCCTGTGCTTCGCCATGACCTAAGGAGAATCGTCATCTTTTTGGTACTGCTAGCAACCCCCTTATGCTGGGGGGAGGGCACCCTGGTGCATCACTGTGATGGGAGGAGGGCTGCCACCCATTGCAGTGCTGTGACCTGAAAGGGTGTTGCCCTGTTTCCCACACTTTAGACCCCTGGTATGCCAGGAAGGGTGCTGCTGTGAAGTGAAAGGGCCATTGCCATGACCCAACGTGCAGCTGTGAAGAAGGCGTGGGCTGTAACCCACAGAAGATTCAGCTGCCCGAATTTCCAGAGGACTGAAGACCTGCGGCTGGATTCAGGAAGACCTACTCTGTGACCAAACGAGCACCGCAGAAGTCTGCCACCCCAACCACAGGATCCAGATCTCTGATCATAGAAGAGACTAGAAACGGGCCATTGTGACACAGGGGGAACTTGCTCTGACTGAACGCTACAGCACAAGGTCACTTTGACTTATGCCTACCCATTGTGGAACATCTAGAAGTTAAACTCACTAGTGGGACCTAGCTTGGATGTCATCTCTTGTAAATGGGTAATAGCGACAAAACTTAGATAAGGAGGTAGGGCTTGAGAAGCTGCCCCGCTTGAGAAGGCTGTGTGTATTTTTTGTGGTGCAATGTATTATAATATGTGGTTGTATATAAATACTGCCTTTTATATACAAGCAAGTATTTGACTGGACAACCATTTATTGGGCATTGCTGGATGTATTTTGAGTTGTAAGCCTGTGTTCACCCAACAAAAACTTCCTCAGCAAGAAGCCTTGGACTGCTCGATCCACACTACTACTGAAAGTCAAATGCTGAAGAGACATTTGGCCCAGTTTCTCAGACCTCATAGTAAGTCGGGGACCAGGAGATCATGAGTTAAACGCCTCAACCAGGTGGGCCCAGCAGCTGCTGTGTGCTCAGTGGCCCTCTGAAAGGGGTTATGACAGTGTTCAAAAGTACCCATTGCCCTAACAGGAATAATGGTGAAGCTGCAGACAACTGTTTAATCTTTTAGCATTTGGCTGAAAAATATGTGATGTGGCTAAAGAGGGTTTCCATTAGGGTAACTGAGATCATTAACTTAATTTTCCACAGAAACATGGGCTCATGATGGGAGTCTGGCATGTCCTATTATAGCTAAGAATGGCCTTAAAGAGGACTGCATCTTATTTCCTTTATTGTTTGCTATTTGTGTGCACATCTTCCTGCAAATCTATGGAAGGTGACTACATTACCCAAGAAGTAATGTAAAACTTGAACTATCATGTAGTACTCTCATAAATTGTGTCCACTTGACTTGAAATGTCATAACAACCGCCAAGAAACCGTTTCGGTGAACGTGTGCGGTATAAGAATTTTTAACATAACATAACCATACGTTTGGCAATAGGAATAACGTTAGAATATGTTTTTTTAAAACCTAGTTCAAAAAAGATGTAATTAATATGGAATCTTCAGGACTTCCCGCTAGAGGTTGTGAGTCATTGTACATATCTTGGTGTCTGGTGTTCTACTCATTTGTGTGGAGCAGTTCATACAGACAATGTCACTGCTCTAGTAAAAAGTGTTGCTGGTTGTCTTCGTCAGTTATTATTAAATACTAGAGACTGGGACATTGCTCACTAAAGCAAATACTTGGGAGTAAAATGTATAATATTTTCTTGTACGCAGAGGATTGCTTACCAAATACTTGTTGGGAGTTATATAGATGTCTGGAAGGCAACATTTGGAAATAAATCTCTAACTGCTGTTCCTCTAGCCTTATGCTAGGAATGGTCTTACAGAAACAAAGTAAGGCTGTTGCAGCAGTAAGAAGCAAACACAGATGGCAAAAGATGCAGGGGTGGGGATCTGGTGATAAATGTCCCAGATCTGTTTGAGATCCTACGGAGGATCTAGGAGATTTATGAGAAGTATTGGGTGGAGGCCAATTTGGCAGCTATACAATTGGTCATCCGCTCCAGGCTCCACATAATTGAGTTAAACATTTTTTACAGGGTGTAGTGCACCGCTTATAGACTCTGGAAAATGGGAAGGGGCCCAGACCCTGATTTCTTTGGACCAAGACTGAGAGTGGCACTTTAATGCATGTAATCTGGGACTGCTCGATAATTCAGGGCTACTGGACACAAATCCTAGATACATTGGGGCAGTAGTGGGATTGCCATTGGAGAGAGATCCAAAGATCGTGTTGTTGGGGCTATTCCCAAGCTGGGATGGCTATGGGAGCCAAAAGACACTAATCAGCATAGGCTGTATGATAGTGAAACTGACATAGCCTTATACTGGCGTTCATTGGAAGTGCCCCCTTATGCTGAATGGTTGAGGGGAATGGACTTGCAAAAGAATCAGTCTACTGAGCATGAAGATGATCCTAAAAGCAGGTAAAGATTTGGGATGCGGAAGGGTTCATTTCAACAATGCTAGACCATGCAGAATAGGGAACGCAGACTAGTATTTAAGATTGGATGGAGTCCATACCTTGGACTGGATAAAGGGATTGGTATTCACTACCCTTGGCGGGTAATATGCTTTGTACTTACTTGTAGCTGTGCACTATTGAATGGGTTGGGAGGGAAGAATTCATTAAGGGAATTTTGCATTTTAATTGTTTAATTGTTTACTACTGGAAAATCAATGCAGAAGATGAATAAAGCGGCAGGAGGGTTTTCTAAAATGTTATCTGTTTGCAGATAAGAACTTGCCAGTTGTTCATGTTCCATACTTCTTAATAAATGGTTATTACATACTCTCTAATTTAGATATGTAGAGTGACAATATATTCTATAATTTCCCTAGAGGGGACTCTGTCAACTTGTTAGCAAATGTAGCAAGTTATTATGTTGATTTTGAAATATGTGAAAAGAAAAGTATTGAATTAGTAGCAATGGCCACAAATATTATTGCATTTATAATAATGATCATTATTTTTAGTAGTAGTAATATGTGTGAACCTTTCCTTTAATTAGTTTCCAATTGGGGTAAAGAAGTGTAGTGCTGATACCTAAACTTTAAAATCGGGTTACATCCTATCATAATGGTTAACGGGCCTGATGTCTTGATGTCACTGTTTACCGACTCTGCACATTTTGCGGACTCAGTCCACAAAACCATAATAATATTTAAAAAAATTGCCACAGTCTTCATGTGGCTCTCCACTCTGTCCTCTTTTTCTATATTTTTGACGTGAAGAATGCACTGTGTTCACCACGGATTATCACGATGTGTTCGACTGCATCCAATTGTTAGGAAATATAAGAATATTATATTTATTTTGGTATTATTGTAAGCACTCTATTGAAATGCTAATAAAACTTAAATATACTGAGACAACAGGAGTGGACAGCTGTGGCACAAGTAACGGTGCAGGAGAGGCACAGGAAAGAAACATCTAACTGAAAATGTCTTTGCTAAACAAATACTAGTGTATCAAGCATAACACAGCCCTTATTCTCCTCTAGAAATAGCCTTAACTCTAACCAAATATTCCTCTAAACAATATGAAATTAATTCCATAGTAAATCCCTAGCCTCAGTTTCAGCAACAAACACTTTCTAGTGATCCAGGGAACAATTTAGAGCAGCAACCATTGGTAATACTAATTGAGTTCCCTTGTGGTAGAATTTTTTGTGGCTCCTGAAGAGAATAGGCTTGCAAAATCAATGTGCCTCTGCCTTACGCAGGAATGCAGTGTGGGGCAGGGTGGGGGATGTCGACAGATGACGGAATAGGAATTAATTTTGTTTATCCCTATTCTGTCATCTGTCAACTTCACGCCCCGCTCTGTCCCACCACGTTTACCTGCACGGACCGTCGCTGGGATTGTTGTAGGGTCACAGGATGGATATTCCTTTCGGCCCACCACACTGTAATTGGAACTAGCAGGCCTTCATAAAATGCAAAGCTAAAACCACTGTGTTTTCAATAGCTGTCAGTTAAAAACCTGCAGAATTGTTTTATTGTGGTGAGAGTGGTATGTGGTACAGTAAAAACCGCCATAGCACTCAGTATTCTCTCAAGAATATCTTGATTAATTTGATACAGCCCCAAGTGTAATCTCAACAGTGGAATTATTATTTTTCAATATAAATGTTATGAAAGGCTTTAATTGAAATTGTAGTGTATCTGTGTAGTCTAGAACGCTCAGAGAAAAAAACTTTCCAAAACAATTTCATTTAAATAGGAACTATTTTTCAAGTAACAATGGTACATTTCTAATAATTTCCTCCTATCAAAAAGCCACTCTAGCATATTTACCACATTTTCTCAAAGGAGAGAAGACCTCCAAATACATTTTTAATAAAGCAAATCAACAATTAGAGATAAACCAAAACAATAAAAAGATTTAAAAAAAAAAAGAGATAAACCGAACCCTTTCTCCTTCACTCTCACCACTGGAAAATATGCAACATTGTTTCTCATCTGAAATCAAGTAGCAACATGGCAAATGTGTCCCGGCCGGAATACTGTCAGTCATAAGATGACAAGTTTGGGTCCTCCTTTCCCACCATGTGGTTCTGCCCAACGTCCGTGTAAGACTCATGTGCAAAGGGGAAATGGGTTTTGTAGAGAAAAAAAATGGTGCTTGCCCCAGTAACATGGATGTCATTTAGGGGTCGCTCCTGCAATCCCAAGGATGGCCCTTGTGACCCCTGCCACTGGCTTTGTGATCCCTAGTGGCAGCAGCGGCAAAATCAGAGGAAGGAACAGAAGCAGCGCACCCTTATGGACATTGGTGGGGGCTTCACTCGCCACATTTTTGACCAGTATTTATTATACTAATAGTGAATAATATTAGAGTATTTGCTATTAGTTTTTTTTAATGAAGTACAAATAGTTGGAAAATGACTATCCCTGGCAGCTGAGGTAAGTAAAACAAAAATGCTTTTAAATGTATATAGGTTGTGTGTGTGCCAATGGCGTAACAAAGGCCCCACATCCCCCGCAGTGCCGGGACCTCTGAGCTCCAGGGGGCCCCCCTAGGGCAGTACCCCAGCCTGAGAGCTCCCAAGTAAGTCCAGAAGGGGTTCCCGCCATGCACTTTGCAGGGGGGCCTACTCAAGTTTTGTTATGCCACTGGTGTGTGCTTGCGGTAAGGGAGATTTATGTAAGGGAGAGTGTGTGTACTCAACTGAGCCATCCCCTCCACCCCTAGAGCCTTGAGAACCTTGCAGGTGAGTAGATGGGCTTTACCAACCCTGATTAATTGATTGATTGAATGTTCGTACATGTGTAGGCAGAGTGTGGGTGTATGTGTGAATGTATGTGTGTGCATAATCATAACTCTGTGTGAGTGAGTGAAAGTGAAGGTCAAGAGGCATGTGAAGTCACTTTCGCTACCTCTGGCATTTTTGTGAATTGACATCCATGCCCAGTAAGTGTTTGGAAGACCTGGGCAGGAGTATCAGGATCTGTCTTGTGTATAATAGATCACTTGACTTCCATGGTCCCTAACAGACTTCGTAATCTACTGACGTAAGTCATTGGGTGTATTTATAAAATTCTTAACACAGTAAGTTACCGGTTATACTCTGAGAAATAAAGATGTGTAATACAGAGCTCTGTGTGTGGTGTAATTCATTTACTTGCTACCTGGCTGGTGAGGATGCTACAACTAGTGATGAGATAGGGATACAAAAGACCTGCAACCCAAAGAGTTGCCTGTCCAATTCCCTCAGACACCGAATGCTGAGAGAAACACTCAGTCTGAAGCTTGTGCTCACGGTGGCTAGAGCTGAACAGTGTGCTAACAAACAAGCCGCTGACATGAAGACCAGCGGAGCCCAGAGGGAATCGACATTGAGTATAAAAGTGAGAAAAAAAACAAAGCCGCAAAATTAGGTTTCCTAAAAAAAGAAACTGTGTTTATTTGATGTGGATTTTCCTTTTCACATGAAGGTAAAGGTCCCACCATTAGGCAGATATGTAAAGGCTACAGGAAAGAGAACCATTTTGTAACAGTTTACAAAGCGAGTGAAAACGTGAGTGCATCACGTTGTGAAGACAAAACAGCTGCCAGAGTGTCCCATCATGAAGACAAAATGGCTGTCAGGAAGTTCAAGAAGCATTCCAGTCACACCCAGTGAAGTAAATGGCAACATCAACTGGGGCAAGCAGAAACAGATAGAGCCCGAATGTAATCTTATTCTTCGTCAGGAAGTTCTTCAAAGTCACAGTCGAGTGACAGTGAAGAAGATGGGTGTGCAAAGTCATTGCCGACTCCCGAAAGACGTATGCATGTAGATTTGATTTCTTGCATGGAAGAATACCATTTGGAAAAGGATCCACGAGTGAACTCATGAAATTCATTTGGATATTGTCCCAAAATAAAATTGAACGTTCCTGGTTGCTAAATACTGTTTATCATGGACAGTGGTGAATTGATAAATATGATGCCAGCTGCAAAGTACAATGAATTGTATCCAGTACCCTATCTCACATCATCCAAAATGAAGGTATACACATGGGCAGCCTCGGAGCCCATAGAGTCATGGATTGTCCATGTAGACCATGAAACAAAAAAAGACGGGCACTTCACAGAGTGCACGTTTGCTCAGCTTTAGCACTGCTGCTGACATGGGACTAATTTCATGAACTCATTGAGCGCTCTACTGGTCCAACACCATTGGTGTTGCCGATAGTGGTGGTACCTAAAAATGACAGTGGAGGGTCTGTGCAAATTTGGGTTTACATGCTTCAAGCAAACACGGCAATCAAAAGAGAACAATACCCAGGTCCACACATTGCATGTTTGATTGCTGAGTTGAATGGTGCCAAAATCTTTTCTCATCTTGATCTGAATAAAGGATATCATCAGCTCGAACTGGAAGAAAATTGTAGGTACATTACTACCTTTTCAATTGATGTTGGTTTGTTCAGATACAAAACATTGAGTTTTGGGGTGTCTTTAACTGCAAATCTTTACAAGATGTCATTCGTCACTTTATACAGCCTGTCACACATGCTGTTATTTACAGTGGTGACACACAAATGTGCTACCTACGTGCTGATGCAGGCCTTACGTTGAATGCAGAAAAGTGCAAATTTCACAAAACAAAACCGAATTTCTAAAGGTAAATTTTCTCAGAAGGGGGAATGACTCCAGATCAAACCAAGGTTTAGGTTTTGTCATCTACCTCCCCACCACAAATGTAACCGTGCTGCATTCTTTTCTTGGTATGGCCAGCTACTGTTCCAGGTATATCTGTGGCTTTGCCACTGTGGGTGCTCCATTGAGAGAGTTAATCAAACAAGATGTTTCATTTCAATGGTCACGAGAGTGATCAAGGTTTCACGACGATTAAGCATGCAATTAAAAAGGCTACTGAAATGGCTTACTGTGATCCAAAATTGCATACGGAGATTGTTGTGGATGCCAGCCCAGAGGGTTTGGGTTGATTCTTGCCCAAAGTAGTGGACATGCAAATGCACAAACGAGTATTGTAGCTTATGCTGGCTGAAGTTTGTCACAGAACGAGCTTACTAGCAATCAAAGAAAGAAAGCCTAACTGTTGTGCGGGCTTGCGAACACTTTCATATGTTTCATATGTTTATGCTTGTTACTGATCACCAACCACTGCTCACTATTTTTGACAATCCACAGGCCAAGATGCCCCCTAGCATTGAGAGGTGTGGCCTGCGACTGCAAGAGCATGACTACACCATTGTTCACCAGCCAGGAAAAGATCAAAATACTGACGACTACTTTTCTTGAGAGTCCATACAGTGTCAAGGTACCCCTTCCAAAGTGGCTGAGCCCTATGTTTACTCTATTGTGAGAACCAGCACTCCTGTTGTTGTGTCCGTGGAGCAAATAAGTTGTGCTATCAATGCAGAAAGGAACATGTTCATCAAAGACATTATTATGTAACGATCCTGAAGACCACATGCTCAACCTCTTGATAATGACAGAGAATACCAGAAATTTAAGAATGTGTGTGATGAACTATCCTCTACACAAGAAGGAGTTGTCTTGTGAGGGTAGAGAATTGTCATTCTTGAAAGTCTACCTCAGCAAATCATTGAAGTGGCACATGAGGGACATTGTGGAATTGTTGCCACAAAGTGAGCCCTCTGAGACAGTGCTTGGTTCCCTCAGCTGTATGAGCAAGTTGAGAGAGAGCTCCAGGCTTGTCATTTGTGTAACTGCTTATCTCCCAAAGCAACAGAGCATACTCTGAACATGTCGGATTTTCCAAAACATATCTGGGAGAACATTGCAGTTGACTTCTTTGGACCACTTGAAAATGGCCATTACCTCATGGTAATTATAGATAAGTACTCCCAGATTCCTCTGGTGGGAGACCTTTCGTCAGTCACTAATGATCGAGTAAGTGAAACACTAGAAGGCATATTTGTAACCTGGGGTGTTCAATCCATTCTAAAATCTGACAATGGCCCACCATTAAATAGTGAGGAAATCAAAGACTTCCTTACTCATTTGAATTCAAGCATCAGAAAAGCACACCTCGATGGCCACAGGCTAATGGCATTGTTGAACGTTTTATGAGGACTTTTAAGAAGGTTGCCCAGCGCGCTGTGCTAAAGGGATTTGACCTTAAGTCAGTTCTTCATTCTACTCTTTGTGCTTACAGATCTACTCCCCCATTTTACAACTGGTAGAAACCTGCCCAGCCTGATGTTCCAGAAAGCCATGGGTACCAAGATGCCCCAGTAGACCACTGAAAGTACAATTGATGCCAGGAAAATTTGACTCACTGATTCATCTAACAAGTCCAGAATGAAGACTTATGCAGACAAGTGTTGATGTGCTTGGATATTATGCTTCAGAAATGGGATTGTGTCCCTATCAAGCAGAGGCGAAAAATGCAAATCTGATGCTCCATTTGATGCCAATCCATTGCAAGTTATGACTAGTAAGGGACACATGGTGACTGCTCACCATCCTGGAAAGTCCATTACGATTACGAGGCATTCCTCACATTTTAAGAGCCTGCCTCTGGATTTGTCATTTCCGGACATCCGGAGTGATACAATGTCATCGGAGGGCCGTGAAAGCTCCAGCTCTGCCTTAGTGGCTACCTCACCGGTGCCCGCTGCAGTTGTTTCTTCTGTGTCTCCTCAGCCTTGCACCACGAGATTCAGAAGAGTAGTTTGAGCGCCTCAACAACTCATTGGTGAACAATGATGTACATGTTTTTTTAATGTTTTTATTTACTAAAGAGGAAGATGGACAGTGGTGTCTCCTTTGTTAAGGCGGAGGATCGTTGTCCCACTGCTTTTAAGCAATGTCACTAAAGGAAAAATGAAATGGTAATAACTCTAAGTATTTATCATTTAATTTTTTACTTGTTGCAGCAGCTTTGTCGGTGGGACGGGTGCCGCTGCTCTGCTGGCAGGGGGAAGTCGCTTGTACTCCCTAAAGTGTGCATGAATGTTTGACTGACTTCTAGGGCCGGCAAAATATTCATGCGCACTTTGCATATTCCCCATGCATGCTGCATACAGCCTGCATGGGGAAAATGCCCAGCCTCCCATTCTCCCCTGGCTGAGCGCAGATCCTTGGTGCTCAGACCAATCACAACACTGCATTGCAGCATTGTGATTGGAAATTGAGAGGCTAGGAGCTGGGTGCATCCTGCTTACTGCCTGGAAGTGGGAAAGAAAACCAAGAGGAGGCGAGGGTAGGCGGCAGAGGCAGATAGGTAAGTATGTATTTTTTGTTTATTTCAATCCTTTCTTCCCCCTGTCCCCGGGACCTGACCTGACGTCCCCACCACATTCGAATACCAGCCACCACTGAAGATGTAGTGTCTTGTGTATTATAGAGCGTGGGACCTCCATGGTCCCTAACAGACTCTGTAGTCTAGTGATGTAAGTGATTGAGAGTGGTTACTAAAATTCATGAGGCAGTACATTTCAGTTACCGGTTACACTCTGAGGAATAAAGACGTGTAATAGCAAGTTCCATGTGAGGCATAATTTATTTACGTTACCTGGCTGGGAAGAATGCTACATAATAGTAATGGAACAGAGGCTTGAGTAGCAGTTGAATGTGTGTGCCTTCCCTACCACAAAGTTGGGACAAACTGTATCACAAAAAATGTAATACAGATACACTCTGAACAGATCAAACAATTCAGGTATTGTGCTGAGTGCAGCCAGAATGTGACTAGCCTGCAAAAAAATCTGAATTTGTGCCCAAAAAACCAAATGAGAATGGAAAGATTTTGCAGCACTGATAAGAAGTCTACATGTAGGGAAACTAAGCAGCAACAACAGATTATTCTCAAAGTCCAAAGGAATAAGGACCAAAGGAAGAGGGAAGGAATAAAAACAACAAAGATGCAAGAACAAAATGGAGCCTGGGAATAGAAGCAAAAGGAAAGGTTTTATGTAATGGCCCAGCATCTTCAACAGAAGTTGGGGAACTGTGACTTCCCTGTCAAAAAGGTAGGACATAGTATGAGCGGGATAGATCTACAACAGATACATATTGAATAGATATAACAATTCAGGAATTAGACTTACCCAATGTGGAGTGCAGGTTGACTGTGACTAGCTCACATGCAAACCAAGAGTCTTGCCCAAGAGCCTAATTATTATAGAATTAGGGAAACCAGGGGGCAACAATGCAAGTAAATCTCAATTTAAAAAGGATATGGACCCAGGAAACCATGAAGAGAGAAAAACAAAAAAAGGTACAGGAATAAAATGCCGGATGTGAACTAAAGTTGGGGATTCATAACAATCACCATTGGCAAATACCTGCTAAAGCAGAAGGGAAGTCTTTATACAACTCTTCCTGTGTTGACCTGGAAAGGCTCTTCATTACAACCAATTCTATAGTGGTTGGTGTAGCGTTTGTCCTGGAAGTGTTTATTCTACATTGTGTTAATTTCCATTGCCCTGTTCGCCGTTCTCTCTAGTGTATGATGCTGTTTAGGGCGTTTCTAGTCTCATCTATCTGCTGACCTGAAAAAATGGAAAGGTTAACATTTCTTTTTCATCAAAAAACAAATAATTTTTATCTAGAAACCTGAAAATGGGATGGCCTGCTGTCTTATCTATGAAAGAAACTTCTGAACATATGTAAAAAATTGTTTGATATGTAAGTTTACTCAGTATCAGGAACCAAAAGCTTATATCAACAAATTAACTACATTCCAAAAGAGGTTTATGCCATCACAGTAGGACTATACTTGTTTAAGAACGCAGTACACAACTTTAATCTCTTCTCTGTGCCCTGCCCAAACATGTTCATATTGTAGAAGAGCCACGTGTCCTCTTCTGTACAGGCAATTAAATACTACTTGATTCCAGAAACATGTGGCATTTGGAACTTGTGTGGCAAAACTGCTATGCACTGTTCACCACCATGTTCCTCTCAGAGAAGACTGCAGAATGAGGCAATTAGGTCCATGAAGTCTTATGGAGTTTCTCATCTCAAAGGGGATGCAGTCACAAGGTACCTAATGCTGACAGTAGACCACACCTCTTCCCTCTAGCATTCAGGTCTCAAAGTAGGCAATGGTCTTGCTTCTTTCTCTTGGAGAATGTTCCTGCTTCTACCTTTTCTCACTTTGAATGGCTATGGTACCAGTACTATAAACACGTTAGAAGAGAAGCAGAACTGATTTGTAAGCATAGTTCGGTCAGAGGAAATCCCAAAAGCGACCATAATCCTGAAAGATTCATCCAAGGCAAAGTAAAAATGTACAGAATTCAAGCTCTTGTAGGAAGACAAAAGAATCAGGAATTCCACATTGGGATTCAGACAGCAGAAAATTAATGAGAAGTAACAACACATTGGAATTCAAGACTGAACTTTTTCTGAGTACAGATGACCGATGACCCGGAAAAGGAATCAATATCTTGCTTTTTTTAAGAAACAGTGAAAAAGCTGGAAACATGAGAATTACAACATTTAAGTGAGTATTCCAACCTGAGAATGAAGCAGAAATTACAAAGGAAATAGATATGGATTTACCCTAATTTCTTAATATAGAAAACCATAGGATGACATCTGCAGTGACAAGAGGGCAAGAGGGATAGGCACCCATGTGCAAACACCCCCTGGTAGAAATGGGGCTCTCTGCTTGGCAGAGGTAGGTAGCTTGGTCCAAATGGGGACCTTCTTTCTAGTCAGGATAAGGGAGTTACACTCCTAAAATAACCCCTGCTTACCCCCTTCATAGCTTGGCATGAGCAGTCAGGCTTATCCTAGGGGCAGTCTGTAAAGCATTTGCACATAACCAACAGTAATACAGTGTAAGCACTATAAAAGGACACCACACCAGTTTAAAAAAAAATCCGATATTTTTAAATACTTAAGATAAAAATACACAATACAGTATCTAGAAATCCTCAGTTAACAAAATAATCTTGAAATAAAGTTCCTTGAAGTTGATAGCTCCGTCCGGGGCTATCACGGAGTCGTGAACAAACAAATCCAAACAGTTCCGGCTGACCACGGCGACGCAGGCCAGCTACGGTGTCGGGAAGACTTGCAAAATAGTACCTTTAGAAATGCAGGCCACCTGCGACCTCTTGTTAAGCTTCCGAAAGCATGGCGTCCGCAGGCGTCGATTCCGGAGATCGGTGCAGGAGTCGTTGGGCCCTCAAAGTCACACGCGTTGCAGATCTAACTCCTCGTGGTTGAAGTCAGGAGTGCTTGCGTTGGCGGGCGTCGGTTGCTGCGGTGTGATGACCTCAGGTAGCGGTTTGGCAGCAGCTTGATGGTGGCGTCAAATAGCGTTGTTGGTGAGCCCAGAGTTGAGGTGCTAAGTGATGCAGTGCTTGTCACGGTGCTGGCAGGTCACGATACAAGTAGCGGTGTCACCGTTGCTGAAGTGTTGTCGTCAGCTGACGAACTAGAATCAGTGGTGCCGGCGTCAGTAGGTCAAGACGGGATGAAGGTGGTGCGTCGTGTAACTTTACAAATTGGGCCCTCAAACCAGGGTGCAAGCAGCGGCATAGATTTCGGCATGGAGCGGCGTCTTCGGAGATACATAGGCAGAGTCGTGAAGCGAGGCGATGTAGAGTGGGGTGTCCAAAGGTCGCGATGCGAGCAGCGGCTCGTGGCGGCATCAGCAGGTGTCAGCAGTGAGACCACAGTTGTGGTGCGGTGTTGCGACGGTGCCCTCTGCTGTGCCTTCAGGACACGGAGGCAGCAGTTGCGCTGTAGACGGCGTTGGGTTGCTTTTTCTTCTGTTGCAGCACAAAGCACAGTCCCCAGTGCTGATGGCAGAAGAACTTGAAGTCTTTGCTGTTCCTGATACTTCTTGAACAGGGGGCAAGCTCTACCTCAAGCCCTTGGAGATGCTCAAAGAAAGAAGGTGTTGAGTGTTCAATCCAGTGCTTTCACTGCCCAAGACAGAAGCAGCCACTACAGCCTAACACAGCAAAGCGCTCAGGAAGGTGGTAGTTCCTCCTCACAGCTTTTCCAGCTCTTCTTCTTGGCAGTCTTCTTGGTCCAAAAGAGTTCTAAATTTCAGGAGTTTGGGCCCCAATTTTATGGCCCCAAATCCTTTGTACTCTCAGGCAGCGAGTGTCTATGCCCAGGCAGAACCAGTTCTGCCCTCCCTGGTGTGGCTTCCTGCCAGAAGGTGGAGACAGCATTGTCAGAGGCAGACCAGGCCGATTCAGGTGAAAGGAAATCTCCTCCCCCTACTCTAAATGCAGCCCAGGTGTATTCAGCCATTTTCTGACCCACCTAGACTATCTGGAGCCAATGCTCCTCCCTAACCACTGTCATCCAAAACCCAGACAGTCAATCCACAACCCCAGCGCATAGGCCTACTAAATAGCTGAGCAAGAAAATACCTACTTTCTAAAAGTGGTATTTTCAAACACAACAAATGTAAAAATCACCTTCACTAAAGGAGGCATCTTTAGATTCTGTGTTCAGGCATACTAAACTTTATTTTTCTACCTAGTTTCTAGGGCCAGTTATGTTTATAGGAGGTTATAAAAAACTCCCCATTCTGTCCTATGGGAATAGGTAGCCTTGCAATAGTGAAAAACGAAATTGGCAGTGATTCACTATCAGGACTTGTCACACACACCAGGACATGTCCTACCTTTCACATACAGTGCACTCTGCCCACAGGGGTACATTGGGCCTACCTTAGGGGTGACTCACATGTAAGGAAAGGAAGGTTAGGGCCTGGCAAGTGGGTACACTTGCCAAGTCGACATGGCAGTCCCAGACTGCACACAGGCTCTGCAATGGCAGGCCAGAGTTACACAGGCTGTTTGTGTGGGTGACACAGTCCAGTGCTGCAGCCCACTAACAGTATTTGATTTACAGTCCCTGGCACACTCAGTGCACTTTACTGGGGACTCACGTAAATCAAATATGCCAAATCTGGAAACACCAATCCATAACACAATTTACAACAGGAGCACATGCACTTTAACACTGATCAGCAGTGAGAAAGTGCACAGAGACACTAAGCCAGCAAAGACAGAGTCAAAACCGGGAGGTCAGAAAGCAAAATCTCTGGGGAAACACACCAAAAGATACCAAGTCTAACACCCCCACAGCAAGGCTCAAAGATACCGGGAACCCTGCGAGGGACAATACCTATGCAATGTTGAGGCAATAGATGCCAATCTCACACCGGCACTGTGAGCTCCCAGGAAGACCTGGTGGAGCCCACAGTAACCAGGGCATTGATGGATGAGTTTCCCAATGCAATGAGAGAGTTCTGAAGGTGCCCCCTTCTATAAAAAGATGAATTCATTGAAATGGACTTAGTGTGGGGTTCTGGGCAATGAGGAAAAAGACTGTATCAGGAAGACCCGCTGAGGTTAACACAATGAGCATCATTCGGCCTAAAGCACAGCATGCTTAAAAAAACATGACACTTCCAATTGTAGGCAAGAGGTTCCCTGGAGCAAGCAGGTCCTGCTGCTGTCAGTTCTCACTGTCTTTACTTTCTCCAGCACACCATGATTTGTGTAGTGGATAACTCATGTAAAGCAGTGTGTGCCAAAGAGCAAACAGGGGTGCTGAAAGGCAAGTCTCAAAAAGTGAGAGAGGATGATAAATCACTCATGAACCAACCATTACTGTCTTCTCAGATATCAATGCTCCAGATTCAATCTTTGCCCTTTATTTCATGTTTTCATATGGCACCTTAATATATAACACTTTAACAAACTAACAACCATAATTAATGCATTTATTTTAAAATGTAAATGTCAACTCATATAAGAATTGGGTATAACAGGCGAGATGACAGATTTGTGGTTTGTTGTGGTGAGCTAAATACAGAGCAGCATGTTGGGATAGTCAGGGAGGAAAATATTAGGTATAAAAATGGTGGTATTTGTTGTAAGTTGTAATAATAACTCCACACAGTTCTTGTGGCATAAAGCTTCATCTGTTTAATTGCAGCACAGAATAAACGTCTCTCTCACCAGCTGACCAAGCTGCAACTGCCAAGGCTGGAATGTCAGCTGGATGAAGTCACAACACAGAAGTCATAGAATCATTCTAACAGCATGTAAAGAATCAACACTAAAGAAAGACTAAAATCATATTTACAACACATCTCCTTCCCTAGGAACTTAAAAATGATAGAAAACAATATTGCACACAGAAAACAATAATAAAAGATCAACAAATATAATCATTAAGATAAAATGGTGGATGACGTAATCTTGGACTTCTCATGGTAAGATTAGTCAAACTAGCATCAGAATTCGTACCACCTGAAGATGCAGAATCCTCCTCAAAATGCTGAGAAGCATCACCACCACCATCCTATCTCCTAGGAACAGCCAAATCAGAAACACTCAAGCCTTCTTCGGTTGAGAACATATACCCATTGTTACTTGACACATTCTCTTCATCCTTGCCCCACTAAACACCGTTACCTCTCTTATACAAGGCAACCCTACGGTAGTTCCACTTCTCACCATTCTCCAGTACTAAATAATGAAGAAAAATTGTTTCACCAAAAATGGTCCTTTAAACCTTTAAACGTAAGACCTTTAGTAACTCTGCCTGGTTTAAACTTCACCAAATCTCCTGCAGAAACAAAAAAAAAGAAGACGCTTCCTGAATATTTGAAGCAAGCATAAGGCTATTATGATTCTTTAACCAAGAAGGTATTAATTTTGTGCCAGGCGATCTACCACGCATCACCTCAAACGGAGACCTGACATCTTGTTTATGTGGATTGGAACGATAAGCCCAAACCATTTCCTGAACTTTCTCCTCCGAAAAACAGCCTAACGCACAAGTCATTTGAATTATACCCTTCACTAACCTGTTGAC
Organism: Lissotriton vulgaris; assembly: GCF_964263255.1. NCBI lineage: Eukaryota > Metazoa > Chordata > Amphibia > Caudata > Salamandridae > Lissotriton > Lissotriton vulgaris. The sequence continues at coordinate 1,638,855,301 of NC_141691.1, read as the reverse complement.
CCTTTCACAGATTCCATTACCTTGTGGGTTATATAAACTAGTGCGATGATGACTTATCCCACAATTCTCCAAGAATAACCTCATCTTGTTAGACGTTAACTGAGTACCATTGTCAGTTATTAAAACAGATGGAAGTCCCTCATCAATAAAAACATCCTTCAAAAACTTTATGGTGTTGTCAGTAGTAATTTCCTTAACAAATGAGACTGTGAGCCATTTGGAAAAAACATCCACAATTATGATTGCAAAGGGCTGGTTGTAAGGTAATTCGTCCATGGGACCAAAAAAATCCACTAGAACCACTAGGGGTATGGCTCCGCACTCCGTAGATCTTTGTAAAGTTCCAATTTATTATCTATTTCAACAGTGTAGTTGGTGCCTCATGCGATGCTCCCACTGAGCATGGGAGGTTTCATTGATTAGACACACGTTACTTGAACCCAAGCTCCACAATCACATGGCACTCAAAATTATCTCTTCATACAACGTAAAATAATTTTCTTCACATATTGTTCATGTTTACTTCTTCTTTAATTTCCATTATCCTGTTAATTATTTCATCATTAACTTTTCAGTAATTCACATGTTAGTTTCACATTTCTTAAATGCCCAATGCATTTCAAGCAAAAATGCTCTTCCTCAGGGGACTTTGTTCTGAAAGAATATAGCAATATGTTGGTACATTTTCATGTCAGTATGCAAACAGGTATTAACTAATCATATTCTTAACAAAAATTAACCATAGAACATTTCACGTTCCTATTTAGTTGTAGTACATGTTACACCTTATAACCCTTTTGTGAAGAAATAAAACGTATTGCCTGATCTAATTCCGGATTGCATGCATTTTAAACATGTGTGTGCTCACTTAAATGTATTCTGTCACTGACCTTACTCGAGGTTTCTCTATTCTTGTTCAGAACTGTAAACAATAAACAGGGTACTAGTTTACTCAAAATGTCATAGTTATATTATTCGAATCCGTGATCTCCTTATTACTTGTTTTAGTCTTACCGAGTAGCTTGTACAAAAACGCCTATGGCGGTTCATCCTCCCTTCCGAGTGTTCGTAAAATTTAGCGTGCGTCGCTCTATCCTAGTTATACTCTATCATTATCCCGGTCCGATCACGTGGTGTGTGTTAAGGGAAACGAGCCCAAAAACGGACTCACGTCTTGTGTGATTCTGTTCGTATCTATATACCTCTGTGTGGTCACTTGTGAATGGTGACTTACGATTTTAACCTGTGGTGAGCCTGTTGAAAATGTGCAATACGTGAAGCAACTTTCACATAAGTATCGTGAACGTTCTAGATAAATACATAATGTAAATAATTGACGTATATAAAAAACGTAAATACATGCACAAAGTAAATGCGTTAAATCATTCCTGAACAATTATTCTCTACATGTCATCAAATCTCATCGCGTCCATAATTATATTGAGTACTTGTCACTTTATGAGTTTATAAAAAGCAGCTAAGTTCCATCCGCTCATTTAACCCTTTAGGGTGCAGGGTGCATAAAAAGTTCATCCAAAATGTCTCTCTCCTTAGCAGTAAGTTGTTGTTGTCCATTCCTGGCCGGGTTGTCACCAATTCCAGTATACAAAATTTTAATTGTGAAGGATTGTGTTTCGCTTCATTGAAGTGAACTGCCACTGTAGATTTGAGATTTTTTAATCTAATATTGCTCTTATGTTCTGTGAGTCTGGTTTTTGTCTTTCTTTGGGTTTTGCCCACATAGGACAATCCACACGGACATCTTAGCATGTATATCAGATTGCTGCTATCACATGTTCCTGATACCTTTAACTTTACAGGTGTACCTTTAGTGGGGTGATTGATCACGTTCCCTTTGATGATAGCCGAGCAGTTACCACAATTATGGCATGGCATTGTGCCTTTGTATTTCTCTGTGTCTGTCTTTTTTGGAATTTTGATAAGTTCTTTGATGTTTTTTGTTCTCTCATATGCAAATATTGGAGAGTTTGAAAAAATGCCTTTGAAGTCTTCTTCCAGCGCCAGTAATGGCCAATGTTTAATGATTGTCTTTTTAATACTGTAACTGCGTGTGGAGAATTTCGACACGAATACAGATCTTTGTTCTTCCATTTTTGTTTTTGCGGATAACAGATGTTGTCTTTGTAATTTGTCTGCTCTTTCTGCAGCGGCATTCAGAATGGGTTCCGGATATCCTCTGTTTTTAAATTTGTTTAAGGTCTCCAATTTGTGTTTGTTGTATAATTCTTCTGTTGAGGCGATCCTCTTTATTCTGACCAGTTGTGAAAATGGAAGGTGTTTCTTGAGTGGTGGTTGGTGAAAGCTTCTGTAATGTAAAAGATTATTTCTGTCAGTGCTTTTTGTAAAAACGCTGGTAGTTATTTCACCTTCCACATTGGATATTGCCACATCCAAAAATGTAATTGTGTTTTTGTTGATTGTGAACGTGAATTGAATTCGCTCATTGATTTCATTCAGATGTTGTAATGCTTCCTCTAGACTTTCCATAGTTCCTCTCCATAAAACAAAGATATCGTCAATATAACGCTTGTAAAGAATCACGTTGTTCTGCCATGTTTGTTGATTCAATATGTGGTCCAATTCAAATCTGTACATTAATGTATTTGCGTACGTAGGTGCCGCACAATTGCCCATGGAAGTTCCAGAGGATTGTACATAGTACTTGTCTTGCCACACAAAGTAACTGTGAAACAAAGTAAAATGAATGAGTTCCATGATGAATATTTTTAACTCTTCACTCTTTTCTTCATTTACCAAAAAACTTTCCACAGCTGTCATTCCCAGGTCGTGTGGAATGGATGTATATAAGGATTTTACATCCACTGTTGCCATAATCATATCTTTTGTGAAATTAGTCTTTTCTTCCTCCAGAATATTTCGGAAATAGGTAGTGTCTTTTATGTATGTGGAAGATTTTTGAACGATGTTTTGTAGATGTTTATCTATGAACTTCCCTATAGGTTCATGTATAGATCCTATGGTAGACACTATTGGACGTAATGGTGGTTTTGTGGCGTGTTTATGGATCTTGGGTGTCATATAGATGTACGGTATAGAAGGATTGATGTTCAACAAATACTCTTTGTCTTTTTGGTTAATTGTGCCTTGTTCCAATGCGTTGTCAATGATTTTTGTCAATATTTTTAGAAATTCTTTGGTAGGGTCCATTTCCATTTTTAAGTATGTGTCATGATCGTTAACATGGATTTCCACCTGATTTTCGTAGTATTCTGTGTCCATGATAATGAGAGCACCTCCTTTATCAGCTTGTCTGATTGTTATTTCCCGGTTGTTTGCTAATTTTTGTAAAGTTTGTCTGTCTTTTTCAGTGAGGTTTGTTTGTTTGGATTTCGGTTTTTTGAAAGTTTCTTCAATTTCTTTCATCACAACCTTTTCAAAAGCATCTAATACCTTGTGGCTCACTGGAGCGATGAATTTGCTTTTCGGTTTTAGTCCCATCATTATATCCTCTTTTGGTTCCGTAGATATTGTTTTTTCTATGATGTTTGTGAAAAAATGGCGTAATCTTAGTGATCTTAAGAATTTGTATAGACATACTCTTGTCTCCAATAAGTTTGAATGGTATGTGGGTACATATGATGATCCTTTTTGTAACACTTGTATTTTGTTAGAGGTCATAGTATATTTGGATATGTTGATTACTAAGGTTTCTGACTCCTTGTATTTTTGGCTACAGTTTCTACTGGTGTTTGTTTTTTTGCCCCTCCTGGTTCTGTTTGGGGTCCAGTGGCCTTCTCTAAAAAAGGAGACGGTGTTGTTGAAGTTGTTTCAATTTCTATGTTTGATGTTGTGGGTATTGATTTGTCTGGAATATTTGTCTGCTTACTTTGTGGAGCCGTTCGTTGTCTCCTGTTCTCAAATGGTGCCCTTCTTTGTTGTGTATCATCTGATGATGTTTCATCCGAGGATCTGTCATAATTTGGTTTCTGTTGTCTCCTTTTAGCATAAATATCAGCCCATGTGTATACCTCTCCTAGACGGTAATCTGTAGTGTCTCTTTTGAATTTCCTTAATTTACGATCGTTGATTTCTTTAGTATATTCCTCCACTTTTTTGTGGGTATCTATGAGAATTTGGTCCCATTCCTCCTTGGTTGTCATTTTAGTGAGATCATCTTTCAACAAGTTTATTTCTTTCGTTAAGTCTTCCAAAAGCTTAGCCAATTCTTCCACTATTAACAAAATTAAGTCTAACGAACATTTGTTTAAGATTGCAAACCATCTTTCAGTGAACCTGGCATTATTTTTACATAATGTTGATTTCAGTGATATCCTTAAACCACGCGGAATTAGTTGTGTTTTGTGGTATTTAATCAATGTGCTCGCATGTAATTTTTGGTTGATGATCTTTTTTGACATGTAAAGTAATTGTTTTATGTTTGCCTCTTTTGATCCTGTACCTCGACATATTTCATCAGAATCCTCAATCAATGCATATATTCTGTCTGTGTCAGCTTCATTGAAAGCTAACGTTTCAGCTCGTTGTTCGGTTGTGTGTGCTATGTCTTCGAATAGCATATTTGCGGTGCGTAGAGACCACTTGCTCAGTAATAGGTAAACACTAGAACCACTAGGGGTATGGCTCCGCACTCCGATCATTTTTGCTTGAAATGCATTGGGCATTTAAGAAATGTGAAACTAACATGTGAATTACTGAAAAGTTAATGATGAAATAATTACCAGGATAATGGAAATTAAAGAAGAAGTAAACATGAACAATATGTGAAGAAAATTATTTTACGTTGTATGAAGAGATAATTTTGAGTGCCATGCGATTGTGGAGCTTGGGTTCAAGTAACGCGTGTCTAACCAATAAAATCCAAGCATATGCTATGCCAAGGTTGGTCTGGTGCATTAATTTTCCCTTGCTGTTGACTGGGCACAATCTTAAGCCTTTTTTCGCCTTCTCTGCAACTGTCACAATGTTCAACACAAGAAGCAGCATCCGAATCAATGGAAGGCCACCAAAAATTTTCTTTTATCCTCCGCCGAGTGAGAGTTTGACCCAAATGGCCCTCGTGTGCCAACATTAATAACTTGTGTCTTGAAGAATTTGGAGGAATACATCTATCTCCCCTCATCAAAACTGCATCATCAGACACTGACAATTCATCCAAAACTCTTAAATACGGTCTCACACCAGGTTCAACAGAACTCTCACGCCTAGCACCCATCTTTATGAGATCCACAACTTTCTTCAACACCAAATCCTTCTCCATGCTCGAACTCCACTCAGCCTTAGAAAAAAAGCCTTCACCACATGAAATCACATCCTGTACAAAAGCTATGGCGCTTTCTTCTTGAAACTCACACTGGCATTTACTAGAGATTTCATCTCTCACTGGAAATCTCGATAAACAGTCCGCTTGAACATTCCGCCAGCCTTGCACAAACGATTAATCAAATTGGTACTCGTGTAGCCTCAAAGCAAGTCTCGCTAATCTGGGAGAACCTTTAACCACACCCCCAGGAGCCAAGACATTCACCAAAGGCTTGTGATCGGATCGCAGTTGAAACCTAGTGCCCCAAAGGTAAGTCCTAAAATAATGTCGCTCGCAGCCGTTGACTGTGAGTGCTTAGAGTCCCTTATTTATCCTGCATTGCTGGACCACTGACGAGACCCTATTTGCTGTTCAACTGCGGACTTGGGCTAAACCGAGGAGCCTAACACAACGGTGCGGGACTGCGAGGACCAGGAGGCAGTGCGTGCAGTCATCCGACGCAGCTGGTCCTCTTCCCGCCCACCATCTTCCTGCACTTTATTACGGCTCGCGGTCCCCGCTCCGCGGGAGCCGCTCGCAGCCGTTGACTGTGGGTGCTTAGCGTCCCTTATTTATCCCGCATTGCTGGACCACTGGCGAGACCCTATTTGCTGTTCATCTGCCGACTTGGGCTAAACCGAGGAGCCTAACACAACGGTGCAGGACTGCGAGGACCAGGAGGCAGTGCGTGCAGTCATCCGACGCAGCTGGTCCTCTTCCCGCCCACCATCTTCCTGCACTTTATTACAGCTCATGGCCCCCGCTCCGCGGGAGCCGCTCGCATGCCGTTGACTGTGGGTGCTTAGAGTCCCTTATTTATCCTGCATTGCTGGACCACTGGCGAGACCCTATTTGCTGTTCAACTGCCGACTTGGGCTAAACCGAGGAGCCTAACACTATGGTGCGGGACTGCGAGGGCCAGGAGGCAGTGAGTGCAGTCATCCGACGCAGCTGGTCCTCTTGCCGTCCATTATCCTCCTCTATTTAATCCCGCCCTCACCCGCGTCCCGGGGGGCACGCCGGGCGAAGCCTGGGCCAAGGGCGGGCCCATCTGAGGCCTTCCGAGGTCACCCCCCATGGATTTGGGTTAGCATAGAGAGTTCCTTAAGTCATTATTTGTGCTGCAGGTTATTTTATTACATTTTTTAATGTTCTAATTCCCAGCGTACATTGTTTGTATCTTGCTACTGGGTGTGTTTTTCAGTATTGATCTCCAATGGCATTACGTTCCGGGAAGGGTAGAAAGGTGACTCTTTCCAACACTGGGGGGGCGGTTACTGGCACTATCGACCAATTTATTAAAAGAGCTACAGTGGTTTTGGAAAAAGAAATAGCCCTTACTGAGAAACGCTTGTCCCTAGACCTCTTAACGGGAAAGCGATCATCGTTGGGCCCTATTGGGTCAGCGGTGACCCCTGAACAACTAGCACCAAAAAACCCTCTCGTTGTACAGAGTCCAAGATCCAGTCCACTGCAGATAAGGTCCGAAATCTCTGTGGTTTGTTCCTCATTGAATTCATCTGGTGGGAGCAATGCTTCTAGCAGTTTGAGACAAAGAGTCTCAAAATCCCCTTTGCTACATAGTCCTCTACCTAAAACTCAAAACCTGGTAATCCCAGGGAGTAAAAACACCAAGGCCAATTTCTTTTCTGGTAAAAGGAAAAGAGGGGGTGGCCCTCAGAAAGGTGGCCCAGCAAAAATATCGAAAAAAACTGGTTTAAATCAGGTTTTACCCCATTCGTCACAGCCCCCCTAGTCCGATTATAGCCTCCCCTGATACAAACCAATTGCCTATCCAAGGCAGTGCAAATGAGGGTCTTTTGGTAAATATAGAAAAATTAGTTAAATCACTGATGCTAACCCTTTTGGAGAGAACAAAAATGATTTATACCAAACTTGAGCAACTTGAAAAATTAGTTTCAGCAAACACTAACACGCTGGATACTCTAGCGAAAGGTACGAAAAGCCCAAGTCTAGAAGCCCGCGTCTCCCATGAAACAGGGTCCGGTAGCAGTGGAAGGGTAGCACAGCAAGTTGACAATGTTAGGGTCAATTGCCAGAACCCTAAACCTTGTGTTGAGAAGCGCCCAGTAGAGAGCAACCCACTGTGTACTAATAGGGTGCGGGGTACGGGGGCAGGCGAGGTGTTGAGATCTGTGCATGCTCCGCCCGAGCAGAATGCGAAAAGACAGCCAAATGGCCCCCCATTATTGGGAAGTGTGAATAGCAACCAGCGGCTGCCCTGTATTAACCAACCCCCAGAGTCCGAACCATATACGCTCATATTGGTGCAAGTCCCTGGGATTAGTACTGAGAAACGGGAATCACACTTGGAGTTGAAAAATAAAGTTACGCATTGGCTAAATATGAATAGAACATTACCACCCTCCCTAACTGCAGAGATATTAAACGTGAGACGGGTGAGCTGGGTGGGCCCTAGAAAAAAGGACATAGAGGGTGACTGCGTAATTGTCAACTTTAGAGATCCGTGGGTGGTTGAGGACATTTGCAGTGAGCCGAGGTTGGATAGATTGGGAGTTATCCAACTCCTAGGTCTAAACTACTTTTACGGTGGTTTGAACCGAGGTCCATCCCACCACTTTAACAATATGTATAGGGGGAGACCAAATGGCCTCAATCGGTTTGCCAGGGATGAGTACTATCTCCCCCTGTCTAATCGATACGAGCCACTAACAGGTCTAGAAGGGGTGGATTGACTTAAGACCACTTCTTGTGATATGACTGCGGCCCAGTTAAAAGTTAAATGGTGGGGACGAAAAAGTCATCTTAGCTGGGCGATGGCTGATATAATGGAGGGTTCATCTGTGGATGATGATGCCGCTAGAAGCGGCAGAGCATGTTGTGCTCCTACCTTTATCATGGGGAGTCTGCACTTGCGAGGTCAGGGGATGGTTGGGTGGCAGAACATTGTGTGGAGGAGTCGTCCTTAGGCACTCCGGTTAGAGGGGTTCCCAAAGCGGGAAGGTGGTCAGCTGGGTCAAACTTGATGGTGACTGAACAAATCAAGCCTACTACTAGGGACAATTTGTTAAAAATAGTCTTGTTGAACATTGCAGGGTTGAAAAACAAACTTGCCATAGCAGAGTGGTCTGACTTTGTGGATGACCACGATATCCTGATCTTCCAAGAAAGCTGGGCTGCTGACCCCATCCACCGCCTGGGATATTTAAACTTCTATAAACCCGCCACGAGAGGCAAAAGAGGTAGACCATTAGGGGGCCTCACTATTTGGGTTAGGCAGTCACTTAGCCTCAGGTCCTCTGAAGTAATAGTGGATAACCCTGATATTTTTGTGATTAAGCTGACCCGTCCCAATCAATTGGAGATTATTATCATTAACATCTATGCTAGAGGTCAGCCGGGAGGGAGGAGCTCGGGAATAACCAACAAGCTGGATCTCATCCTTAACTCCGTTGGGATGGAAGACCTTGTGGTTGTGGCAGAGGATCTGAATTGTACTTTCGAACCCCTAGTCCTTGAGGGGAAAGACATCCTAGCTGGAGAAGATGCACAGCGGGATATCCCCCATCTTGTCTTAAACCCAATAAAAAAGTGGACAGAGGCTGCCCTGCAGTGGCTGGGCTTGTGTCTAGAGTGGGGTTTGAGAGCCGTCAATGGTCGTTCTAGCTCTGATAAAATTGGACGTGTTACTTTTGATAACGGTATTCACTCGAGTCGTATTGACTATATTTTATTAAAGGTTGAGTATTGGTCCGTTCTCGAGGACATGATAATTTCTACTCGCCCAGAGAGTGACCATAACCCGCTCCTACTAAGTTTAAAAACTGAGGGAGGTCTGGGGCGTGTTAGAGCGTTGGAGACTGTCACAGCAGAGGCCCTCCTCACTAATAACAGGCGTAGAGTTCGGTGGGACAGGGTAGTTGACGATCCCCAAATTTTAGTTAGGATCTCTCAAGAGGTCTCCACTACCCTGCCTTTAAGACACTGGGAAAACATGAAGAACAAATTGCGACCACCAGTGTACTTCATGAGCAGCTTTTTGGGGTTTTGAAATTTTTCTTCTCCAAAAGTGGTAATCCTAGCAAACCTGCTTCTAAAAATCCAGGGAACTCATGGTATAACAAATCGTGCCGACTGGCATACGGTTCTCTGGTTAAAGCTATAAAATTACGAACCACTGAGAACATTAGGATAGCAAGGCTAGTGTATAAGAAAACCCTCAAACAGGCTAAGAAGGATTGGGATGACCAACATTGGCCGGCTTTACTTGAGGCCAGTAGGTCGAGAAACCAGACTAGGTTCTGGCAGGTAGTTAAATGGGGAAGCACTGTGGATTCGCAAGTTCCGGTAAACCATGTGTCTGCCGAAAAATTGGTTGATCATTTCGGGTCACAGTTTCAGGGTCTGGAAACATAAATAATTCCGGCCCCAGTTGATCTTATTCTAAAGTCACCGACCTTGTGCCATCCCCTTGTGTTCGACAGTAAGGATGCTGAGAATGCACTTAGATTGGTACAAGGTGGAAAAGCTCCAGGTATGGATTGCATCCCGGCCGACCTATTTAAATATGACTCTAATAATTGGGTGCCTTATATTACTCTTCTAGCTAATGCTATAGTGAAGGGGGCTCCAATCCCGGGTTCGTGCCGGGGCGCTGAGATACTGCCCAAATTTAAAAAAAGGCGATTGTTCTGCCCCGGGGAACTACCGCCCTATCAGCTTAATAGATGCCATCCAGAAAATAATAGCCAGGATGATGCTGGCCAAGATCCAGGTCTGGATGGATCATACGAATGTTCTGTCCCCGCTACAAGCAGGCTTTAGATCTTGTGTCAGCACGATCAGCCAGGTGTTTAGATTTATATTAATTTACTGGAAGGTTGTCATTTTGGGTGGTGGAACTATCTACGCAGCATTCGTAGATCTAAGCCTACCTTTGACTTGGTTCCTAGAGCCAAGCTATGGGTCGCATTGGGAAATATGGGGATGCCACGTGATCTTCTTGAAATAGTGATTAGACTACACAAGGAAAATTTTACACAGGTTAGATGGGGTAAACAGGGGCAGGTTACAGAGAGATTTCCCGTCTCCCATGGTGTACGTCAAGGGTGTGTACTTGCACCGACCCTGTTTCTGTTGTTCATCAATATGGTTGTGCAGTACTTCGCAACATTCCCAACTGATGCCCCAGTTTTAGGAGGTACCAAGTTTCCGCTTCTTATTTTCGTGGATGACACCTTAATTTTATCTAAAACTAAGAAGGGTCTTCAGTCCGCTTTACATAAATTCGAATAATTTTGTCAAAATAATGATCTACAGGTAACGTAACTAAGACAAAATTTATGGTGTTAACCAAAAACAGGCCACTGCAGAGTCATGTTAGTATGAATGGATGTGAGCTTGAGCAGGTAAAAGTCACGACTTACCTGAGGGTTGTGTTGGAAAATAGGCTCAGCTGGAAACCCCAGCTTCATATACTCTCCCTGAAGTTTGCTCAGCTAACAGGGTGTTTAATCAAGGAGCAGAGATCTGCTCTGACAAAAAGAATAGGCCCTGCTTTAAAAATCTATAATGCAAAAAAAAGTTCAGGGATTCTGTACGGCGCGGACATATGGGCTTTCTCGGACCTATCATCGTTAGTCAGAGTCCAAAACTAATTTCTCCGATCCCTTGTAGGCCTTCCCCAATCCAGCCCCATGATGCCCCTGTTACTCGACCTGGGATGTCATTCTATTGACGATGTAGCACGTTTCAGAACAGTAGCCTTATGGAGGAGAATATGGACAACCCCTGAACTGGCACTTTTTGCCAATGAAATATTGGACCTAAGATCTGTAGTGGGCTCGGGTAATATTCCCTGGTTCAGGAAAGTAAGATTATTATCGGAAAATATGGGTCTAAGTCACTTGTGGTCAGCACCAAATATTAATGTTTTCCCATCGAAAAAGGATTTTAAAGATCTTTATTGGATCACTGTAAGACAACAACTCATTGTCCAGACCGATACCTCCTCTCTGTCTGGTAGGTTCTTGGAACATAAACTCAACCCCTTTTTAGAGGATTACTGGAATATCACGACGAAGAGTGGCGACAGAAAGCTATATCACCAGTTTAGGGTCGGGTCGCTTCCACTGAGATCATTTACCTTCAAATGGCGAGGACAGTCAAATGAGTTTTGCCCATGGTGCATTGACCAAAAAGAGTCACCAGGCCATGTATTCTTTGTATGCCCTGCCTATTCAGCCCCCCGGAGCAAATGGTTAAGACCTATTTGTAAAAAAATGAGAACACGGGAGGGGTTGGTGGCCTTACGTATTTTAAGGGTAGACAGAACAGAACTGGTGGTCATAGCTGTAGCAAAGTTCTTGGGTTGGGCGTGGACAATCAAAGCTAAGCACCCAATAGTTAGCTGATAACAGTTTGAAATCTGTTTTTAGAAAATTTTTAGTACTTTATGTAGTTTTACAGATGTAAATTGTGATGTAGGATTTAATCTAATTTTTATGTCTAGTACCTAATGTTAGGGCTTACTGTTTTTAATACCCTTTGAAAACTGGTGTAAGAGTGTGTTATTTTAACGATGTCTTTTATGATGAAATATTTCGAAATAAAGACGTATGAACACTGAAAATAATGTGTACCCCACACAGCAGCTAAGGCCTCCCTTTCTATAACTGAATAGTTCCGTTCTGAAACAGTTAAGGGACGTGAAGCAAAAGCTACAGTCTTTTCTTCATTCCCATGTCTCTGTAATAGCACTGCGCCTAATCCAATGCCACTAGCATCAACCATCAGTATAGAGACACGCTTGATGTCAAATGGGGTAAAAACTCTTGCATCACACAACTCTTTCTTTATGAGCTTGAAACAATCTGCATGCTCTTCATTCCAAGAAAACTTCACACCTTTTTTTAAAGGAGCCCTTAGAACAGATGTTTTATCTGAAAAATTCCTGACAAATTTTTCATAAAACTCAATCAAACCCATAAAAGATCTCAGCTGGTCTTTGTCTACTGGGCAAGGAGCTGATTCAATGGCAGCCTGTAGATTTTTTGGGGGTTTAATTCCATCAACTGTGATGACATACCCTAAGTACTCTATTTCCTGTACCAAAAATGAGCACTTTTCTTTTCGCAAGGTAAGACCTGCATCCTGAATCCTTGATAAAACGGCTTTAAGTACATCGTTGTGTTCACATATTGTGTCTCCAAAAATGAGTATATCATCCTGCAAGAACAACACTTTACCTATGCCCTTTGAAGATTTCTGTTACCATTCTTTGAAATACACTGGCAGCAGATCTTAGGCCAAAAGGTAATCTTGTAAATTGAACTGTGCCCTCACTAGTATTGAACGCCGTCAGATGTTCTGATTCCTCATGAAGGCGTATCTGATGGTACGCACTTTTCAAATCAAGTTTACTAAAATATTTCGCACCTTGCAACGTTGACACAAGTTCCCCAATATTAGGTAAGGGAAAAATATCTGCAACCACACTGTTATTCAATGATCTCAGATCAACACAGAATCTAATTTTTTTTATCAGCCTTCTGTGTGATCACTACCGGAGAAATCCAGGTAGCTGCTTCCACAGGCTCTATTATAACCGAGTGAAGCATCTCTTCAATCACACTCTTCACTTCTTCTCTCACTGCAATAGGTACTCTGTGTTGAGTTGGTATTGAGCCTTTCTTCAATAATATTTTGTGCTCATATCCTTTTAGTTCTCCCAATTTGTCGCTGAACACAATTTTAGCATCTAACAAAATGTCATTTACACTAAAATCATCAATGAACATCACCTGTTCACGAGCCCTCGGGTTGACAATAATGTGTAGGTCGTACTGGTGCATCCACCCTAATATGGCTGGACCATCTACAGATACATATACCTTACCCAAAATTGACCATTTCTTGACACAAATCATACTTTCAAAATAACCTAAGAGCTCTATCTTTTCTCCTTGGTACCCTGTGGGAGAAATGTCACTTTCTAAAAGAATTCTTTCAGCACACACCTTATTATGCATAGAAATAGGAATTATTGTCCATCTAGAACCTGTATCAACCATAAGACTAATATTTTTCTGATCTATGGTAAAATCAGCTTTTGGTCTTATTTCTCTCTTTTCTTGGCATAGACTCACACAAGAATCTTCTACTACTAATGTTTTGTTCAGATCCCTCTTGATTTCACAGTCTCCTTGGCTAATAATTGCCACTCTAGATTTCGCTCTGCCCTTACACATTCTCGCAAAATGTCCTATTTTACCACACTTTGGACATTCTTTGTTGTTGGCAAAGCAAAACTTTGCATCTGAATTATGTGTGTCACTGCCACATTTTGAAAACTCTTTTGTAAAACATAACCTTTCTTTTTGACTGAGGCAACAACGCCATCCTCACTGTTGTTACTGTCAACTAGGTGCTTGCCAGATATCTCTGCCACCTTCTGATCAGAGTTACATTTCTGAAGCTCTCTCATGCATTTTTCGGATTCCTCAACTGCTTTAGCTAGGTCTATTGCGGTTTTTAAATTGGGATTTTTTGCCGCCCACAACCTCTCTTGTATCTTTCGATTGTAGCATTGAACAATCAACTGGTCACAAATTAATTCATCCGTCATCTGTCCAAAATTACATTTTACAGATAATTCACGTAACCTAGCAACAAATTCATCTTTGGATTCCCCTTCTCCTTGTTTATTCATGTAAAATTTGTACCTGTTCATAACTAGGTTTTCTTCTTTGGCAAAACGAATTTCTAATCTTGAGACCGCTTCCTTAAATTCATCTAATGACGACTGACCACTTGCTGGCAAAATTTGAGGAAGATATTTAAATACTCTTTGACCCTCTTTCCCTAACTTGGTCATCAAAATGGCTTTCTTTTGGGTGAAAAGCCTTCCCCATCAAAAGCTTCAATATAGTTGTTAAACATTATTATCCAATCTTCCTATGATATCTGGGGATTACCTGGTTCACTTAGAAATTGAGGTGGGAGAGCTACATTAACTTGTTGAGCCATTTCGCTTATAATATATTTTCTAAGTCTACTGAACTCTGGATAGATATCTTAGATGAATATGCCACACTATACAAAGTACAATATTCATTAGCAAAAGCACATTAAGCCAAAACACTCTGTATATTGTTAATACATATCTCTCTCCAAAAAAATGTTCCTTAACTCAATGCGTTACCTGCTCCAATACATGTTGCAGTGACATTTGACAGACAACAGGGTACTGATTGTAAAACCACAGTCCCCTTGAAACTACAAGTCACTCCCACACCGAATTTCAGCACTCTGAATTCCCAGAATAAGGTGAGCGTATCACCGTTGTACACTCGACGCTTCCAGAATCCTCCACTTCAGGTAACCAACAACTTTATCACTGCTACTCGCTCGACGATATCACTCGTTGTAGCTCCCGGTTAGATGACAGTCAGTCAAGATGGCCGCTAGCATCTGACGTCACCCCGCAGCACGACGTTGCCGATTCTCTCTTAACCTCAGTTCTCTAAACCTGCTTGCGTCGTTGCACATGAACCTCTCCTCGAGTCGTCGCCTCTGCAGACGTCACGCGTTGCATGGTCTGTTTCACAGCATTGAGGTAACTAGGCAACAGTAAATGTAAATGTATTTATATAGCGCAAATCACTGATCGAGGTTGGTATCTAAGCGCTTGCTTAGGGAACCCGTCCTGGTATTCCCCTGTGAGATAACCCCGGCAGGGTATCCACAAGGTGAAAGCCAGGCATCCCGCCGCGAGGGGCCGTTGTGGAGATTAAGCAAGCTATTGCGCAGAGTGTGAACCCGTGAGTCGAGAAGGCACCGGAGCGAGAATTATCGAGTCCGTGGAATTTTTGAGCCCAAGACCCGCCGAGGCGGGGAATTGAACCCTGGTCCAGGGCCGATCTCAGCTTCCGGGTCTGCCGCCTCTAACCCCTGAGCCACACTTCTCCAGACAGTAGTCTCAAGAATGCTTGGCTCGCGTGCTCAATGTTGCGGTAACTAGGAAACAGCAATCTTGAAGTAACTTTGTTTGAACAGCGATTATAATAATATTGTGCTGGAAATAAATTAAGATTATCTCACTGCAGGTTTAAAAGAGTGTTCCAATATATGTCCTGCACGACGTGGATTCTTTCCTAGGTGAAGACGCTTGTTTTCTGTAACTCATCAAATAAATAAGTCTTCCACTGCAATCAAGAAGCCTCTGTCGCTCTGGTGAGCATCAGTATCTCTCGCCAAATGTTGTAAGTTGTAATAATCACTCCACACAGTTCTTGTGGCATAAAGCTTCATCTGTTTAATTGCAGCACAAAATAAACGTCTCTCTCACCAGCTGACAAAGCTCCAACTGCCAATACTGGAATGTCAGCTGGATGAAGTCACAACACAGAAGTCATAGAATCATTCTAACAGCATGTAAAGAATCAACACTAAAGAAAGACTAAAATCATATTTACAACAGTATTCAGTTTTTTTATCAACTGAAGATCATAACGAGCATGTCACTGTATTTTTGAGTAATTTTTCACATGTTAAATATTAGCAGGTTTGACTAGTCAAAATTATCCTGAGGTCGGTATTTGCAGCTTCTGGTAATTCCAAGATCTTGTAAACTCTTAACACATTTATAATTGTGACCTCTGCACATACAGGTGAGGGCCTATGTGAAAGGTCAGGACTGAGTAGAAGTCTTCTGATTTAAAGGATATTCATATACCCATGAATAAAGGCTACCAGGCCTTCATTCTTGGATGCAGATATTGATGTAGTGGACAGCATACTGGAGAGCAGGTGTATTTAGTAGTCAGTAATGCCAAGAGTCTTTATAAGTGAATCTGCATCGTGAAGCAGCACATCTTTGTGGATTTCCGCCACAGTGAGTAGCTGGTACCTCGCTGCAGTTGTTGCAGTGGAGAAAAGAAAAATTAAATTGAGATTGGTCACAGGAAGGATTAGAAATAAAGTAAAGGTTGGCAGGCTGCAGAGGCCAGAAAGCTGAGCGGCAAGAGCATTTCAGCCTGACTATAGGAGGGGGGGTTTGGGCAGAGCGGGTTTGGCTTTGAATTGACTTGTGGACAAAGACAAGGGGTTTATACAATCAGAGAGTCAACCGGCCTACATTGGTGGGCACAAACATTGATGTAGAGTGGGCAGCATGCTTGATGCATCGTTGATAACTACATCAAGAGCAGAGAAGGTGTATTTAGTAGTCAGGAATGTCGAGTGAGTTTATGGGTTACTTTATATTGTGAAGTGGTATATCTGGGTGGATCTTCGTCATAATGAGTAGCTGCGTTGGAATAACTTAACTCTGTGCGTTTTTAAAGTCAACTAGCATCTGTGAATGTCAGGCAGTGAGGGAAAGAGATAGAATATCTGTCGAGAGGAGCAAGGAAAAACATGTTAGAAGTGGCTGGGAAAAAAGATGATCTTGCTTTTAGCTTTTAGAAGAAATTAGAATGAGGTCATGCAGAAACATTCAGAGGTTGATACCAGTGAGACATTCCGAGAACTGAATGTGAAGCTGAGGTAGAATGAAGGTGAGTGGGAGCTCTGCCAATTTATTGCAGAGCTTTCACTCTTCCAGATCTTAAATAATCCTTTATCTTTATAAAGTAGATGGAGGTGTTTTTATATCTGGCACACATCGTTTTTTTCTAACAATATTACGTTGACACACTTTTCAGCTACTTCACACAAAATCAAATAGACATTCCTTTTTCATTCCAACAACCACCATCAGTAAATTTAAAAAACAACCCTTAAAACTAAGCATTTTTCAACTCATTTCTCACAGTTAGATGTCATCTGAGTCTCTTCTTAGTTTCAGTACAATCATAGTTTTAAAGATCACACATTTTGTCACAATGCTGAGAATTAAAGTGTATTTCCGCAATTATATATTATTGGAATCTTAACTGGTTTTACAATTATAAGAAAAATACTATTTTTAAGGAGATGTCTCTTTGGGTTAATAGAGATTTAGTGGTAGTATATATATCTGACTGTGATGGTGATTTGTGCCTCCGACAGTCACCTGTCAGTGAGACCTTGCCTCATGCTTTACTGAGGCAGAGTCTGTAGCACAATTTTTCTCCCACTGATGACATTCCTCTGACACCCCTCTCCTTATCAGTCTAAGAACATGTTGGTCCTTTACTCTCTCCCTGACTTCTCTACCATGCAGAACGGATCACCTTGGTCTCTCCTTTGAGATTATTGAAAAGATGTAAAAGTTACATGTTTCTTGTCTTTGATGTGGTTGGATGATGGAGTGCTCTTGCAGTTACCAATGGGTACCTAATGCAACATCATATTAATCTGTTCAGAAATGTCGGGGTGTTGCTGCTCGGGTAGCAGGATGGCATGAAACCAGGACTTCTCCCAAAGTATGCAGCAATGAGCCGGGAACACAAGTGAAAAAAAGCTTCCAAATATGGAAATTTGATCACCACTTTCATGATCTGTACTAAATAATTAAATTCACCTTTCCATGCTTGTTGGGGGAGCAAGAATAATAGCATGAACACACAAGTGTTACAATTGTTCTGGGAAAGGAACGATTGGCCTTGCATGTAAAACACTGATGCCCCTGGCAAATGGTTTCTGTTTATGGAGGACACAGAATGCATTGTGCATTAATTCTAAATCAGAATCTAAGGGCTGATTTAGATCTTGGCAGATGGGATATTCTACCACAAACGTGATAAATATCTGGTACGCTGTATTGCAAGTGTCAGGATACAAGGCATTTGTAATATGGCGGACGGGTTATCCATCAAGTTTGTGGTGGAGTATCTCATCCGCCAAGATTTAAATGAGGACCTAATTTCCCATGATGTAAATTAAATCCAGTACTTTTGTAGTGCAAGAATCATTCCCTAATGGGTATCTCGGTGCTGGGGGCCGTTGGGA
The DNA here is from genome assembly GCF_964263255.1 of Lissotriton vulgaris. Classification (NCBI taxonomy): domain Eukaryota; kingdom Metazoa; phylum Chordata; class Amphibia; order Caudata; family Salamandridae; genus Lissotriton; species Lissotriton vulgaris. Next base: position 1,638,837,084 of record NC_141691.1, on the reverse strand, counting down.
ATATTAAGCGAGCTATTGCCCAGAGTCGCATGGTGCTGGGCAAACCTTTGCCGCCAGAGCCAGGGATCGAACCGTGATACCCTACGTCCAGCATCAGTCGCCCTGGCCGTGGCACCACACCTCTTCCTGTCGATGCCACAGAACTCTCATAATGCTTGGAAATATTGGTGTCTATTTTGAAGATATCTAGTATAAGGTATGTCTGATCGATAACATCCTTACTAGACTATCAAGATACATTGCTGCTGCAGCCAGGGCCTTGCTACCAGACTTTCTGTTTTAAAAGATCTTGGGGGCTTGATGGCATGAGAAATAGTTTGAAGCTTAACACTGAGTTTTCTAAAAAATGAATTCTTATGTGGCATGAGGAACGCTTACTTAGTAAACGTGAGTCAACCCTTTCAGAAAATACATCACAAGAGTCCTGAAAATAGAAGGCTGATATGGAAAACATACACAAGCAGAAACAGAATACATATAACCCTTAACTGATGACAAAACAACAATGGATTAGAAAGTCTGGCTTGCAGAGGATATAGACGACTAGTCCCACATCATACCATAAATTTCCCCTGGCGACCAGTGTATATGTATTACTTTGAAGTAGATCTTGATGCAAAGATTACATATACTACCTCAGGCCACAAATAAAAGGAGAGGAGTTGGCCTAACGGCTAGGGTGGTCGACCTCAAATCTGAGGAACTAGGTTTCAGTCTCGGCAATGACGCTGAACATCCTGTGATTCTGGGCAAATCACTTAATCTCCCCATGCCTAACAAATATGAATGTGACCTCATGTAATGCAACTGATGCTACGTAAAGCGCTCTGATACCTGATTTGGGTCAAGTTCACACTATATAAAAATCTGTAAAAAAAAAAAAAGGAACTCAATGTCACTGCTACGTGTCCATGCATGAAGGTGTAGCTTGCAGACTGGGTGGTGTGGGATTCTCCCCTGTTTTTGACACAGGAGGTCCTCCCAATGTGGTAGTCGGAATGCAGACCAAATATTCATGATCGAATCATCAGAGTACTACACCCTCCTGGCCAAATCCAGGCATTTCAGGAATACATGAGTCAGCTCTATTCTTTAGAACTCGAGGTAGGAGAGGTAATGGTGGAAATGCATAGCGAAGACCTGTGCCCCATCGCAGATGAAATGCGTCTTCCACTGTCTCTCTTGAAAGGAACTCTAGTACACAAAAAATGTCTCTCTGTTGGTTCTTAGCTGTGGTTAAGAGCAGATCTAGCATGGGGAGGCCATAATGTTCAAAGATGCCTCCTATGACTTCCGGTTGGATGCAGCATTCAGTTACACAAGCTGACATGTGCAGAGGGGTTTAGGAAGTCTCACCTGTGTTTGGCCACCAGAAAGGTCTGCTGTTTATCTAGCCATCTCCAAAAGCACAGGTCCTCCTGGCATAGGATCCAGGACCCCATTCTGCCCTACCATATGGTGGTCATGCTATCCATGAGGAACTGCATCATCCTCCCCTTAATTGTTTGGCAGGAAGGCTTCCAGGTTCAGCTGGATTGCAGGAAGCTCCCAAAAATGTATATGGAGCTGCCAATATACTGGAGACCAGCAGCCTTCTGATATCCGCCTCTCCCAGATGACCCCAACCTAGCAGCTACACATCTATCACAACTATGAAGCCTAGATGATGGGGAAGTGGCTTGCTACTGGTCGAAACAGTGTTCATCTGCCACCACAAAAGAATCTGTGTCATCTCCTGAGATTTCTGATAGAAGCTGAAAAGCAGCAACAGTGCTGGGTTCACTGACACCAGATTATCCACTGTAGCATATGCATATTGCATCCGGTGTATGGAACAAGGATTCATGAGGTTAGGAGATCAAAATGCCTCGGAACCATCCTCACAGAGACACAGGAATGAGCCCAAAATTAAAAGATTATATCCTAAATGTCCAGGGCTCATATCTTGGATTTTCTGGACTCACTGGGCTGGTGAAAAAGCCTTTCATCAGGCTCAGATGGGACTTTTTTGCACTGATGGAAAAAATCAAGGAGGGCAAGAGTGTCCATCATCTGTAGATGGTCTGCAACTGTATGTGGTGAACCTGCTGTGAGCAGTCAGCCACAGTGCTCATATTTGTGCCAGTGATTTATGGTGCATGGCAGCAACACTTATTTTGAGTCACTGGCACCTGTTTATGAGATTACCCCACATGGGGATGCACACAGCATATTTCTTAGCACAGCGCAAAGGTTTAACAATGCAATGTATTACAAAATGCTAAAACTTGCAATCCCAGGCCATGCTTCCAGCTTGGAGTGATGTGCAATAGTCCAAATGCCACACTTGTTTTAGTGTGATGGTTAGTAGGTAATGCTCACACTGTCATTCGGCAGCTATGGCAGGAGCTATGGGTGGTGTCAGCTACAGTGAAATACCCTGGGCCTTGACACTTACATGTTTAGAAATTAAGCTCTGGTCAGTTGTCAAGGTACAGGAATACATGTATTCTCTAAATTCAAGTATGAGCTGATGCCACCGCCATCACGTTTGTGAACATTCAAAGAGCCAAGGGGAGGCAAAAAGTATCACAGCAAATTGGAAGTGTTCCAACCCCACAGTGCACTGCTGGTAGCATGTGTGGGACAGTAGGATGCCTATATGAAAGAATGCATCATACAGCTCCAAGAATACCATCAAGTGTCCAGTATCTGGAGCAGAGAAGATATGCACCACATGGAGACTTTTAAAACTTTTCTTCATCAGAAAGGCATTCAGCTGCCAGAGGTCCAGTACTGGAGGGAATCATCTGTCCTATGGCACAAAGAAGTAGAAAGAGCAGCACCCATCACCCCTCTCCGAGACCAGCACTCTTTCAATGATACCCTGGGCCAGCAGAAGGTTGGCTTCCTGCATTGAGATTGAGGAGAGCTCTACTGAAATGTGACGTGGTGTGACAGGAGTATGAGGCATGAAAGAAATCAAAGATAGGGCATAGCACCTTTGAGCTATCTGCAAAGCTCATGGGTCTGATGTGATGTTTGGCGGGTCCGGGTCCCGGGGTGGATTTCAGTGGGCGCCATTTTAGGTTGGGTGAGTACTACTTCCTGCGGGCGCCATCTTGGAGCGTCCCCACGCTCGAGCTGACTTTTGAGACGCCTATTTAAGGCGGACTCGAGCGCTCCCTGCTGTGATCTTTTGCTGCATTTGCGCAGGTCGCGCTGCCAGTGCGCTGCACTTTTAAAACTTTACCTTTATTGTATTTTGGTTCTACTTTTAATTTGTAGTATCCCTTGTTTTTAACTCACCGCTTTCGTGTGGGCTCAAGTCCTCTCACTTGCACATAATTTGTGGAACGATCACCGCTATTTGGCGGGTCCGGGTCCCGGGGTGGATTTCAGTGGGCGCCATTTTAGGTTGGGTGAGTACTACTTCCTGCGGGCGCCATCTTGGAGCGTCCCCACGCTCGAGCTGACTTTTGAGACGCCTATTTAAGGCCTCCTGGAAGCAAGCAGTGGTCTGCCCCATTTTGAAGAAGCCTAGTCTCGACCCTCTGCTACCCGAGAACTACCGCCCCATCTCCCTCCTGCCCTGGACAGCCAAGGTCACTGAGTCACACGTGAATTCCATCTTATCTGCCCATCTCTCTCGCAATAATATTCTTGACGAGAGCCAGAATGGTTTTCGCGCACAACACAGCACCGAAACTGCGCTGCTCTTTATGAGCGAACATCTGCGTTCGGTGCTGGATGCGGGGCAGACAGCGGCGCTCCTCTTGTTAGACCTGAGCGCCGCATTCGACACGGTGTCTCATGACATTTTGTTGCGGAGGCTGGAGGAAGTGGGACTTGAGGGGAAAGCTCTTCAATGGTTCCGCTCTTTCCTCTCGGACCGGTTTTTTAAAGTAGCCATTCCACCTGGCCAGTCCTCTTTCCATCCTTTGGGACTAGGAGTACCTCAGGGCTCTGTGTTGAGCCCCACTTTGTTTAACTTGTATGTGAAACCGCTGGCTGCGGTCGTCAAACAAAGTGGCTTAACCATGACATCGTACGCCGACGACACGCAGCTGGCGGTGACACTCAGTGGGGACCCTGAGGTGACTGCCCCCAGGTTTCGCGCAGGGCTTTTAGCCGTGGCAAATTGGATGCGTATTAACTGTTTACAGTTAAACGCCAAGAAAACCGAAGTCCTGATATTAGGAAAGCAAGCGGAATTGTGGGGTGATCAATGGTGGCCTCCTGAATTGGGGGTGACTCCCATCCCAGCGGCCGAAGTGAAGAACTTGGGGGTCTGGCTGGATTCCAACCTCTCTTTTACCAGCCATACTAAGAAGATCGCAGCTACCTGCTATGGTATTCTGCGGGGACTGAGACCAGTCCTCAAATTCTTCGACCCCCCTACTCGGCAACTGGTGGTCCAGGCCTCTATTCTTTCTCGGCTGGACTACGGGAGTGCTCTGCTGCTTGGTGTTAATCAGGCCGAGGCCACCAGACTGCAGAGGGTGCAGAATGCCGCTGCGCGGGCCATTGTGGGCCTCCCGAGACGGTGCTCTGTATCTGCAGTTTTAACCTCCCTTCACTGGCTGCCGGTCAGACAGAGAATTAAATTCAAGGCACTCTGTCTGACATTTAAGATCCTGAAACTTTCGTCACCTCCTGCCTTGACGGGTCTTGTTTCCCCGTATGTCCCCAGGCGGTCTCTCAGGTCAGAATCTCTTTATCTAGCGAGCACGCCTAGATTCAAACTGAGTAGGATGGGAGGTCGTTCATTTCGAGTTATGGCGGCTGGATTATGGAATTCCCTTCCTGTCCATATCCGTGCCCTTAATAGCCTGACTCTTTTCAGACGTGCGATCAAAACCCATTTGTTCACCTCTGTTGACTGATCTCCTCTCTTTTCAGCGGCGATTTGTTGTGTTGTGGTACTTGATCAGGCGCCAGGACGCCCCTTCGCTGGGGCAGCTGTGCGCTGAATAAAAGTTATTAACATAACATAACATAACATGTCTTTCTGGACAGTGAGGTCATGTCAGATCCAATCCCTACTAGTGGACTGTGGGTCTCCGAGGGCAAATCAAAGTGACTTGGATAATGCTGCCACAAGGAAGAAAGAGTAAGATGAATGGTGACCCTGTTGGTGAGCACAAGTTTGACCAGCTCCATGACATGTGCCTTGAAGAGGGTGGACTGATTGCTGCATGAGCTGAGACAAATGATGTTGCTGGTAAACTAGGCCTCCGTATTAACCACTCCATTTTCTGTACTACTGGTGGAATTGGCATCCTGGCAAAAATAAACCGAAGGATTGTGCTATGAGGTGACTATCTTTAATTCGCTCAAGTCAGCCTTTCTCCAAAAAGCCTAGATCCATCAAAGGGAATGTGCATGAGGGACGCCTGGATGGAAGTTCTCACAAAGTTTCTTTTGCCCGCATCCAAGCATGTCATCTAAGAAATACACTGGTGCTGATTGTGTGTCCTATGCAATAGGTGGTGTCCAGGCCAGTGTGTAGTACATATTTTGTTGGATCCTGTCCACTCTGAATTGTTTGGGGTCTAAGGTTTTGCAAAACAGCTGGCAAGGTCTCACTGGCCATATCCAACCAAGGGTGCATGTACTGTACCAGATGGCGCTTTAAATTCAAGGAGTGCAGGGCCATTCTAGCTTACAAAACATGCTTTTACCAAATGTTAATATACTTCGATTTTCTATCATGGCGTTCAAAGGTAAGGCATTCAGATTCACCTTACTTGTCACTGTCTGCACAGCAAGGCTTTCAGGCGTAGTGTCTTTTGTCAGATAATCAGAGGTACAAGGGCTGGCTTGGTTCAGCTGGAAACAAGTCACCTGAGTGGAGAAGTTGATAATGGTTTTGATCAGTTGCCATGAGGGTCTTGCAGAGTTCAAAGTTAAATAGCAATAGAGGCTACAGGAATGGGACCCTCACATTTCAGTGAGCAAATTGGTTTTGACTAAAGGCATGAGGTAATCTGGCACCTCTGCTGCTCTACTCACTACTACTGCAACTTAGGTATTTTCATGAGGTATTTTTTTCCATTAGTGTACAAGTTGATGAATCCAGCTTAGTCTTAGCGGAAGTGTCTAGCCGCCTGGCATTCTGCACATTTAGGTAGAGTCCTTCATCAGTGGATTGAGGGGGGAGCTGATTGTTTGACTGCTTGTGATGACGTGATGATAATCAGTGTCATGGAGAAAGTTTTGTGGGCCCAGGACCAAATCAGAAACTGAGACAAATAGAGTCTCCAACCTCTGGTAATAGTGACCTGATGGAGGAGGTTGAGAATCGGGTAGAATGACCACTGGATGTGCCACTGTAATCTCATAAAGCATCCACGGCCTGCTGCGTGCCAACGTCAGGTCATATTCAGAGATTGCTTTCTGGATTGGATTTGGCACAAGTGCTGGCAGAGTCCGGTGTGGTGTTGGCATGCAAGGGTCTGACATGGACCTGGAAGCCTGAGTCAGTGTGGGAACGGACCGAGAAGTAGTTCCCAAGGAGCAGCCAATGCCATGGAAGGGCCCACTGCAGAGTCTGATTGGATACCTGTGTGACCAGAAAGTGCACCCGCAGGAGCTGGAAGCAACTAAAAGATCTGCAGCATAGCCTCCTTGAAGGCTGTAAAGGTCATTGACAGCACATGCAATTTGAGGAGTGCTGAGACCAACTGTTGAGCTGGATAACATGAGGAGGTCGCGGGTGTCTGATTTTTAGTGGCAGGATGTGGTTGAGTCCTATTTGGCTACTTGCATTAAGGCTGTGCGTTCAACTTCAACCTATCAGAAGACTGCAAACAAAAAATGGGCCATTGCACAGACCTGACCCTACGACTTAGAGTGTAAGCGAGACAGCTGTTTGAGACATGATCTCGTTGATATATGCATAGGTGTGTTCGTGTTTCTGATAGTTTCACTGAAATTCTCCTGTTTCTCATGTCCCCAAATTATTACATTCTTCAGTTGTTTGACTGCTTTGGATAGGGTGGTCATGATGTTGCCATTCATGCCCAGGGACCCTTTCTATGGACATTATGGTTTTTCTAGCTATTCAATGTGTGTGCACCACTGCAGGTCAGATGAAATATTTTCTCTATGCCCATAATAACATTCTGCTGTCATGAACACGACCACTTCACTGCCTGCTTCGATCAACCTCATCCTTCCTTTTTTCCTCTTCTCGGGATATAAGTTCAATTGGGGAAAAAGAGATGTGCTGCCGATGCCCTCACTACTATTTTGCAAGCCTCAGTGGTTATTGTTAGACCTGTCAGCCTTAGGGGTAGTAGTCCCCCCTAGTTTTTTGCCTCTCCTTCTCCATTTTTGCTGGACTGTTTTTATTGGCCTTAGGATTCCTGGCACTTTACCACGGCTAACAAGAGCTAAAGTGCATATGCTCACCCCTTAAAACATGGTAATATTAGATTATCTTGATGTCACGTGACCAAACCAGAAACAACACCATCTTTATGCTCACATTTCTTAGGTTGCCTTCTTTCTACAACATGCTGATTTTTGACATACATTTGTGTAAGAGCAGGGTAGGATCTTCTAAAGCTGCATTTGTTCACATTTCGACACTGTAGTCACACTATCATGACACTGTGAACATTCGGTTGAATGTACAAAGTTCATAAATGCCACAGCGTATTATTGCCCAGTAGGTGGCTTAATCTGCTGACACTTTGAGGTCGCGGTACGTCAGAATCACAGAGCAGCTGATTCCTGTCCTCCTCAAAAGAGATGACCTACTTAACACACAGATGAACAGCCTGAGGACACTGGCCCACAGGTAATGGTGAGTTAGATCACCCAGAAGGGATTCTTGACAGATTACCCACCCTAGGCCAAACCAGGTTAGAGACAGCAGGTAGGAGCACACTACATTCCATTACATACATGCCCGCATATATTCATTGTTTTAGCACGATGAGGGAGATATTCATTCTCTCAACCATTCTTGTATTGCTAACTATGGTGATATGTTTCGTTCTATTACTAATTGCAGCACACACATTTTACTCAACAATGTCACTGTTTGAACACATATTGAAACCGCAGGTTGTGCATTTCTTGTGCATTTCCTTTAGGTATGCATGAGAGTCCAAACAAAAAGGTTCTTGATCTATTACCATGATTTCTTTGGGGGATTAGGGTTGTCATGTTCTGAGGTTGCAGACACATTTTTTACCTTGTAAGGTTAGGCATTCGGATGGTGAACTGTGAGCTAGAAGGACTATAGATCAACATCTCTTTAGGGGATGAGGGAAATAAGACTTGCACCATCCCAACGTTTATGTTGTCTGACAAACACAGCTTTACCACACCTGGTACGAGCCTTATGACACCGAATTGGCACATTTAATTTACTTACAAGTCCTTTCTAAAGTGCCCTACATGTGCCCCAGGCCTGTAAATTAAATGCTACAAGTGGGCCTGCAGCACTGATTGTGCCTCCCATTGAGTAGCCCTTTAAACATGTCTCAGGTCTGCCACTGCAGAGCTTGTGTGTGCAGTTCTAAACTGCCATTTCGAGTAGTCAAAATAAACCTTTTGCTGGGCCCAAAACGTCCTGTTTTATACTTATAAGTCACCCCTAAGGTAGGCCCTGGACAGCCCAGAGGGCAGGGTGCAGTGTATTTAAAAGGTAGGACATGTACTCAAGTTTTACAAGTCCATGTCCTGGTAGTGAAGAACTCCTGAATTTGTTTATCACTAATGCAAGGCCTATATCTCCCATGAGATAACATTTGAATTACCTTATTACATTTTATAAGTGTAATTTACAAATGAGAAAGATACCTCCTTCAGGTTTGCTGTCTCTGGAATCATAATTTAAAATCCAAACTGATGGTGAAGGTGGATTTGAAATTGCAATTCTCATAATGCCACTTTCAGAAAGTCTGCATTTTCTTGCCTTCGCCATTTGGTGCCTGCAGCCTGTACCTGATAACATGACTAGGTGCAGATACATTTGGGCTTTGTGTATTCCTGCTAGACAGCCACACACAATGGGGAGCATAAGTGTGAGTGGGTGGGTCATCACTGGCAGGATGGGAGGGAGGAGCTGGGCACAGCCCCACCTATAATCACACAGAGGGCATAACCACCCTGCATCTTTGCTTTCCCAGAGTTTTATATAGTACAAACTCGACCTGAAGGTATCTGAGCACTTTACATGAGCACCAGTTGTGTTACATATGAATACATTCACTGTGTAAGGCACGGGGAGATTACATGATTTGCCCAGAATCACAGGATGCTGAATGTCCCTGCCGAGGGTTGAAACCAGTTGGCTCGCTTTGAGGCCAATCGCTCTAGCCGTTAGGTTTGTCCTCTCACATTTGCATTGTCACTTCCGCGAGTTTGAAGCCAGGAAAGTCCATGCACTTAAAATCACTAGAAGCTTCTCCCACCTTCCAGAACCAGGGCACTAGTGTATGAAAGAAGGACCTCAGATACCAACTCTTCAGTACAATTCGGGACATGTCAATAATCTGGAGGGAAGGACTGCTGCCCTACAGAATTCACTGCCCTGCTGTGCTGACCTGCTTCCCTCTTGCCTGGGAAGGAAAAACTGGACCTACAACCAATCTTTAACACAGGACCCTAGGGTGACTCCAAGGGTAAGTCTGTTGGCCTCCTGATCTGGACCTCAGGGACATAAAAGGCTCCCCTACAGCTCCTGCACCCATCTTCAGCAAATTCCTAACCCCCCAAAAGGTGGACCTCATGTCCTGGACCTTTAGTGTGGCTCTTGAAAGCTTAAAATCAAACTTTTGGGTTTTGTGCAACCGTGAAAGGGACTGTTTGCACCTGAACTGCATCGCTCGTACTGAAATTCAGTGTAATCGGCCGCCAGCCCATCTCTTTGCACAGCAAGCATCGATTGCAGTGGAGCATCGCAAATGGGAGGCTCTAGCCCGCAAGTCTGTGATGCCTGGCCTGCTCCTTGTGCCATGCCAACCACTGCTCTCCTTGATCCCTGCATTTCTTTCCAATGCAAACAGGGCTCTTGACACACAACTTAAGAAGGTAAACCTTCTGTGAGAGTAATCTGGGACTGTATCCGACCCGCGCTCCATTGGGATTGTCCTGAACTTTTGAATTTGCCCCAGTCAAGTGTGAACAGAAATCCTCAGTTGCCACCTTATGTTTTTAGACTGTTAGAAATGTTGTCTCCACTTGGTAGTGGTTTGCCCCTGTCCATGTAAAGACCCTCGCTCTAGTCATGGTAAAAGAGTCACACAGCTAAGATAACCCTGCTTACCACCTTAGTAGCATGGCACGAGCAGTCAGGCTTATCTCAGAGAAAAAAATGTGTCGAGCATTTATACGCACTAACACACTAACACAGTGGAAACACTACAAACGTCCACACCCCATTAGACAGCTAGCCAATATTTAGCTGAATAAAACAAGACCAAAATGACAAAATTCCAATATACACAGGTCAAAGTATAACTTTTTAAAGATTAAGCAAGTTAAGTCTGAAGAAATTGATGCATTTGTTTGAGCATAAAGTACCTTAAATGTGTCAAAAGTCAAAGATGGTGCAAGGCGCAGGGGAGGTGAGGTGCCGGAAAAGCACAGCAATGTGTTTGTTCTTTACCACACAGGGGAGGTGATACGTCTGTTACTTGCTGACGGGAAGTGATGCGGAGGTTACTTACTGCAAAGCAGCGGAGGTATTACATCAGTTACCTACTGGCAGGGGAGGTGATGCGTTGGTTCCTTACTGCCAGGGGAAGTAATGCATCGGTTTCTGGACAAGCAGCCTGAATTCCTTTCTGAGGTGCCGTGTCGATGAACAATCGGCGCTGAGGGATGATGCATCGAAAATCCAGACGTGCTGTGTCAATGCGAAAAGGTCGTAACAGGCGCAAAGTTGTTCCACCGCTGCGAAGCAGGTGCTGCATTAGAGTTGGAGTGAGTGCCATTGATGTCAGCAGCACGGGGCTCGAGACTTATGCTGCGAGGATACTTTTCACAACCTGGGATGGTGAGCTGGGGCCAGCAATGAAAGCAGTGGTCGATGCTTCAAATGGGAACCACGCTTTAGGGCAGGCAGCGGCAATGCATTGTTCTTTGCAGCGATGCATCAAGAAAACAGGCGCTGGCAGTCAATGTTTGGATTTTCTCCTTAGGATCACCAGGTTACACTTCGAAGGGCCCAGCAACTGGATTTGGCACCATGTGGCAAGTCAGGACTATCACCAGAAGAGCCCTGGCACTGGCAGGTGAAGTCGTTGATGGCCCTGGGACTTCTTAACAGGAGGCAAGCACACACAAGCCCCTGGAAAGCCTTGGAGGCAAGATACAGAGAGCAAAGTCCAGTGTTTTCAAAAGCAGCAGGCCACCACAATAAAGCAACAAGCAGAGTGGCAGTCCTTCCTACGGCATCCAGCTCTTCTTCCTGGCAGAATGTCTTCAGTCCAGAAGTGTTCTGGTTTTGGGGTGTCAGACGTCCAATAATTATGCCTCTTTCAACCTTTGAAGCAGGCAAATTTCAAAGGAAAGTCTTTGTAGTGCACAAGACCCGACCTCTCTATGACGTGGCTCTAGACACACTACAGGGGGGTGGAGACAGTTTTGTGTGTGGACAGGCACTGCCTCATTCAGGTGTCAGTGACAACACCTCCCACCACTTTAGCTCAAGAAGGCTCATCAGGCTGGTGAGGGCCCATCAGGATATGCAAGGCACACCTTAGCTCCCTTTGAGTGACTGTATAGGGGGAATGCACAAGAGCCCAACTGTCAGCCAACCCACATGTGTGGTTAAGCAAGAAAATGGCTACTTTCTGAAAGTGGCATTTTCAAACATGCTATTTAAAAATCAAATTGTGAGTTCAGAGACCCCAAACTCCAAATCTCTATCTGTTCCCAATGGGAAAAACACATAAACGATATTTCAAGGCAATCCCCAAGTAACCCTATAGGAGAGACAGTCCTTGCACTAATGTAAAACACACCAGTACATGTCCTACCTTTTACATACACTGCACCCTGCCCTTGGGGCTACCATGGGCCTACTGTGGGATGACTTACATGACTTAAAAGGGAAGATATGAGCCTGGCAAGTGAGTGCACTTGCCTGGTCAAAATGGCAGTTTAGAACTGCACTCACAGACACTACAGTGGCAGGTCTGATGCATGTTTGCAGAGATACTCATGTGGGTGGCACAATCAGTGCTGCATCCCCTTTAGTAGTATTTAGAGGTCATAGGCGCACCTGGTCCACTTTACTAGGGACTTACTAGTAAATCATATATGCCAATCATGGCTAAACCATTCACCAAAACAACTTAGACAGAGAGCATATGCACTTCAGCACTGGTTAGCAGTGAAGTGGCCAGTGTCATAAAACCAACAAAATAGATGAGAAATTTTAGGATGAAGAAGGCAAAAAGTCTGTGGATAACTCTGCAAAAAGGGACAAGTCCAACAGGTGCTCTTTTACAGTTTGTTCTTCTATAGTTCATAACTACAGTTCTACTGATTGGATTTTTGTGGTTTGGTCTTGTTTTATCTATTAAATTCAGCTGTTTTTCTAATTTGGTTTAGGTCTTTTTGTGTGTGGTTTCTTAATTGTTTTACTGTTTGACTTTTGCACACATAGTGCAACATTTATGGGGTTTTGGCGTGGGGCAGCTCAGCAAGTCATCTTGTTGTGCTACCCTACAGCAAAGTGAAAGGGCAGGAATGATTCATTTTTATCCAATACAGTGCATTCCTGTCCTTTCCCCCTGTGCTGGCACAGTTACAGCAATCTAGCGCCAACACAGGCACCTGCGTGTTGCTGGCAGGATTTTTTTGTGCAGGAAGGGAAACCTTCCTGCACAAATACAATCCAGAGAGGTGTTTTTCTCTTTGTATTTGTGAGCTGCCGAATTCAGGACACAGCAGACTAAACGAGGAGAAATAAAGTTATTTCTCCTCATTAGGCCTCAACTCAAGGTTTTGGTGCATCCAAATGTGGGGAAGCATCAAAATCTATGGGTGTTGCGTGGGAATACCCACGCAATGCCCATGGACCGCCTCCCGAGTGCAGAGAAAGGCCATGCAGCGATTTACGTTGACTAGCCTTACTCGATATCTATGAGGCCACTCAAAGCAACACAAAGTGGCTTTGCAAGGCCTCATAGATATGATTTCAATGTTTTCCCCGCTGGAGCATCACAAAAAGGGGTCATAAATAGGCCCCATACTTTAGACATTGCCTCGAAGTTGATCCTGACTGCTCTGTGCCAAGCTATTAGGGGGTTAAGCACAGGTTAATTTGGGGTTTGCTTGTACCTTAACCTTACTAGGATTGTGGTTGCTGCTTGACCAGGTCTCACACCCCAGCCAAATTTCTAACCGTTATCCTATGTGTTGGAGAACACGAAGACTGAAGTAGCTGGACATATTATTAAACGAAGGCTCAAATGAAGCCCCAAAGATGATACTAGAGACAGTCTTAACCCACTGATATCCTGCATGCTGAACGCTGTTGCCTAATGGTCCCACCTAGACCTTTGACTATGGGGTTGGGTTTAAGGGTATTAAAATGACGGAAGGGTATTAAAATGATGGTTACTCCGCATTCTAATGGTGCATTTTGAATGCTAGCACTTCTTATGCAAAAGGATTGTTTAGTGCTGATAGATTCCGACATCTAGTCATTTATGTGGGTTGGTTCCAAGTTTGGGACCACTGTGGCTGCATGCGCATACCATTACTGGGAGAATGCACCTACCCTATTTGAGCAATTACTATCTAGCTTACTATGTTTTACAGCCAATGTCCTTCTCCATTTGGCTTGCGTTACTATAGAAAGAGACATGTTGCAGAGTTCATAAGATATTAATACTTTGTTTATGCATACCATGCTTGTCCAAAGGAACTACGCACACAAGCTACTTGGATTAATCTGAAATGTAACTCTGGTGCCACGATATGGTGAAATGGCAATGTACTCATCGATACAATGGAAAAACTAGAGCCAGAGTAGTCTGTCATGCTTGGACCAGCTCTCTTCAGTTGGTACACTCAAGATCTTTCAGGCAGAAAACATAATATATGGTGAAAACAAAATAAAACAAATGACTTGTGTACCAAACCTTATTCATGTTTTAGTTCTACCAAAATTTAGTATGCATCTAAGTTATGAATGCTAGACTAAATGGTAAATGTACCACAACGTAAGGAAGCAGTAATTCATTTTTTTAAAACCATCTATGAATAGTTATTAGAAAAGATGTTTACCGAGGGAGTTTAAAAACATCTCCTACAATTAAACGGTATTGTGTTGGGAACTATGAAGAACCTTGGGCAAAACAGAATATATATTATTTTACCCGATAACTTGGAAAATTAAAGGATATGTCTATTTTATGCCAACTTCAAAAGTTTGCTTTAAGAAAGAAATACATTAGCAACAAGGGGAAACTACTGTAACAAACTGGTGCAAGATATATGTCACACAATATCAGACTAGAGTGCAATAGCACAAGAATTATGGCAAAGTAAGCTAAATGGTATACCTGTACAAAATCTCTATCTTTGAAACACTTCACAAATAATAATTAACACTTGACAAGTTAAAGACATTTGATTCATCAAGATATGACATGTCGGAGTCATGTCCTAAGAGTCTCCAAGGTGCATGTACTTTTTCATTTTATATGGGAATGCACAATGTGACTATGCTGCTAAGTTAGCATTACAGCCACACTACTTTAACATACATTTAGTTTGAGGTATCTCATTATCTACAAGAGAAAGTTATTTATAACCAATGGTGAAAAAGAAATACTACAGAAATGGATCACTGACAAATTCCCACAACTGATGAACTGTAGCAATACAAATAGCTGATTGTTGTTAAAGGAAAACTATTAATTAAATGTGTAAATTACAAGTCATGTAGGTCTGAGCAGAGGCTTTTTGACTTGCAACAATCCCAAGTAAATATGCCATTAGATAGATGGTTTAAATGTTGTTGTGGATGTTAAAGGTAATCTTGAAGTTCTACGGTTCAGTAAGATGTGATATTTAATTGTATTGCCAGTAATTGAAGTGGGGATTGGTATTGTTAGGCTTTTATCAATCAGCTAAATGCATTTTATTATAAACAAGTTTTAACCCTGCATAATCTGTAGGGGTGGGTGATAAATTCCGCTCTGCCAGCAGAGTTGCCAGAATTTTGGCCAGAGTTCTGGCCACATTGCACAGCCTGCTGCATGGTAGAGTTTTCCCTTGTGCGTGGTTTCCAATGGTAACTTGGTGAGCATGAGCAAGATTTGGTTTCTCGTAGCACAATATGCAGAGGCTAGGAGAGCACCTGGTGAGATGCATCCAACATGGTCGGTTATGGATGGGTGCAACTGTTTGTGATGAGAAAGCTGCTGCTCGAGAACAGATTCTACTTAGGCGGCAACAAAATCAACTCGAGAAGCAGCCTTCTGGTGCACCATGTGGTGTGATTTGCGCTAAAACAAAGGGCAAGAGCACAATGTAGCTATTTCTGCCCATTCACAGAATCTTGATGAGTTTTCATGCAATTCCATGAGTTCCCCCCACCCCTAATAATGTATTACATAATTTTCAAAGCTCTGCCAAATTGTTCAATACTGTAAGAAATGTATATTGGTCCTGGGGTTTCTATACATGGTCTGAACTTTTTCTGATTATTATTTTTGTATGTTTATGATAAAAATTAAAAAATGTCTCATTTGGAAAGGGTGAGCCTATAGGATCAAATTCCACAGCAATATGTTCCAGCTGTCCAGCAGACTGAATCAAGGCCATACCAGTTCAGGATAGTCTTATGGAACAAGAAATCATTCTTCAATGATTGCAAAGGTATTTATCACTGCAAATGAACTACTTCGTTTCTGGTTCCTGGAAAGCAGCCATTCAATAGGGACTAGGAAGATAAGAAGGTGCATACACCAACACGTCGAAATACTACACTTGAAGAACACCTTTGAGGAGCCTGTTGATGCTTTGTGGACGGGAACTGTACAATTTCTGTTCTCCTCAAATTGGTACAATATCTGACTTTATGCTTAGGGCGCTGTTCCTAGCTTCTAATTGCTGCATAGAATAACTGCTCGAATCGATTTGTCCCCCCAGGCCTGTCTAAAACCTGCAGAAAAGCCTCAGAAAGCAGTTTATAATGTTCATGTATCTCTCACCAGACAATACTAATCTATAGAAATGACAATAAAATGCAGATAAAGTGGCACCACGAAGTAGAGCTATTGCTTTCTGGAGTTTTCTCACCAGAACAATAAGTGACCTTTTTACTAAACATCATCATTAACCACTTGCCTCCCTTGTTGTCAAATGAGCAGAAATCATACTAGCCTTGCACCCCATGGCTGTAAAGAAGTCTATATGTCAACATGGAGAAAGCTAGACCTGAGTGAATCGTAATTTAATTGGCACTGCTTAGCTTTGTAACAAAACTGACTGATTTGCGAAGTGGGCACCAACTTTTTTTTTTCAATAGGATATTTTTGATGGGTAGGTTAGGCAGAGGACTTGAGACCACTGTTTCTCATTTTTACTATGGTATACTGTATTTATTGCATTACACAATTGTATATGTTTATTTCTTTCTGAATATAAACCATGACAGGACATTGATATTTATTTTATGTGTACTAGCTGTTTTGTACCTTATTTGCTTCAAGCACCCACCACCTATCATGAGTAGGGCCTTGATTATTGAATCAAGCTATACAGGAACATCAAGGAGT